>NC_143389.1:52142836-52794654 GCF_980474605.1 Leiobunum rupestre
CAACTGATCCGTCATATCACAACCAAAGCTTTACTGCTCCTAAGCAACATTTGGCTAACATTCAACTCCGTCCACAACAGCAAGCTGCAGTAAATCATATTCATTCATCCCCTTCGTGTGCGCAATATAATCCTCCTTGGTCCACTCAATATGTTCTACAAAATGGCCCTTCTACCCAACCACCTCATTCGAATATATCTGCAACTCATATTAACTATCTACCTCAACCATCTCCAAATTTAATTCCCCTGGGTCAACATTCTTCCTTTTATTGACATCACACTGTTTCTATAACTATTCCTATCCGCTCAACTACTCAAGCAAACCTTCCTCCAACTTCATCAAGTCAAGATAACTCTTATTTTCCAAATTGTCTCCAAGTAAATGCCAGAAGTCTTCGATCTCAAGAAAAACGTGATGAACTATCACTTTTAGCTACCTCCCAAAAATACATACTTTTATTCATAACAGAAACTTGGTGGGATAACTTGATTGGCGTCAGGGTAACACTTTGGGAGGTGGCACTGCTATCTATGTTTCAACTGCCTGTAGGTCAGCCCATATTTCAACTACACTCCTTAATTTACGCAAAATTGTGCAATTTGCTCCTCTAAACCATACAATGGACTGGATTATTCTGCAATTGAATTTTGTATCGGGTCTTGATCCTGTGACCTGTATCTATCACTCCCCCTCTTTTAAAAATAAACCTGATCTACTCCACCTTCTAAATCATATTGACGACTATGCTGCCGCAAACAGACAGTGCATCCTAACGGTTGGTGATCTAAATTATCCTGATATCGATTGGTCTTCACCTACCTACACCAAGCCCTCTTCAAGCGCGGATGAAGATCTTCTTACTGATCTCTCACTTCATGGACTATATCAATTTGTCTCTGATCGTACTCGACTTTCCTCAAGCGACAGCACCTTGGATCTTGTTCTTTCAACTGATCGTTTACTAGTTTTTGGAGTTAAATGTCTGCCACCTCTTGGAAAGAGTGACCACTGTGTGGTTTTCTTCAACCTACGATTACCAATTCCACTCCAAAATTCACCCATTAGCAAAATTGATTATTTTAACTCTGATTACACTTCCCTTCAAAAATATTTAAACCAGATAAATTGGAGAAAACTCTTTCAACATAAAAACACAATCGATTGTTGGTTAACCTTCAAATCAGAACTACTGGCTGCCTCTGCAAAATTCTTAACCATTAAAACCCAAGGCCATCATAAATATCCAAATAAAGCACTGCGTCTTGCTAAACGTGCCAAGGAACAGGCATGGAAGAGCTTCAAGAGAAGCAGAAAACTCAACAGGTGACATTCCAGAATGCTGGAGGACAGCAAATGTAACCCCCATTCCTAAAAAGGGTGACCCGACTTTACCTGGAAATTATAGACCCATTAGCCTCACCAGCCAGGTTGTAAAGTTACTGGAATCCCTTGTCAAAGACAAGCTCCTAAAATTGCTTCAGGATTCTTCCTATTTCTCAAACCACCAGCATGGTTTTCTTCCATCTCGCTCGTGCACAACAAACCTACTTGAAGCTACGAATCTATGGACAAAAGCACTAGACCAAGGTCTTTCTGTTGATGTAATCTACCTAGACATCAAGAAGACATTTTACCAAGTTCCTCATCATACACTCTTTGAGAGACTACTTTCTGCAGGCATAAAGTTAAAGGCCTTCTTGACACATCGTACGCAGCGGGTTGTCATACGTGGAATCAGTTCCCCCCCCCCTTGCGACGTCACAAGCGGAGTTCCAAGGATCGGTACTTGCACCATTCTTATTTGCAATATACATAAATAGTTTACCTTCAGCTGTCGACCATTCTTTCCCCAGTCTCTTTGCAGATAACGCAAAACTTATCAAACACATCTAACGCCGAGTTACAACAGGATCTCTCTAAAGTTGAATCTTGGGCAACAAATTTCGGTTTATCCTTCAATACCTTAAAATCCAACGTCCTTCACTTTGGAAAGAAAAATCCGCGCACAGCTTACCAGCTAAATGGTCAACATATTCCCCCTGTCACATGCGTCCGTGATCTAGGTGTCCAAATGGACGATAAACAAACATTTTCTGGGCATTGCCGTGTCCTAGCCAAGAAAATAAATATGTTCGTTGGACTTGTTCGTAGAACTTTTCACTTTAAAACTCCCAAGTTAATCAAGATCATTTTTAAAACATTTATTCTTCCACTTTTGGTCTTTGCCTCACCAGTCTGGTCTCCAAATTTAAAGAGAGACTTAGATCTCATCAACAAATCCTTGAACAAGCTTACAAAATTGGTGCCAGCTCTGCGTGAAAAATCTGCTACGTTTCGTCGAAGCTTTTTATCCATATCCAATCTTCAGGAACGCCATACTGACACCGACTTTGGTGAAATTTACTCAATCCTATCTTGATCAAACATTCTCCAAGCTACTGACTTTTTTGACAACCCCCCTCCCCCCCTACCTCAACTAGAGGACATGACAAAAAAATCTTCGTACCACGCATACAAACTTCGATCCGCAAACATCACTTCTGCTACCGCACTATCTCAAAATGGAACAAATTACCTCAAGATGTTATTTCCTCGAAATCTAAATCACTTTTTATGGCTCATATGCGGAAACTCTCTGAACGCCTATAAGACATCTCTGATGACTTTGGTGTATTCATACAGAAGAAAAAGAAGAAGAGTTCGCGCTAAACTTCTTACAAGGATGCTGGCGCGTTCATCCCTCCTACTTCGCCTCCCTTCCTATCCTCCTTGAAGATGTTGTATTCGTTTAGATTCATTAAAAACTCGAATATAATTTCAGCATTATTCTTTAATACCTTTTTACTTCTCTCTAGTCATGAGACTGCTTAGTCTCTTTTCATGTACATCTAGTTCTGACCTCTAGCGGGGGGGGATTTATAATTACATTCATATACAACAACTATTTTTTTGAGAAGAACAATAGAAAGTTGTTTAATTTTCATAACGATGGGTTGGTTGAATTGGGTGACCATAGCGAGAAGTTGAATGTGGAGGAGCAGTGTTGGTATCAGCGCGAAGCGCGACCGGATTGGATGTCATCAACAGGTGAGTGCAATTGCCAGGAACTATGGGGTCCTCTTGTGGAAAAGGTGGTGGTGGGTGTGGTAGTGACGGTGAGACTGATGTTGTAGCTTGGGGACGGTTGTGTACCTGTAGAGATTGTTGATTTCTAGTAGCAGCCAGATTGGTATGTGATTGCTGGAATTTCGAGTGTAGACTTTTGTGTTGTAGTGTGTTCGTAGGTGCGGGAAGTGGTGGTGGTGGAAGAGAGGCTGGCATGGATGAAACACTGGATGACGAAGGGGTCGTCTGGAGAGGTGAATATGTAGGTGGCGTTGATGAGGTGCGCATGATAGTAAGATATTGGGGGTCATCGTTTGTGTATTGTGTAGATGTTATGGGTTGTGAAGTAGTCGTGAGTGGTTTAGGCGGATGAAAAGTTCGGGAACGGGTGTGTGGAGTAAGATTAGGCGAAGAGCAGTGCGATTGCGACGGTAACGTTTACCTTGAAAGAGATCCGTCCCAATCACTTGCCAAGGTAGATTAGGAATAGGATGAGGTTGAAGAGGTTGGGAAGAATTTGAAGTTGCACGAGCTGGGCAGATTGAGCATGTACGTATATGATTGGTTATGTCTTATACCATGTTTGGCCAGAATACATGTAGTTTTGCCTTGGCGATACAAGCTGTGATACACTCTTAAAACTAAGGGTTTAAATTTAAACCATTAATGTGTATAAACTTTTTGTCCAAAATCCAATCCATCGAAGGATTTCATAAAAACCATTCTAAATTTAATTGGTTTAGTTCTAAACCATTTATATTTCCAGAGAATTTAACATTTATTTATTTGGTTTAGTTTTAAACCATTACTGTAGCAATATAAAACGATTTATATGATATTAGAGTTTAATAATGGCTTGTATATAAACCATTTTAAATATATTTATATGCTACTGCAAATACCACAAATGTTTAAAGTTATACTCTTACTAATATGGCGAGATACCTTTACTGCGCTTCCAATAGCAGCTTAATGGTTTGAATTTGAACCCTTACTATACTGCCGGGAGACCTTTACTGCGCTTCCAATAGAAGCTTAATGGTTTGAATTTGTACTCTTACTATACTGCCGGGAGACCTTTACTGCGCTTCCAATAGTAGCTTAATGGTTTGAATTTGAACTCTTACTATACTGCCGGGAGACCTTTACTGCGCTTCCAATAGCAGCTTAATGGTTTGAATTTGAACCCTTACTATACTGCCGGGAGACCTTTACTGCGCTTCCAATAGAAGCTTAATGGTTTGAATTTGAACTCTTACTATACTGCCGGGAGACCTTTACTGCGCTTCCAATAGAAGCTTAATGGTTTGAATTTGTACTCTTACTATACTGCCGGGAGACCTTTACTGCGCTTCCAATAGCAGCTTAATGGTTTGAATTTGAACGCTTACTATACTGCCGGGAGACCTTTACTGCGCTTCCAATAGTAGCTTAATGGTTTGAATTTGAACTCTTACTATACTGCCGGGAGACCTTTACTGCGCTTCCAATAGAAGCTTAATGGTTTGAATTTGTACTCTTACTATACTGCCGGTAGACCTTTACTGCGCTTCCAATAGAAGCTTAATGGTTTGAATTTGTACTCTTACTATACTGCCGGGAGACCTTTACTGCGCTTCCAATAGTAGCTTAATGGTTTGAATTTGAACTCTTACTATACTGCCGGGAGACCTTTACTGCGCTTCCAATAGAAGCTTAATGGTTTGAATTTGTACTCTTACTATACTGCCGGGAGACCTTTACTGCGCTTCCAATAGTAGCTTAATGGTTTGAATTTGAACTCTTACTATACTGCCGGGAGACCTTTACTGCGCTTCCAATAGAAGCTTAATGGTTTGAATTTGTACTCTTACTATACTGCCGGGAGACCTTTACTGCGCTTCCAATAGTAGCTTAATGGTTTGAATTTGTACTCTTACTATACTGCCGGGAGACCTTTACTGCGCTTCCAATAGTAGCTTAATGGTTTGAATTTGAACTCTTACTATACTGCCGGGAGACCTTTACTGCGCTTCCAATAGAAGCTTAATGGTTTGAATTTGTACTCTTACTATACTGCCGGGAGACCTTTACTGCGCTTCCAATAGAAGCTTAATGGTTTGAATTTGAACTCTTACTATACTGCCGGGAGACCTTTACTGCGCTTCCAATAGAAGCTTAATGGTTTGAATTTGTACTCTTACTATACTGCCGGGAGACCTTTACTGCGCTTCCAATAGTAGCTTAATGGTTTGAATTTGAACTCTTACTATACTGCCGGGAGACCTTTACTGCGCTTCCAATAGCAGCTTAATGGTTTGAATTTGAACCCTTACTATACTGCCGGGAGACCTTTACTGCGCTTCCAATAGAAGCTTAATGGTTTGAATTTGAACTCTTACTATACTGCCGGGAGACCTTTACTGCGCTTCCAATAGAAGCTTAATGGTTTGAATTTGTACTCTTACTATACTGCCGGGAGACCTTTACTGCGCTTCCAATAGTAGCTTAATGGTTTGAATTTGAACTCTTACTATACTGCCGGGAGACCTTTACTGCGCTTCCAATAGAAGCTTAATGGTTTAAATTTGTACTCTTACTATACTGCCGGGAGACCTTTACTGCGCTTCCAATAGCAGCTTAATGGTTTGAATTTGTACTCTTACTATACTGCCGGGAGACCTTTACTGCGCTTCCAATAGTAGCTTAATGGTTTGAATTTGAACTGTTACTATACTGCCGGGAGACCTTTACTGCGCTTCCAATAGCAGCTTAATGGTTTGAATTTGAACGCTTACTATACTGCCGGGAGACCTTTACTGCGCTTCCAATAGAAGCTTAATGGTTTGAATTTGTACTCTTACTATACTGCCGAGAGACCTTTACTGCGCTTCCAATAGTAGCTTAATGGTTTGAATTTGAACCCTTACTATACTGCCGGGAGACCTTTACTGCCCTTCTAGTGGCATCTTAATGGTTGGTGTGTAAACTCTTACTATACTGGCGGGAGACCTTTACTGCCCTTATAGTGGCATCTTAATGGTTGGTGTGTAAACTCTTACTATACTGGCGGGAGACCTTTACTGCACTTCTAGTGGCATCTTAATGGTTGGTGTGTAAACTCTTACTATACTGGCGGGAGACCGTTACTGCCCTTCTAGTGGCATCTTAATGGTTGGTGTGTAAACTCTTACTATACTGGCGGGAGACCTTTTCTGCGCTTCTAGTGGCATCTTAAAGGGAATATAACCTCAGGTATTTGGTGTGGAACACCAACGCTTGCAGCTCTGGCCGCTCTTGCCTTCGGCTTTAAAAATGAGACCAACTTATTTTTTTCGGTCACTTTCCCTTTAAGGGGGTTATTCGGAGGGAGCGGAAATTAACGGCACTGCGTGCGCGTCAAAGAGCTCTATCGAATGAGACCAACTTGTTTTTTTTTGGTCACTTTCCCTTTAAGGGAGTAGTTCGGAGGGGGCTGAAATTAACGGCACTGCGTGCGCGTCAAAGAGCTCTATCGAATGATACCAACTTGTTTTTTTTTGTCACTTTCCCTTTAAGGGGGTTGTTCGGAGGGGGCGGAAATTAAAGGCACTGCGTGCGCGTCAAAGAGCTCTATCGAATGAGACCAACTTGTTTTTTTTTTGGTCACTTTCCCTTTAAGGGAGTAGTTCGGAGGGGGCTGAAACTAACGGCACTGCGTGCGCGTCAAAGAGCTCTATCGAATGAGACCAACTTGTTTTTTTCGGTCACTTTCCCTTTAAGGGGGTTGTTGGGAGGGGGCGGAAATTAACGGCACTGCGTGCGCGTCAAAGAGTTCTATCGAATAAGACCAAATCTCTGGACCAACTATACAAACTATACAAGTTCTCCAAGAAGGCGATAATATTATTTTGTGCCACATATAAACGACTTCGATAAGAAAGTGCCACACTTATTTATTACTTCTGACCATACACGGTTTCGATAAGAAAGTTCCACCACACTTGCTTATTACTTCTGACCATACACGGTTTCGATAAGAAAGTGCCACACTTATTTATTACTTCTGACCATACACGGTTTCGATAAGAAAGTGCCACACTTATTTATTTCTTCTGACCATACACGGTTTAGATAAGGGGGGTCGAAATTGGGGCGGGGGGAGGCGAAGTTTGAGGTTAACTTGTCCCTAAAACGCCGTAAATATACGTAAAAAAACTCGGAAAAAGGAACGAGAATTGCGACAACTTAACTTGACAAATCCTCCCCCCCCCGCGTTGCAAGGAAAGACTAGAACTTCCGATTTGAATTTGTACAGAGTGGTGTAGCTTGGTTGGTAGAGCGTCGGGTTTTAGAGATAACGCGACCCGCAGCTATCTGCGTTCGAGTCTCGGTGAGGCCACTGACCAAAACTATATTAATAATAAATTATTTTTCGCAGCTCCATCTACCGTGTCGTCGCTTTCCACAACAAACAACAAACAACACTTAACGACATTCCGTCCATAGCAATAGTCCCACTTCGATATATATATAGCTCGATGTGGAACTAAAAATCACGACGCCTTTGAGCTCGCGGCCACTGGGAGCTTACAACTATTTGTCAGTTTTAGCGACGCGGGGAGAGTTGGCTAGTTAAGTTGTCGAAATCCTCGTCCCTTTTTCCGCCTTATTTTACGTATATTTTCGCCGTTTAAGGTCAAGTGAACCTCAAACTTCGCGTCGGGTGGTGGGTGGTGGTTGGTGGGCACACTCGCTTAGGATGCCTCGCTCGAAAGTGAGTACTCGAATAAACGAGCTCGAAAATTTTAAATGTTCGGGTGGTGAGCAGTGGTAGATGGGCAAACTCGCTTAAGATGCCTCGCTCGAAAGTGATTACTCGAATAAACGAGCTCGAAAATTTTAAATGTTCGGGTGGTGAGCAGTGGTAGGTGGGCACACTCGCTTAAGATGCCTCGCTCGAAAGTGAGTACTCGAATAAACGAGCTCGAAAATTTTAAATGCCCTCTTTCCCATATGTACTTATAAATGCTCTAAAAGCCCCACACTGAGATACTTATTTTCTTATTTAAATAAATATATAAATAAACAATAAAGTTCTTTCAGTTTGTAGCTCACGACGTCACCAATGTTATATGTGTATTGAAGGAAAACGATAAACTTAACAAATGAAAATCTATATTTTATTCATCGTAAACATTAAAAGGGTTATAAAAAATATCTGACAAGGGTAGCAATAACCGCAAACATCAGGTTTAATTATTTAAAAAAATTAATCACCGAGATAATATAAAATCACATGGCCTGAACAGCGTTTGTATTAGTTTGCCCACCCGGGTATCCTGAGGGTGGGCGGTGGCCACTCTTTAACATAGGATGGTAAATTATATATCAAACGCTAGAAAATCATATGGTCTAAACAGCTTTTGTATTGGTTTGCCCACCCGGGTATCCTGAGGGTAGGCGGTGGCCACTCTTTAACATAGGATGGTAAATTATATATCAAATGATAGGAACTAACATGGCCTCAACAGCTTTTGTATTGGTTTGCCCACCCGGGTATCCTTAGGGTGGGTGGCAATTTATATATCAAACGATAAGAAATCACGTAGCCTCAACAGTTTTTGTATTAGTTTGCCTACCTGTGTCTACTAAGGGTGTATGGGTTGCCCACTCGAATACACTGATGTGGAACTAATATTACGGCCTGGGCAGCACAGTAAGGGTTACCTAATAGTGGAAGAATAGTTTAGCTTCCCACCATTATACAGTGTTAATAGCACAATAATGGTTTATTTCGAATAAAGGTGAAGAGGCTTGTGCACTATAGCTAGAAGCGGATTGTGGTCTGTGTGAATCGTGACTTTAGTGGCAACGAGATAATAGTTGAAGTGTTCACAGGCATACACTATTGCTTAGAGTTCCTTTTCGATGTGTGCATAGCGGCACTGCGTCGTGTTGAATGAGATGGAGGAATACTCCACTGGATGGTCATCTTGCAGAAGAACAGCTCCGGCACCTGTGGGACTGGCATCAACTGACAGCACGATAGGTCGATCTGAGCAAGTAGATTACGCAATGGTGAGGTATGAGTGGCAGCATCGGGAATGAAACGTACAAGATAGTTAATCATGCCTAAAAAAGTTGTAGACTTTTGACGTCGGTTGGGGGGAGACATTTAGGTGATAGCTTCGATTTTGGCGGAGTCCATTTGCACTCCAGCAGGTGTCAGTTCATTGCCGAGGTATTTGATTTTGTCAACCACAAGTTGCATTTTTTGTTTGGAGAAGGTTAGTGAGTGATCTTTAGCTGTTTTGAGAAATTTCACGAGGTCATGCTTGTGAGTTTCAATGTCCGGTGATGGTATAGAAGCATGTCATCCGTGGAAATGTGTAAGTTGGGGAATGAGTGTGGTGGAAAAATCAGTTTCATAGTGCGCTGAAATATTTCAGTAGCAGTACAAATGCCATACGGAAGTCGAAGAAATTTATAGAGGCCAAATGGAGTGGCAAAGGTGCACAAGTTTGAGCTTTTTTCAGGAAGTTTAATCTGCCAGAAGGCACTCTTGGCGTCCAAGACCGTAAATATCTTCGAGCCGTGAAGTTGAGCATAAATTTCTTGTGTAGTTGGCATTGGGTAGTACTCTCTTTTAATAGCTTCATTAAGTTTTCGTGGGTCCAGACAAATACGTAAGGAGCCATCAGGCTTGGTGACCACAACCATTGGGTGAACCCACTCTGTTGGACCAGATACAGGAGCAATTACGTTGGCGTCTAACATACGCTGAAGTTCTTTCTGTACCTTGGGACGAAGAGCATGGGGCATTTTACGCGCGGACGATATACACGGTATAGCACTTTTGTGTAGTTTAATTTCATGTTCACCTGGTAAAGAACCAATAGCGTCGAAAGTGAATTGAATTGCTCGATTATGTCAGAGGGTGAAACAAGGGAGAGATTCAACTGGTCCGAGAGATATTTTGGGGCCGTGTTGGGTGTTAGTAGGGAATAGGTTGAGATATTTTGGTTTGGAAATAGTGGGTTTTCAATGCGTTGAATGTAACCAAATTTTATAGTCTTTGGCACCAAGAATGGGCTGACTAGAAGCTGTAGTAATATAAAAATTGCAATCAGCTTGGCAAGAATTAGAGGCACATGGAAGGGTGGCTGCGCCCACAACCGGGACGGTATGACCTGCATAGGCCATTACTCTGTGAGAAGGTTGGTGTAGGAGCCAGTATCCAGGTTCAGAGTTACAATGTACAAATCATCAAGCATGTTTGTGGTAGGGTTGGCTGTACATTGTTTAGAATTGTAGGTTGTGACATTGTGGATGTCAAGTGTTGGCCGTATAGTGAGAAATCATCGAAGGCATCCGATAATGAGTCGGGTTGTGATGGAAGAGGCAGTGGCGTAACTAAGAACTCCGCCCCCCCCCCCGCGAAAAACTACTCGGAGCCCTTTTAAATAGCACCGATTTTAATCATAAACGTTTGTGGGCCCCCTAGTTCTCGGGGGGCCCCACGCCGCGGGGTCTGCGGGAGCGCTATTTACGCCACTGGGAATAGGTATAAAGTAGGAAGGTGCATCGCAAGAAGAATAGTCATCTGGTCTTTCGTCAGGTGGCAGAGTGTCTGTGTCAAGAGCAAATGCCTCACATTTGCTGGCCCAGTAACCTAGAGATCCGCAACGAAGACAGGAAAATCTCTTCGCTGGACATTCATTACGTTGATGTGATTTACCACAGTTATTGCACATAGGAGATCGAAAGTGTGTAGACGTAGCTTGTGTGGGGATGGGCAAGTGACGTGAAGAAGATTGAGGCGGACGTGCAGTGTTGTAATTTGGATGCTGTTGTTGTCGAGGGAAAGTTGGTTGTTGATAGTCATTACGTGGTTGTGTGCGATATTGCGTAGATCAGCGGTTCCCAAAAGGTGTTCCGCGGAACCCTAGGGTTCCGCGGAAGGGTCACAGGGGTTCCGAGAATTCGCAGCGCAGCCATCTTTGTTTGTGTCAAGAGTCTTTTAAGATATGTAAAAAAAAAGAGTTGGGGTTCCGCCAGAATTGTAGATTTTTCTGCCAATAGAGCCAAGAGCATGTAGAAAATGAGCTACTTGAATAGTGACTGGATCCTTACTAAGTTTTACAGCTGTGTCATAAATGGTAAAGCTTTCTTTGTAGTCTTCCCATGCTGTGGCAGGGTCTGGTCCGGGATTAAAATTGTCAAGACCTTTGATACTGGCCGTTGTCGAATGAGTTGATTGTGTCATCTTTAAAGACGCCGAATTTGGCGGGAAACAAGGCTTAGCAGCGAAGGGGAACTGTTGTAACTGAGTGGCAAATAATTTGGTAAATCTTAGAGAGGAATGGATTCGAATAGAGTTGTCACCATTTTGTATTTGTTTAGATTCATTAAAAACTCGAATATAATTTCAGCATTATTCTTTAATACTTTTTTACTTCTCTCTAGTCATGAGACTGCTTAGTCTCTTTTCATGTACATCTAGTTCTGACCTCTAGGGGGGGGGGGGATTTATAATTACATTCATATACAACAGAAGAAACGGTTGAAATGATGGTAGTGAAACCATTGTGTTGTACTAGTTTGTTGAACTGTTTCTCCGGAAACTAAAATCCCATCTCCGTCGCCAATGTAATGTCCTTATGTTGTTTATAGTAGGAATACTAGCGAATATTGCGATTCTTGAGTAGAATTTTATTTGAATGGTTAGGGGCTCTTCACAAATTACGTAACGTGGTAGGGGGGAGGGAGGTTTTTGGCAAGCGTTACGAATTGTTACGTGGGGGGGAGGGAGGGTTCACTAAAATGTTACGTAACACATCTTATTTTTAATATCGTAGAATAAAATTTTCATCACTTTCAGAAACAGTCGTAATTATTAAAAACATAAGCATTTTCATTGGTTTACTCACGTTTAAAAGAATTTCATACCCATGGGTATAAAGTGTTGCATAAAAATACAGTTGTAATTTCAAATGTAAATTACAAACAACAAAACTTAGTACCTGATCTTATTGTTCTTTATTACCAACATATTAGTTGTTACGGACTATAATAATTTAAGGGGGGTTCGATATTTGTTACGTAATTTAAGAAGTGGAGTCTTTCCATTTGCTACTCTTTGTTACGAGGGGGGGGGGGGAGTCCAAAAAGTGGTTTTTCATAAACGTGGAGATTTGCGCTTCCGTCAAAAGCGTAAAGTACCTTACAAATACATCTATAAAGGTTACGACTGCGCAAACATCGAGATCGGTGAACATTCCGCGGGAAAAACTCTTGACCACGGCGAAGTTAAATCTTTCTTGGATTCGCGGTACATTAGCGCCCCAGAAGGAATGTGGAGATTGTACGGTTTCAGAATGCAGCACCAATCTCACCCAATAGTGCGCTTAGCGATACACATGCCACAGATGCAACCTGTCTATTTCAAGGAAGGTAGAGAAAAACAAGCTTTAGACAGAGCACACATTAAACAGACAACTCTAACAGCTTGGTTTAAACTTAAAGAGCGAGACCCGCACGCGCGTCAGTTTCTTTATACCGACATTCCGGACAAATACGTTTTCAACAAGCAAAAGTCCGAGTGGAAACTCAGACTCTGCGGGAACGTCATCAGCAGAATGTACACCGTCAGCCTTGCCGACCAAGAAAGATACCACCTTAGGCTTCTCCTTTTACACGTCCGGGGTGTGACGAGTTTCGAAGACTTAAAAACTGTAGATGGAGTGCTTTACCCGACGTTTAAAGAGGCAGCTTCGCAAAGGCATTTGTTAGCTGATGACGCTGAATGGGATGCTGCGTTTAAAGAAGCGGCATTATCAAAAATGCCTAAACAGCTACGGCAACTTTTCGCCTTTATATGCATATTTGGAGAAGCTATAAACGTTCCGTTGCTTTGGGAGAGAAACAAGGAGTCACTTTGCGAAGATTTCGTTTTTCGAAAAGTAGCTGACAGGCAAAATCTGGCTTTATACGAGATTAGCGAGACCCTGGCGGTTCATGGGAAACTGGGTTCAACTTTCGTCTTAAAAGAACCAACGACGCCTCCATCTTCAATACCTAATGAAGAATACTGTTCCGCGTTTGAAGCAGTTCAAGGAAAGCTTATGGAGTCGCAATTAAATTAAATTATGCGCGCAGTGGACGACGACAATGAATCTGAAAGATGCTTCTTTATTGACGGACCAGGTGGCACTGGAAAGACATTTTTATACAAAGCGCTTCTCAGTGTGTTAAGAGGAAAGGGTAAAGTGGGTCTCCCTGTCGCGCCTACGTTTATTGCAGCTACGCTACTCAAAGGGGGACGAACTTTTCATTCGCAATTTAAACTCCCCGTTCCTCTGTTTTAAAACTCGGTTTCCAACATTCGGAGTAACACTATGGATGGCCGAAAAATCAAAGAAGCCGTACTGATCATCTGGGATGAAGCCAGCATGACCCCAAGTCACGCCCTTATGGCAGTCGATCGCCTGCTACGAGAACTAACGGGCAAAAGTCTTCCTTTCGGAGGTAAAGTCACGCTTCTAGGTGGATATTTTCGACAGACTTTGCCGGTTGTTCCGCGTGGCCACAAAGTTGCGGTTATACAATCGACAATAAAATTTTCAACTTTGTGGCCAGTTTTCAAACAGCTTCGTCTTACAGAAAACATACGCACGGGGTCAGAAAAAGAATTCGCGGATTGGCTGGTGCAAATAGGAAATGGACAAATTTCCAACTCGCACGGTCTAGGTGAAGACGTTTTGGAAATACCAAGAGCAATTGTTACAACTGACTCTTTGGTTGATGAAATTTTCGGTGCTTCATTTACTATAACCGATGCAAAATCATTCGCCGATAAAGCTATTCTATGTCCCAAAAATGAGCACACACTCCATTTAAACGATAAGATTTTGAATAAGGAGAAAATAAAATATTTTATTCAAATTGATGATGAGCAAGAACGGCTAAATTTCCCAACGGAATTTTTAAACACTTTAACACCGTCTGGAATGCCTATGCACGCGTTAGCACTAAAAGTTGGTGGCCTAATAATGCTCTTACGAAACTTGAATACTAAAAGAGGTTTGTGCAACGGTACCAGACTAATCGTTACGGAATTAAAAATAAACGTAATTCTTGCCGAAGTTTTGACCGGTCTTTCGAAAGGTGAAATCGTCTTCATTCCAAGAATCGAACTGGCTCCATCAGACTCAAATTTGCCATTTATTTTGAGACGTCGGCAGTTTCCGGCTAGACTTGCATTCTCCATTACAATAAATAAGGCGTTTTTTTGCCAGAACCAGTTTTTGCACACGGACAACTATACGTCGCATTTTCTAGAGTTACATCGGCCATTACACTTAAAGTAAAAATATTGAAAACGGACTATCAGGGCCCACTTTTAAATCAGCGAGAAATAATTTTTACAAAAAATGCCGTGTATAAAGAGGTTTTGTAAAATTTGTAAAAAAAAAAACATTACGTACATTGCGATTAAAAAATACTTTTATTCCCATATTATTCAAAAAAATTATTTTAAAGTTTATAGTTAAAAAATTACATTACATACAAAACAACTGGCTGAACGGGCCGGCCCGGCCAAAGACGTGTATTCAGAAACACGGGAATATATATGTCCTTTCTAGAACTTTCTACGCCCTTCGCACCTTTAGTCTTTTTGCAGATTTAAAGCTTGCATGTCATTTGTTGCATAATTAACACAAATATGTTCACTTAGCTGCAAGCCCGAACGTAATGACACCAACATACTCACCTAGCTGATAGCCCGACCGGAGGCCGGCTTTTCAGCTAGTACATATATTTAATACAATAAGAGCCAAAGAAACCGATTAATTATTATTCAAACGACGCCAAGCGTCCTTGGCCTTCTTCCACAACCCAAAAACTGCCCTCAAAATGGCCAGTAGCCCCGCCAGGAATTTTCTGCACGAAGGCCCAACCTGATTTAGAACCTTGCCCACTTTCAAGGATTTTTTTAACATTTTAAAAATTTTGAGTGAACTGAAACTTATTTCTGAGATATTATTTGCCACATGAATGCAAGAAACAATTTTATATTATTTAACTAGGTCAGGGAACTCATCTGCCATTTTCATTAAATAGTGGAAGCAGTCGATTACGCTGGTAAATTTCTTGGGGATAATAAAATTTCTGGCTATTTTCATTTGGATTTTTAACGAATCCAGGGGGGCGATTCTGTAAAAAAAATCGAATGGGAATTCGATCTCGACACCCTATACCATGTCAATTTGTATTGATTTATGCTTATTCGAAATCTTTACCGAATACCATTCGTCGAGATCTCGAAGTCCGAAATCTAGTTTTCGATCGAAAATTGGATTTCGAATATTGACAGAATAGGCCCCCTTGTCGAATTGAAACCGATTGTATGTGTTACGATATCGTTTTCGTTAGACGCCAAAGGCTGAAATAAATTTATCAATTAATTCGAAATAGGCGGACCTCATCTGGTCAATCAGGGTTTTTTCTTCCGTTTCCCTGCTATCCGTTGTACTCGTTACCACACTATGCATTTTAGTCTCTCGGTTCGCTGTTACGAACAGATACTACAATAAAATCAGATTCTGCGATTTTAGTAGCTTCAACCCAAATTGAATCAAAGCGTTCTGAGTTCCAACATTCTTCTAAGTCCTTAACGGTATCTTGGCAAATGGCAACGGTATTCCGATTGGGAATTCTTTACGCCTTAAGCTGGTTTCACACTCGACGGAAAATATGCCGGAAAGACGATAATAAACGTCGAGCTGAAAACTACTGGACATTTGTACAAAATTTGCTGGAGAAACGGGGCTATCCTTCAGTACATCTAAATCCGTTCTAATGGCCATGAATAATGGAAAATCAAACACACCCTTTTAACTACAAGGCTCAACCCTAGAATATGTAAATAGTTTTTGGGTGTCAATTTTTCGTCAGGCGAGCACTATATGTCATTAATGGAGGATATACTAGTCAAACGGTGCAATAAGCTACGATGGACAGTCAGGAACCTTGCGGAAAGATCGTACAACAAATACTCAGTTGGTCGGATGTTATGGAAAATCGTCGCAGTACCTGCTGTAACATACGGGAATGAGGTGTTATGCCTCTCCCCAAGAGTTATGGATGTATTAGAAAGAACACAATTCGAGGTTGGGAAAACAGCCCTAAATGCGGGACCATTCGCGGCAAAAGCCTCGGTCCAAGGCGAAATGGGATGGTCCACAATGACAAACCGCGAAGCTAGAAGCAAACTATGTTACCTGGGCCATCTAAAATTCTTACTAGACTCCAGCCTGACAAAACAGATCATTAACTACATACGCCAGCATGGTGTCAACACAAGCTGGACCAGACGAATAGCTCGACTAGACCGTGAAATTGGTATCGGTACATCTAGGGGCCAGGCCACGACATATAAGGAATGGAAACAAGTTGTGACAACTGAAGTGAATGATAAGGCTATCTCTAATTGGCATGCTGCCGTTAGATCAAAACAAAGTCTCCAAGTGTACGCTAGTAAAACCAAATCCCACACAGAAGAGTTCTATAAAGGGACTTGGTACAGTGGGCTGCTATTCCAGGCTAAAACGGGGGCTCTGCTTACCAGTTATAGACAGTCCCAACTGTTTGATTTTCCCCACACTGCCGCCTATGTGGGGCAACACAGGAAGACATCCGCCACATATTACTAGAATGCCCCGCGACTGCAACTGAAGATAGCTCTGAGTGGAGGGTAGCGCACACAGACACTAATATAAAACATATATTGGGACTTGACCTGAAACCCAACCAGACCTGGCACCCGCAGATGGTAGCCTCTATCCTCGGCCGTTGGCAAGTGAAGAAGCGGAATATAAACACTTAAACCTTGAGGGATACAGCCTGCAATTACCACCAGTACATCATATGTTTTGTAAATTGTAATGTATCTAAACGAAAATCCAAAATTATTCAAAAATGTTAAAAGAATGTTAGAAAACTTTATATAAATTTTAAAATAATTTCTGAAATGATAAAGTATGCTATGTCAGCAGCTGAGCTCACTTATGTAGAGCCGCCCTGTTTCAAAAGGGTGTCTTAATGACAGCTCCAATAAAAACCTTTAAACCTACATTACTAGGCCTATTGAAAGAACCAATAATTGGCCGGTGAGCTCCGATACGAGCCTAGTAATGTAGATTAACATAGTTAAAAACCAATCAGTTCTACCGTGCGATAATATAAATATATCGGGAAAACCAATTGACCCCGATTTTATAAGACCTTCTATTTCGATAATTGTTTCCGTAATTAAAATCAATTTCGTTCGGCTCGTGTCGGAGCTCACCGGCCAGTTATTGGTTCTTTCAATAGGCCTAGTAATGCAGATTAACATAATTAAAAACCAATCAGTTCTACCTTGCGAGAATATATATATATATCGGCAAAACCAATTGACTCCGATTTAATAAGACCTTCTATTTCTAGAACTTTTTCCGTAATTAAAATCAATTTCGTTCGGCTCGTGTCAGAGCTCACCGGCCAGTTATTGGTTCTTTCAATAGGCCTAGTAATGCAGATTAACATAGTTAAAAACCAATCAGTTCTACCTTGCGAGAATATAAATATATCGGCAAAACCAATTGACCCCGATTTTATAAGACTTTCTATTTCGAGAACTTTTTCCGTAATTAAAATCAATTTCGCTCGGCTCGTATCGGAGCTCACCGGCCAGTTATTGGTTCTTTCGATAGGCCTAGTAATGCAGATTAACATAATTAAAAACCAATCAGTTCTACCTTGTGAGAATATAAATATATCGGCAAAACCAATTGACCCCGATTTTATAAGACTTTCTATTTCGAGAACTTTTTCCGTAATTAAAATCAATTTCGCTCGGCTCGTATCCGAGCTCACCGGCCAGTTATTGGTTCTTTCAATAGGCCTAGTAATGTAGATTAAAATAGTTAAAAACCAATCAGTTCTACCTTGCGTGAATATAAATATTTCGGCAAAACCAATTGACCCCGATTTTATAAAACCTTCTATTTCGATATCTTTTTCCGTAATTAAAATCAATTTTGCTCGGCTCGTATCGGAGCTCACCGGCCAATTATTGTTTCTTTCAATAGGCCTAGTAATGCAGATTAACATAATTAAAAACCAATCAGTTCTACCTTGCGAGAATATAAATATATCGGCAAAACCAATTGACTCCGATTTTATAAAACCTTCTATTTCGATAATTGTTTCCGTAATTAAAATCAATTTCGCTCGGCTCGTATCGGAGCTCACCGGCCAGTTATTGGTTCTTTCGATAGGCCTAGTAATGCAGATTAAAATAGTTAAAAACCAATCAGTTCTACCTTGCGAGAATATAAATATATCGGCAAAACCAATTGACTCCGATTTTATAAAACCTTCTATTTCGATAATTGTTTCCGTAATTAAAATCAATTTCGTTCGGCTCGTGTCGGAGCTCACCGGCCAGTTATTGGTTCTTTCAATAGGCCTAGTAATGCAGATTAACATAATTAAAAACCAATCAGTTCTACCTTGCGAGAATATATATATATCGGCAAAACCAATTGACCCCGATTTAATAAGACCTTCTATTTCTAGAACTTTTTCCGTAATTAAAATCAATTTCGTTCGGCTCGTGTCAGAGCTCACCGGCCAGTTATTGGTTCTTTCAATAGGCCTAGTAATGCAGATTAACATAGTTAAAAACCAATCAGTTCTACCTTGCGAGAATATAAATATATCGGCAAAACCAATTGACCCCGATTTTATAAGACCTTCTATTTCGATAATTGTTTCCGTAATTAAAATCAATTTCGTTCGGCTCGTGTCGGAGCCCACCGGCCAGTTATTGGTTCTTTCGATAGGCCTAGTAATGCAGATTAACATAATTAAAAACCAATCAGTTCTACCTTGTGAGAATATAAATATATCGGCAAAACCAATTGACCCCGATTTTATAAGACTTTCTATTTCGAGAACTTTTTCCGTAATTAAAATCAATTTCGCTCGGCTCGTATCCGAGCTCACCGGCCAGTTATTGGTTCTTTCAATAGGCCTAGTAATGTAGATTAAAATAGTTAAAAACCAATCAGTTCTACCTTGCGTGAATATAAATATTTCGGCAAAACCAATTGACCCCGATTTTATAAAACCTTCTATTTCGATATCTTTTTCCGTAATTAAAATCAATTTCGCTCGGCTCGTATCGGAGCTCACCGGCCAATTATTGTTTCTTTCAATAGGCCTAGTAATGCAGATTAACATAATTAAAAACCAATCAGTTCTACCTTGCGAGAATATAAATATATCGGCAAAACCAATTGACTCCGATTTTATAAAACCTTCTATTTCGAGAACTTTTTTTGTAATTAAAATCAATTTCGCTCGGCTCGTATCTGAGCTCACCGGCCAATTATTGTTTCTTTCAATAGGCCTAGTAATGTAGATTAAAATAGTTAAAAACCAATCAGTTCTACCTTGCGTGAATATAAATATTTCGGCAAAACCAATTGACCCCGATTTTATAAAACCTTCTATTTCGATATCTTTTTCCGTAATTAAAATCAATTTTGCTCGGCTCGTATCGGAACTCACCGGCCAATTATTGGTTCTTTCAATATGCCTAGTAATGTAGATTAAAATAGTTAAAAACCAATCAGTTCTACCTTGCGAGAATATAAATATATCGGGAAAACCAATTGACCCCTATTTTATAAGACCTTCGAGAACTGGCGAAAAATTTTGTGTTTTTTAAAAATGCGCGCGTCCCAAAGCAGAGAAATTCTATTGTATTCTCACGCCATCTGTTTTTATTTTAAGTATTTTAGTATAGTCTAACCGTTATTTCGTCTTATTGAGTCCTACGTTACCCAAAAAATATTTTTCGTTGAAAATGATTTCGGCGAATTGACGGCGGTCGAAAATTTGCTCCGATCTCGATCTCAATCCGTTGATCTGTCGAAATCGGCAGATCGGTTTTGGGCGATCTCGGAGTACCCGAGAGCGGCAAATGGAACACGAGAAACTTGATCGGAGCAGATCCGAGCACGCTAATGGAACATAAAATGTTGATCAGAGCGATCTAGAGTACTCGAGAGCGGACAAATGGAAAACGCTATAATATTCCCAACTCAATGGGAGCAACAAACACAGCACCCCACACAATTAACTAGAACGCAACCCGTCAAAAGTCGTGCGTTTTCTTGTGTACAGTTTTCATTGGTTAGACGCTTTAGCGCTTGCCCTTGTCGGAAGGGGAAAATTCGGAAATTGTCTTCCCTCCCTTTCCGTAAAACGTTCAGCGTAAAGGCTCATCCAATGAAATTTGTACACAACACTGCGTTAGCGTGTTTTAAGGCCAGCTGCCCTTGTGTTTGTTGCTCCTAGCGGTTCAGAGATGTCTGGAGACCACAGTTTCAATTATTGCAGCAAGTAGAACATGTTCACTACTTAGTTCAGAGTATATTGAATAGTTAAAAGCTCTGGGCATTTTTACTCGCTGGCATTAGTAAGGAGAGCTCAAAACTGAACATTGGGTAAATCCAATAAATCAAAGAACAAATTCTCAAAGTACTAGCTAACTTTCTCTGATGATAATTTTCAGTGTTTAAACAATAATATAAAGTACAAAAAAGGTATAAATCGACCTTAAAACATTTTTAATTTATTCCAATTTCATTCTGGGTTCTGTACAAAATAGCTGTTTCATTTCCGCTTACACTTTTCAAACTTACAATATTTTCAGATTATATACATGTTACATTATACAATTTTTACTTTTATTCAGTATACAATAACTAGGTTTACCATAAAAGCATTGAATAGTACACAACTTTTAGTACCTCAATTTATTTTATTATTTGCGAAGACAAGGGAGAAAATTCTTCCTAAATAGTATATATCTATACCGTACCTTTATTTTTTATTATGGAATGGCATTTATTGCCTAATCTTAAGTATTTTTAAAAACTGAAGGATTAAAAAAATTAAAAATCCTCCAAAATAATCTTAATAAATAGGCGCTTTTTTTTAAACCACATTCTACTACGGAGATACATGGCAAAAATAATTTCGATCATTTTCTTAAAATATGAAAAACCAGTTCTAATGTTAGAGACCCACTATCTAAGGTTCCTGAAGAAGCGTTTGTAATAACAGGAATGAGAGAAGTATCTAGATCAACCATATAAATCGCCGGTAATGGCTCGTCTTTAGAGCCTACTTCATAGCCAACCTAAATTTAGGAAAAACGTGATTAAATTATAACATTTCAAAGCTCGATGTTTAATTAACCAACCTGTTCCGAATCTAAAGTGACTCTCAATCCAATTTTAGTCAAGTCAGCCTCCACCAAGAGAGGCAGATGAGAAACCAATCCCAAACAAAATGCTTGAGCTACGCCATCAGCCAACTTGGAAGGATCAGCAGGTTCACCCCTAAGCAATAAGGTTTTATAATTTTTCTTTTATACAATTACCATCTACTACCTTTGATTTAGAGTTTCATTAGACAAGAAAAACACTTCCGTCCAACGTATTAGATAGCGGTCTGATGTGTAGTCAGTTCCATTGTGTATTCGAATGCTTTGAGTGCCTTCAAGGTTTTTGCCATCAATAACGCTTTTAACACTTATTAAAAATAATAATAAATATTAAGCAATGTATATCCTATTATATTATGTTCAGAAAATTACCCAATATTAAAATTCCTATCATCATCCGTCCATTTTAATATTACTTGCTCATCAGGATCAACAGCATCAACTTGTTTGCAATCAATGACAAAGTCTTTCATTTGCTGAAAACTGTTTTTTAGCGCTGTCATTGCTTCGGGCGTTATTTGAATTAGTAGACCATCCTCCACGATGCTGGATTTAGCTGTTAAACCTGTGGTTGATTTTAAAGCTCCGCTAAAGACAATGAAACTGGCCCCAGTAACTAATTGAAAGGAGATATATATCATCGCTGTTTCAATAAGATAACACCTCTTCATCAAACTCTTATTAACCTTTCCTAGTCGTGTTTTGAATATTTATAGCTTGGGTTTGATAGTTTCCGTCATCATCTTGCACGCAAACGAGGTGAGAATCTGAGTCTATACTGAAAGCTGCTCCGAAACTTAACACGTGTTCGTTGCTACTGGCAACTACCCTACAGACCTGACTATAACGATTTCTAGGCAGACTAACAGTCGTCTTTTTGTCTTCCATACAAACTACCACGCCAGGTATGGTGGGTAGAGTGTACTGATAATTCCTAAAATCCTAAAATGAGTGCAAAAGGGGTGGTTCAAACTCTTTGACCTTTCCTCTGGTCATAGCTGATATACTTACTGCTAAGACACTCATTATAGTATGACCAATTTCTCCATAAACAGGTTTCCTGAACCTTACGCTTACAAGAGGACAAGGATAATCTATTAAATATAAATAGCAAATATTTTACGGTTGCAAAAGAAAGCTCAATTTCATAAGAAACTAACATCGAAATTCAGCTCCAATTCTCAACATTAGCCTGAGTGGGAAGACTTTGGCCCAAGGAACTTCCCATTTTTGAAGCAGAACGGCTACGAGATATGGAGCCTGAGGAAAGTGAAGTTTGGATAGGCACTGGTAAGTTGGTCGGATAAATAGAAAAGCTCCATGGTCTCGGCTACCAAGAAGACCTTCGGGGAAGAGAAGGTGACCCAGCTCAGATACAGGAGAGCCTTTAAAAAGTGAACAAAAATAATTAGGACCATTTATTGAATTTATAGTTTTTGAATATGTACCCATGCTGGCACTATCCCTAAGAGACGTGAACAGTAGGAATATATCTCGAGGAATCGTGTTTTCATTGGCTGATCTTTCTAAAAGAACCATCACTTCATCTTGCCCCACGGAATTAAGGCCTCGACTAGCAAAAACCCAACACTGCTTTTGTAAACAACAATCCACTGTATAAAAAGAAATTCACATCAGATTATGAAAACAAAATTACTGAAAAAGACACTTACATTTGACTAGTTTTATCGAGATGTATAAATTTTTAGTAAGAGCAAAAATCACTGGCCGAGTTGATTCATCTAAAAAATGTACCATGCATTAATTCACTTAAAATCAATTTCCAAATTTAAGTACCTTGTAAACAATCTAACAACTTGCTAGAATCCAGTTTTTCGTCATTTTCAGTCAATTCTGTAATAATTTTAAAAAGCAACATTTCATTAATATGAAATAATTGGATGCTATTTAAAACACATGAACAACAACAAATTTAAAAAAGGGAAAATTTCAAAGCTACCAAACAGATATTTGACATGCATAAAAAAAATTGTGACTACATCTAAAAATGGGCATGCATCTGCCAATGTGAAGAAACCCATGCTGGAAAGCTTAAGCATGCTACTAGTCTTGGCATAACTAAATCTTCAAGTACCTATCGAGGATAAAGGGAGAATAATGGGGGGAAGTGGGCCTTCCTCATCATAGATGACCAAGCGTCCTGGGCCTCGCGATTTCTGTCTCCGTGAAGATGTTGATGGTCCAATGGGTGAACTGGCTCGCAAAGGGCTTTGGGGATGTTGAGGGGACCTTAACTGACCGACTGAAATGTAAAAAAATTGTTTGTTCTCGAGGGAAAAAAAGGTTTGCCTTCTAATGTGAAAAAAAGCTTAAAAATTGTGAATTTTACGGGGAAAGTTAAAGCTAAAATTTTGTCAAAAGGGTCTTTTCGTTTTATTTTACCTGGAGAACCTTTCTCTAGAACTCTTCTTTGGGGTCTGCCAGCAGATCCAGTCTTTCGGGAAGAAATTTTAGGTTCAGGGGAAATGGCCAAATCGAGTTCGGTTAGGTCCCCGCCCGGGCGAATTCCATCAGAGAACATAACCTGTTTAGGTTCCCTTTTTGGCTTATCTCCTACAAGGAAGTAAGGTTTCAAACCCCTCTCTACAACTAAATTGTCTAAGAAACGAAAAAATCATGCCACTAAAAACCATAACCATATCTCATTTACGCAAAGAACAAACCAAATGATAAAACAATAAATTAAAATTTACCTCTTTTCAAAACACCAACAGGTACCATTACTGAGGGAGGAGGCCTCGTAGAGTAGGCTTGCGCTTGTTGCAAAGGCGAAACTTGAGAACAATAATCTTGAGGATTATTAGGGTTAGGATTCCAGCCAGATGAACCAGAGGTTTCACGGTCATCAGTGGAATGAAGGGAAGGACTATGATTAGGACTGGGAGATTCGCTGCGAGGAATCACTTCAACAGGAACTCTGTCTCTTTCTTCCGTTGAAGATTTGGCAAATAACCGTTTTTCAACTGCAGCTACCTATTTAGTAATATAAAGTATATATCAATTAGATAGAATCATTATTATCTTCCTATATGGTTAATATTATTTCTCAGACTGCACTTAATTTATTTTAAATGTTTCGTAAAACAAATAATGTGGGAAAAATTAGTTTTTACAGTGACTTTCTAAAACTATTTCATATCTACTTCTTCTACCGTTCATAATTAGACATTAAAAATAAAATTACAACCCCAAAAAGATAAATTAAAATATCACTTTCTTTATTCAGAATGTCCAAGCAAAGTGAGCAAACTCTGGCCTCTTTTTTCAGATAAGGAATTCTAGCTGTAGAATTGCTGCATTGGGAACAAAAAATTTGCCCACAGCCACGACAATGATGCCTCCTTTTTAAAACGGTAAATTTTACGTCACATCGTAGACAGTTTGGTGCATCTTCATCTGGAATCCAAAAAGGCTTAATTTTCCCCAATAACTGCTCTTCTTCGGTTAGTTCCGAAGCGTACTCCAATTCTGCAGCAACTGAACATGTTAAAAAAATTAACAGTGAAGAAAAATAATTTTCCACTCTCATTATATTTACTTTCAACATTAGTTTCCAAGTCATCAACACCTGGTTCGTTAGTATCGGGTTCGTTGGTATCCGCTTCTAATACATCACCACTGTTGGGAGATTTGCCACTTTCTACATCTTCAGTGTCATTGCTGACATTATTTTCTCCATTCTCAGCTTGACTAACTTCTGGAGATGGTGGCAGAGCGCTATCAGTCTCCGATAGTTCCGGAGAAGGACTGGTATCTGTTATAATTGGAACCAAGCCTTGCTCCACGATTGGTGGTACAGGTTGGGGTTGACTGCTGGCAAGCAGCGGAGATGGTAGGTTCAAACTAGTTGGCCTAATTACCTTTGTATTTGATACATCAGAATTATCCTCAGTGCTAACACTAGCTTCTTCGCAACTATTTTCTTCTATATCTTCTGACAAACTAGTCGCATCCTCTTTTAAATTTTTCCGATCATCTTTTTCATGAGTTGGACTCATTTTGGATACACAAAACTCATCAACACCACTTGGAGTGGATTCAGTTGGAATAACTTTGATTTCAGTTCCTAATTCAGTCTGATTTGAATTATTAATCTTATCACCATCTTTGCTATCACTTTGAACATCATCACAAAGCTCATTTTGATTACTTTTCACGCATATTGCCTCTTCCCTTTCTACAGTTTCAACTTTATCCATTGTTGGTTTTGCTAAATGATTGCTACCATCCTTAATTTTTGGTCTGGCACCACCCACAACTTGAGTCTCCAAAGGCTGAGTGGGTTTAACTGATTCCACACTCTCACTGACAAGAGTGTTTGTTTCAATCTTCGCCTTTTGGGGTTCACGGACATCAAGAACTGTGTTTATGAAATTTATGTCTTCCAAATCCTTCAGATAACTTTCAAGTTCATCAGCATTCACATCGATAGATTCAAGATCATTAAAACTAACAATATCACTAGATGCAGTAGCGGGAATTATAACAGTAGTAGTTGTAGTAGTAGTGGTATTTTTTGGCATAATATCTTCTATTTGCAGTTCAGCTGCGAGTGATTCCCAAGGCAATGTTGCCGAAGCATCGCTTTCACTTTTGTTTTCAATATTATCATCACCAGTTTTAGAGCCTACAGCTTTTGAAATAATCACTTCTCCCGGAGAAAATATTAAAGTAGGAAATTCCAGGTAGCTTTCTTTTGTTGGTGAACTAATTGTTTCACTAGTCAAATGTTCAATCTTGGAATAAGAATCATCTTCAGAGTTATCTTCTTTTGGAACTACCGACTGACTATTTGCTATTGCACTATTACTAGGAATCAGTTTTATTTCTATTTTTGATTGTTCGGGAGTTAAGTGCACTGCTAACACTTCCTCTTCTTCTACATATCCATTTGAAATGGATGAAGAAATATACGTTTTAACACTTTCTTTACATTCTTCAACTGCAGCTGCTTTATGAACGGTATTTGTCAATTTATCTAACCCAAAACTAGAGTATAATGAATGGTAACCACTTTGACTTTCTCCTGAAGTATTATTTTCGACTGAATTTTCTTTTTGATTTGAAGCTGTAACTTTAGTAAGCGATGAAGTAGAAGCTGAAAAATCAGCTTCACTAAGGTCTATTTTCTCATTACTATCATTTAGCTGTTGATGGTTTATAGGATAAGCATTCAAATTTCCATTGTAGTGATTGCTGACTGATTTAAAACTGTTCAATTCATGTTCTCTACGATTTACTTGTCTTAACAATGGATTAATGTAATCACCAACATTTAAAGTTGAAGTTGATTCAGTTTGTCTAAATTTTCCTGGATTTATTGTGGAATCTGCAATTACCCAGAAAATAAGCAACATGGTAATATGTTAAAAGTATCAACACTAAAATATAACCTTCGCTTTTTTCAAAATCATCAAGAACTTTATCCAGATCTATCGCAAACTCATCCATCTTATTGACCTAAGTACAAATAACAACACAAAGCGTCAAAATTAACTCTTATCAGCAGACTAGTAGTAGGCTAGGCTGGGATAACCCCCAAAAACAACCCCTTAGAAAAATTATAATCTCGAGTTTATTTACGATCTTTGAAGTACGTTATGTACCTTATTTCCTATCTCAACACCCTCTACGCGGATTTCTCCCCTATCGGCTTTTCCCCATTAATTAATATATAGGAAATCCATTGAATATAATTAAATCCTTTGGTAGGCAAAGGCTTAAGATAAAATAAAACACATTCAAATCATTTTAACTTACACTCAAAAGTTCGCTTTAATATGTATCATTAACAGCGTATAAAACATTTTATGTTACTTATCTTGTAATAATTATTGCCAGTAAGCGAGTTGCCAAAGAATAACGGAAAACAAAATGCAAAGGTTAAACACGCATCGAAGTTTATAGAAAATGACTCATGTGATTATCAGTAGAAAGTGAACAGTCACGTGACCATTGGTAATTTCATGACCTTTGTAAGAGGTCATCAGATCCTGCGACTTCGTTTTGAGCACCTTGCGCTTTGAGGTCACGGTGTGATGACAGCACAGATTAACTTTTCCATTTTAAATTACACCAAACCATGAGGCACGATGCGTTATAGAAGCGATATACTGATTCTTTTACTTGAAAATTGGCCCGGGAAGAAACGTTTTGGAATTTATCGGTTTTTACCTTTATTCTTTTGTTTAGGTATATTTAGAAGATTTTACTCAAATATCTAAATTTTTGCACTCGAAAATAAAGCAACCTTTTTGCAGGGGCAGCATTGGAATACTCCATGATTAACTGGCACGTTGGTCAAACAAATTTTTGTGGGTTAAAGCTAATTCCATTAACTTTATTTTAAACGTTTTCCTTATCTACAAATAATTGCCACTTAAGATAACACCTACAAGAAGAGGCAAGCTAAGGAATTGGCTACTGTTTCTCTGACAGCTGAAAATATTAACAGAAAATCATAAGAAAATATGCCGGCTGGTGTTAGCTGGGCTACCTATTCCAAATTTGCTGCAGCGTCATTTCTGTCTATGCTAGCTGGTGCCCAAACTGTTCATTATTTTTACCAGCCTTTAAAAGTAATTGTTTAACAAAACTAACCTTTAGAGATTGCTAGCAGTCCCTTAAAATATGAGTACTATTGTTTGCTAATTCTTATAAAAACTACTTTTCTTTACAGGACTTAAATCAAATGATTGAAATAGAAAAGATTAAACTAAAACCAGATAAATAATGTCGCAAGAAAAATTTAAATCTACTAGATAATATATCAGCTTGTGACTTAAAATTGTTTAAGATTATAATTAAAATTAGGGCAAAAATTTACAACTACTCAGATGGTTTATTTACAGAGAACCAATATTATTTTGAATTTTTTTTTCTTCATAAGACTTTCTCACTGAAAAACACATGTATATTAAACATCTAAAAATGTCATTTCTTTTTTTCCAATCAGGGGAAGTTTTTTTTTTACCTTTTAAAATAGTGAAGAAAAAACGCGCAATGTTTTCCCCTAACAGTACGATGATATACACGACAATGTTATTTTCATTCACACTAAAAAGCGACCTAAAAACAATTTACTAACGTAAAATAAACATGCCGAGATTTTTATAGTATCAAAGATGATACAGGCAATTTGACTATTATTTTGCTCATATTTCCCCCAAAAAACACAGTATCAACTAAATTCATAAAAAACATTCAAGTTAAAAAATTATAATTTCATTAAGGAAACTAAAATATTGCATAGTTTTTAAAACATTTCTTAAACTAAAACTATTAGCTTTTAAACCTTTCTAATTTGGGAACAAACTTTACTTTGTTGATTAATTAAAACTCGCTTGAATGATCATATTCTTCAATTTTAGAACAGTTTTAACCCTTGAACTTTTCTAATATATTTAGGGCATATGGAGGGTAAAAACCAAAGGCCTAGCTCTAACGATAAATCAATAAACAATATAAAACACAGACACGCCCAAAATATAATTTTTCTTTCCTAATAAGAAAATTATTTTGATGAAAAACTTTCTACAGGAAATTTTTCATTCTCTATTTTTTTCTTTTATTTACTCTGAGCTTAGATTGTCTTGTGAGCCTTTTTCGAGTACATGCATAGAACATTGACATGCAATAACCCTTAGTTTAGAGCCCAATTTTTCGATATTTGTAAGTAGATTATATTAAGAACTCGAAAAACCGTTAAAAAATACAATTGAATAAAACACCTATTTACGATTTAACTATCAAAAGCCTTCTAAACAGATTCTTAGTTAAACATTCAGATAAAGAGGGAGAAAGCTATTTACCCGCAATATCGAAAAACAAAAAACCCGATACTAAAAAAAAACCACAGCAATTAAAAAAATTGCGATAAACCAAGGAACAAAAATGTTATTGTCCATGCGGGATTTTTTGAACGATTTATTTACTGGGTTGTGGCGTTTAAAGACAGGGCGCTGATCTTTGTTTTCGCATGATTGATATTCCCTATTAAAATATTTTTGAAGAATGCCCTTTTTTTTTCATTCTTAATAATTATCTAAAATTGATTTCTCTAAATTGTGTTTTCAATTAAAAAATGTTGACCTCAGTTACTTTGAAAAATTAGAGGTTGTTTTCTTATTTTACGGTGCTCAAAGGATCCCTCCCCGTTGGTTGTTTGTTGAATTCACCTGCGATATAAATGGAAGCTATAGGGGAGGGCGTACAGATAATTTCAGTCAGGTCTTTCCAGTTTAATTTCAGTAGGCGTTAAAACACGGTCCAAACCAGCTGGCGAGCTTAAAAATTGCTGTCCGTAAAAAGGTGGCTGAGATTGAAAGTAGGTATCGCAACCCCAGCCTAGTGGAGACTGAAAACCGTACACAGGAGGGGGATGTGGGCTTTGAGCCAAAAGTTCTGGACTAACAGGAGTTAGAGAGGCGAAATTTCCATTGCAAGTGCTGACAGGAGGCGGAGTAGGGGTTGAGAAGTAAGGTGACACAACAGGGTGAGCAGTGGGGAAGGGATAAGGTGTTACTTGACTATACGGATCAGTCAAATCGTGAGGATTTTGCTCCATAGAAGTTGGTTGGGTAGGAGGTGGTAGGGAGTAATGCAGATATTCCTCCTCTTGCGGTATGTTATTGATAACCGGGGATGTAGTTGCCGCGTTACCCCCGAGTGTAGAATCAAATTCCTGAGGTTCCGGGGGTTCAACTTTAAGTTGAGCCGGTACTGGACTGTAGATTGGCAGTTTCTTCTTCTTCGGGTACTTTTTCTTCGGAGCAACTTCCGCCTGAGTAACTGATGGCGTTCTATTACCCATGCCATCGTAATAATCAGTTCCGTTACTGCTCCCTCCCCCACTTTCGCGAGTATCTCCATTCTCCACATCAGGTTCGCGTTTTGGTTCAACTTTAACTGCCTGTTTAACGTCTGGGAAGACTAATGTTTTCAAGTCTAAATCAGGCAAGTCTCCACGTAAGTAATCGCGAAGTCTTTTCAGAGCTGCGTAATATGGCACCTTATCGGTGGCTCGAGGTAATTGAGCGCACCTTGCACTGGACGATGGCATCACAAAGGCTTTCTGCAATGTATGAACAATGAAATTAATGTTGAAATTTCAAATATTGAAAAATTTCTAGAGGGAACACGTACAATTTCTGTGCCTTCAACCGGGTCATCTTGTAGACCAAAACCAAATTTCTTCTTTCCAGTAAAAGCTTCGTAGATCACTAAAGAAAAATAGTAATTACATTTTAAAATATTGAAGAAAACATACAAGTTACAAATTTACATTTCCCATTGAATGCTGCAATTTTGGGCTGATAATTTTTTAGTTTTTGCAACAGACCAGAAACGCCCTCTCTTAATTCTTTCCTACATGGGAAAATCATTACAAATGCTACTAAGATTACCAGAGAGCTTTTATTTACTTTGAAAGATCAGCGCTTCCTTTAGTTGCTCTTTGAACTATATTTGTAAAACCTATTCCATATTGAAGTAATTTGTAATCATCATTGGCTGTCATAGGTTCCAATATAAGGCCACCCAGATATAAACATTTCCCTGAAATTAACAAATAAATAACCGAAAGTACACTGAAAAAAACCGTAAAAATCAAACACTCCATACAGAAATGATTTCCAGGACCTGCATAGTGGTGACCTTTATAGGCAGCGAATAAGCCGGGATTGATTCCAATCTAATAAAGGGTTACTAAATGTAAGACTAGAGTAACATTACATTGGTGTTTGTACCCTTACAATAATCATGTCTAATCCATAAGCTAGATGATCTGGAAGAGTACGTTTCATCACCTCTTCATCGCTAAGGCCATCAAACCTGTTCATCCGTTTCCTCTGCTGCTTAAAGATATCAGTAACTTTCTTTTGCTTTTTCGATTTGGATTCGCCTTCATCTTGAAAATCATAGACGGAGCTGCTCAAATAGATCACAATAATTAATGTGACATCTGGTTCTTGCTGGAAATAGGAATTTCTTGTTACAATTGTACGAACATTAAGTAATGACAATATAGGATAGGGTTTATAATATCCAGTCAAATTTAAAGTTCTAGCGGCTTCTATCAACTAAAGACCGAAGATAACTTTGCCATGTGACGAAAACATTTTTAACTAATAAAAACGTAAATGATGCTCACTTTGATTCTAACTTAATCTTCTTTTTCATTCCCCTGCAAGAATCCATTTTACCGAGAGGCGTTCAATCTTTACTGCATCTAAAAACGTCGATATGGAAAAATCAATTAATCCGGGCTTCACATTTTAAACAAAGGCAGTCGAAGACTCGATTTTCGTAACGGTGGAACAGGCTTAACATAACTAATTAGGCCTAACTCAAAATTAATGGACTCGATAACTTCTGAGGTTCAAAAACACAGTTTTACTTCAAAAAATAGCCTTACCATGGATTAGGATTGATTTTGAGTTTCTTAAACGCGTTAAAATAATTAAAAACGCTAATATATTTTAAACTGAAATGAATTTTATCAAGAGATTTACTAGGCCTAATGATCAAACTCCCCTACCAGAAAAGGCCCAAATTTTGAATGAATTATCGGAGCGTTGCCAACTAAAATGTATCGATTCACGAAATAAATATTTTGAAAATTAGCCAACGCAAATTACTCAATTTCTATCCATTTAATTTCAAGTTTTTACGAAATCAATTCTGAAATAGAGATAAATGTGTATATCCTTTTTATTCCAATTTTATCTTTTGTCTCGCCAATGTACTGTACTTTGTGCTGATGCTCGTGAAGCCAATGAAGGAAGGATTATGGTACTATGCAGCTTTTATGCTATTCTCAACTCAATGGTAAAGCAGCTGGCTTCTTGGGAAACTTCTCTCTATTTATTTAATTAATCAAGTACTTGGAAAGCCTCAGGGGCTTATGCCCAAGCATCGGAAAAATAATTAAATATATTCTGGTAGTATAGTTTTAACAAAATTTTGACTATAAATTATCGCATCCTTAAAAATTCTGCGATACTAAATCGTATTTCTTTTTCATTCATTACCCATTGGGCTTCAAACATCCAAAGCTGAAAACACTGCCACATGCTACAAGGTTGCCGTCCAAAATATTTCATTTTTTTCCAATTTTGCAACTTAAATAATAACAAATAAATATTTTTATTTCGTATTAAAAATTGAAGTTTAAAAATTATATTCGTAAAACTATACAACACGATTAATCTTTTTTTTTATTAAAGGATCTATTTGAAAAATAATAAATTTTTTATCCGCCGCTAGGAGGTTTCCTAAATGATATAAGGCGTCTGCTTCAAGGTCATAAGACTCTAGCTTATCAAAGGTCAAAACGGTAAGCACAGCAGATTATTTTATATTTAAGGCATTAAATTTAAAGGTAAGCTAATGGGAATTATTTTAACTTTGAATTTTCGGTAATAATATCTAAAACCTTAAGTTACAGTTATGTCTGAGGCAACGGTTTCCAAGCTTCAAAAGCCACAACTTAGAGGGCTTTTGCGTACAAGTCTTAGGTTTCATTTGGCTGTCGCTGGAGTGTTGTCTATTGCAGGAGCAATTGCTTTTAAATACGCTGTTGCTGAGCCCAGAAAAAAACGCTACGCAGATTTCTACAAGAATTATGACAGTCAAAAAGCGTTTGAGGAAATGAGAAAGGCAAATGTGTTTCGATCAGTTAAAGCAGATGATTAAAACTTATTTATGATTATTATATGATATTAATGTGTTAGAAATAAAAATTGGCTCTTTATGTAATCATTTTGTTTAATTTAATTAATAAAATTTCAATATAAGAATACCCACTGCAATCACATTTGTTAAAATTATACATGGGATATTTGGAGCAGTGAACTAAATAACGCCATCTATTACATTATTTCAATAACAATGATGTTTGATAACATTAGTGGTTGATAATATTTTGTGTATGTGTATGTATATATATATACAGTGCATTATTTGCGTTTTAATAAAATATGGTAGTAAATAACTATAATAATATTTATAGAAGTTATTTCTAATAGATGGCGCCAAAATATCAACATTGATGTCAGTTTCCAGTTTCGGAACGTTGATATCGCTGCAAGATGGAATTTTTAAATTAGGTTTTTATCTGAACACGTGGTGGTCGTTCAGTGGCGTAGTAAGAAGGGAATACAATTTCAGAAAGGGGGCGAGTAGGAGTGGAAATTTAGTACGGTTAAAGCAGAACCCTTCTTTTTTTTAGCCAATTTGTTTTGTAGGTTATCTGTTAAAAACAAACCGCTGGAATACCAGGTTTTACTAGAGCAAGTAATGACCAAAAGGAGAAGTATCTTAAATATTAAACCTATTTAAAATACCTAATTTCACGGAATTAAATATGAAACGGGGTTACCCCTTTCACCAGAAAATATTCCCAGACATTGTGATTAGTTACTAGACGGGTTAAGCCCGCGCTAGAAAACGCGTGGGGGGAACGTGTATCATAAACAGTCTGTGCGCAATAAATCTACATCTACTCTAATACGTTCCCCCTACGCGTTAGAAAATCTAGACAAAAAGTTGGAAGAACGTTTGGGGGCATCAGCTTCCAAGGCAAACGCGGCTTAAATATTTTAATCATTCCAGTCTGTTAGTCTGCCCGGTAAGACTCGATAACCATTTAGGGTACTTCTTCCAAAAGCCTTTAGCAATAGCGAAGATTATTACGCGCGCCCAGACTAAATAAAAACTTCAGGTAAAGGTATGACCTCCTTTTTCGGCGCTGCTGAGGCCCGACCACAAAGCCATTTTCTTTTTTATTTCGTTATTAAAGTCGAAATAATTTGGTGGCGAAAACCCGTCACCCGTCCTTGTCAGGAATGCGAAGGCCGAAGCCAGTTTCTGCCGCCGTTACAACCCTCCCTCGAGGCTGCAAAAACTAATCGCGGTTTCGCTTACCAAATCTTTGTATTCCTCTTTTCGATTTAGAAATAAAATAACACGTTCTTATTGAGCCAAGAGCTACAGCCGATTTATCGCTCGTTTCTGCCTACGTCACGTGTGTCAGTGGCCGAAAATATCACTTTTTTCACTCACGACAGGGGGGAAAATGTTGCCAAAGGGTTGAAAAACCGATGAGCTGTTGAATTTTTTTATTTATAAATCGCCTGGAAACAAGGTACTTTAGGCCGGTGATTCCATTGGTTGGAAACGATTCCATTGGTTGGAAACGATTTTTTAAGGAAAACAGAATTATTGTTGCTATGGGAGCGTTTACGGCAAAAAAATGTACAATATATCCTGGCTATATTTTTTCGTCTGTTTTTGATGCGCTTTATCGCCGTGTAAACTTTATTTCGGGTCGCTTTCCTTTTGGGTCTCAGAAACGTGTGAAATAGTTTTCTTTGGTATGAACAAACTGTTTTTGCCTGGCATCAAGGAGCAACAAACACAGCACCCCACACATGGAGAACGCAACCCGTCAGAAGTCGTGCATTTTCTCGCGTACAATTTTCATTGGTTAGACGCTTTAGCGCCTGCTGCCGTCGGAAGGGAAAATTCAGAAATTGTCTTCCCCCCACCCGTAAAATGTCCAGAGTAAAGGCTCGTCCAATGAAAGTTGTACACATGTTCACTACGTTAGCGTGTTTAAAGGCTAGCTGCGTTCTCTTTGTGTGGGGTGCTGGGTTTGTTGCTCCTTGATGCCAGGCAAAAACAGTTTGTTCATACCAAAGAAAACTATTTCACACGTTTCTGAGACCCAAAAGGAAAGCGACCCGAAATAAAGTTTACACGGCGATAAAGCGCATCAAAAACAGACGAAACTTTGTATACGAAAATATAAAAGGAAAGAACACGTTGGAGAAAAATATTTCTTCCTATTTTGATGGTTGCAAGGAAAAGGGTTAAGAAAATCTCTTTTGGAAGCGGTCCGTAGGTTGCAACGCTCTGAATACGTCGAGGAATTTTGTCTCCGCCGGCGATGCCGCTGCCAAAAAAGCAGGTATCAAAGAGAGGAGCCAATCATAACAAAAATAAACTAAGACACAACCACAACATTCCAAAACCAGACAGAGGAAGTAAAATTAAACACCCGAGAACTACTTCCAAATCGCGCATTAAAAAAAAATTCGTATTTATCCTTTTTGAACTTACTAATTCATTATTAATCGACTATTTATCTCGATCGAAGTTGGCTATTTTAATTTTAAATTCATCGGCCATTTTGTATATTGGTCTTGGTATAAATATTATAAGATGTATTCGCTGAGCTCTTCGTGAGCCACCCTGTTATTGCACCTTCTGCTGGGTTGAGTGGCTCAAAGGTGCGACCATCAGTAGTAGGGTACTACTACCCATGCTGGATTTGTCACCTGTCCGGGCTTGTGGACGCTGGCGTAGGGCGCTATGATGATAGACCTCCGGTGGTGTGGTTTTTATTACTAGGTACAACGGGCTATAAATTCTGACACACTGTTACAAAAGGGTGCTTGTTGAAATAATGGAAAGTTTTCACCAGTACGATATACAACAAGTGTTTCTTTTTAACCAGGTAGCTTTTTTGGACTTTTTAAACCTCAGCAAAAACACGACGTTCTGTTTACAGGTGAAAGGTTTCCATTATTTCAACCAGCAGTAACTTGCAGGTCCTGGCTCTCGGATATATTACTTCTTGGCGATTTCCTTAATGATGTTTTATTTAAGCGTCTTTAGGCAAAATGCAATAGAGTTTTTGAAATAAATACACAAATGTCACTATTTAGATATTGAATTAAAACGATTGCTTTCCTCAAATTTAAAACATTAAAATTGAAAGCAACTTGGCCATATTGTCAAATGAATTATACATTTTTCAACGACATTTTCGAACTGTTAAATTTCTTTAGCGCGATATTTTTTAAATTAAAAATTAAAAAGTTAATAGGCCTTTCCATAAATTCGCTAAGACTGCCCAGCTTGTTCTTGAAATTATGCAGTCAAACCTATGGACGAATTCATTAGCTGTCTTTAGTGGGAGAGCTGGGGAACCATTGTAGAAGTTAGACAAAAACTGTAAACAATAAGGCCACGTTAATTTATAGAAAGGCCTATTAATTTCGTATGAAGTAAAAAAAGATTGTAGAGTGGTTTTATTTTTTTAGGAATATTTTTCAAAAATGAAAATGAAACCAGTAACTTTATGCCTAGCTGGGACATTTTTTATTATTCCAAGCTTGAATTGCCGATTTAATAATAAGTGAAGTGAAAGCGATACCACCTTAGCAGACCTTCCGTTAAAGCCGTGAAAATTTCCAATCCATCTTTCGCCCCGATCATCCATCACTTTGATTTTTTCAAAGGCCCAAAATTATTCCCCTTCCCATCGAATCAAATTAGTCATTATTTTCGCCAACCATACCCCTAAAAAATGTATATTTTATACGAGGAAGTCTTTTATAATACGTCATCAAAAATACCTCTCGTTATAATGGACAGCGGTGTCATTTGCAACGAAAGAAATGACACTTATCAATTTCCAGATACGGAAGTTATCCTAGACAGATGGAATGGCCCAACTACTAATTATTCCCACAGTTGCGTTAATGATGATTGATAAGTAATGCCATTTATTGAAATAAATTCATGGTTGTATTGTTCGAAATAAAAAATTATTACTTAAACAGTTTTATCTACAAATTGTGTAGGTAGAACGTATACGATTGTCAACGTGGTCTGATTGTACGCAAACTGCTTTCAATACACGTTCATCCTACTCGTTTAAAATGGCAGAAAAGCGTAAAGGTTCGAAACATCGCTCACAGATGGCGATACCCGTTCCGCGTTGCAAAACCAAAGTTTTCACCATTTCGCGTCTTCTCTCCCTGCTGAAAATAAAATTGGTATTTTAGAAATCTCGCAAAGTTTATTTAAAAAAAACTGTTACGTATATTTATAAAAAGCTCAAAACGTTAAAAGTTATTAAAATATTCAATTCCTAATTTACAAAATATACGGAAAAGAAACGAGCCTAGTCATTCATACCAGGAAATGTAAAAGTTTACAAAATTTAATTTTTTTACGCCTCTCTGGGTTCGGGACTATTTTTTGTAATTTTCGGTGACGGGGGTGGCTTAATGTTTGTATCACTTTTTTCTCTTAAAATTTCTTTCCAAGTAATAACGGTTCGCTTCAAGGCTAATAAACGTTCCAACTATATTTAGGGCCCCATACTAAAGTCTATAATTATAATACTTGGCGTTTCCTACGCCAACGTTTTTTCCCCTCTCCATTATTCAAAAAACGACCCTGGGCATTTCAGGAAAATTTAAATTCCTGAATAATAACGGTGACGCCTTTTTAATTCTACGATGTACAAAGAATGTATGTTTTAAACTTACGACGTTAGTGAGAATTACTACGTTGATAATGTTGCCCTCGTGCTCCAACAGTAATTTCCTCCCCTCTAAAAATATTCAAATATCATTGGTTCCCTAAAAATTACGTCATCCGACGCGATTCAAACGAACGCCGGTGACGTTATTCCTTCCGTCTCAGCATCTCTGCGTGCAGGGGTAAAATTCAACCGTGGCGCCCGTGGTTCGTCCCAACTAGAGTCCTGAGTCCGACGCCGTAAAAATGACCAGCGGCGGCGTAACCTACTTTTAAAGAGCTTTGCGGCGGCGCGCCGACAATTTTGTTTCGGCGGCGGCACTACCTTAGAGCAAGAGTCAAGCAAGTCTGAAAACCCCTATTTGAGAAAAAAAAAAAAACAGTTTTAGGTTCGAAATCTAGCATAATAACAATGATAATCTAATAATGAAAATTTATAAAAATAGAGTGAAAATATATATTGACAATTTTGTACTGAGTCACCTTAATTTAAAAACACTCGAGGATTCTTATTTTGAATTTCTTTCAATAGTCACGTATCTCGACTTACTTGACTTTTGATCTAAGGTAGCATTGTATAAACACAGCACCCCACACAAGGACAACGCAACCCGTCGAAAGTCGCGCATTTTCTTGCGTACATTTTTCATTGGTTAGACGCTTTAGCGCCTGCTGCCGTCGGAAGGGGAAAATTCGGAAATTGTCTTCTCTCCCGCCCGTAAAACGTTTAGCGTAAAGGTTCGTCCAATGAAATTTGTACACAACACTGCGTTAGCGTGTTTGAAGGCTAGCTGCGTTCTCCTTGTGTTCGTTGCTCCTAGTTTGAATGTGGACACTGCTATAACTTTGGCAATTTTACGAGCGCGCGCTTAGGGCGACAGAAACGTCGGATTTTCACGCGCGCGTGCGATCCGCGCGTGTCAAAATTCTTCTAATAAAGCTATGACATCGTGACGTAAGAGCAGCATAAAAACAAGTTCGGCCAGCGTAGCTGAATTTATAGACAGACCTATTTAATCATCGGCGACGGCGTTAGCCGGCGTACGCAATAAAAATTAGTTTAAGAATATAAAAAATTAAAAAATATTTAACAAAAGGACTAGTAACTAACGTGGGCATTATTTATTCTAAAAGAAGTTACCAGTGCTACCATAAGTCTATAATATTGTTCCATAAGTTTGAATATTTTACTGAGAGCTAGTAACGGAGTGACGTCATCACAAGAACAAAATCTCCTCCTAGCGAGGCGCTGTCAAAGCCTACGTGTGACGCGTTAGCAAGCGGGCCCAAAACTGTGACGAAACCCGTAATGCAGTCTGTCTTGTGAATAGCTCTCAATAAAACATTTGCATGTGAAGAATAGGAAGTGTCACACTTATGTAAAATATTATACACTTATGGTGCTACTGTTTCAATTAGTTAATAACATATCTTACAAATAAAGTTTGAGACTTAAACTTTTAAAACTATGAACTCAATGGGAAAACTGAACAACTCGTTAGAAAGAATACTACTCATCGTTGGCCAACTTCGATCAAAAATAATAGCGGCGCGCCGATAAAAGATCGGCGGCGGCGGCGGCGGTACGCCTAAAATGAATATAAACCCGGCGTATCAACGGCGTCAGGCTCTAGTCCCAACAAAGTTATCCATCCTCATTTTAATTCTACGATGTACAAATACTTTCTTTAAATACAAATACGAGTTAGTAAACCTGGTTAATTTTCTTTTCTTTTTTTCAAATTTAAATACAGCGAATAGCGAGAGAGACTTATATATTAAATTTGAGACGTAAAATGCTAATTTCTTTTTTTGGGCGGGCGTATTCAAATTAGGCGCTTTCACCAAAAATGAGCTGCAATACGTACAATGAAGTCATAGTGCTCTCCCAGAAAAACGTATTTCTAAAATAACGATACACTGAAAACAGGACGACGTGACGAAGCATTTTTGGCAAAAACATGTTTAATAGAATATTATGCTAATGAAATCGGCGGGGGGATAACACGCAAGAATCCTGGACGCGATTTTAGGGGGTATCAAAAGGTCATCATATATTTGCGGATCGTGATACACCACGGTATTATGGAAGCCAGGTGGAACGAAATATTAACCCAAACAATGACTTCAAAACTAAAAATAATTGCCTCCCCCCTCCACCTTTTTTTCTTTTGCTTCTAAACAAACTTGCCTAAGATCCTTGGGAAATAACGCGCGCGGGTTTCAGTTACTAAACACTAAAATAATTTGTTGTGTTCCAAAAATACAGTAATAAATAATAAAATAAATATGGTTAAGAATGGTATTTCGGTACATTATGATAAATTTTAACTTACACCACAAAAGAAAAACACTAAAAGTACAAACTTCAAAATTAATAATGATACGGTTTACAATCGCATATTTAAAATTTATTTAAAAAATCAACGTTTAGGAGTAGCTCTATCTACTAATTTCAGAGTTCATAAATTTTATTTACATAAAAAAAATAGTTGCAAATCTCTAACTAATAAATGACGATATAAATTTTTTTTTAAATAATTCGTGGTAATTTATTAATTAATATTTAATTTAAACACATTCTTCACTTTATGCAACAATGTTGAATACCATTATTTACCATGACGATAAATGGTAAGTTACACCACAAAAAAACCACTAAAAGTACAAATTTCAAAATTAATAATGATACGGTTTACAATCACAATAAAATTTATTTAAAAATTCAACTTTTAAGAGTAGCTCTATCTACTAATTTCCAAGTTCATAAATTTTATTTACATGAAAAAATAGTGACAAATCTCTAACTAATAAATGCCGATATAAATTTATTGTTTTAAATAATTCGTGGTAATTCATTAATTAATATTTAATTTAAACACATTCTTCACTTTATGCAACAATGTTAGATACCATTATTTACCACCTTTTAAAAGACCACTTATTTTTGAAAGTCACGCGCAAATAACGCATACCTACTTTCGTAGCTCAGACCCCCCCCCCTCCTATCCTATTTGTAAACAAAGGAAAACCTGACGTCACTAGGAATTTCTAACGTCTTCGAACAATAAAATCGATAACGTCACGTTTCGCAGTGCTTCCCTAGAATATTTTCCAAGATCCGGATAAAACCAGAATACAACAGTCATAAATATAAACACATTTTACAACGAATCGCTGGAATTTCGCGTATAAAATATCACCCACGTTGAACTCACAAGTCAGTGCTTCCACTTTGAGGGATTTTATCCCTTTTTAGGGATTTTCCGACCTAAAAGGGATTTTATTTTGGAAGAGAGGGAAAAAGGGATAATTTAGGGATTTTTTCGAAAATTAAGGATTTTGGAAATTTTCCTAATTTTCGCAAGAAATATTTTGGTGTAGTAGGTACTTCAAATACCGCGCTTCTACCTTTATTGGAATCCAAGATTGAAATTAACTGGGATTCGGAAGTGTGTTATAAGATTTTAAAATATTTTTAAGAAAAAAACATTTTCTTTACATAAGGCCTAAAAATTATAAATCTTATTGTTTTAGTAAAAAAAATTGTGAGAGGGATAAAAAGGGATTTATTAGAACCGACAGTATTAAAAAATTTGGGTAAAAATGTCGACCCACCCTAAGAAATTTGAATTTATATGGAGACGAATTTCCTGTCTGGTGTAGTTTCGTATTTTCGGTTTCGTGGGTGGGTTGGCATTTTTACGCACCTTTTAATATAGGCGTATAACAACAAAAATGATGTACAAAAAATAGCTCGAATTTTCTCACGAGAAGAAAGAAAAGTTATTTCACTTCCGCGTGACTACTTTCCCCTTATTTTATTCGAGCACTTTAAAAGGCGGGGATGAGGGTAGAGTCTACCTAATCCAAACGCGTATCGAATCGGAGTGGGTCATCATTTTTGTAAAGCTTTAGGGCAATAAAAGAAAGGGTTACCGCAATTTAAACGGATCCTTGGCCGCATTGCTATCCCGTTTTTAAAGATAAGCCTAGGCCATATTCCAACCCCCCTTTTTTATTATAAGTATTATTTCACCCTATCGGAAACACGCCCCCCCCTCTCAGTATACCCTTCTATTAAAACTGAATAACGATCGATGAACACGAAAGCCGAAAAGGGGAATTTACCGCGTCCTATTGTAATAAAGAGTATTTTCCTCAAGTACATCACTTTCTAGTTAAATACCCCACATTCCGACATAATTGATTCTCGGATTGAAAAACGGTTATTTCATTTTTACGTTTAAATCTTTTCTGTGGAAACGATTATGGATGGAAATGAATTAGGCTGCAGAGAAGATTGGGTTGGGGTTTTTTTTTAGTAATTCCATTAACGCTACCGGGTAGCGTTGGAAAAACGACATCTGGTGACAATATTCAATACTTTCTCTCTTCTTTAGTAAACTATTAAAATGTTGTCGTTAAAGTGAGTATAAATTGTTTTGAACATCGGGGGTTGTAATTGGAAGGGATAATGTTAGAGGTCGGGGACGGTTAATCATTATCCATGATTAAATTGATTTTTTTGGGGAAAAAATGTAAACAAAGAAATTTACCGGTTAATATTTCGGAAAATGATTAAAAAATATGTATTATTCGTAAAATTTGAGCTTTTTATCGAAAAAAACGTCGTTTTTCCGATTAATTTTACAAATTTATCAAAAAATTAATCGGACAATACAGAAATATAAATTACTTTTCTATTGAATAAAAGTTAACCATCCCCGACCTCTAGAGAATGTGAATAAATAACGAATTTCTATTTCAAACTTCGTAATTGGGTGCTTCCTCCTAGCGTCGTAGGCATACGCCATAACCAGGGTTGGACATAAGGATATTTTTAAGTAGTCAGCCTGTCTAGTGAGCCTCCTATCTTAATTTATTTTAGTAGTCACTGACTAGTGGGGGTATAAAAACAAGAAGGACCAACAATTTGTTTTTAAATAAAATCAGAAGAAAATAGGGGAAGTACGTATCTGTAGCTTTGAGCCGTAGAAGTCGTCGTGTGACCCACGAAAACGCCTTTTTACGCATAATAAACCAAACTGAAAAAGTAGTTCTACTTTTGTTTTGATTCAACACGGCTATAATCGACGAAAGCAAATACGCCTTAACTCAAATAGCAGAGAATGAGAAGGGCAATATGTTACAATTGTTCAATTTAAGAAAAATGACTTTTTAAACGATGTATTCATCCGCGATTTCCCGCCAAACCGTTTTGGCGCGAAAATTCGTGAAAAGTGACGCCTTTCCAAAGCTGACTAGAAGCGTACTTCCCCCTATTTTCTTCTGATAAAATGGGATGGATGAATGATAAATTTATGATACGCCGCCATTATTTATGAATATTTAGGTACATTTTTCACTACTCAATTTGAATAATTTTAGTAATCAGAGCATTTATTTTAGTAGTCAAATTCCGTGACTAGTGCCTTATGTTCAACCAGGGAGCACTAAACCCCTGGAGAGGTCCTGTTGGGTAGAAGCTACCGGCCGGGATAGTTCTATAATTTCCCCCAAATTCTTTTCCCCTCCTTGTTTTCAGGGACGTAGGTGGAAACTGCGCATGTGCCGCAGAATAATCAAGACGAGCGAGGCTTACGGAAATCTTTTTAAACGGTGTGCTCCCTGACGGGGGCAAGTTTAAAAATGGTTTTTCATAGAAAATGCTGTTTTAAGGAATGTGAAAGTAATTCTAGATAAGAGAGTGAACGTTTCATGAGTGGTATTAAATTTGTGCCTTTTCCTAAACCGAAAAGATATCTAGAAAAGTGTCAAAAATGGATTAACCCTTTACCCTTTTAACGGAAGTACAATGATGACGTTACAAGCATGCGCATTTAGGATTTCCGTCCCTATACCAGGAAAACGGGGGAAAGGAAATTTGGGAATGCAAGAGGTAACTTTCTATCGCCGGTTTCACAGCAATTCTTCCCAACAGGACCTCTCCAGGGGTTTAGTGCTCCCTGGTTCAACCCTGGTCATAAATAAGCCCCACCTTAAAACGGACGCCATGACATTAATTTCCCGTCACAGTCTCAGATCACGTGGCAAAACGCCATACTATCCTTCGAAATAATCACGTGATCGCCAAAGATGTCTTAATGTCATGGCTGACCTATATGCGTTACCATGGCAACGAACAAAAGCCACACCCACGAGCAAGCTACGAATAGTATGATCAAAGTTTTTCTCGCGTTTAGGCGGTTTTTTTTTAACCAGAATCTTCCACTAAGCTAGTAGGAACGCAGAGCTTGTGTTCGAATTTTGCAAAAGGCTAGTAGGATTAGTAGCTCCAACAAACTTTTCACCCTAAAAGTCAATCAATTAACGGCAAAAACGTGAAATTCGCTGATACAAATTCGAATATACTTTATTCTACAGGGTGTTTCAAAAGGTTATGCAAAAATTTGAAGGAGTTGTAGGGGGTGAGTTGAGAAGTATGCCTGTTTTTTACCAGGTTAAAAGAGCGCCAGAGAGCCTAAAAGTGTGGCCTACTAGCCCCACGAAGTAGGCTGCAACAAGCACAAAACCAAGCATCACGGACTTTAAATACTGTTTAAGTTTACTTTTTTACGCTGGTTACCTCGATTTGTTTACAAAGTCCTTCTTTATCTATCAAACGAACCCAAACCTTAATGTAAGCCACACTTTGAAGCTCTCTGGCGCTCTTTTAACTCATCGTAGGAAAATGGGGAAAACAGGCATACTTCTCAACTCACCCACTACAACTCCTTCAAATTTTTGCATAACCTTTTGAAACACCCTGTATATTTGGAATTTAACTAGTTTCTGGAAATAGGTATGAAACAATTCCAGAAAATGATTGGTCTTATCCGCTGCCACGAGGTATGGACGAGGAGGAGTTACTAGAAATTCGGGCTGAATTTTTCATATGATTCTGTATCCCTTTAATCTGCAGAATATTTTAGGAGCGTGAACGTATCAAGTATTTCGTAATATTTTATACAAACGTAATTAAGGTTCTAAGAAGAGCTATTATAAGCTTCCTTAGTCATTTCTTAAAAGGTCTAATAATGTATATTAATTACATTCCCCTATATTTAAGCGTTCTTTTAAAAATCTATCCAACGAGTTTAACCTAATTTAGTACAGCTATAAGTGGTGATAACGAACAAAGTAAAGTGGTGCGGGTTTGTGTTCGGGGTAAATTACTGAGAGAGGTATAATAGCACAGCCATCGTAAGACAATAAGGGCTTGCGGATAACTTAATAACAGTCCTCATTTGAATATTGAAGTGTTTGCTAAAATAAACGGGGCCTCAGTCTCAATCCCATCGCAAACACACCATTTCAATCTCCTAAGTTAAACGTTGTATAAAAGAGGTCAATTAGAACGTCTTGGTTGTATCAACAAGATACAAAAAAATATTCAAATAAACAAAATAAATACTATACTTATTGAAAACAACATACATATAATATATATATTACAATTACTATTAATGGCATTTTGAGTTAAGAAAACTCGGATATTGGTGAGCTATACGCGTTTGCCAAGGTAAAAAGATACTTTCACAGGGGTAACGCCATTAGAGGATGATTTTTAAATATCCGTAGGCTTACCAGATGGCGCCAACAGTCTGTAACGCGGAAATTTTAAATTAGTTAAAAACCGCGATTATGCTGAAGTTTCGGTTTATAATTTTTACATAAAATATTCTTTAAAATACTTTATTTTTGTAATAAATCAGTACGTATTTATTTCATTATCAACAAATTTCACCACCGATTAAGTAATATATTATCGTCCTTGGTAGTATAGTATATGTCACATCTTTAGACACTGGGGGGCTCTATTCAGAGTTAAACCTTGATTACGTAATGACTCTGAAAATCCGATCGAGGATAATATTACCTGATTGTCATACTTATTTGTTATTACGTTACTTATGGTACAAATAAAAGCCCTAAAATCGAACCTCTAAGCGTTTGTTTCCTTGCAAACAATCTGTGAATCGGTCTAATAATGAAACTCGAGGACTTTTGTTATGTTACTTATGGTATAAATCGCATTGTTAAAATCGGACCTCAAAGTGTTTGTTTCCTGCAAACAATTTGTGGATCGATCTATAAAAGCACCCGAAGACCGTTGTTATGTTACTTATGGTATAAATCACATTGTTAAAATCGAACCTCTGAGCGTTTGTTTCCTTGCAAACAATTTGTGGATCGGTCTATATAAAAACCCGAAGACTGTTGTTATGTTACTTATGGTATCAGTTGCATCGTTAAAATCGAACCTCTAAATGTTTGTTTTCCTGCAAACAATTTGTGGATCGGTCTATATAAAAACCCGAAGACTGTTGTTATGTTACTTATGGTAGCAGTTGCATCGTTAAAATCGAACCTCTAAATGTTTGTTTTCCTGCAAACAATTTGTGGATCGGTCTCTATAAAAACCCGAAGACTGTTGTTATGTTACTTATGGTAGCAGTTGCATCGTTAAAATCGAACCTCTAAATGTTTGTTTTCCTGCAAACAATTTGTGGATCGGTCTATATAAAAACCCGAAGACTGTTGTTATGTTACTTATGGTATCAATTGCATCGTTAAAATCGAACCTCTAAATGTTTGTTTTCCTGCAAACAATTTGTAGATCAGTCTATATAAAAAACCCGAAGTTTATTGCGACAGTATCTTGATCTCCTCTTTGACAAACAAGGTTTTATTTTCTTATTTAAGACTCACGTGAACGTTTTGTGTAGCTATAATAAACACTATAAAAGTGATCTTGTGAGAGGAAGATTATGAAAACGCCCGTAGGCCAAATAGATAGTTACGCAACGGCATTTTTTGTTGCAGAAAATTGAGGGGCCCACACTAGCGAAGGAATTTCTGATCGTATCTCTCCGTAGTTTGTTGCGCTTTGTTATTAGCCCGGGGGGATGAAGGTCGGCCTCCCCTTCTCATATATTTTATCAAAACGGAAAAGATGAAGCAACCGTGGCGAGACGCCAGGATGATAAATCGACACTTCCGGTCACCCTAAACTACGGCGCAACGCGATATCAAAAGCCAGACCGAAAACTTAATACGGTAAAGCTCCCCCACTTCTAACCCGCTTACTAATCCCCTCAAAAGAAATCCCCCCCCCCCTGGTGGATTTTTTTTTCGCTTATACCTTTATCGAGGATTAATTCACTCGCGTTTCGATCATAAACGCGTACCGCTACGTCAAGATATTTTTTTATGAGAATTTTTCAGATGGAGGTCAAGTTTTTTATTTTTTTTATAAAAGGCCTCTCAATTTTTTTCTTCGCGCGACAATCAAAATGTACAGAATCACGTGATATTTCGGAATTTGAAACTTGGTGTAGAATTTGGGGTGTAATCCCCCTGGTCCTGAATTGGCTTCCTAATAATTTTTTTTTAGCGAAGGTCGAAAGTTTAAGAAAAGATAACGTTAACATTTATATCCGATTACATCTCCACGTTTCATTACGACCATGGTAACCGACTCCAAATTTAGGGGGAAAATGATACCCAATATTAGATATTCGTGAGAGATATTTAGACAAGATGGACGCCATAGCTCTAAGGCAAGGGTAAGACTATAGCGATGATGACGTCACGCGAATAGTCTTATTCGGAAAACAATGTTTCTATATAAATTGAAAAAATATAAAATGTTTCTCTTACGGCACAAGGCAGAGCTTTATTTTATTGGTATAATCGTAGCACGCCCGATTTTCACGTGCACTAGAATATCCGAAATTGCTCGTGACTCTATCACGCGCTCCCAGACTTGTAAAATTAAAAGACAGTGACGTAAAAGAAACCAAATTACTTTATAGAAAGACCTAAGGGTGACAGCTAGGAGCAACAAACACACAAGGAGAACGCAGCTAGCCTTTAAACACACTAACGCAGTGGGGAGAGTTTCGTTTGGCCGACTTCTCATTTGGCCGACCACAAAATACACGTTACGCCGACTGCCCATTTGGCCGACTGCACATTTGTCCGACTGAGAAGTCGGTCATATGGACAGTGCATTAGACCGACTGCTCATTTTTCCGACTACTCATTTAGCCGACTGCTCGTTTGGCCGACTGCTCGTTTGGCCGACTGCTCGTTTGGCCGACTGCTCGTTTGGCCGACTACTCGTTTGGCCGACTACTCATTTGGCCGACTACTCATTTCGCCGACTGCTCATATGTCATTTAGACGATACTAGGTGCGTTTGGCTAGGTACTGTCCTCTAGGTCGCGTTTTAGAAGGCCCAGCTTGGTTATAAAGAACGGGGCTGGGGGGCGCCGGTCCGGCCCCCCAGCGCTCGAGCGAAGTGAGTGCGCGGCGCCGTCAGGCGCCAATACTTAGAATACATTGCCCGTTCTATAAGTCAACCTAATACTAAAGACATAGATAAGGACAGGCTATAGTATAAGAGTCAGTGAAATGAGCAGTCGGTCAAATGAGCAGTCGGCCAAATGAGCAGTCGGTCAAATGAGTAGTCGGCCAAACGAGCAGTCGGCCAAATGAACAGTCGGTCAAACGAGCAGTTGGCCAAACGAGCAGTCGGTCAAATGAGTAGTCGGACAAATGAGCAGTCGGTCAAACGGGCTGCTCATTTGGCCGACCAGAATTTCAGCTAAAAGAGTAGTCGGCCAAATGAGTAGTCGGCCATATGGTCTGCTCATTTGGCCGACCGAAAAGTCGACCAAATGAGCTGTCGGCCAAATGGGCATTCGGACATATGAGCAGTCGGCCAAATGAAAAGTCGGTCAAATGAGGAGTCGGCCAAATGCACCCCACCCACGCAGTGTTGTGTACAAATTTCATTGGACGAACCTTTACGCTGAACGTTTAACGGGCGGGGGGGGAGACAATTTCCGAATTTTCCCCTTCCGGCGGTAGCAGGTGCTAAAGCGTCTAACCAATGAAAATTGTACACAAGAAAATCCACGACTTTTGACGGGTTGCGTTCTCCTTATGTGGGCAGTGCTGTGTATTTTGCTCCTAGGTGACAGGGAGGCTCAATTTCAAAGATTTTATTAATACTAGGTGGCGGAAAAGTTACACGTTTTGACTGGCAGGGAATAAATACTTACTGATTAAATACACCAAAACTACTTTAACTATTTTAAACTATCAATATTATAATCAAAGGTTTAATTTCTGCATAAAAGAAATGCTACTAAAATGAATAGCTTTCTGTATATTTAGGTAATTTTAAATTTTGACGTTTCAGACTGCTGGCGCCATCTGGTTTATTTAAAATTCGACCTTTAATGGCGTTATCCCGTGAAAGGATCTTCACTTTTGTAAATAATTTGTATTATTCCATAAGTTCGTAAAATACTTGATTGAATTTTAGTGAATGAGATAACGTTACAACTCCTGCTTCTTTTGCTCCAATTATCACTAATTAACTGTCAAATTTAAAAATGTTAAAACATTTGACCAGTGTTGTAGATAGGGGGGAGGTGGGGGTGTACCACACCGGGTGCCACCCGTTTTGGGGGGTGACATCCAACCGTGAAAAATATAAAAACGTACACTAACTAGAGAAATTCTAAAAAACGTTTTTACACGTTTGGACTAGTAAGTAGCACACCATGATAATACGCCCATGCTAGCTACGCCACTGCATTTGACAAAACACTGTCGGAGTATGGTGCTTATTAGAACTAAAGAAGGTGAAAGGTCACGGTACCCTCTCCCCATTAGCCCCTTACGATAATGATAGTATCAACCACCAAAAATTGATATTTGTATCATATTTTAATTTATTAAGTATTAAAACACAACGCAACGATCGAGCCAAGGTCGCGATAATTTCTTTGGGTATAGATTTGACCTCGCGTGAACCTAATAGTTTTTAACCCCCGGAGAAAAGCAGTCTAGAATTTGTGGCTGTAAGATTAAATGTAAAAACAGACCCCACTGTTCGTTTGAATTAATACGTATAGTCATATATTTCGACACTAACGAGAAAACAGAGAGAGAGTTGAAGGTTGCCGATGAAGTGAAGGCTCTTATCTTTTAACACTCGAGTCGAGATGTCAATTTTCGTCAGATTTGAGATTATCGACCAATTTGGAAGTGATTATTATGTTTACGACGTGAAGAGAGAAGTTACGCAACGTCAGGCTAACACGCTCGCGGCGATGACGTCGTTTCAACTTTTGACAAGTCGATGACGCAATGTCCTCGTGTCATTCTTCTTCGATCGCCGCTGACGAGGCGGGTCGCGCTGTGGGGAGGGGAAAACCGACCAAAGGCGCGGATGTCGTGTGACTGCTCTCAATTTAACGAACTTTCATTCGAGTTGAAATTGCGCAAAACCTTGGAATCAAACGGACTAGGCTACTGGCATACCTAAAGGAAATCGATACGCGTGTCATAGTCGGGTTTTCAAGCCTCCCCCTTTCGGTTGTATTACGGCATAGACTAATCAAAATAAAAGGTTACATTTCTTGTTTTTCGCATTGTCTATATTGTGACAATGTTACAAAATATATTTCAAAACTGAATTGGATTATCGAAAACATTGTTACCCAATATATATCTAGTTAGATAGATAAATAAACAACAGGGTAAGCCATTTTTCGAAAACGTGTAGTCAAAACTTTTATTAGCGCAAAACCCAGCAGCAGGGACTTTAAATACTGTTTAAGTTAACTTTTTACGCTGGTTACCTCGATTTGTTTACAAAGTTCTTTTTTGCCTATGAAACGAACCCTAACTTTAATGTTCGCGTTTCCCCGCTGCTTGGTTTTGCGCTGGTTGCAGCCTACTTCCAGGGGCTAGTAGGCCACACTTTGAAGCTCTCTGGCGCTCTTTTGACTCATCGTTGGAAAATGGGGGAAAAACGGGCATACTTCTCAACTCACCACTACCCTCCTATTTTAGTGTTAAATCACTACCTTAAAGGGAATATAACCTGCAAAGCAATCTTTATGGAAAACCCCTTAAATTTATCAAATTTCCCTGTACAGTGGCGCCAAACATTTTTAAAGCCAAAGGCAAGAGCGGCAAACGTTGGTGTTCTACACCAAATACCTGAGTTTATATTACCTTTAAATGCATCTTAAAGGGAATATAACCCGCAAAGCAATATTTACGGAAGACCCCTTCAATTTTTCAAATTTCCCTGTACAGTGGCGCCAAGCCTTTCTAAAGCCAAAGGCCAGAGCTGCCAGAGCTGCAAACGTTGGTGTTCCACACCTAATACCTGAGGTTATATTCCCTTTAAATAGATTTGACATTAAAAAATACGTTTTCATAGCATTGGGTTTTTCAGTAGTCTTACCACTGCCACTTCTCAGACGTCCCTACACCCCTGTACCAAAAGGAAAAAAGCTTTTCGTCATTAAAAATATATTTTTTTCTCGGTAAGCAAAGAATTACACACGAGATCGGCGACTAAATTAGGGAAGCCTAGGTTTGCGCTCTCGAGAGAAAAAACAGATTACTAACATAAGCCGAGGTTCGATGCAATTCGAGAACCCGTCCTTAAACTAATGGCAAACGTACCGTACCCGAACCGGAGACGCCGTTAATACAATCGACGATCTTTACCCTCAATAAGTTGCAACCCTGGGTTTTTACGACTCCAAATTGGAGACACAAATATCTCGGATTATCTTATTCCCTTACAGCGGATTCCACCCCCCCTAATTTGTGTTTCTCCCCCCCCCCGCGCAATTAAGACAACGACAAACAAAGCTGCAAAATCCGGATAATATTGGGCTCCTCATCCCGTCAGGTTGCTAAAAATAATCCTCTGTATTTAAGCTGTAGAGAATGAGAGACTGAGATAAAATATCCTTTCCTTGGACGTCGAATTAGCAGATGCATTTAGCAAACATTTTCTTTTTTCCCGCGCGCGGCTATTTATAAACAAGACCTCGTTAATTAGCGCCTTTTGGCGGCGATTATCAAAATTATCTGTGGGGTATTACGGATTTTTTGCGACTCATAATTGGCGCGAAAATAAAACAAGGAAAATAGATTACGAGGAAAGATTGTTTGTTTTTGAAGAACTCTGCTCGCCAGCTGTCGCGATTGGAGATTGGACAATCGTATTAGGATTTAAAAGATCGATAATATTTAGTAATATTTTTCACAGACGACTACTTAAAAATGTAAATAATGAACAAAATTATAAGAAAACTAAGCCAGCTTCTTTTTATGGAGAGGTCAGAGTAGTTTGCTTCTAGCGCCATCTAACGAACGCTAGTGGAACTAATTCGGGTTTTAGGGCGTAAATTGTAGTAGATTAGAAGTCGACAGGTGTCGCTTTAAGCTGAATACTTTTGCTTATTTGTTGTTCTTAAACGAAAGTAGTTATGTCATTTCAGTATAGCGAGTTAATTAATATTTTAGCGTCATTTTGATATTTTATCGAATTTTTATATTTTATCGTCATTTTCATATTTTTGCGTCATTTTAATATTTTATCGTCCCTTTAATATTATAGGGTCATTTTAATATTTTATCGTCATTTTAATATTTTAGCATCGTTTTAATATTTTAGCATTGTTTTCATATTTTATCGTCATTTTAATATTTTATCGTCATTTTAATATTTTAGCGTCATTTTAATATTTAACGTCATTTTAATATTTTAGCGTCATTTTAATATTTTATTGTCATTTTAAAAATTTTGCGTTATTTTAATATTTTAAAAATTATATTATTATTATATTATGTATTTTTAAATCGAATTTTCGATAACCGCGACGAAAAAATGAAATATAATTTAATTTTTTTTTACCGCTGCCTGTCTACACCGTCGTCTACCTGAAATAGAAACGAGAAAACGTAAACGTTTGTGACGGTAAACCGTTAAGATACTTTTAATATCATTTGAAACAAGGTATAAAAATTACTTTCGAAATGCTCCCTCCAACAACAAAACGTTGTTACGGCTTTTAATATTATCCGTCGAGAAACGCAAATATTTTCGGTAGATAAGCAACTGAGACGGACCATGAAGGCGGGCAAATCGTTTAAAGGCGGCAGTTGGGCGGAAGAAAACCTCATTTCATCGGGACAGGCAATTCGGAGGAAAAAACACTTAACAGAGCCGGAATAAAATTGGCTCGAGCTATAATAGGAAATATACAATATGAAACCGGCAAACCCTCCTCCCACCTCCGACGAAACATTCACCCTTTCGGGCCTAAACGGTTACTTCCCGGCGATGGAGGTTGTAATGTGCCAGGCGGGGAAACTAGATTCCCAGGAGACCATCCTACATCATCCTTTACCTAATAGTCTCGGGGATAGAGGACTAAGGTCAGCTGACATCGGGGCGAACGCCGGCGGAAAGCGACTGTCGACCGATCGTCAGTTTCAAGTAACCGACACTGGAATAAAATAGCTTGGATCTCATTCTCCTCCGGTAACTACGAAGGAAGAGATTCTAAAACCTACTAAATAAGCGACCCCACCTTTTTTACTCTACTTGTTTATTATGGCAATATTTTTCTCGTAGTTCTCTCTCCGGGTATTGGAGACCAAAAATAGAGCGGAAATTTTTCATCATCTCGGCTATAACTATCACGTTTTCGGGAGCCCGTACACTCAGTCACTCTCCGAACTGACGCTTTGAGGGAAGATCAAGATGAGGAGGCCCCAAATAAATGCCCTGTGAAACCTCCAACAGTCTTTGAGCTCACGCAATGAAGATGGACAAATACCACACCACTAACTATCAGCATTTTATATAATGGAAAATCTAATTGAATGATGTAGTAAATTTTATACGGATAATCTAATTTAATGATGTAGTAAATTTTATACGGATAATCTAATTTAATGATGTAGTAAATTTTATACGGAAAATCTAATTTAATGATTTAGTAAATTTTATACGGATAATCTAATTTAATGATTTAGTAAATTTTATACGGAAAATCTAATTTAACGATTTAGTAAATTTTATACGGAAAATCTAATTTACCGATTTAGTAAATTTTATACGGAAAATCTAATTTAACGATTTAGTAAATTTTATACGGATAATCTAATTTAACGATTTAGTAAATTTTATACGGATAATATAATTTACTGATTTAGTAAATTTTATACGGATAATATAATTTACTGATTTAGTAAATTTTATACGGATAATATAATTTAATGATTTGGTAAATTTTATACGTAAGCGTTGTTATTTTAATGTGCAACGGGGTGTCATTGCCAGGGAATAAATTCGTTTTTAAAATTAGTTGCAATTAATTGAAATGAACTTTAAATAAACTGTGTAGGATGATATTAGTTAATTAATTACAGGATAAAAATGGACCAAACCAAAGGCTATCTAGATTAATTGGCAATAGTGAAGATTATAATCCAGATTATTTGGTAAAAATGAAGAATATAATACAGATTATTTGGTAAAAATTAAGATTATAATCCAGATTATTTGGTGAAAATGAAGATTTTAATCCAGATTATTTGGTAAAAATGAAGAATATAATCCAGATTATTTGGTAAAAATTAAGATTATAATCCAGATTATTTGGTAAAAATTAATATTACAATCCAGATTATTTGGTAAAAATGACGATTATAATCTAGATTAATTCGAAAAATGAAGATTGTAATCTTGATTATTTGGTAAAAATGAAGGTTATAATCTCGATTATTTGGTGAAGTTGAAGGTTATAATCCAGATTATTTGGTAAAAATGAAGATTATAATCCAGATTATTTGGTAAAAATGAAGATTATAATCCAGATTATTTGGTAAAAATTAAGATTATAATCTCGATTGTTTGGTAAAAATGACGATTATAATCTAAATTAATTCGCAAAAATGAAGATTGTAATCTTGATTATTTGGTAAAAATGAAAATTGTAATCTTGATTATTTGGTAAAAATGAAGGTTATAATCTCGATTATTTGGTGAAGTTGAAGATTATAATCTATATCAATTCACAAAAATGAAGATTATTAGCTAAATTGATTGCTAAAAATGATGAATATAATCTAGATTAATTCGCAATAATAAAGATTATTAGCTAGAATATTTGGTAAAAATTATGATTATAATATTGATTAATAGGAAATAGTGAAGATTCCAATCTTCGGTAATAGTGAAGATCATATTTCAGATTAATCGGAAATAGTGAAGATCATATTTCAGATTAATCGAAAAATAGTGAAGATAATATTTCAGATTAATCGGAAATAGTGAAGATTCCAATCTTCGGTAATAGTGAAGATCATATTTCAAATTAATCGGAAATAGTGAAGATTCCAATCTTCGGTAATAGTGAAGATCATATTTCAGATTAATCGGAAATAGTGAAGATTCCAATTTCCGGTAATAGTGAAGATCATATTTCAAATTAATCGGAAATAGTGAAGATTCCAATCTTCGGTAATAGTGAAGATCATATTTCAGATTAATCGGAAATAGTGAAGATCATATTTCAGATTAATCGAAAAATAGTGAAGATAATATTTCAGATTAATCGGAAATAGTGAAGATCATATTTCAGATTAATCGAAAAATAGTGAAGATAATATTTCAGATTAATCGGAAATAGTGAAGATAATATTTCAGATTAATCGGAAATAGTGAAGATAATATTTCAGATTAATCGGAAATAGTGAAGATAATATTTCAGATTAATCGAAAATAGTGAAGATAATATTTCAGATTAATTGGAAATAGTGAAGATAATATTTCAGATTAATCGAAAATAGTGAAGATAATATTTCAGATTAATCGGAAATAGTGAAGATAATATTTCAGATTAATCGGAAATAGTGAAGATAATATTTCAGATTAATCGGAAATAGTGAAGATAATATTTCAGATTAATTGGAAATAGTGAAGATAATATTTCAGATTAATCGGAAATAGTGAAGATAATATTTCAGATTAATCGGAAATAGTGAAGATAATATTTCAGATTAATCGGAAATAGTGAAGATAATATTTCAGATTAATCGAAAATAGTGAAGATAATATTTCAGATTAATCGAAAATAGTGAAGATAATATTTCAGATTAATCGGAAATAGTGAAGATTCCAATCTTCGGTAATAGTGAAGATCATATTTCAAATTAATCGGAAATAGTGAAGATTCCAATCTTCGGTAATAGTGAAGATCATATTTCAGATTAATCGGAAATAGTGAAGATTCCAATTTCCGGTAATAGTGAAGATCATATTTCAAATTAATCGGAAATAGTGAAGATTCCAATCTTCGGTAATAGTGAAGATCATATTTCAGATTAATCGGAAATAGTGAAGATCATATTTCAGATTAATCGAAAAATAGTGAAGATAATATTTCAGATTAATCGGAAATAGTGAAGATAATATTTCAGATTAATCGGAAATAGTGAAGATAATATTTCAGATTAATCGGAAATAGTGAAGATAATATTTCAGATTAATCGGAAATAGTGAAGATAATATTTCAGATTAATCGGAAATAGTGAAGATAATATTTCAGATTAATCGGAAATAGTGAAGATAATATTTCAGATTAATCGGAAATAGTGAAGATAATATTTCAGATTAATTGGAAATAGTGAAGATAATATTTCAGATTAATCGGAAATAGTGAAGATAATATTTCAGATTAATCGGAAATAGTGAAGATAATATTTCAGATTAATCGGAAATAGTGAAGATAATATTTCAGATTAATCGGAAATAGTGAAGATAATATTTCAGATTAATCGGAAATAGTGAAGATAATATTTCAGATTAATCGGAAATAGTGAAGATAATATTTCAGATTAATCGAAAATAGTGAAGATAATATTTCAGATTAATCGGAAATAGTGAAGATAATATTTCAGATTAATCGGAAATAGTGAAGATAATATTTCAGATTAATCGGAAATAGTGAAGTCCAATCTTCGGTAATAGTAGAGAATATCCAAATTAATGGGCAGTAGTGAAGATTATAATCCAAATTAATCGGCAACAGTGAAGATTATAATCCAAATTAATCGGCAACAGTGAAGATTATAATCCAAATTAATCGGCAACAGTGAAGATTATAATCCAAATTAATCGGCAACAGTGAAGCTTATAATTCAAATTAATCGTTAATAATGAAAAGTACAATTTAGATTAATCGGCTATAGTGAATTTTAATAATTTCGATTAATCGGAATTAGTAAAAGAGTGAAAGTTATAATCGCAAGAGGGAAGGTTATTATCTTTATTAATTGGCAATAGCGAAGATTACAGCCTTAAATCGCCATGTACAAATATCGCTTCGTGCATAAGGTAATCCTGGAATCCCCAATGTCAAATTTGTTTTCTTTGCCTATAATAGTTCTGAAAAATGCAGACGGTTTTAAAACTGAAAATAAAATTGTTTTGTAAAGCATTCCGCGACTAGTCGGCCAGACTAACGTAAACAGCAATGGCAGACTGATCCGCGCCAGGGTTCACTGAAAATACAAGTTAAATACAAAGTTAAAAGCGCTCCTTCGTTACTATTTTTAAGACGAGATGAATTTGTAGCTAAAATATCTCTGGAAACTTTCGTCTTCGAGGGCAAAGAAAAAATTAAAGAATTTTAGCTAGAAAAAAAAAAGCTTAAAAACATCTGGCGGTTTTTTATATAAATTTGTAAATTATTATTTTCTGGCCGCGTAAAACAAATAAACCAACATCCGTAAGTGACGAAGGGTAGGTGCGTTCCAAGAGCGGTCGCTAAGAGATATTCGCGGAGTTGACTTGGGCGCGATATTCAACCTAATTCGCCACGTTCCTTTATTTGCTTTCAAATGGATAAGAATGCATTGACAATGTGCTCCGGTAATAATTTGCCTAGTAGCCCGCGTGGGATTACATTTCATCACCGTTTAAAATGGTGCGAGTGACCAAATATTCGGGAACGGGCGAGGATAATCGTCATTTACATATTAGGAAGAGCGATGTGAAAGAATATCAAACAATGGAAACACCTTCAATTAACTACCGTATAATAACATACTATTATCAAGTTCGCTAAATAATGCTTTTACGTTCTACTTTAGAATAAATAAGCGACTTTTAACAATCGCACCACCATCTACCGGCTTTAAACATAACGAGAGAGGGATTCTAATACCGGAACTCTGGTTAGAAAGATTTTTTTTAATCTTTATGAAATCGTTTGGAGCTCTATATAGAGGGTGAATGGGGTTCTATAGAATAATTAATTAATTAATTAAAAAATTATAATGAAATTCTATTAAACTCTTAAAGATACGTTAAGATAATATTACTTTAGAAATTAAGAAAAAACCTATAAGAAGTTTAAAGAATATAACCTAAATGTTCCTTACGACCTAAAGAAAACTTTCAAGATTTTTAAAGAAACTATTTTATTGAATTTATAGACGCATCTTAAACTTTTCTAAAGATATTCTAAAAACATATTTTAGAAAAATAACCCATTTGATATACAAGACACTGAGATATGCAGATGTGCTATTTCCGTGTGGATATGACAAGGATGTTGATGACTTGGACTCGATCTAAAATTATGCCATTGAGATCATACTTATTTTTAACTTCAGTTACCGCTAACTTCAGTTACCGCTAACTTCTGTTGAACCTAGTGCCATAAATGTGAGGTAGTCTTTACTTAATACTTTAAGTAATAATAATAATAATCAGCTAGGCTAATACCCAAGGCACCACCTTAGGCTCAAGTCATCAAGTGACTTTTAAAGCCATTAATTCAGGTGGCCGGGTTACAATGTGTAGGACGGTGGTGGCAAGCCCTTCACGCCACGCGAGCCAACAGTTCCCTACACTAACTATTACCGTTAACCTCCGCAAGTTTTTATGGAAAGGGGAAACCGAAGAACTCGGGGGAAAACCCCTTTAAGCAGTGGGGAGATAGCTTGCAAACTCAACGCGGATGCTTCTCTCTTAAAATCTCTGACATTATTTACTTGATGATGTAACTTAATTTAACTAACGCTCATTAGTCGGTTAAGAAAAAAGTGGTTCCGAGTTTTCCGAGTTTATGGTGACCGGAAAATGAAAAGTTCAACTAGATGAAAAGTCAGCTAAAGAACAAAAGGAGAAGAGCGTTTGTAGGGTCTCAAAGCGGAATTGTTGCTATGGGCGCGAAATGATAGTTTCGCGTAGGAGGTCGCATTCATTTTCTTTTCCGGGCGTTTTTAGCACCGGAGCTCTATCAGAACTGTTGCCCTTAAACGTCGGTAGGGTAGAGACGGGCCATCCGCCAATAAGGAATCGACACGTCATGGGTAGGGAATTGATAGCGCGCGATGATTTAGGGGCATTCTACTTCGGCACATACGACTTAAAGGGTTCAAATCGGTCGGCATTCGATGATCGTGGGTGAAGACAAATTCTTGGTCTATATTCTGTCGGCGCGTGGGTGGTGTTCGAGGAACCCACGTTCGGAAAATGTCCCGACGCCCTCAGCGTTCAATTCGCGGAAATATCGTAAACCCACTCTCCGAAGTCGCGCCTAAAAGCCCCAATCCAGTCTGAGACATTTCTGTTTATTTTAGCAATTGATTAGAAACGTCTCGTAAATTGGATCTGGAACTATCCCTTTTCCCGAGAAATCGGAACATTTTTCAACTCTTTTTAAAATTCAACGTAGGCTGGAGGTTAAAATAATACATTAAAAATAAATAAAATAATACCATTATCCAACTTCAACATTAAACGGTTTAAGTCAGGGTGACCAGGGAAATTCATCGGAAAATTTATTCTCTCCTTTTGCTCGCCGCGTCATAGGCATACGTCCTAGCTAAGCTCCGCCTGAAAACGGACGCCATGACATTTTACTACGACACAGTTCACGTCACAAATCACGAGGCAAGCACCACGTGACCATATTAACTGAGACAAAATAATCACGTGACCACCATTGCCGTTCTAATGTCGTGGACAACCAAATCTCGTTACCATGGCAACGAAAATAGGCCACACCCACGTGCAAGCTACGAATATGCCAAATAGTAAATTTGAACGCGAATAGGCGATATTATAAAGTCAGATATGCTTGCTCAACTTGTTAAAATGGGATAGCGAAATAGTACAGTTAAAGCCTACGGATGAATTCATAGGCTCTTTGGTGGGAAGGCTAATGGAAGCTTAGTGGAAGGTGGCCTTTCCCATCAAAACAAGAAGGCCACGTTACTTTATTATATCGCCTATTGTAAGAAAATATACGATACAAGATTTGTAAAATATAGGGAAAATATAGGAAACACCATAGGCCACATAAAGGAAAAACCATAGGCTAAATAAAGGAAAATATAGGAAACACCATACGCCAAATAAAGGAAAATATAAATAATTGTCCAAATAAAGTAAAATATAGGATACATATTGGTACACGACGACGAAATGTTTTTGGGATACACTTAAAAACCATTATTGTGTATTATGCAGGAGCGTAGGAATGTTTCTGAGTTTGGGGTGAGCGATGCCCTCTACAATATATGATATTAAAAAAGTGGACAGATATTTGGAAAATTTACTTCAATTTAATAAAAAATCGAAAGCAGACCAAGAATTATATTGAAAACTGTTTATTATTACATATTAACAGTATTTGAAATGTAGACTCTCATGTCATAATGGTTGTAAAAACAAATTCACAAGATTTCAAGGGGGGGGGGGGGCAAACATAGGTCTTGTCCCCTAATACGCCGCTGCTGAGCACTCCAGAATACTATTTTCCCGTTGTGTGGTGGAAACTCAAGATCAAATTGAAAATCCAAATAAGTACAACCAGTAAAATGATTGAAAACTGGTGAAATTATAGGAAAATATAGGAAATAAGGTAAGGAATTTATAGGAAAGCATTGAAAATATACGAAAAAATATTGGTCACCCTGGGTTAAGCCACACTTCTTGCAAACGTGAACGAGGAAACTTGTAGACGTATCTTTATCGTGTACAATGTTATCTTCTACAAGTTCCCCCTACACGTTTGCAAGAGAGTGGTTTAATACCCGTCTCATATCGAATTATTTGTTTCAATATGCTGCCAGAACTTTGACAACAGTTTTGATAGTATAATGTCAAAATCCATCGCAAGTCCAGTCGTTTGTACCACAAACTCTATAATATTTAACTGTGATATTACGGCAACAATTACTAGACTCGCAAATTTTGTTATACCCAATTTAAGGGGGAAGACTATAGTGGTCATTGTCTAGTTTCGCGCTATTTCAAGCTGAACTGTTTTATTTTTGTATTTTTACTTATAAATTTTATATTTATGTGTAAAACAGCCTCTTGTTTAGTGAATAAAATAATTTTGGCAATTTTAAATTTAAAAGTAATTAAGTTAAGCTAAACAAGCTGGGCAAGCGCCCAAACTACCCTTTAGTTAGGACCTTATATCTCGTTAACTATTAATATTATAATTATCAAAATTATTTTAAGCACTAGAGGAAGGTTCAGCCTAATAAGAAAAATATAATACCAGTATTAGAAAAATATTTACAGGAAAAACATTTAAAAATAGGAAAAATCTCGATTAACTAACTAATGATAATATTTGATTTGATTGGCTCGCCACGTACGCCAGACTTCAGAAACTAGATCATACCATTTTTTAGACAGGGGGTTACGAGTTTAAACTAATAAAAAAAAACGATATTCGATTTATGATATGTAAAATGTTCGGATATGCTCTTGGAAGCTTTTTATCATCAAAAATTAGAATAAAATGGTATGACAGTGTACTGAACCGTCTTTTACAATGACTTTATCATATACACTACTGTTATGATAGATAACTTTGTTAATATCGTCCGATATTACAGCCGATATATCGTCCGATATATTGTCCGATATTACCACCGATATTACCGCCGATATTACCACCGATATATTGTCCGATATTACCGCCGATATTACCACCGATATATTGTCCGATATTACCACCGATATATTGTCCGATATTACTGCCGATATTACCACCGATATATTGTCCGATATTACCGCCGATATATCGTCCGATATTACCGCCGATATTACCACCGATATATAGTCCGATATTACCGCCGATATATTGTCCGATATTACCGCCGATATTACCACCGATATATTGTCCGATATTACCACCGATATATTGTCCGATATTACCACCGATATATTGTCCGATATTACCACCGATATATTGTCCGATATTACCGCCGATATTATCGTCTGATATTACCGCCGATATTATCGTCTGATATTACCGCCGATATATCGTCTGATATTACCGCCGATATTATCGTCTGATATTACCGCCGATATTATCGTCTGATATTACCACCGATATATTGTCCGATATTACCACCGATATATTGTCCGATATTACCACCGATATATTGTCCGATATTACCGCCGATATTATCGTCTGATATTACCGCCGATATATCGTCTGATATTACCGCCGATATTATCGTCTGATATTACCACCGATATTATCGTCTGATATTACCGCCGATATTATCGTCTGATATTACCGCCGATATATCGTCCGATATTACCGCCGATATATCGTCCGATATTACCACCGATAAATCGTCCGATATTACCACCGTCCGATATTACCGCCGATATTATCGTCCGATATTACCGCCGATATTATCGTCCGATATTACCGCCGATGTGTCGTCCGATATTACCGCCGATATCACCACCGATATATTGTCCGATATTACCGCCGATATTACCAACGATATATTGTCCGATATTACCGCCGATATTACCACCGATATATTGTCCGATATTACCGCCGATATTACCACCTATATATTGTCCGATATAACCGCCGATATTATCATCTGATATTATCGCCGATATTATCATCTGATATTACCGCCGATATATCGTCTGATATTACCGCCGATATATTGTCCGATATTACCGTCGATAAATTGTCCGATATTACCGCCGATGTGTCGTCCGATATTACCGCCGATGTGTCGTCCGATATTATCGCCGATATATATTCCGATATTACCACCGATAAATCGTCCGATATTACCACCGTCCGATATTACCGCCGATATTATCGTCCGATATTACCGCCGATGTGTCGTCCGATATTACCGCCGATATATATTCCGATATTACCACCAATAAATCGTCCGATATAACCACCGATATTATCGTCCGATATTACCGCCGATGTGTCGTCCGATATTACCACCGTCCGATATTACCACCGATATTATCGTCCGATATTACCGCCGATGTGTCGTCCGATATTACCGTCGATAAATTGTCCGATATTACCACCGATGTGTCGTCCGATATTACCGTCAATATATCTTCCGATATTACCACCGATAAATCGTCCGATACTACCACCGTTTGATATTACCGCCGATATTATCGTCCGATATTACCGCTGATGTGTCGTCCGATATTACCGTCGATAAATTGTTCGATATTACCGTCGATATATCTTCCGATATTACCACCGATAAATCGTCCGATATTACCACCGTCTGATATTACCGCCGATATTATCGTCTGATATTACCGCCGATGTGTCGTCCGATATTACCGTCGATAAATTGTCCGATATTACCGCCGATGTGTCGTCCAATATTACCGTCGATATATCTTCCGATATTACCGCCGATATCCGATATATCGTCCGATATTTTCGGCTGTACCCATATCGGTGCATCCCTAGTTTAAACTAAGAATCGCTTCCTGGTGTATCCATTAACTAAACAGATACCGCCAAATGAAAAATAAGCGGATGTAAATAATTTATTATTTTATAAAAGTGTCGGGGGGGGGGGGGGGCGGGGCGAATGAATGAAAGAGGAAGGACTGGAGCGGTGGAATATGAGACGAGCCAGAAGGAATTCCAAGAGTTCGTCGCCAGTTTAGAAAGATCCGACCGGCAGGCCATGCGCGCGAAGAGCAGAAAATTGGAGAGAACTTGAAGAGAGGCCAATTGGAAAGAACATTCCTCGACTCTAGAAATCTGTCTGCCACAAGGAGTCGATCCCGGTTGATCCGTAGGAGGGGGGGGGGGAGAGTCGGGGGGGGTGGCAGCCAGAGAATCATAATAATAAAGAGTTTTTAGGGGGAGTATTAAAGGTCGGGGGTAATGGGGAACCGCTGCCATTTTGGCTTCTGCGTCAGCCATTTAAGGCTCCCAGGAACGACAAGAATGCCAAAGGGTGGCGCGAAAAACTTTTCACCCCGTTTTTTCCCCGCAGTCGACGTAATATCTTTGGGGATATATTAAAACCCTCCTAGCTGTTTGTCTCTGAACCTACATTTGAAGGCGGCGGCAACAAAAAGGTTAAAGGAATTCAATTTTGTACTTCTTAGTCGGGGACTCGGGGTCGAGAAAACCTTTGTTTTACCCCCATATTTTTGGTTTTGGCGAACAAAACGAATATAATTTCGTTGACTAAATTCGTGGTTAGCGGAGTTTGGCCATTTGTAAAACTAAGAGAATTTGAGAACGATTTGTTTTAAATTTTTTAAATTAGTTTTTACGGGAAATTATTACAGGTTGCCCAAAATTTTGAGATTCAAATTCCCAGGCTATTCCCTGACCATTTTAAGAGATTTTCCCTGGCTTTTTAAGGTCAAAATTTTTATTTTATATTTTACTTTTATCAGAAGTTAATAAATTTAAATGTACTTATATTTCAGTAAAAAGGTTATCGCAATGTTGAAAAAATTAGTAAAATTTTCAAGGAAATAAATGATAATCATAGAATTTGTCAAAGATCTGGAGTAAAATTACCTTCAAAAAGTGTCGAGATAAAATTGAATTCCCGGATTTTTCCCTGAATTTTTACAAATTCTTTATTTTTACTGTGTATGACTTCAATTTCACGTCAGACGTAAACGTTTTCTACATCTGATTACGGATGTTCGAAAAACATTCTGTGATTTCTAGTGATTTATCTAATTTTTTCGGTGATTTACATTGATTCTCGTAAGTTATTAACCGAGGGGCCGTTAACTTCGATGATTAAGTTTGTGCCCTTGACCGAATAAATCCGATTTAATCATGGTAAAGGTAATTAAACCAGATTAAATGGGTTAAATCAAGTTAGTGACTAAGCCGATTAAATGGATTAAATCACGAATAAATAACGATTAAATGGATTAAATCCCGATTAAATAAAGTTAGTAACTAAGCCGATTAAATCACAATTAAATAACGATTAAGCCGATTAAATAACGATTAAGCCGATTAAATCACGATTAAGCCGATTAAATACCGATTAAGCCGATTAAATCACGATTTAGCCGATTAAGCCGATTAAATCACGATTTAGCCGATTAAGTCGCGATTAAAAAATATTCCACAAATGAAATCCCACATTTATTATTACAATTCTAAAATTAAAATAAACTCAAAATTTCGTCTAAAGTAATATAAAGCTCTCAGCTCGTTATATATCCTACTTCACATGAAATTTGGTTTTACCGATTTAATCACGGTTAAAATATTAGATTGTGATTAAAATATTCGATTGCGAATAAAAGATTAGATCGTGATTAATTCAAGATTAATTCAAGTTTAAAAAGATTAATTCAAGTTTAAAAAGATTAATTCAAGATTAAAAAGATTTACTCAAGATTAAAAAGAATAATTCAAGATTAAAAAGAATAATTCAAGATTAAAAAGAATAATTCAAGATTAAAAAGAATAATTCAAGATTAAAAAGATTAATTCGAGGTTAAAAAGAATAATTCAAGATTAAAAATATTAATTCAAGATTAAAAAGAATAATTCAAGATTAAAAAGATTAATTCGAGGTTAAAAAGATTAATTCAAGATTAAAAAGATTAATTCAAGATTAAAATGATGAAATCAAGATGAAAAGATTAATTCAAGATAATAAAGATTAATTCAAGATAATAAAGATTAATTCAAGATAATAAAGATTAATTCAAGATAATAAAGATTAATTCAAGATAATAAAGATTAATTCAAGATAATAAAGATTAATTCAAGATAATAAAGATTAAATCGGATTTAAAAATTAATCTCGATTAACACGATTTAATAGATATAATAATAAGTACGAACCCGTTATTACCTACACCTGATTAGTTATCGGTTATTAATTAAACTAACTGACGCAGTTATGGAATAATAGACTTAAAATAAATAAATAAATAGGTCCAAGTCAGCCAGCGACTTTTAATGAAACCCTGTAATAACGTTTTTACGTAAAAATTGAAGGTGAAAGTATATTCGCGAGAAACCCTGATAATGGTCTTGAGCCGAATTGTTTCTCGCATTCACTCCTCTCTTTCCATTTGGCAGCAGCTTCAGAACGTCAAGAACTACCCCCTCCTTCCCATGGCGTCGTCTCAGGCAGAAATATTCTCTCCCTCCGCGTCACCACGTACAGCGAGTCGGGGAAGCCTAGGACGTTCTAAAAATAAGGCGCTAGAGCGAGATGGGTGTATTATTTTTACTGGAATATCCCGGATATACGAGATATGTATGGAGCCCGCTATGACGCCTATCACGCTGAATATCCCGATACGAAGCCGAATCGGAAGAGTTGTTCCCCTCAAATTCGCTTTCGGGACGTTGACAGATTTACGAGTCCATTTCGGCGGATGGATAAAGGTGGGGAAACTCTTCAAGGGCGTTATACGGGACCCCAAGAATTCGTGGTTGAAACCTAATAAATAAGTATTTAGGACCACCAAATTAATTAGTTCTTTCGAAGATTTATTGATTATTTTCCAAAAATCTCAAATATTTATTTTTTTGATATAAATACGATTTTTTTTTTTAAATCACGATTAATAAATAAGTATTTGGGGACAATTAAATTACTATCATTAGAAGGGCTATTGATAATTTTCAAAAAAAAGTCTCAAATATTTATTGATTTGATATATAAATCCAATATTTTTTTATTTCGCGATTAATAAGTAAGTATTTGGAGACAAATAAATTACTATCATTAGAAGGGCTATTGATAATTTTCAAAAAAAAGTCTCAAATATTTATTCATTTCATATAAATCGGATATTTTTAAATTCACGATTAATATCGAAGTATATGGGGACAATTAAAAATAATCATCAGCTAAGCTAATACCCAAGGCACCACCTTACTATATTGATAATTTTCAAAAAAAGTCTCATATTTTTCTTGATTTTATATAAATCAGATATTTTTTAAAATCGCGATTAATAAATATAAGTATTTGGAGACCAATAAATTACTATCATTACTTCATTAGAAGGTTATTGGTTATTTAAAATAAAACTAAAAAATTTATTGATTTGATGAAAATTGGATATTATTTTAAATTCGTGTTTAAATCTTAGTAAATAATTATGTGGGGCCAATTAAATTAGATAATTAATTAAAACGGTTATTGAATATTTTCAATGTATCTAAAGAATTTATTGATTTGATAGCAATCGTGTGTTTTATAAATTCGAGATTAAAGCTTATAAATAAGTAATTGGGAACAATTTATTTCGTTAATTATAATAGATTAATTAATTATTTTAAAAAGTTATTGATTTGTTAGAAATTTATTTTTACTTTATTTTTTAAATTTAGTAATAAATTTGCGTACATTGGTTCTATTAATAAATATTTGAGCACATCTTAATAATTTCGTTATGGATTTTTTTCAGAACATATAAAACATTTACTGATTTGAAGTAAATCGTACTTTTCTTTTCTTTTTTAATTTGAGCACAATTTCATTATTTCATTAACGGCGTTTTTTTAATTTTAAAAATATATTTGAATTTAACCGTATTTATATTTTATTTTATTTTTTTGTCTTTTCTCGAAAATGTATTAATAAAGTAAAATTTAAATGAATCTTAATTAAATTAAATCGGTACCTGTAATTTAGCTTGCTATGAATTGGCATTACTTCAGAAAAAATAAATAAATGTTTATAAATGTAAATAAATACACATATCAGAGACGATTTTAATCAATATGGTTTTAAAAATAAATCAATATTTTTTTAAAAATATAAATACTTTTTAAATATCAATCGATTAAAATCGCTGATGTAAATAAATTTATTGTAAAACCGTTAACCCTGTTTACATTTTATTAACATATTCCCAACGGATATAAATTTAAAAAAATCATTGCCCCTAAAAGGTGACTATTCAAAGCCTTCCCGTGTATCGCGGAAAAGCCGACAATAAAAATAAAACGTTTCCAACGACGTTTATTTCGATGTACTGGACGAATTGCGTAAAGTCAGCTCGCCCTAAATTTTGCACGAGCGGTTTGGGCTAACGACTAAAAATAAACCGCGTAGTGGCACTCGTACAGTCATAAGCGTGCAAATGTCGTTGGTTAACGTTCCCAACCGTGACCCGAACTGCCAAAAAGCGAAAATGATCCCCCTCCTCTTTCTCGATATTTCGTCCCAGATATCGACGGGAATCCAACGGAGAAGCGAGTTTGTTTAATTTCGCCTTGGATTAGTTCTTATTTTTAGAAAAATCGTTATTATAACGACGAAGAATTTCGACTCGAGAAGACTGCGCGAATAAAATGGAAGTTTCTCGCCAACGGGGAGGATGGGCCGAGTCACGTGGCCCGCGTGACTCATCGCCACCAGACGCTACAACCCAAACAAAGTGTGACGTCACGCCACGTGCCTCACCTAAAAAAACTATCTTCCCCCTTTTTTAAAAAAACCGTTACAGCGAAAAGCACATCCTCTCCCTTTCAGCCAATTTCGGGTACGGGATCTTTACCACCCCGAAATTACACCCCCCTCACACACCAAGCCCCCACCCTCTCGCTCCCCCCCCCCCTGCCTATCCGTCCACCGATCTCGTAGTCTCCCTTTTCCAAAGTAGGATCGAGAGCCAAGTAGCCAAAAAAAAAGTTAACGTTACCAGCTAGTTTACCCGGAAACGGTCCTAAACGGTAAAGTCAGCGTTTAGTATTACGGGGAGGAAATAAGGGGTGACGGTCGGATGTAGTTGAATTTCAAGCTCGTACTCGCGCCAGAGCCCGGAATGGAAGCTCATCCATATCGAAATCCGCCACGCCCGCGCCTTCTCCTTCACTGTCAACTGAGGCGGCCGGATTCGTTTGTTTTAATGAGTGTTCCTTTTGATATTCTCATTTGGCTCCGCTATTTCGAACGTTTCCCCTTGAACTTTTCCCGTTTTAGAACCGCTTCGGGACTGATGCAGCCAGCTGTCTGGCCCGGACAACTCCAACAACGCCGGATATTTTCATCGGGTTAAGCCCAACCTGCTAAACGTCTAGGGGAACGGGAAGCGATGCATTGCGGTAAAACGCGCTTAAATTATTTGTGAAAAAACTTAAATTATTTGTGAAAAAACTTAAATTATTTGTGAAAAAACTTAAATTATTTGTGAAAAAACTTAAATTATTTGTGAAAAAACTTAAATTATTTGTGAAAAAACTTAAATTATTTGTGAAAAAACTTAAATTATTTGTGAAAAAACTTAAATTATTTGTGAAAAAACTTAAATTATTAATAAAATAATTTCTAGAGTTAACTCGTGATAGCAAATTATTTTATCGTATTCTACATTAAAAAGTAGTTTGTTAAAAAAGCGCTGCAAATTGAGCGACTTTTAAGCCTTTAATTCAAGTGGCCGGGTTACAATTCGTAGGAGGCTGGTGGCAAGCTCTTGCTGCTCTTCATGCCACGCGAGCCAACAGCTCCCTGCACTAACTATTACCGTTAACCACCACAAGTTTTTATTAAAAGGGAAACCGATTGAACTCGGGGAAACGTATAAACGTCAATAATTAATTATCAATACGAGGCTTAATATCAAATCTATGCGAGGGGCAGGTCACTTCCATTTTGGATGCGTCTTAATCATAATAAAATGATTAAATCAGAGAAATAAACATTAAAAAACTAATCACGATTTAAACGATATTTAATCATTATAATCATAATCTAATCTTTTTAATCAGGGTTTAATCATTTAATACAAATTATTATTATTTAAATCAGATTTAATCATTTTAATTAGATTTAATCATTTTAATTAGATTTAATCATTTTAATTAGATTTAATCATTTTAATTAGATTCAATTAATTCAATTAGATTTAATCATTTAAATCACGATTTAATTATTTTAATTATATTTAATTATTTTAATCACGATTTAATCAATATGATTGGTCGAATCGAGATTTTATAATTAAAATCAAAACCAAAGTACGATAATTTAATATTAATTATTAATATTGATGGTTCTATCGCAATTGTGTTTGATTCTCGTTCTAATTTCTAACCGCGATTTAATCATACTAATCACGATTTAATCGTTTCAATCAGAATTTAATAATTTTAATCAGATTTAATCATTTAGTCATGATTAAATTAGATTTAAACATTATAATCATGATTATACGTGATTTAAACATTCTAATCATGATTATACGTGATTTAAACATTCTAATCATGATTAAACGTGATTTAAACATTCTAATCATGATTAATCGTGATTTAATCAACAAAATCGTGATTAAATTGAATTTAATCAAAATAATCACGATTAAATCGGATTTAATCTTTCGAGGGGTGCGTCGTTAATCTATGTTAAATTATTTATAACCTATTTACCGCAGCAACCTGCCGACGTATGCACCGCGCGTTATTTCGAAGGGTACTTAACCTCGAGGTAGAGGCGTCAGTTGAAGACGGAGAAGCTACAGAAAGGAAAAGAGTGATTTGGAAGCTCGGATGTTGGAGAAAGTTTAAAACGGCTCTCGGGGGAAACCCTATAAGGATGATTAGGCGTATATAGGAGTCAAGCAGTTAAGGGGGGGGGGGAGACCAACTTACCCTCCCTTACTTTCTAAAACAAACATTTTTTACTCGTAGAAGTAGGCATAACAAATATTTCAATGAACTTTTTCTTTCGTTAAAAAAAGGCTGGAATAAAAGATCGTTATTTTTGCGCGGCGTATGTTACGTGTCCTTATAAATTACGTGACGCTAGAAAATATTTGAAATATTTCCCTGTGCTGTTACGGGTGACTACATTTTACACCAAGGTTATACGCGGAGGCAGACACCAAATATTTAGAGCAGGGTGAAAAATAATTAGGGAAAAGGGTTAAACTGAAAAACCCAAGGATTATCATTCCTTACGCTAATACTTCTTACGCGTGTAGCTATTAATGACGACGGAATTATGTCAATGGCAAAAACCTAGATTGTATACGCGAATTTAGCCTGGAAATATTATCATTTGGAATTTAATCTTTACTCTCTTTGAAGGAATTTAAAAATTTAAGAATTTAAAATTAAAATATACTTTTTAAAAGATCATAAAATATTAAAAATTAATAGTTAGTAAACCCGGTTTAAAAATTAGCGTTGGTTTATTAAACCGAGGTTAATTTGAATTGGGTTTTCAAAAATCCATATTTTCCAAATGTAAATGTTGGCAACTTGATTGGACCAATCCTGTGGCGTCTATCTAACTGTACCAATTCGTTTCTAAACATTCCTATAAAAATTATTTGATAAATTTAACGAATTTCGTTTTAATCGGACAACAAAATTACACGATTTTAATTTTAATCGGACAACAGAATTACACGATTTTAATTTTAATCGGACAATAAAACTACACGATTTTAATTTTAATCGGACAATAAAATTACACGATTTTAATTTTAGTCGGACAACAAAATTACACGATTTTAATTTTAATCGGACAATAAAATTACACGATTTTAATTTTAATCGGACAATAAAATTACACGATTTTAATTTTAATCGGACAATAAAATTACACGATTTTGATTTTAATCGGACAATAAAATTACACTATTTTTATTTTAGAAACACAAAAACGACAGCAAAATAACGCGTATTAAACCGTAGTTTTTTTTAGAATTATTGAAAGTGACTTGAAAATCATATCAAACATTGACCAAAATCGGTCCCAAGATCACGGTAAAATATGTTCTAAAATTAACTTTAAAATTCAGAAATCAGTTTCGTATTTCAATCTGATATTTCAATTCTCGTTTTGTTAAATTAAGAAATAAAACATACCTGAAGTAAATAATACATATCTTACAGATAAGTATTGATCTCTCCATTTAGTGGTTATGTTATTCGTTTGAAACATGTACCTTCGCAGGCTTCCATTGATTTTTCAAAATACTTTTCGGAAGAAAAAATAATTTGTGTCTAAATATATATTGAGTTTCTAAAACTATTACATTTTAAAATAAAGTTAATAAATAAGTAACTATCCATAGAGTGAAATTTTTACGTTTTACATCGCTAGACGCACACCCCCGGTTGGGCTGGAAATTAACGCCTATTAGAATAACGGTACGTGAATATCATCAGAGATATATTATAAATTTATGAACCAATATAATTAATTATTGTGATATTTACATTATTTATAAGAATATAATTAATTATAGTGATATTTACATTATTTATAAGAATATAATTAATTAATTATTTTGATATTTACATTATTTATACGAATATAATTAAATAATTATTGTGATATTTACATTATTTATACGAATATAATTAAATAATTATTGTGATATTTACATTATTTATACGAATATAATTAAATAATTATTGTGATATTTACATTATTTATAAGAATATAATTAATTATTGTGATATTTACATTATTAATAAGAATATTATTAATTATTGTGATATTTACATTATTTATACCTTAGCACAATTTCGAGATAAAACTTAATTAATATTTCTCTTTAAGATACTTAATAATAGAGTGGCCAGTGAAAATATTGTTTATAATCTAAACATATCTGTACCAAACTACAAGCTAAGAAATAAGCAAATATTCAACACACTGTATACTAGCCTTAACCCACTAAACCGTCTACAAAAAACTGCAAATAACTATACGCACAAACTAGACCTATTTAGCTGTAAATTGTCAGACATAAAAAATTTATAACTTTTACTTCCATACTATTTATCTATTGCTGTTCATTTTCATAAAAATGCATTTATGTCATTAGTTTCACCATTGTATATTTTTCTCATTTGTTAAAATGTGTATCAACTAGCTGATCTTGTAACCAGGATTGTTTTGTTACACAATAAACCCCACGTTCATTCATTCATTCATAATTAATTAATTATTGTGATATTTACATTATTTATACGAATATAATTAAATCATTATTGTGATATTTACATTATTTATACGAATATAATTAAATAATTATTGTGATATTTACATTATTTATACGAATATAATTAAATAATTATTGTGATATTTACATTATTTATACGAATATAATTAAATAATTATTGTGATATTTACATTATTTATACGAATATAATTAAATAATTATTGTGATATTTACATTATTTATACGAATATAATTAAATAATTATTGTGATATTTACATTATTTATACGAATATAATTAAATAATTATTGTGATATTTACATTATTTATACGAATATAATTAAATAATTATTGTGATATTTACATTATTTATACGAATATAATTAAATAATTATTGTGATATTTACATTATTTATACGAATATAATTAAATAATTATTGTGATATTTACATTATTTATACGAATATAATTAAATAATTATTGTGATATTTACATTATTTATACGAATATAATTAAATAATTATTGTGATATTTACATTATTTATACGAATATAATTAAATAATTATTGTGATATTTACATTATTTATACGAATATAATTAATTATTGTGATATTTACATTATTAATAAGAATATTATTAATTATTGTGATATTTACATTATTTATACCTTAGCACAATTTCGAGATAAAACTTAATTAATATTTCTCTTTAAGATACTTAATAATAGAGTGGCCAGTGAAAATATTGTTTATAATCTAAACATATCTGTACCAAACTACAAGCTAAGAAATAAGCAAATATTCAACACACTGTATACTAGCCTTAACCCACTAAACCGTCTACAAAAAACTGCAAATAACTATACGCACAAACTAGACCTATTTAGCTGTAAATTGTCAGACATAAAAAATTTATAACTTTTACTTCCATACTATTTATCTATTGCTGTTCATTTTCATAAAAATGCATTTATGTCATTAGTTTCACCATTGTATATTTTTCTCATTTGTTAAAATGTGTATCAACTAGCTGATCTTGTAACCAGGATTGTTTTGTTACACAATAAACCCCACGTTCATTCATTCATTCATAATTAATTAATTATTGTGATATTTACATTATTTATACGAATATAATTAAATCATTATTGTGATATTTACATTATTTATACGAATATAATTAAATAATTATTGTGATATTTACATTATTTATACGAATATAATTAAATAATTATTGTGATATTTACATTATTTATACGAATATAATTAAATAATTATTGTGATATTTACATTATTTATACGAATATAATTAAATAATTATTGTGATATTTACATTATTTATACGAATATAATTAAATAATTATTGTGATATTTACATTATTTATACGAATATAATTAAATAATTATTGTGATATTTACATTATTTATACGAATATAATTAAATAATTATTGTGATATTTACATTATTTATACGAATATAATTAAATAATTATTGTGATATTTACATTATTTATACGAATATAATTAAATAATTATTGTGATATTTACATTATTTATACGAATATAATTAAATAATTATTGTGATATTTACATTATTTATACGAATATAATTAAATAATTATTGTGATATTTACATTATTTATACGAATATAATTAAATAATTATTGTGATATTTACATTATTTATACGAATATAATTAATTATTGTGATATTTACATTATTTATAAGAATATAATTAATTATAGTGATATTTACATTATTTATAAGAATATAATTAATTAATTATTTTGATATTTACATTATTTATACGAATATAATTAATTTGGATATATACGTTATTTGTGCCAATATAATTAATTGGGATATATATACGTTATTTATACCAATATAATTGATTGGGATAAATATACGTTATTTATGCCAATATAATTAATCGGGATATATATACGTTATTTATGCCAATATAATTAATTGGGATAAATATACGTTATTTATGCCAATATAATTAATTGGGATATATATACGTTATTTATGCCAATATAATTAGTTATGGTGATATTAACATTATTTACGTATTTATTTAGAACACAATAAGACCATGACGATATGATGAAATCAGGTGAGATGAGTCCTTTTTAGTTTTTTTTTAAAAGTATCGTACAAACTGAAAGAACAAAACATGAAAAATTCGGAACCAAAGGGTTAACGAAACGAAACAAAAAAAGACAAAACAAGTCGAAAACAAAACAAATGTAGAAACAAATATATAATAGAAACTATCTGCGAAGGCGGATGTGAACATTGAGGAGAGTGAACGCTCTGGAATTCAGAGACAAATATTCTTGTTTAAATTATTTTTTATACATCATCTCTCTTCTATTGAATCACGGCGCGTGAAATATTTCTGTTCAGGCCACCGCGGTTGAACCTGAAAAGTAACGTATTCGCCCCCCCCCCCCTTCGTACGAGTGAATTCCACGGTTAACCGATCCCCAACCCAATTGGATTTAGTTCGCTCGTCCTTGATTGGTACGCGACTAAATAAGTCTGCTAATTAAAATTCCGGCCTACATATTAATATCGGTGGTTTCGCTAAAACTATTTTAAATGCCCCGATCATTATCATTAATAGTGGATAAATATAAACAAGGAAGTGCGCCCGAAAGCAAAAAGCAAGTAACACGAATAAAGTTGTTTTGGTTTTGATTTAATGAGTTATTTAAAATTTGACGATTAATTTCAGTGGCGAAAACCTCAGTATTTTATCACAAATATTATCGAAGTTTTCAGTTTATTTAATAACGCACTAAACCCTTTTTTATTTCAAATATTCATATCAATATCAATGCCGTTTTAAGGCACAGGCGAGCGAGGCAACTGCCTTGGGGCCCGCACCACAAGGGGGCCCACACCACAAACTTTTAATAAAAAATGGTTTTCAAAACTACTAGATCCAGGATTGAGCGTGCAATTTACCATTTCAACGAGTAAAGTCTGCAACTCTGGTATAGAGGGTCCACCGTGGCCCACACCACAAGTCAGCTTTGGGGCCCAAATTTGGTTAAAACGGCCCTGATCAATATATTCCTAAGTGCCGGTCTAACGTCGGTTACGTGGTTTTTGATTTTAGTTGACAGTGATTTATTTAACCGTGGCGCCAGCTAGCGGGTTAACCTTGAAACAAAAAAGGGACTGTTTCCGTAAAAGGGATTTTGTATCAAAGGGGGTTCATTCTCTTCGCGCTATAAATAGTTAATTCAACAAATTGAACGCGGAAACGTGCGTTGGAAGAGAATGTCTGACTTACGATTCGACCGTCACCTGATATTTCGTTTAAAGTTAAATCAGTCGCGTCACTGCGTCAGAGCTGGGTTTGAAAATGTCAGTTGACGATGACGTCCGCGAAGAGTATAAACAAAATAGGGCTTCTCGACTGGAGTGTCAAAAAGAGAACTACTTTTCGTAATCCTCCGCCGTCTGCGGAATTTCAAATAAGCTAGCTTTAACGGCGAAGGTTAAAAATAGACGATGACGATGGTAGCGACGTTTCCAGAACTAGAACTAAGTACAGCCACCACCTGAAACCTTCCAAATACATAAACCCATTCCATTCCACAGCTCATCCCGTTTCTCAAAAGGACGATTTTACATCCGACTTCGCAAATACTAGACCGTGTGTCAAGTACATTTACGTAACCCAGTGATTATCCATGGAACCCTGGGCCCCATTTAAATTTCTAGGGGGTCCCCGAGATTTTAAACCGTCCTCTCGACCGTCCTATCATAGAATTGGTTTTTCTATAAAATACGGGTCACAGGTAAATTTTTTTTCTACGTCACTATAGCTATAGCATAAGTGTATAATATTGTTACATAAGTGTGACACTTCCAATTCTTCACTGCATAACGGGCTTCGTCACCGCTTGCTACCGCGTCACACGTAGCCTTTGACAGCGCCTCGCTAGGGGGAGATTTTCTTCTTGTGATGACGTCACTCCGTTACTAGCTTTCAGTAAAATATTCCCCAAAAAGACAAACTTATGGAACAATATTATAGACTTATTATAGTTATTGAAGATAGAGGGCGTGCGCTAGAGTCGATAAGTATTTTGTAATTTGTAGTTCACGTGCGAAACGCGCGTGCCAAAAATGCTTAAGCTCGTGACGTGGAGAAAAACATTTTATGCTTTTAATTTTTTATTGTTTTATTTTATGGAAACACCTATATAGACGCTAAAAGAAATTATTCGTGGTAAAATAAAAACTGTAAATAGTAGGTAGTTTCTTTTCGCTTGTTCCGGGATTTCGGAGTAAGGTAAGAAGAGTAAGGCTATGACGTCATTTTACTCCGATTCTGTGGTAGCGAATAGTTTGAGTTGGAGTATAAAAATGGCTGCCGGTGGCCTTTTCAGCAGATAAATTCTGGCTAGCAGACAAAAAAATTCGATTTACTCTCTTGACACCTCCTTTTCAGAAGGAGTAAAAAGAGTAGCCCTAATACTCCGGAACAAGCGAATAGTTTATGGGACGGAGTAATTCTCATCCCCGGAACAGGCGAATAAAACGTTTTAGGGTAAAAAGAGTACACTTTTAGTCCGAGAACAGGCGAAAAGAAACCACATAGGAATTATTTTAAAATTAAAAACGAGTGAATCTCGACAATATCGCGCATTTTTTTCTGATAATGAAATCGAATCACGTGGGCTTAGCGATATTTTATCTGCATTTATATTAACCAAAAAGATTATTGCTTCCGAACCAGCGCGCGCCTATTTATACAATGCAACCGTTGAAAGTTTCCAAATAATTTTCTTTTAAGGTCTATTATTTTCGGCAGACTAAATTTAAATACCGAACTTTTTTTCAAGCGAGGGTTCCCCGATAAATTTGAAACTGAAATCGGGTTCCACAAGGTGGCAAAGGTTGAGAACCACTGACGTAACCTCTTAAAGGTGGTATGTTCTATATCGACAACCAATCTGCTTATACGCGTAACTAGCCACAATTATTTATTATATTTTTGAAATTGTAAAGTTTCTCCTAAATATTCCCATTTGTTCTTGATTATTAATTTTTGAATGTAGTCAGAATTTTGTTTATTATTATTTAATTATTATTATTATTATTATCGTAAGTGACATTATTACCATAATACAAAAATTATCACCAAACTGATGTAATTGCACAATCAAGCTTTAGTTCAGGGTACCATCTAGGAGCATCAAACACAGCACCCTACACAAGGAGAACGCAACCCGTCAAAAGTCGTGCATTTTCTTGCGTACAGTTTTCATTGGCTAGACGCTTTAGCCCCTGCTGCCGTTGGAAGGGGAAAATTCGGAAATTGTCTTCCCCCTTTCCGTAAAACGTTCAGCGTAAAGGTTCGTCCAATGAAATTTGTACACAACACTGCGTTAGCGTGTTTAAAGGCTAGCTGCGTTCTCCTTGTGTTCGTTGCTCCTAGCTGCCATAGTGTCAAAATATGCCCAAGGCGAAATAACAAGGACGACAACATACTTACTAGTCGAAAATGTTAGTGTCGAAAAAAGGTTCGGTAAGAAAATTAGCATTAAAACAAAAGGACGTGTCATACTTATTGTTATATTTAATTATTGAGCAAATAAATGTTTATTATGATACTACAAGTGCTACTGCCTAAAATGAATTGGGTTTGGTAAGTATGGTGACATCATTGTCTGACACCAGTTGGGGGAAAACGTACTTTTCGATTTTCCTCTTAGTGCGCCATCTATGAAACAAATTTTCTTCCTCTTTTAAGATTGAATCCGGCATTGTAACCGCTGTCAACAATTACGATGCCCTTGAAAATAGCGTGAATGTCGCTTTCAATCGAGGGTCATACAAGAGGAATTCGAAAAACGTCAACTGCTTTGGTAGTGAAATTAGACCACATACTATTTTTAAAACTTTCAACGAACTCCAAGAAAGTTAAAACGTACTAAATATATGCCAAAAAATATCATAAATATCATAAATTTTCCAAACGTACTAATACGATGAAATAAATCCAAAACGTATTTTTGTACTAAAAATTTGAAAACTTATTAAAAAGTACAAATGTACCGCTGATCCTCTTATAACAAACGGGCTGAATGTTTCGTACCAATCCGGATGGATCTTCAATGTTTGACATTTTTTTCTCATCGCGTGAAAAGAGTTCGAAGTCCTCTCTCCCAGCCGTGAAGAGGAGAAGGCGGAAAGCAGACTGTAGAGCAGACGAAAAGGGACGTGCGAAGGGGGGAGGGACTAGGGCTAACCAAAAAAAGTGTAAATGAAATGAATAAAAAAAAGGCAGAAAAAGGGAGTGAGTATTTCGGTGCGGGGGGGGGGGGGACGAGGAATGCGGATCATTGGTATGCCAGGAATGCCCTTCTCTCATGCAGATGAACGGTGGCCGCTCGTTTATAAATAAAGAATATTTTATCGTAGGCTGATCTTCTTCTCCTTGGCCCGGACAAAGGAACCGTCTGGCTTCGAACTTTGGAATGGCAGAGATGATCATTACCATTTATTATACCGTCTAGAATATTATCCCGACCATTATTACTCTGCTCTATATGAGCCATAAACACACCGTATTAGTTTTTACCAACTTCAATTTCCTTATTTTTATTCGTCATTCAAATTATTGTACTGTACAGGGTGTTTCAAAAAGATATGCAAAAAATTTTAGGGAGTTGTTGAAGTATGCCTGTTTTTTCCCCATTTTCCTACGATATGTTAAAAGAGCGCCAGAGAGCTTCAAAGTGCGGCCTACTAGCTAAGGCAAATAGGCTGCAACAAGCGCCAAACCAAGCTGCAGGGACATTAAATACTGTTTAAGTTTACTTTTTGACGCTGGTTACCTCGATTTGTTTACAAAGTCCTTTTTTACCTATCACACGAACCCAAACCTTAATGTTCGTGTTTCCCCGCTGCTTGGTTTTGCCAAGGATCCTATATGTTAACATATCCTATATGTTAACATATCCTATATGTTAACATATATAGCCTTCCTTAGTCTATGGTTTTGCGCTTGTCACAGCCTACTTCCACGGGCTAGTAGGCCACAATTTGAAGCTCTCTGGCGCTCTTTTCACTCATCGTAAGAAAATGGGGGAAAAACAGGTATACTTCTCAACTCACCCCCTACAACTCCCTAAATTTTTTTGAAACACCTTGTATATTTATTAACGTTTTATAGACCACTAATTGAAATATAAATGTGTCAATCTATAAATAATATTTCCCACTACGCTCAATTTAAATTTAGGTCAAAACCTTACTTTAGCCTAATCGTAAGAAATTAAAAATACCAAAAATATTCTGGGTACTAGAAGCTTCTTTCGGCAGGCGGCGAACCGGGCGGTATGTCCCCTGACTAGTGTTGAATGTCGGTTTTTCCATGGCGGGAACATTAAGGAGCTGAACCGGGTTTTGCCCCTGCCAAGAAAATTAATCCGACAAAGTAGAAAGGAATTTCTATTATTTATCCCATTATGTTATCCGGTTACGAATCATTAATCAAAGTTTTTTTTTCTTCATCGCGAGATCCCAGAAGACTTTCGTATTATACCCGTATATGGAAATGGAAGCAAATATATTTGTTTGGAATTATTAACCTCGATAGTATTGTGGTCTGTCTCAACCTTTTCGGCTTTTTTTTCTCTATCTCGCAATTATTAATATTCTAATGCGTTAGCTACCGTTAGGCATGCGACGCCGGCATCTGTGTTTTATCTAATTAAGGGAAAAGGCCCACTCCTGAAAAACCACATACAATTCCAATAGGCAGCGTCACTCGATACCGACCCCATCCGCAATTTGAATCAACCCCCGCCTTCCCCCTTACTGGCAAGTGGGGAATATCGTCCCAAAATAGTCCCTGCCCTAGATTAACAACGCTTTATCAGCGAGGAGTATTCGTTATTTTTTATTATTAATAATAATTATATTGGCGGAGAGGAGGGCAGGGAAAGTACCGGTGTGTCGTCTGGGGCTGTTGCTAAGCGGATTATTATCAGGAATATCAAAAAATATAATACGGTATTTAGTCAAGGTCGATTGGCGGCCCGTTCAATGTTTTGTTTACGTAAAAATTGTTTGGGCGGTTTTCAAAAAGGTGTCTCATATATATATATACATATATATATATTTAATGGATGATAAAATTTGCGGAATTTCAAAAACGCGGTATTGGAATTTAATTTATTCAAACTTTAAATACGGTTACCTTTTTATTTAAAATTAAAAGTAATGGTGCGTGTTAATATAACCTTAATGTAGTCCATATTTTACAATAAATTAAACCTTTAAATGACGTTATTATTACACATTATTAATATTAATAATATTACGGAGCTCGGTGAATGCCTCTAAAGTAGAATGTACCCCATCAAAACAAAAGCACACCTACGCGTGGCCGCCGCACTTAAGCCCAGGTGCATATTTTAATAACAATATTTACAAAAACACTCGGGTGAAAAATGAGGATATGGCGTTCATTTCAGGTTTTATATAATGAACACGCGCTTTTATTTCCAAGCCTGTTTCCGTCCACTTTCCCAACACCTTTTTAGGCGCGTTAGAAGTTGAGATCATGTAAAGCCAATAGAGAGAGGAGTAGAACTTTCAGCTCAGGATATGCAGGAAGTAAACGTCGTCTATTATATTACTAATTAAATTAATAAATACATAGTATATGTCTAATACATAATATCTAATATATAATATCGAATATATAATGTCTAATACATAATATCGAATATATAATGTATAATACCTAATATCGAATATAATAATGTATAATATCTAATATAAAATGTCTAATACATAATATATAATATAAAATGTCTAATACATAATATAAAATATAAAATGTCTAATACCTAATTTAATAATGTATAATATCTAATAAAATAATGTATAATATCTAATACATAAAATAAAAATGTATAATATCTAATACATAAAATAAAAATGTATAATATCTAATATCTAATATCTAATATAATAATGTAAAAATGTATAACATCTAATTCATAATATGAAATGTCTAATATCTAATATAATAATATATAATATCTAATAAAATAATGTATAATATCTAATACATAATATAAAAATGTTTAATATCTAATAAAATAATGTCTAATACAAAATATAAAATGTCTAATACAAAATATAAAATGTCTAATACCTAATATCTAATATATATCCAATATCGAATGTATAATATCTAATATATATCCAATATCTAATGTATAATAATATATATCCAATATCTAATGTATAATATCTAATATATATCCAATATCTAATGTATAATAATATATATCCAATATCTAATGTATAATAATATATATCCAATATCTAATGTATAATATCTAATATATATTCAATATCTAATGTATAATATCTAATATATATCCAATATCTAATGTATAATATCTAATATATATCCAATATATAATGTATAATATATAATATGCATCCAATATATTATGTATAATATCCAATATATAATATATAATAAAATAATAATAATAATAAATAATAATAAATATTTAATTAAGTTTTTCGCCTTGAAGGCCTATTGGCCGAAGTACCGCATATTTTTCCCCAATAGAGCTTAGTTTTCTCCGCCACTTTTTGGTCTCTTTACTTAGTTTTCTCCCCCACTTCTTGGTCTCTTTACTTGTTCGCGTTTTTACTCCTACATTTAATATATATATATATATTTTTTAATATATACAAAAAATAATATGAAACGGAAATTTTCAAAATAAAAGTAATTAGCCTTCGAATATCAGGATATTTGGAACGCCTACTGAAAACTATAGTTTCTATTCCTAGTCTATATTTTCTTGTACATATGGCAGACTCCCTAGGCTTTATAACAGGGTTGGGGATTTTGGGCAGTATACATGCACCCAAATCGGGACCGTCGAGAGGGGAGAGATTTGCACCCTCTTCCACATTCAAAAGCACCTCTATTTGTTCAGGGTTATAGTTAAATCCCAGATCAACGGAATGCTTTCGCGTACGCTAACCTCCTGTAGTATTAACTTCTCCCTGAACACCGGAGTGTTGCGCGTGGATCACTTCTATAGATCGATTTACAATATTTAAGGGGCAAAGACGACTTTAAAGGGGTAATATTGTCGAGATTTAAAATACAAAATTATCTTCCCTGATTGGATAGTTTAAAATCGTATTATAGCTAGTGCTATCTATAGCGGAATGTTTTAACTTCGGTTTATATTAATTGTTAATTTAAATTACAAAAATTATATATTTTTAATAAGAATTTAAAGTACTATAATTTAGTAATAAATTAATAACTTTTTAAAATAGTTCATTTTTCATAAACTTTATAGTGTCGCCATCTACCTCAAACATTATTAAATAGGAAGGTACCTCGGGTGAGTTTCGCCCCTTTTTTAATGTTTCCCTGTAGGCAATATGTGAATGCGTCTATAGGAGGTCGACTGCGCAAGTTCGTTATAACTTTATTATAAAACAAAAATTAAAATAGATAAAAATTACAGATAGTGAGATTTAGCACGCCTACGCATTTCCAAAATAAATAAAAACAGCGCGATATTTACAAAAACAATGACGAACAAAATTAAGAACACTGCTATATTTACGAAATAATGACGAACAAAATTTAAAACAAAATGTCATAGACCTTTGAATGCGCTCCCGATGTATATCTTTTACATTGAGTTTAAATTTCGCACAATTTTTCAATCACCTTTTACATTAAACCTAGATGAAAATAGGTAAATCACAAAAAATGGAGTTGTTCAGGTTTTTATATTTTGCAGTGCTGTCATAAAGAGATAAAACAGTGAAAAATGCTCCCGGTGATCTAACCATGGATTAAATAACGTATACAAAGGGATGGTTCGCAAGCCGTTCTCTCCTTTAAAAAAAGGCAACAGAGTTTTGTTAAATGTCTTTAAATACAATAAATTTAAATATACCTACATTAATAAAACCCTAAATTCGAAACCGGCCACATGGTATTTTCAAAAGCGACTACTGCTATTTTTGCATTCCCCCCATACGTTTATTCCCCTCCCCCCCCTTGACTCACTTGGCCTTTAGTTCCGGGAAGAGAGGCTAGAGGGCACATTTAGCAGTCGTTAGCCGACAAAATTTCAGAGTTATGTAGAATACTACGAAATTACAAAAATGGACACTACGCAAGTATCTGGAACCCAATCGGCCAAGTAATAATAATTAGCTAGGCTAATACCCCATTAACCACCTTATGGCCCAACAGTAGCGTAGCGTGGGAGGGGCAAAGGGGGCCATGGCCCCGGGCGGCTTAGATGTAGGGGGCGGCCAGCGGCCTAGAAAATTGAAACGAACACGGCTGGCCGAGATAGTGGATCGGAAAAGTGATAAGAAATTATTTAAGGTCTACAATGTGCTCGTTGAGATGGTTTACCCCCATTTCGCCCAAAATAGTTCTCCCAATTCCAATTTCTCCCAATCCCATTTCTCCCAATTCCCATTTCTCTAAATACCATTTCCCCCAATCCTATTCGTCCCAATCCCATTTGTCCCAAAATAGTTCTCCCAAATCCCATTTGTCCCAAAATTACACTTGGTATAAACATGAATCTAAGTTTTATTTTAATATGCAAGTACATCAAATTTTGCCCATATGAATATGGTAAACCTAACCTAACCTAACCTAACCTAACCTAACGCCAAGTCAATTCACATATGGGCCCCTTCCTATTTTATTAGACAATGTCGTCAAAAAATATAATGCCGTCAAAATGTTACGCTGTATTTTTTTCGACATATCGACTCGTACCGATGAGATCTAAAACCGCGCAATTACCATATATTTGGAAAATAATGATTGGGAGAAAGGGGAATCCATATTTTTGGGAATATTGATCGTTGGGAGAAATGGGACTCATTTTGTTTTGGGAAACTTGATCGTTGGGAAAAATGGGAATACATATTTTTGGGTTAAATGAACTCCGGTTCGGAGAAATGGAATTGGGACAAATGGGACACCATGTTTTTGGGAGAACTGATAACTTTGGGAGAAGGTAAAATTGGGTTAAATGGGAACATACCGTTGAGATTAACAAATCGGGGTATCTACGACTGGAATACTTTTGCAATCAACAGAGCAAAGGAGTATCGCAGAATTTTCACCGATTTTTTACTTAGTCGCGAAAATAGGGGGGGGGGGGGGCGGCAAATTTAGGGTGTGCCCCGGGTGGAAGAAATACACGCTACGCCACTGTGGCCCAAGTCTTCTAGCGACTTATAATGCCTTTAAACAGGTGGTCGGGTTACAATGCGTAGGAGGCTGGTGGCAAGCCCTTCATACAAGTTTTTATTTAAGAAGAAACCGAAGAGTTCGGGGGAAAACCCCTTTAACGCGGAAGGATTAGTTCCGAGTTTTCACCCAGTGCCACAAGTTGGGATCGAACCCGCGGCTCCTCTTGCTGCGAGGCGAAAGCGCTAACCACAATCGATTGAACATTTTAATCTTAACAGTTGAAGAGTTACGTACGATACGGCGGCGACGTCGTACGTGAAACCAAAAGGCACAAATCCACCAATTTTGATCGTGTTTTCAAATGGGTTAAAATATACGGTTTAACTAAATAGAGGCGAAACTATATATTAATTATACACGCCCCTTTATTTAAATAACCCTTGGTAAAACACGTTAAAATTTTCCGAATATAAAACGAAATATACAACGGTGTCGATTTCGTAACTGTTTACAATTTTCCGGTTGACCAGTTTCGTCTATTTGAGGCAAGGCCGTATCACGGCTACCTTGAGAAACCTTGAAAAGGCGCGTCATTATTAAAAAAAAGGAGGGAATGAGAGAGAAAAAGTGCACGTTAAATTTAGGGCCGTCGAAACGTTCGAGCGCGCGTAACCCAGTCTGCTGCTTTAATTAAATTCCCCGGCGTCGTTTGGCGGGGGCCGGGCAGTTTTCTCATTACACTCGATCGACACCGGGGGGGGGGGGTCCACGTTGACGACCGTCCGAGTGTCGACATGACCCGAAATTAGCGTGACGACCACGACTCATTTCCCGGTTTCAGTAGAGAACACGGTGAAATGATAAGCAAGCCATTAGTCTGGCGTCGCGCGAAATCACTCTGTTAAAGCGATACAAGCTGGATTTTTAAAGAATTACTCATTCTTTCGTGAGGGTCGTTTTTTTAATAGATAATAAAATTCTTCGAGTCGTTTATTCCAATAATAACGCTAATAATAGACTGCGTGAATAATTCATACTGGGAAACGTATAAATATCTTGTTTCGGAATTTCCACGAAAGTAGCTTATGTTTAACCCATTATATCCATCGTTTTACGCGCTGTAGAAATAGCTAAACGTTTCAGGCGACCTTGGTTATATCAACGTATTGCTCAACTTGGTATTTGTTTTATGTAAAATTAGGTAGTATAACATAAATGTTTCTTTTTGCGCGGTTTATTTTATTTAGGGATGCATCGATATATCGGCCTATTTTTCTAATATCGGTATTGGCCAATATTGGCTTAAACGAAGCCGATATTGGCCGATACCGATATTAAAAAAAATTATCGAATAACTAACTAATGATAATATTTGATTTGATTGGAAGCTAGATGATCCAGTGGCGTAAATAGCGACAACTAGGGGGGCCCCAAACGTTTCTGATTAAAATCGGTGCTATTTAAAAGGGCTCCGAGTAGTTTTTCGCGGGGGGCCCCCGGAGTTCTTAGTTACGCCACTGGCTAGATCATACCTTTTTTTAGACAGGGGGTTACGAGTGTACACAAATAAAAAACAACGATATTCGATTAGTAATAGAAAATATGTATCACTTAAAATGAAAAGAAACATATTCGAATATGCTCTTGGAAACTTTTTTTCTGGAAAAATTAGAATAAAATGGCATGACAGTGCACTGAACCGTTTTTACAACGATTTTATCATATACACTACTGTTATGATAGATAACTTTGTTAATATCGGCCGATATTATGTCACTATATTTAAAAAATGTTTTCTCGGCAATTTCATATTTTATAATTCATTTGGGTTGTTTTAGTTGAAAACCGTGAAACGTTTTTTCAGTCTAAAATTAAATTGCCCTACTTTTCCCCGTTCTTAAAAGTCCCTTACTTTTCTGGTTTAATCTAAAATGCCCCGACTTTTCCCCGTTCTTAAAAGTCCCTTTCTTTTCAGCTTTATTCTTAAATTCCCCCACTTTTTCCCGTTCTTAAAAGACCCTTACTTTTGAGCTTTATTCTTAAATTCCCCGTTCTTAAAAGTTTCTTACTTTTGAGCTTTATTCTTAAATTCCCGGTTCTTAAAGTCCCTTACTTTTCATCTTTATTCTTAATTTCCCCGTTCTTAAAAGTCCCTTACTTTTCCGCTTTTTTCTTAAATTCCCCGACTTTTCCCAGTTCTTAAAAGACCCTTACTTTTGAGCTTTATTCTTAAATTCCCGGTTCTTAAAAGTTCCTTACTTATCAGCTTTATTCTTAAATTCCCCGTTCTTAAAAGTCCCTTACTTTTCAGCTTTTTTCTTAAATACCCCGACTTTTCCCGGTTCTTAAAAGTCCCTTACTTTTCATCTTTATTCTTAAATTCCCCGTTCTTAAAAGTCTCTTACTTTTGAGCTTTATCCTTAAAATCCCCTTCTTAAAAGTCCCTTACTTTTGAGCTTTATCCTTAAAATCCCCTTCTTAAAAGTCCCTTACTTTTCAGCTTTATTCATAAATTCCCCTACTTTTCCCCGTTCTTAAAAGTCCCTTACTTTTGAGCTTTATCCTTAAAATCCCCTTCTTAAAAGTCCCTTACTTTTGAGCTTTATCCTTAAAATCCCCTTCTTAAAAGTCCCTTACTTTTCAGCTTTATTCTTAAAATCCCCTTCTTAAAAGTCCCTTTCTTTTCAGCTTTATTCTTAAATTCCCCTACTTTTCCCCGTTCTTAAAAGTCCCTTACTTTTGAGCTTTATTCTTAAATTCTTTTACTTTTCCCCGATCTTGCGAATACGAACCGTAGGAATAAGTTAAAGAACAAAAGAGGCATATTTTATATCTGACATTTTCTCTATAAATTTATAAAAATTCAGAACTGTGTGGAAAAAGTGAATACACTTAATGAAACCAGAACTGTACAATATTTAAGAAGTATTAATCTCCTTATAACGATAGCGTTAGTTTCCTCGAAACATCCACCATCTGAATTTTTAAAATATGTTTTATATAGATTATGAAACATCACTATACTCGTTAAGTTTTTAGCACTCATCCACGGTTTATCGGGAAGCTAACGCTCATTGAAAACCACGATTGTAAACTGATCTCGTCAGAGGCAGTGGCGCACCCACGTGGGGGCGCAATGGGCCCTAACCCCCTCCAGAACTTACAGATTGACATGCAAGGTTTTTTAAATATTGCTTTTCATCCAAGCATTTAATTAATTAATGGGTACGCCACTGGTCAGATCTATATCTAATCTAATTTTAATATTATACACTTGTTCGTTTATTAATAAGTAATTGTTTTTTGTTAATCCTATCGAAATATAAATTTAAAAGCTAGGGCTATAAGTCGATAAACGACTTGGCCCTTAACACTAAAAAATGTTACATCATAATTAAGAAATAAATTTGAATTTGATAATTATTTTCTTCCGATTAAACGCGTTTTACCTATCGAATACATATGACCTGACCCCGTGCGTTTTACGGCCAATTTTGAGTTACTCTTTTGCTGAGATTGAATGTAACAAAAGTGCTCAGTGTCGTATAATTTTCACCTACAATCAGAGAGTGTTGTCATACAGGTATAAAGGGGGGCAGGACCCCTTGGACGGTTTGTCTGGCATCGCTCTTTGCCGGCGGGAATATGCGAAGGGGGGGGGGCGCACTCTCATTTATATTGAGTGACTTTCCGACAAGGTCCCTTTCGAGTCTGGTGCCCGGCCTCTCGATCTGATGCAGTCTGCGGGGATCGATTTCGACCCAATAAAAGCCCAGCCATTCCCATCTCGACCCCCTTTAATGGGCCGAGCCCAACTACATATATATATTCAAATGCCAGTTTCAAACGCGGAGTTGCCAGTTTCACGGTTTTCCCGTCCCATTGGGCTTCTTTCCAAAATTAAAATGCGGGTAATACATGTTTGAGTGGATTTTTGGGATTTATTTAGTAATATTAAAGTCTTAGGGACATTTGTTCGGCACTTATACATAAAGATATAAAAATTAAAACTGCCACTATTGTATAATAAAACTAGGGGCGTAGGAACCGGGGGGGGCAGGGGGGCAATTCCCCTCCCTAGAATTTTGCTGGGAGGGGCAACTAATGTTATTGCCCCCTCCAACTTTTTGGTCTGTTGAAATCTTCAAAAGGCTCAAATGTTTATTTTAAACTCATATTAAGCTTATAGAACCACAACTGATTTTAAATTTCAGTCTTTTCCCACCAATTTACATAGAAGTAAAAAGTACACATGCACTAGGAGAAGCTACACTCCATTAAAAATTCAAAACCATTTTTAGACCCCTTTTCGTTTCTCTTTGCCCCCACCAATTTATAGAACGCTCCTACGCCCCTGAATAAAACTTATTTTTATTGTACAATAGTGGTAGTTTTAATTTTTATAATATTAAAGTCTACCTGCACCCAAAAATTAAAATTTAATTTTTTTTAAGATTATGTATAATTGTCAAAACTGTCAAAATTTCATATTAAAATATTAATTATTTTATAAGTTATTCCAAATAGAAAATGTGAATTTTAGCAGACAAACTTCCGCTTTCAATTGACCCTAAAACACGAAATCTTGAATGTATGACGTAGAAGAAGCCAAACAAAATATATTTTAGCCAAACCGCCAAATTGGCTAGATCATGATTACGTATGGCAACGTTTGGCTACACCCTAGAAATTAAAAAGCCAAATTTCCAGAACAAGTTATGTCGCGTTGTACGATGGAAATATACTAAAAATTAAAAAATAGAGGGCTCTGATTACCGTATCATGGTTTTAAATACCAGTGGATGAAACTATCTTTACCCCATCTGTATGAAAGAAACATTTCTACCAGGGAATAATTAATTATTTAACGGTTGGCGCTGCTGTAGTCTAAATGAGTACATTAGCGACACGAATTCAATCTAATTTACATTCGAGCCCGCCAAACTAACTAGCATCTGTGACGCTATAGATTAAGTCATACACACCTTTAAAAACGGAATTAATTTCTATAGAAGTTGCTTTAAGGAGATGCTCCGAGAAAATAGGAGACAGCGCAGGTGGATTTTAAGATATTAAATTATTCATAATCATGTTAATATCATCATATTTTCTTTAAACGTGTCTACTCCATATTATCTTTCAACGTTTCTACTCCATATTTTCTTTAAACGTTACTATTCCATTTTGTTAAAACTTTTCTACTCCATTTTTTTTAAACGTTTCTACTCCATATTTTCTTTAAACCTTTCTACTCCATATTTTCTATAAACCTTTCTACTCCCTATTTTCTTTAAACCTTTCTACACCATATTCTGTTTAACCATTTCTACTACATTTTGTTTAAACTTTTCTACTCCATATTTTCTTTAAACGTTTCTACTCCATATTTTCTATAAACCTTTCTACTCCATATTTTGTTTAAACGTTTTTATTCCATTTTGTTTTAACGTTTCTACTCCATATTTTCTATAAACCTTTCTACTCCCTATTTTCTTTAAACCTTTCTACACCATATTCTGTTTAACCATTTCTACTACATTTTGTTTAAACTTTTCTACTCCATATTTTCTTTAAACGTTTCTACTCCATATTTTCTATAAACCTTTCTACTCCATATTTTGTTTAAACGTTTCTATTCCATTTTGTTTAAACGTTTCTATTCCATTTTGTTTAAACGTTTCTATTCCATTTTGTTTAAACGTTTCTACTCCATATTTTCTATAAACCTTTCTACACCATATTCTGTTTAACCATTTCTACTACATTTTGTTTAAACTTTTCTACTCCATATTTTCTATAAACCTTTCTACTCCATATTTTGTTTAAACGTTTTTATTCCATTTTGTTTTAACGTTTCTACTCCATATTTTCTATAAACCTTTCTACTCCCTATTTTCTTTAAACCTTTCTACACCATATTCTGTTTAACCATTTCTACTACATTTTGTTTAAACTTTTCTACTCCATATTTTCTTTAAACGTTTCTACTCCATATTTTCTATAAACCTTTCTACTCCATATTTTGTTTAAACGTTTCTATTCCATTTTGTTTAAACCTTTCTACTCCATATTTTCTATAAACCTTTCTACTCCCTATTTTCTTTAAACCTTTCTACACCATATTCTGTTTAACCATTTCTACTACATTTTGTTTAAACTTTTCTACTCCATATTTTCTTTAAACGTTTCTACTCCATATTTTCTATAAACCTTTCTACTCCATATTTTGTTTAAACGTTTTTATTCCATTTTGTTTTAACGTTTCTATTCCATTTTGTTTAATCGTTTCTATTCCATTTTGTTTTAACGTTTCTACTCCATATTTTCTTATCTACTCCCTATTTTCTTAAACCATTGCTACTCCATTTTCTTCAAAGATTTCTACTCCATTTTCTTCAAAGATTTCTACTCCATTTTCTTCAAAGATTTCTACTCCATTTTCTTCAAAGATTTCTACTCCATTTTCTTCAAAGATTTCTACTCCATTTTCTTCAAAGATTTCTACTCCATTTTCTTCAAAGATTTCTACTCCATTTTCTTCAAAGATTTCTACTCCATTTTCTTCAAAGATTTCTACTCCATTTTCTTCAAAGATTTCTACTCCATTTTCTTCAAAGATTTCTACTCCATTTTCTTCAAAGATTTCTACTCCATTTTCTTCAAAGATTTCTACTCCATTTTCTTCAAAGATTTCTACTCCATTTTCTTCAAAGATTTCTACTCCATTTTCTTCAAAGATTTCTACTCCATTTTCTTCAAAGATTTCTACTCCATTTTCTTCAAAGATTTCTACTCCATTTTCTTCAAAGATTTCTACTCCATTTTCTTCAAAGATTTCTACTCCATTTTCTTCAAAGATTTCTACTCCATTTTCTTCAAAGATTTCTACTCCATTTTCTTCAAAGATTTCTACTCCATTTTCTTCAAAGATTTCTACTCCATTTTCTTCAAAGATTTCTACTCCATTTTCTTCAAAGATTTCTACTCCATTTTCTTCAAAGATTTCTACTCCATTTAATAGTGTCGATTAAATTTCTTTAATATTAGTCTATATAAAATGAGCTCCCACTTAAAACTAAATGACCGATTATATGAGCTATTTTTAAAAATACAATTTCAAAAGTCGGCCTCTTTTTGCGCTAGTTCTATTTGCATTTAGCGCTGCATAACCTCGCTGATAGCTGGCAGCTCGGGTCTCACAGATCATTCGGCCCGTTCCCTCTCTTGGTTCGATGTATTAACCCAGTCGGCATACCTCCTTCCACACCCCCACATAGCACTTTATGACGTCATTTAGGACGCGCAGTAGGGGGAGGGGGAGAGGGAGGCGTGGGAGCAGCGGTGCTTAAGTCATCTATTAATAATGAAAATGGCAAACATCGATTCTATATTTAAACTAGGTTGCGCTGAAGAGCTCTGCAACTAACACCAATCCCGGAGTAGTTCTCATCCATTCCGGGTACGAGCGAAACGATAGGGACTTGGCAGCATGACGTCACGCCGTACCTTCGGCTATGGCCGCCATTCTGGTAATCTTTTTTTTTTTTCATATTATGGGTTGTGTATTACACACCTACGTTTCAGAAACGCATTATCGACCATTTTTTACTTTTTGAGTTTAAATGCTCCTCTTACTAATTTTAGGGCGCTGATTCTAAATTTGAAGTCCGTTTTTTCTATCTGGTCTAGTTTCCGAGATGTGAAAATGCAAAAACACATTAAAATCGAAAATGTTCGAAAATACTCCGCAGAAACGCATCAACGACCGTCGAAAATTTTGCAGAAACGCATTATGTCGTTATTAACCAATAAGAGTCTTCATTTCGTATAATTTCGTCTGCTCTAATTTCTTCAGCCGCATTCCCAAGATAACAGTCACAATGGCCGTTACTATAAAATTGTTATTTTTCATAAAAATTAAAAAATTTATCTCGAAATGCCATTTTTGGAGATAATGAAACCTAGGAGCAAGAAACACAAGGAGAACGCAGCTATCCTTTAAACACGCTAAGGCAGTGTTGTGTACAAATTTCATTGGACGAACCTTTACGCTGCACGTGTTACGGACGGGGGGGGGGAGACAATTTTCGAATTTTCCCTTCCGACGGCAGCAGGCGCTAAAGCGTCTAACCAATGAAAAATATACGCAAGAAAATGCACGACTTTTGACGGGTTGCGTTCTCCTTGTGTGGGGTGCTGTGTTTGTTGCTCCTAGATGAAACGTAGGGCAGTGCTGCCAAGTAGAGGAGTGCTCTTAGAGCGCACCGGAGTACACTGATGGAGGAACGGAAGCCGAGGATCGGAGAATGAAAATAATTTACGCGTAAATAGGCCTTTCTATAAATTAACGTGGTCCTCTTGTTTACTGTTAGTGTCTAACTTCTACAATGGTTCCAGAGCTCTCCCACTAAAGACGGCTAATGAATTCGTCCATAGGTTTGACTGCATAATTTCAAGAACAAGTTGGGCAGTCTTAGCGAATTTATGAAAAGGGCTGTTATTTCCAATGGTATAGGAGGAGAATTAAATTCGGAGACGGCGAGATCCCGTTTGGGATGGAAATGGCCCAAGGACACCCTTTCTCTTCCGAGTCTTCCCGGTAAATCGGTACTAGCCAATGTTGAACCGATATTCAGTAGCTTACCATATATGATTTGACAATCTTAACAACGAAGTGGATGTGGGTAAAGTTTACGTTGCTGGTTTAATGTCCGCGGGACAGGCTTAAATCCCTTTGTCATCCGGGAACGCTCAGTTGACAATGGAGGAATCAGTAACGGCATCATCGACTGTACTAGGCTGTTAATCCGACTGCGATACTATAGAGGGGTAAAAAGAAATTACCCGATGGTAAAGATAACCCGGAGGCGAGAGTTTCGGTGTGAAATAGTGTCGGCTAGTCCCTAGCCAATTTACTTCACAAATGAATGATCTGTAGATTCCACCCCCGCGGATGGTTTTTCGAAAGTCAAACGTTATTAAAAACGGCTTACCGCCTTGTTTATTTTGCAAACTTGGCAGCGGTTCGACGCTGGTTAATTTTGCGTCTACTTTTATTTACTCAGCTCGAGAGATATCCCAAATATATTCGGTACATAAAAAGCAACTTTATAAATATAGGATATTGCACAGGGTTCGTACAAAATTTCCAGAATTAAATTCGAAGTTTTAACTGACCAAATTGTAAAATTTTCCCTGACCATTTTTGTACAATAAATGAATGGTTTGAAATAAAAATCTTGAAAAATATTTTCTTCCAAAAATTTATTTGCTTGATTTTTTTGGGGTCATTTTGAAATTCCTTGACTTTTCCCTGAGCTTTTGGAATAATTTTCAAATTCCGAGGGGCTGATCACTCCGCGTAATCGGTGTACAGAGCCGTACCTTTGACTGTACTAATGGGAAATCTTTGAAGTCCCTGCCTTTGGCAATGGTAATCTAAGCGTAATCCGGTGTACAGACTTTCTAAGAGTGGTTAGCCCCTCGCCAAATTCCCCGACTTTTCCCTGACTTCTTGGAATAATTTTCACATTCCCTGACCTTTTGAAATAATTTTCAAATTCCCCGACTTTTCCCTGACTTCTTGGAATAATTTTCACATTCCCTGACCTTTTGAAATAATTTTCAAATTCCCCGACTTTTCCCTGACCTTTTGGAACATTTTCAAATTCCCCGACTTTTCCCTGACTTTTTGGAATAATTTTCAAATTCCCTGACTTTTCGCTGACCTTTTGGAATAATTTTCAAATTCCCTGACTTTTCCAATATTTCCAGGTCGTGTACGAACCCTGTTGCAGAAAAACAAAATGTTTAAAGGTAGGCGTGTCAATCAGGTAAAAACACAAACTTTCATCGACAAAGGACACCTTTCAGCCGGGCGGAAACTTTACCGATAAGTACCGAGTTTGGCATGTTTAAAAATCGTCAATCAAAAACGAATAACAAAAAGACACCCACATTCGCTACAACGTCTCTCCCAAATTGACTGAATATTCGTTTATAGAAGCTCAATGAAAAGCTAACTCGTGTGAAGAAAAGGTCAGCCAATGTTTTATTTATGTTTCGCGAAGGAATCGATCTCGAGAAAATAACGCGCACTTTTTTCACAAAATGCGCTTTTTTTTTCGTCAATAAAATCTAGCCAAAAGCTAAAGGGACTCGAAAAAAACGTTTCCCGATTTACACGTTAACGAGGCTTGTTATCGGCGTGTATGACGTCATGGCGCGGGAAAATGAAAGGGTACTGCGCGCGCTCACACCTCCCCCCCCTCCGGTGCCGAACAAGAAAACAAAGTTTTCCACCGAAAGACGTCGTAAAACGGCCGAAAGCAAACTTCTCCCGTTCAAAAATCGATGGCGAAACGATGACGTCAAATGTTTAGGCTGTCGAGGATTAGGTATCGCCTACTAAGGACGGGAGAAACGACCGCTAGATGGAGGAAAGCGCCCTTGTACCGCCACACGTCTAAAAGATTACGTCTTTGGCCTACAAAACAAAGGAACTCTACTTCATTTCGTACTAATGAATTTCTCCCATTTCTTTTGAAACGCTAACCTTTCAGATTTTTGAAATTAAATTTCCAGCTCCGAAAAGGTCGACTTAACTTTAACCTTTAAATACAAGGTCAAAATAACCAACATACGGGGACTTTTGATTTATTTTGGTTCTAGTCTTCTAGATTAACTTAATCACTTCCGCCTAGTAAATTACGTAAGTTGTTTTTCGAAATTCTAAGACTTCAGATAAGAGGCGCTTTTGAAACGAACCCTTTTTAAATTACGTTGAGCAATACCCCCTCTCCACTTGCTAATTTAGAGATCTCCCTAAATTAACGGCTTTTGGAAATCTGCCCTATAAGACCTCCAGTAGAAAGGCCGAACACGCTTGGCTCCCGAGTGCCGCGGTGAAGAAACCCTATCATTATTTCGCAACTCTCGCGTAAACACGCGGAAAAAAAAGAACCGAAAATACTAAATTTAATCCGCGTAAACACGGAATTGGCTCTTTATAGTCAACTGCGCAGCAAACCTTTTCTAGAAAGTTCGGTGGTGGTCGAAACGACGTGTACTTTAGAGCTTGACGCGTAGGGATCGGATCCGAGCGAGGGGGAAAGAGAAAGAAGGGGGAGGAAAAGGCGGGAAAATACCTTTGACCTTTCGGCGAAACCCGCGTTGGAAGGTCTAGGTGCTTCCGTCCCCCCAAAGCGTCCGTCTAGATCTAGAATAGGCTAGAATATTCTGGGCCAACAGCGCGAAAGAGAGACGGGACAGGGCGCTGAGGGGGGAAGGGCGGATGTTTTGGCGCGGAGGGATACGAATGGCCCCTCTTGAAAACGACCCTTCCTAGAACGACGCGTTTTTTACCGAGAAAGCTGTTAGGCATCTTACGGAGAAAAATTACGTAATTCCCCTAAAATGAAAGCGACGAAAGGGCTAACGCCGTACGAAATTATTATTATAGGGGCTTTTGGAGAGCTGACGAAGTAATTTTTTTTCTGTTCATTCCAGAACAGAGTCGAGATTCGTAATGTCCTCGTGATTACCAGAATTTTTAACTGCGCAGTAACTCGTCCCTTATTAAGAGCCGCATTTTTTTTCGTTAAACTTTTATATACTTTTGATGAGGAAATTTGAATCACGCGTTTCTTACTGAGCGTGAAATTGAAAATTGTAATAAAGATTCTGAAATCTTCTTTACACTCTACATTTTACTTTTAGTTTTCTTTTTTACTCGTGAAATAAAACTACTTTGAAATCCGGAATGACGTTGTTCCGGAAATATTATAATGGATATGAATAATTTTTTCCTCCACTTTGTACACTAATTAAATCATCACTGTTTTCAGGGAATTTTATTCTGTGATAAAATAAATTAGAGCTAAAATTAATGGGTACCTTTTAAAAGGGTTGAATAGGGTTAAGGTAATATTATTTTTAATTGTTACTTTCTAAGAATAAATTTGTCAAAATGATTTTGGTCCTCCCGCGATGGAGTATGGTAAATTCAAAATTACGAAACCTGACCAACGCACAGACCTCTTTCAGAATATTCTCAGTTAATTGCCGCCATAAAATTTATTATAAGCAGAAGTATATGACAAAGTGATTGTTGGGAAGAAAAATCAATATTAATTAAGTTTCGGGTAAATGTCAAAACCCCCCACGTCGACGTGCGTTGTGGAAAAGACAAATCCAAAGACAGAAATTTTAAGTCGATTTATTTTCAAATATAACGAAAAATTATTTAATATCTTTTACGTTATGTTTAAAAATATATAGCTAAGGCCCTGGAAATGAACTTACCGGATTAAAACGTATTGGGTATTTTTAAAATATAAAAGTATTAAATACACAAGACAATTTCTAAGAAATAACGATGTTATATTAAAACTCTATCTTAGTTCCAAAACCAGGTATTTCAAAAAACTTTATTTCAGCGAAACTTATTATAATATTTCAATATAATATCACCATAAGTATATAATATACTATAAGAGATAAGTAACCAATTTTATATTCTTGTCGTATTATAAAATATTTTGTTTTTAAAAATGGTAAATAAAATAAGTTTGAAACAATTTTAAATCTAGATGAAGGTTGAAATTATCTATAGATTCTTCTGGTATTTTAATAATTACGACTGCAAAGGTATAAACGTCAGTAACTATATTTGAAGGTTGGGTATAGACTGACGAAGTCCGCCTAAGGGTTCAAAAGCTGAGCGTCAAAGCGTAAACAAAATTGAAACACCAATGAAAGGCGTATACGTTTAAAATTCCACCCGCATATACGTGATACAAAAGGAATTAGGCATGAGCGTAACGGAGATATTTCTCGTCTTAGCCATCAAAGCAGAAATGACGCAAGCGGCGAGCGAATCGTTAACCCAAATACCTTCGTTCTGTTTAAACAGTTTGACCAACATTACACACGCATTAAATAATTCATATAAGAGGAGTTTCCGCTACGGAAATTTCGTTCACCCCCTTTTTCAGTCCGTATTCCCGATGAATGGGAGATGTCACGCGTATTGTCATAATTTCGAACTTGTACATCGCTAAAATCCCTGTTTTTTTACTCTCTACGCAGGTGGATAAAATATGTATTTTTGTTATTTGTTATTTGGCAGGGTGAAAAACCTGTCACGAAGACGTGACGCGTTTCCGGTTAGAAGGGAAACGCGCGAGTACGAGGAAATAAATTATGATAAATTAAGCGTTCTGCCCCCGCTGAGAGCCCGTTGATTAGAGAAAAATACCATCAAATAATTCCCCGACAGGAGATTCGAATTCACGTGTTTCTTTGTTTTCCCGAAGAACAAACTACGCACTTGGACATCTTTTTCCAGGATCGGATTCCCAAAAACCATTCAATGAACTAAGACGCGCTACGCAGCAGTCGTAACATTACCGTCTGGTTTATGATATTGGACACTATGGATGTCCATCTAAAAGAAAGCGGTACAATAGGCGTTTCAATAAATGCTGCACTCCTTTTCTCGCCTCCCACTACGCGCATGCGCGAGTCACTGAATAAAATATTAACGTGTTTATTTAAGTTATATTTGTATGGCTTGAGCATTTTTTCTTTCAGATGGCGCTTGCGAAATAGAACGAGCCCTTCTATACTGAAATATTAAGCCGCGTGCGCTTTAAAATATAACGCTTTTACGAGTATGTCCAGTTTCTCTGTATTATTACTTCTAGTCAAATCGCTGAACAGGTTTTATTTAAAAGTCTATTACTTACTTTTTTAACGGGAATATTATATAATATATAAATATATATAAATTTATTTGTAGACATCACAGTGGCGCAATCAGAAATTAATTAAAAGGCGGGTAGGATGGGTTCGAATAAAAAAATATTAAGCATTTCAATTTAGGGTCGATATTAACAAAGTTATCTATCATAAAAGTAGTGTATATATAAAAACATTTTAAAAGACGGTTCAGTGCACTGCCATACCATTTTATTATCATTTTTCATTAAAAAAAGTTCGCGAGAGAATATCCGAATATGTTTCTTTTCATTTTACTTGATACATATTTTCTATCAAAAAACGAATATCATTGTTTTTTATTTGTTTACACTCGTAACCCCCTGTCTAAAAAAAATAATAATCTAGTTTCTAAAGTCTGGCGTACGTGGCCGGCCAATCAAATAAAATATTTTAATTAGTTAGGGTTAATCGAGAATGTTCTTATTTTTAAAAGTTTTTCCTAAAAATATTTTTCTAATATCGGTATCGGCCAAAATCGGCTTCGTTTAAGCCGACATTGGCCGATACCGATATCAGAAATTAGGCCGATATATCGGTGCATCTCTAATTTCAATATAATAATAATAATAATAATAATAATCAGCTAGGCCAGTGATTCACAAATGGGGCTCCATTTAAAATTCTAGGGGCTTTGCGAGATTTTGAGCTCTGCTATGATATAATTCCTTCTGCGTTGAGTTTACAAGTTCTCTCCCAACGGGCTTAAGCGGTTTTTTCTCCAAGCTCTTCGGTTTCCCCTTCCATAAAAACTTGTTGAGGTTAACGGTAATAGTTAGTGTAGGGAGCTGTTGGCTCGCGTGGCATGAAGGGCTTGCCACCACCCTCCTACGCATTGTAAACCGGCCACCTGAATTAATTAATTAAAAGTCGCTTGATGACTTAGGCCTAAGGTGGTGCCTTGGGTATCAGCTTATCTGATTATTATTATTATTATTATTAATTATTTTCGACAGAAAAAATTTAAATACCGTACGTTTTTCCAAGCAAGGGTTCCACGACAAATTTTAAACTGAAATGGGATTCCAAGAGGTGACAAAGGTTGAGAACCACTGAACTAGGCTAATACGCACCCAAGTAATCTAGCGACTTTTAATAGTAAAAAAGAAAATTTTAGTACAGTCAAAGGGTGCTCAAACCTATGCCCAAAGGGGGGAGGAGTGGAATCCCCCCTCGGTTTACGCCACTGCCGTAGATTAAATTAAATCTAACGTCCTATTAATATTCCCACTCAAAACATAAATTCTGATTCGCTGAAAAATTATTTTTCTAAAGCGAACGGAGATGGCGCCAGTGGTTCAACATCATCCAAAGCGATGAGGGATGAAAGCCGCCTACGTCCAAGGTTCGTATAATCGCTGCTCAAAGCGATGGCCTACGTCAAACAACTTTACTACGTTCAGTAGCATGTGTTTGATACACTTTACTCCTACTCTCTGGCTGGCTGGCTGGCTGTGGCGGGGCTGGATATATAATTACGAATTGCGAATAGTGGAACCCTATAAACTAGTTCATCTCCGACTGAGAGAGAAAACGTTGCTTTTCATTCATAATTTTTCCAGAGTTGTTGACGATTTTTTTCCACAACCATTGGGAATCGCCACCAAAATATAGAGCGATGTTCTACTATATGACCCATTTGACAAAAACAGCTTACATATCCTACTACCACTATCATACAACTACGATGCACAAGAATCATCAAAACAAAATACTTCAAATTATTATCATTTATAATAATAATAATAATAATAAAAATAATAATAATAATAATAATAATAATAATAATAATAATAATAATAATAATAATAATAATAATAATAATAATAAAACTTTAAACTTAAACTATGTAAAAATGTAAACTTCAAAAGTGTAAAACTTTGAACTTGAAAAGTGTAAAAATTTAAATTTGAAAAGTGTAAAACTTTAAACTTAAAATGTGTAAATCTTGAATTTTAAAATGAGTTAATATTGAAACTCAGTGTGCAAACATTTAAAATTTGAACTACGAAATTGTAAACTCTCAATATGAAAAATTGTAAACCTTGAACATGTTTTGTCTTATAATTTAATAATAAGAACTGTAAATATGAACCTCTCTAACACCCAATAAATGTAAAGGCCCAAATTGAAATAAAAGACGTCATAACCTAAAAAAAAATAAAATAAAATAATAATAATAATATTAATAATAAAAAATTGCTATACTTTAAAAGATTACCATAGTAAATTACATTATAATTAGGCAGTGTCGTAGCTAGCATGGGTGACACCCGGGGCGGATATCATAGCATGGGGTGACACTCGGGGCGGATATCATGGTGCGCTGCTTACTAGCTTCTAGTTTGTGTAAGTTTTAATTTTTTGCACGGTCGGGTGTCACCCCCAAATCACGCCCAAACGGGTGGCACCCGGGGCGGGCCACCCCCCTAGCTACGCCACTGTAATTGGGTTGTAGTTCATCCTGCAACATTTTATCGCGTTACTTGAAAATGGATTGCATACAAAACAAAAATGTATTGTTTTTCACTGTTTCATAAGGTCAGAAGCGTATAAAATTTTCTTACGGGAGAAGTGTATCCCGCTATGATATAATAAATAAATATGTATCTTTCTAAGGTTTGAGTCAGTCACATCGCGAAAGTATACACCGCATTACGGTTGAAAATGTATATTACTCCGCGTATAGCACTGTAAAATGTAAAAATAACACTGCCTAGCAATATTTACTTATTTATAAAAAAATATTTCAAAATGAAATGCTATTAAAAATCACTTTTAGTTATTTCACTCTACCCTATTTTTCTTCATAACGTATGCACAAATTGTACATGTTTCAGGCAAATATTACCAGCATTAAAAGGAGGTATTTCACTAGTAAGAAATATATTATAAATTTCTGATGAAATGTACGAAAATAACTAAGAAAACTTAAACAAAACTAAACATAGTGCCGAAAATATTAAAGTAATAAAATTAGGTAACTCCGTAATAATAATAATATTGAAAAGAAAAATATAAACTATTCACGTGATAATAAAATAATTTTTCTCAATGAAAAAGGGGAAAACCAAATAGAATAAAAAAAAATACCTTTACGATGGAAAGGTAAATATTATGATTCGTTTGAAGAGGGAGGTCTGCAACCATTGTTTACATATTAAGTTTAAAGGGGAAAGTAGAGAAAAACCATTATGGGGAGAAAATGTATATAATATTAACCTCGAAGGACGTTCTTGAGAAGGGGAACTCTGCAGCTGGAACATCCTCCAACTTCGATTTATCTACAGAGTGTTAGCTACCGAACGGGCCTGCCAGTACACGTATGAATTTACTGCCTTTACTCGCGTAGCTTATACCCCCTTTCTTCAACGTTCTCTTAAATATCGGGTGAGATAAGCCATAAAGGGTGGTTGAATTTAAACACAATGCCACGGATAATATCACCCTGTGTTTCGGGGTGGGGAGGCGGTTAAAAAAAAGGGGGTTTTACGTAAGACGTTCGTTTTATTGCGAATATTAGGCACGATTTGGCGGGAGGGGATGGAACGAGGGGGCAGCCGGCAGATTGGCGCCCGACGCCAGGGACGCACCGGCTGCTCCCCCCCCCCCGTTCGTTCGCCCCCCCGTCCTTTACGGGAGCTTCCACGCTCGACCTTGGGATGAGGCGGCTAGGACCAACTCCAAGGAGCAACACACCGCTCTTCCAATTCTCCGTGCCGCCAAAAGGAGGCTACGGGGAGATGTAGGCGTTGCGCTGCCGATCGCCGAGTCCGCGCCACGTGAAGAAGAAACTCGTAATTTACTCTACAACTAGAAAGCCTAGTTGCCTTTGTACGGTTTCTAACTAGTGGGTAGCCTAGAAGCGCGCACGTTGCCAACATGTACCAGTAGTTGGGCACGCGATCATACAAATTGGAGCGAAGCTACAAGAGGAATTTTAATTTAAAAAAACAATATTTATTTAGTAATTTAGTGAAATAATTTATATTTATTTATTTATTTATTTATTGATTTAGTAATTTAGTGAAATAATTTATATTTATTTATTTATTTATTTATTAATTTAGTAATTTAGTAATTTAGTGAAATAATTTATATATTTATTTATTAATTTAGTAATTTAGTGAAATAATTTATATTTATTTATTTATTTATTTATTGATTTAGTAATTTAGTGAAATAATTTATATTTATTTATTTATTAATTTAGTAATTTAGTAATTTAGTGAAATAATTTATATATTTATTTATTAATTTAGTAATTTAGTGAAATAATTTATATATTTATTTATTAATTTAGTAATTTAGTGAAATAATTTATATATTTATTTATTAATTTAGTAATTTAGTGAAATAATTTATATATTTATTTATTAATTTAGTAATTTAGTGAAATAATTTATATATTTATTTATTTATTAATTTAGTAATTTAGTGAAATAATTTATATATTTATTTATTTATTAATTTAGTAATTTAGTGAAATAATTTATATATTTATTTATTTATTAATTTAGTAATTTAGTGAAATAATTTATATATTTATTTATTAATTTAGTAATTTAGTGAAATAATTTATATATTTATTTATTAATTTAGTAATTTAGTGAAATAATTTATATATTTATTTATTAATTTAGTAATTTTGTGAAATAATTTATATATTTATTTATTAATTTAGTAATTTAGTGAAATAATTTATATATTTATTTATTTATTAATTTAGTAATTTAGTGAAATAATTTATATATTTATTTATTTATTAATTTAGTAATTTAGTGAAATAACTTATATATTTATTTATTAATTTAGTAATTTAGTGAAATAATTTATATATTTATTTATTAATTTAGTAATTTAGTGAAATAATTTATATATTTATTTATTTATTAATTTAGTAATTTAGTGAAATAATTTATATATTTATTTATTTATTAATTTAGTAATTTAGTGAAATAATTTATATATTTATTTATTAATTTAGTAATTTAGTGAAATAATTTATATATTTATTTATTTACATATAGTGAAATAATTTATATTTATTTATTTACATATAGTAAAATAATTTAAATATTTATTTATTTATTTACATATAGTGAAATAATTTATATATCTCTTTATTTACATAAAGTGAAATTATTGATATATATATTTATGTATTAACATAAAGTGAAATTATTTATATATATATTTATGTATTAACATAAAGTGAAATGATTTATATATATATTTATGTATTAACATAAAGTGAAATTATTTATATATATATTTATGTATTAACATAAAGTGAAATTATTTATATATATATTTATTTATTTACATATAATGAAAAAATTTATATATTTCTTTAGACAGTGAAATAAGTTATATATGTCTTTAGACCGTGAAATGTATTTAGATTTGTCTTGAGATAGATATTTGTTTATTATTTTTATAATACTAAACTTACAATGTTTCAGTCTCTTATTAATATGATTATGTAAGTGAAGTCGTCAATAATCAAGGACACAATTCGATAAAAGGGAGTTCAGAAATATTTCACGTTTGACATTTTATCTTTCCACTAATCCCGATAATATCGACTCTAGATCCTTGAGAGTAACCTTTTCCTGTTACAGCCGGCTTGAGACGCAGTTCCTGTTGCGGAATCTCGCGCGATGACTTGCTACACCCCGGAATGTCGTTCGAACAATATATATTACTCCCGAAATAAAATAAAAAGCCTTTTTATAATCTCAAATAATCAGGCGTTATCATCGAAGGCGGGTGCATCAACTTGGCGCCCGAAAGAGGAGACTCTGGGATTGGGAATCGCCACTAAAAACAAAATAGAAATAACCTTCGATCGGAAACAATTTGTGGTACGCTTATCAAGGATACGTACGGTTCAATCCTTAAACTTTAGATCCGGTTCCGAGATTAAAACAATAATATATAATGGGATATCGGACTGCATTCATTTGAATAATCCGACCAACGTCAATTAAACCAAGATAACAGTGTCGCAAAACTGTAACTCGCTCGCCTTATAATCTTCATTCGTGTAGGTTCCCACAACACACATATATATATATATATATATATATATATATATATATCTTGCGCACACGTGATTACACATTATATATCTCGCGCACACGTCAGCACATATACCGGATTTACTGAAGGTGGGACCCTAGGCAGATTTTGGTGGGGCCTATGTAACGAAACAGGAATCCATACCTCTACTTGGAATGCTTATCCTGGCGTATAGCGTATGGTAAGATCACTCTGACGGCTTTAGCCCCACCTACGAGAGAAAAAATCACCTCTGCGCGCGCTCCCCTCTCACGTAGTGGTTTGTTAAGTTAACAAAGTGACGTCAAAAAAACCGTCAGCTACATCGGGACGAAAATCTGCAGCGATAACCATTCCAAGTAGAGGTATGGATTCCTGAAGGAAAGCGTATAAACGCCAAACTCGCGTGTCCCGAAGAAATATCCATTGATTTCATTAGTGGTGGGGGCTTCTGTTTGTGGGGGCCCATAGGCCAATGCCTAGTCGCCCTAGTCCTTAATCCGGCACTGTATATATATCGTGGTGTAGGTCATTGCTACGATGGTAGAAAAGGTACGTTTGTGCGCCATGAAAATAAGGATAAAACCCAATTAACAGCGACCAAACAAACAAAAGTATATTCGTGTAACGAATGCGTTTCAAATCCCAGACTGCAAACGTTTACTTGAAGTAGACAGGAAAGTTGTAAGTCAGCCGTAAAATAAACGGGACGATCATCAATAAAGATCATTCAATCATTACCGTAATTTAAACCCTTAAATAGGGTGCAATTTAAATCTAAAGACCTCTTCTTTTCTAAAAACGCGTCTTTGAATGGGGGCTTATTTTTGTGACGTACTCGCGTCATCCATTTATGACGGAGAGAATGTCCAGGATGGATAAGATTGAATATAATCCCGTTCGTGGATGGTAGACGTCTCGTTGTTCTCAGCGCAGCCTTGAACGAACGTACGAATTGCTTATCGGATATTCAACCCTTCATACGCGCGACCAAATTCGCAATCGCGAGCTGAAACGTTTGACCTTGGAGATGGCGAAAAATGATTACTTTTTAACAATATATATACATATCTGTAGATAAGGGTGGCAGTTAGAGAGCAGAGAGAGAATTTATTATAAGCAAAAGCACCCTTTGCTAACCCACCCTCCTTCGAACGCGTTATCAATATTCGGTGCAGAGTTTTTTGAAACGCGGATCGGGATGGGAAAAAAGGGGGTATTAAAAGTGTCCCAGTAGAGTAGAAGGCCAAGGTTTTATCCATCCGCGACTGTAAGCTTTGGGAGGTTAAAACTGCTGATAATAACCAATACGATAAATCTCGCGTGGGAGGAAATGACATTTAAAAGGAAAAAAGGGCACGTTGCTATGCCACCTTTGTTTCGTAATTTGAAGGGGGGAAAAAGCACACTAGACAGGTGACTTTTTTGAAAGATAAATACCGTTGTAACCATTATGATTTTTTTTTAAATTTATGAATCTTTGAAACTTTTGAGTTTAAAGAGATTTTTTATATTTGCTGTGTTGTAAATAATTAACAATTAGTGTAACTATTCACCAAAAAACATATTACAATAAATACAATATTATTTTGAACCCGTACCCCTACGCGCTCACCATCCCGCAACGTGGCAATGCGAAGCGGTTGGAACACTTCTACAGGGGCGATGGTCTATTTTTGACCTACATTCGAAATTACCAGATTTATTATAAAGTTACGCTAAGCCAATATATAACTAGTGACGTATTGTATAGGAAAAGTATTTAAACGTTAAATAAAATGACGTCTAGACGCGATTGAAACTCGTAAATTTGAACCAGACGATTCCTAACAAACAGTGGATAATAAGTCAACATATAATAAGGTCTTCGTTTAATAGCGTACAAAGAGAAGCGTCTAAATATTTATTAACGGTAGGGAGGATGTCGGGGGTGGGGGGAGACCAACAATTTAAACCACAGCGGCTGTCTAGAGTGTGAGCCGTTCTTAAGAATGGGCCAAACAAAAGGGGTATTTATAAGAAGAACGAAGTGCCGGCACGTATACGGAGTCAATATCTTATTCGAAACGGGAACCCGTTAAATTATAATGTGGTAAACATCATTATAGAAGTCTCTTAATTTGCTTCGAAGCACCTTTCAATTCAGAGGCCCGTAATTAGTTCACGCCGTCGCCGCCGCCGCCGAGTTGATTGACATTCGAGACTGCAGACAATTGTCAGTTTAATTGACTGTGAGATTTTATATTGCCACGTCGATGTTCCGTATTAAGCGACGTTTTTTTGGGGGGTTTACTTTTCTATAATTCGATTATCTATATAGATAACGTTGAATTGACAGCCAACGTAGCGAGTGGAGAATTTACCCTCTCTTCGTAGTTTGTATAAAGTATCGGGTACCGTTTATTTGTAAGACGCGGTGGTCGTAAGAGAACGTCAAAGCGATGATTTAGCGTGGCACTCGCTACCTTTGAATAGATCGACCAAAAGGTGTAATCCAAATAAAAAGAAATTATAATTTGTTACGCTATGGTTAACCTTCAATATAGTAAATTAACAAAAAAAAATAAGTTTGACGCCATCAGAGCAGTCTAGCCGATGATTGAGTGGGAAAAAAGAGTTAATATGATTATAAGGAAATCCCAGAATATTGTGGAAAATAATAGTTTACCAAATATGTGTTAAATGGCGGACAATATTTATATTTTAAACAGAAAAATTAAAAAATAATATTTTTTTGGCATATATGTAATGTCTGTAAATTTTATGGCACTATAGTATGCACATTTTGCCATATTTTCCAGTATTTCTCACTATTTATTAGTATTTCCTATATTTCAACTATTTTTCAGTATTGTCTCATATTTTGCAGCTTTTTAATATATTTCCCCCTATTTTCTAGTATTGTAAAGTATTTCTAATGTTATCGACCATTTTCTAGTATTTTAAAGTATTTCTAATGTTATCCACCATTTTCTAGTATTTTAAAGTATTTCTAATGTTATCCACCATTTTCTAGTATTTTAAAGTATTTCTAATGTTATCCACCATTTTCTAGTATTTTAAAGTATTTCTAATGTTATCCACCATTTTCTAGTATTTTAAAGTATTTCTAATGTTATCCACCATTTTCTAGTATTTTAAAGTATTTCTAATGTTATCCACCATTTTCTAGTTTTTTAAAGTATTTCTAATGTTATCCACTATATTTAGTATTTTAAAGTATTTCTAATGTTATCCACCATTTTCTAGTTTTTTAAAGTATTTCTAATGTTATCCACTATATTTAGTATTTTAAATTATTTCTAATATTATCCACTATTTTCTAGCATTTTAATGTATTTCCCATATTTCAACTATTTTCTAGCATTTTAATGTATTTCCCATATTTCAACTATTTTTCTAGCATTTTCCTGTATTTCCCATATTTCAACTATTTTCTAGTATTGTGAAATATTTTCCAGTATTTTCCCATATTTCTCCATATTTTCAGTATTTCCATATTTTTCAGTATTTTCCCATGTTTCCCCTATTTTCCACTATTTCCCAGTATTGCCCCATAGTTTCCACTATTTTTCCACCTATTGCCCCATAGTTTCCACTATTTTTCCATCTATCGTCCCATAGTTTCCACTATTTTTCCATCTATTGCCCCATAGTTTCCACTATTTTTCCATCTATTGCCCCATAGTCTCCACCATTTTTCCATCTATTGCCCCATAGTTTCCACTATTTTTCCATCTATTGCCCCATAGTTTCCACTATTTTTCCATCTATTGCCCCATAGTTTCCACTATTTTTCCTATTGCCCCATAGTTTCCACTATTTTTCCAATATTGTCCCATAGTTTCCACTATTTTTCCATCTATTGCCCCATAGTTTCCACTATTTTTCCATCTATTGCCCCATAGTTTCCACTATTTTTCCTATATTGCCCCATAGTTTCCACTATTTTTCCTATATTGTCCCATAGTTTCCACTATTTTTCCATCTATTGCCCCATAGTTTCCACTATTTTTCCTATTGTCCCATAGTTTACACTATTTTTCCATCTATTGCCCCATATTTTTCACTATTTTACCTATTGTCCCATAGTTTACACTATTTTCCATCTATTGTCCCATAGTTTCCACTATTTTTCCTATATTGTCCCATAGTTTCCACTATTTTTCCTATTGTCCCATAGTTTCCACTATTTTTCCATCTATTGCCCCATAGTTTCCACTATTTTCCCATCTATTGCCCCATAGTTTCCACTATTTTTCCTATTGTCCCATAGTTTACACTATTTTTTCATCTATTGCCCCATATTTTCCACTATTTTTCCTATATTGTCCCATAGTTTCCACTATTTTTCCTATTGTCCCATAGTTTCCACTATTTTTCCATCTATTGCCCCATAGTTTCCACTATTTTTCCATCTATTGCCCCATAGTGTCCACTATTTTTCCTATTGTCCCATAGTTTACACTATTTTTCCCATCTATTGCCCCATATTTTCCACTATTTTACCTATTGTCCCATAGTTTACACTATTTTCCATCTATTGTCCCATAGTTTCCCCTATTTTTCCTATATTGTCCCATAGTTTCCACTATTTTTCCTATTGTCCCATAGTTTCCACTATTTTTCCATCTATTGCCCCATAGTTTCCACTATTTTCCCATCTATTGCCCCATAGTTTCCACTATTTTTCCTATTGTCCCATAGTTTACACTATTTTTTCATCTATTGCCCCATATTTTCCACTATTTTTCCTATATTGTCCCATAGTTTCCACTATTTTTCCTATTGTCCCATAGTTTCCACTATTTTTCCATCTATTGCCCCATAGTTTCCACTATTTTTCCATCTATTGCCCCATAGTGTCCACTATTTTTCCTATTGTCCCATAGTTTACACTATTTTTCCCATCTATTGCCCCATATTTTCCACTATTTTACCTATTGTCCCATAGTTTACACTATTTTCCATCTATTGTCCCATAGTTTCCCCTATTTTTCCTATATTGTCCCATAGTTTCCACTATTTTTCCTATTGTCCCATAGTTTCCACTATTTTTCCATCTATTGCCCCATAGTTTCCACTATTTTCCCATCTATTGCCCCATAGTTTCCACTATTTTTCCTATTGTCCCATAGTTTACACTATTTTTTCATCTATTGCCCCATATTTTCCACTATTTTTCCTATATTGTCCCATAGTTTCCACTATTTTTCCTATTGTCCCATAGTTTCCACTATTTTTCCATCTATTGCCCCATAGTTTCCACTATTTTTCCTATTTTCCAGTATTTTCTGGTATTGCACATTTGGCGATATTTTCCACCACTTTGCAGTATTTGCCACTGGTCTGGGCTTTATTTCAAAAAGGTGTCCTTTTCATAACATTGTCTCAAAAGCGCGCTTAACTACCATGTTTTTTCTTTCTTTCGGAGGACGAGATAAAATAAGCGTGACATATCGAATTAAATTAATTATATAATCAAATTATTCAAAAACGTCGTTTTTTACGTCTTATTCCTCGAGGTTTCAAACAAAATTTAATAAGAAATAAAAAAATTACGATTCAATTATTGAGATTAAGATACTACACTTTGATCTTAGTCAAAGGAGAAGATTATAATTAAATATCAAACAAATGATTTATACGAAGTTATGTATTTTGTACAAATCAAAATATTTTAGAGGTGCACATCTACATTTGGATGTTTTACTATAAAAGTATGTATATCAAAAACTATACAGAATTCCAACCGTTTAAGGCAAATTTGACGGTATAGGTATTACCAAACACACAAACGCGGAATAAGGAGTTCAAACATATTAGTAAATCTTTAATATATATACTATATTACTTTGATATTACCTAATTTTAATAGCAAAAAATGTGATAAAAAATTATTTGACCAATATACTGGTAGAAGAAGATAAAGATCTGTCAGAATAAAATTAAAATGATCCAACGCGTACCTACATGTATAGCTAGAGCAAACGCAATACGGAAACAATTCCCTTTTTCGTAACCATCCGCGTATAGCCGTATATAGAAAACTACGACTGCACCCGATCCCCGGCTTCCAATGAAAACAAGCCGAGCGGTTCCAAACGACAACAATTATGAAGCCTACGCGTGGATTGTGCCAAAAACGAGAGAGAGAGAGTAAAAGTAAAAGAAAGCTAAAATTGGTCGGCTGCAAGTTGCTTCGTCATGGTCGCGCGCGTCGGTCGCCGTCTGGGCGCCCGGGAAAACGCGCCAAAAATTTACCACCGAAAGAAAAACACCCCCCGAGAGAAAAGAGCGGAAGAGAATAGATTCTTTGGTGGCGACGGGGATGACGATGTAACCTAGCCTAGCCTAGTACGAACCTGACAAGTTCCGGTGGGAAGGCCGCGACACGAAATGTTATAGGGTTAAAAGCGCGCGTCGGTTTATCAGATTTATCTTCCCATGTTCTCTCTCATTTTGGCAGACAGAAATTTCAGGCAAACGCCAACTGATATACACTTTTTAACGACTTCTTTCATAATGGCTTCGTTAAAGGCAGATATTACTCGTATAACCTCTCTAATTACCTTTAACCTCGTTACGAACCCTAGTGTCCCGTTTAATATAGCGATCTCAACCATCTTATAATTGTTCCGAGGAATGTCTGGAAAAATAAAAAGTGTTCTGACCCACTCCCCTGATAGCTTTCTTCTCCTTGAACGCCGAATAGGAGACCTTGGATTTTCCCGCGATTGTAAATATATTTGGAATGGTCTTTCCGTTGTATAGTGACCAATTTGACGCTATCCCTTTAAGTGGAAAAATGTTATCGCGAGTCTCAGAACAAACTGTTTGATTTTTTTTTAATTTTTAATTTTTGAATATATTTCTTGAAATTTGGGAAATTAACTTCAGATTGATAAAGGCCTTTCACAGATGATTTATATCTCTCCGAGGGGACTATGTCTCCTAGGAGGGGTTTTAAAATCACCGTGTCTGTCTGTCTGTCTGGGATGCGAAGTTTCAGGGCAAAGTGTAGTCACTTTGTTCGCAGTTTCTTGTAAAAGCTTTTTTAAAAAAAAACCATCTTTTTGTCATTGAGTGTAGTATAGATTTTTTTCCATTTGCATTAGTGTAGGGCGTTCTACCACAGAACCACGGATACATGTTACGCTTCTCTGAAAATCAGAAACTCTTCCGAGGAGAGGTATATGTTGGCTTGCCAACTTGTCTTAAAGAAATTTTAATTTAACAATACACGTGCTTCTTTTAAATTACTCAATCAGATTTCTCCCTGATTTGAGTACAATTAACTTAATAGCAAATTTTCCTATTGATTAACAACTTTGTACGTATTTTATTGTCTTCCTAAATGTATTTACAGCAGGTAAGCACTGCTACTATACGTTTCCAAGGTATTTAGGCGAATTAATCAATTCATTTGATAATTTTCTCGATCAGTGTATCCCATTTTGTGTATATAAAAAAATCTATATTTTATACAATTTTCGAATTAGTTTAAACAGTACAGTTTTATTCAATAAAATATTGTCAATAAATTATTACTTAACCATCATTATATGAAACGGAACAGTTTACGTACCAACAATTTCCGGTCAGTTACGAGCGTACAAAATTAAATCCCATGCCACGATAAAACGCAATTACTCCTTAGAGAATAAAAACAGGTGACGCTGCTACATTACCTTGGCAACGGAAAGGAAAGATGCTTTAAGAGACTAAAGTATTTCGCTTTTGAAACGTTTAAAAAAGGAACATGGAAGCTGATTAGGAACACTGATATAAAAAAGGAATTTCGCTTTTATTTTGCGGCCCACTCAACCTCGATTTACTCTCGGGAGAGGGCTGAAAAGAGGGATGAGGGGCTCATATTTATGTCTCGTTTTTTTCGGAACTACGGCGGCGGCAAAGTCAAAATAAAAGCTCCCTGCACCTTCGTGATAGCGCGCGTCCTGGCTTCGAATCTCTCTTTTTGCTAGCCTCCGTAAACATCAACGGAGAATGAAGCTAAACAAACCACGAAGCGCCGCTCAAAATAAAGAATGAAGAAAAAAACAGATCCTCCCGAAATAAACCTTTCTAAAATACATTCGTTATAAGCGAGCAGGTAACACGAAGGGATTCACGTGTGCTCAAGAGAGCTCGAGGTGAAATTGAAACGGGATTCAAATATAATCTTCGTTGTTAAAAGAAATTACTTTTAAATCATTATCTACTTTTCTTTACGTGTAATGGAGAGGACTTTGGTATTTCTTAGCGTTATGTTTACAACTAGAAAATATTTGGAAATTAATTAGAACTTTTGAGGCAAAGGAATTGTACTGAAACGTGCAGGTAAAGTAATCCCGTCGTTTGCTCAACGTTTACTCGATGTGAATTCGACGTTTGTACAATGTTAACTCGACATTTATTGAACATGTCATCGACGTGAACTCTATGCCTGCTCAACGTGACCTCGACGTGAGTTCGATGCCTGTTCAACGTGACCTCGACGTGACCTCGACGTGACCTCGATGCCTGATCAACGTGACCTCGACGTGAACTCGATGCCTGTCCAACGTGACCTCGAGCCCGGTTCAACGTGAACTCTATGACTTTTCAACGTGACCTCGACGTGAGCTCGATGCCTGTCCAACGTGACCTCGACGTGAACTCGATGCCAGTTCAACGTAACCTCGATCCCGGTTCAACGTGACCTCGACGTGAACTCGATGCCTGTTCAACGTGAACTCTATGCCTTTTCAACATGACCTCGACGGGAACTCGATGCCTGTTCAACGTGACCTCGATCCCGGTTCAACGTGACCTCGACGTGAACTCGATGCCTGTTCAACGTGACCTCGACGTGAACTCTATGACGTTTCAACGTGACCTCGACGTGAACTCTATGCCTTTTCAACGTGACCTCGACGTGAACTCTATGCCTTTTCAACGTGACCTCGACGTGAACTCTATGCCTTTTCAACGTGACCTCGACGTGAACTCTATGCCTTTTCAACGTGACCTCGACGTGAACTCGAATTTACTCAACATCGACTCGACGTCTGCTGAATGTGACTTAGACGTAAATTCTATGTCTGCTCAACGTAGCCAAATCGTGAATTTGACATATGCTCCAAGTGTCCTTGACGGGGTTTGGATCTTTGCTCCACGTGACCTCGACGTGAATCCGACGTCGAGTCTATTCTGACAATCCTATACGGCTCAACCCTGATGTGGGGGGCCCCCGTAGCTCTGGCACCCATTGTTTTACGTACGACGATAAATTCAAAGGCGTCTTTTTATTTTCCAGCGAAACCATGCCTATACGCGCCGCTCGTATATAAATAATAAGGGTATACAAATTTTCCGGCGCCACTAAAAATAGCGCATTCCGAGAGAAAATGAGTTCCTCGTTTCACAATCGGGGCCCGTCTGCGAGAAAGTTTCAGTTTCAGAGTCCGATGCCGGGAATAACTAAAGAAGGCGGGTATCACCATCTCGTTTTTGCTCTTTCGAACGAAAAAGAAACTAGGCTACAAAGTTAAAAGTTACTATTATTAAACGGCACCGGTTACGAAGCGCGCTAGTAATAGCCCGCTCGTAAAAAGCAAAAAAAGAGAAGCCATCGTTTAATTTACTCTCGCTTCGTTCGCGCGATGCTCCGGAATTCCCGGCTTCGAGAGAAGAGAGAAATCTAAATAAGACGTTCCCTATCAGCCACTGACAAGTCGACAAAGAAGGAACACTATCCCCGACGGACCATTTTCTCGCCGGCCATTTTCGCGTCTATCGGGGCGCCGCCATTGCGGACGTTTCCCCACTTTCCGCCGTATACCGGCCACACGGTCATGGCGGCCACTAGCGGGATATTTCCCTCTCTCGGGGATGGGGAGTAAGCTCTCTCTCTCTCCCGATTTGATTTGACAGCCTATTACCGTTGGAGCTTAGTCTTTGACGGAGCTGTCGGTCGAAATTTGGTCGCCGGCGAGTGGGTGTACGGAGTTCAAAACGCTATAGCCGTCATAAAGGTTAACGCCAATCAAGAAGCCGCTTTTTCCCGAAATAGAAACGGAGACGCGATTATTTTAAAGACCGAGAGTGCCGCGGCTCCCACCCGATAACGCGACGCGACTATTTTCGGCTAAAGAACAGCCCGAATAGGAAGTGCCAAATAGCTTCGCCAACGCTTCCCAGATCGACTGCGAAAATTGTTACGGAAACTTTCCGTCATTTCTCGCTTACTACACCCACGCCCGCGCGCGACCAAAGAGGACACGCAAACAAGACGATCGCGTCTTGATGGCGAATGTAGTTGCGAAGGGAACCCCCTATATCTATTAAATTTATACATTTTTATAATCTTAAACCGCTTGAGTTAGCCATTACTCTAACAGATTTTTTCACCCACGAATTACATGAAATTTTAGTATATTATTATGAATTACATGAAATTTTAGTATATTATTATGAATTATATATATTATATATTATTATGAATTATATATATTATATATTATTATGAATTATATATATTATATATAATATAATTTTAGTATATTAAATATTATTATAAAATTTTAGTATATTATATCTTAGTATATTAAAAATTATTATGAAATTTTAGTATATTATATTTTATTATGAAATCTTAGTATATTAAAAATTATTATAAAATTTTTGTATATTATATTTTATTATGAAATCTTAGTATATTAAAAACTATTATGAAATTTTTGTATATTATTAGCTAGGCAAATACCCCTGGCACCGTCCTTATTCTCAAGTCATCGAGCGACTTCTAAAGCCTTTTAAATCAGGTGGCCGGGTGACAATGCGTAAGAGGGTAGTGGCGAGCCAACAGCTCCGTACACTAACAAGTGTTTATGGGAAGTGGAAACCGAAAAACTTGAGGGAAAACCCCTTAAACCAGTGAGCAGAGAACTTGCAAAGTCAACGCAATATTAGTGGTTCCGAGTTTTCAACCGGTGCCACAAGCTGGGATCGGACCCGGCTCCTCTCGCTGCTCCCCACACATTTTGCATTATTATCATTTTATTATTATTATTCTTCATTTGAACAGCGGTTCCAAATATTTTTTGCTATGGAACCCTAAATTATTCACTTAATTCTGTGGAACCCCAACTAATTTTTTACTTATCTTAAAAGATTCTTGAGACAAACAAAGATGGCCGCGCTGCGAATTCTCGGAACCCCTGTGACCCTTCCGAGGAACACCTTTTGGGAACCGCTGTATTAGACAACATTTAAAAAATATCACCCGCAACTAATATCAAAAGTGACATAATTACCAAAAGTGTGTCAATCGGACCTATTTTCTAATGAATGTTACGAGCGAAATACAAGTTGGGAAGGGAGAAGGGAAAGTATGCCTTGGGGAGGGAAGGAAGTTAAAACCAACAAACAACGCCTCGTAGTGAGGAAAGGAGAAACTATAAGTAGCACTGGTCGAAGTTAGTGTATTTTTTGATTTTTCGTCGTTCTGTTTAGATGCTATCGCCATCTACCAACGATATAATACCGTAGACTAAAAAAAGATCCAGAAAGGCGACAATAATTAGTCTTGTATGTGGTCGATCTCGAGTCGAGCATTCATTAAACCTTTAGCATACGAAAGTACAGGGATTGTCACACTTTTGGTAATATGAATAATAATAAGAACAAAATGTACAATTTGGTAACAACAACACCTACGGTGTTAAACAGCATAGACTTCGATCTAAAGAAACGAAAATCAAAGGAATACATTACTTCCTCCCCCCCCTGTCCTCGTCCCAACTTCACCGAGGAAGGGATGCTGGAAGGGGGGGGGGGGCATTCCCCTAACGCCCTCGTGTGTGGATAAAAACCAAAAAGTTTCGGGAAGCGAAATAATGAAAGCTAATTAAAAGCGTAGGAAGGCGAAGAAGGACCAAAAAAAAAACTTATTCCCCCCGCAATTTCATCCTCTTTCGTCTTAGCACGCGTGCCGCCTTGCCTATTTTCTTCTCAGAGATAGGCCTTTTGGAAAAAGTTGCCGGCAAAGTGTTGCGGGGAAGCGAGCCTTACTATTAAATCCCTGCGACTTCCGCGGAGAGAGAGAGAAGCTAGTCGGATGAACGTGTCTTTTTTCGAAGGGAATACCCGCAGGAAATCTTTCCCTTCGACTCCGAAACTAAAAGATTATTTCCTCCCTGGCCTGTTTGCTTCGGTAGATGGCGCTGGGGTGGGGGGCTATAAGCCGAAGGAAGTTACGTCATCCTCCCCTTATCTTCTTTTTATTCAAATTCAATCTGGGCCTGTCGAAAAAATCAGTTGCTATATATAGGACCGAAAGAAAACAAAAGGATTTCAAAGAAAGAGCCATCTTCCAGGGACATCATGGTCGAAGTTAACCCCCCCCCCCCCCCCGGTCACGAAAAGGGGGAAGGAAACATGTGTTTCAATGGCGTAATTCTTTTAATTAATAAGTATAAGAATAAGTAATAATAATAATCATAACCACCTTAGGCGACTTATAATGCCTTTAAACAAGTTACTTATGGTATAAATAAATACGCTTTGGACAATATATTCGCTATGAGTACAATGTGGTCATGTGGATGTTAATTTGAAATCCAAGTGGGTTTGTAGTAGTTTTGTAAGTCGGAAAATTTTCCGCAAAATGACCGAGGCCTTTTTTATTAAAAAAATAAAAACGTTTTCTCCCATTATTAGTCTATTATATTGTTTGCGAATTTAAATAATGCGGCATTTTCGCCTCATTTTTTCGAATCTGAAAGTAAAACTAAACCTCGAGACTAGTTCAAACTGATTAATAATGTAACACTATTAATGTTTTGTAGTATGTTTTATTGTTATTAGACATTTTATGTCGATAAAAAGATAAAAACATTAAACACCCTTAAAAAGTCATTTATGTTAAAAAAATATATTTTTCCGATCTGCGGAAAATTTTCCGCAATTAGGAAAATTTTCTGGAAATTTTTCCGCATTTTATTCTTCCGGAATTTTAATAACACTAGTTTTTAGTGTTAAAGTAAAAGATAAGACAAGTATAACAAGTAAAAATTAACATGAAATTTGCGGCGTCAACTAATAAACATAGTCACGTTTTATTAAATGCCTTGTTGTTATTATAAATAATCCCAGTTACCTCGTAGAGTAAAAACTTTATAGGGTTCGTGTTTTGACATTAGCATTTATCGTGTGGAAAAGGTCAAAGCGAGCGTTATTTCACTAATGTTTACCTATAGAGCGAAAAACAAAAGAGCTTCTCCATCCCACGCGGAGCGGTGGGCCCCGTTTCGGCTCCCGAAATAGAGCATCCCTTATACGTATAGCCGCTCGTCAGCGAAAAGAGCCCAGAAAATAAGACACGAGGGGGCGCTGGCGGGGGCGTATGGAGCGCCACAAACTAATAAGTTAAGGCCAAGAAATAAAAGGTCTTCGGCAGCGGCGCAGTTAGTGTGTCGAGCGGAGAAGATTCTATTTTCTTTCGCTCTATTTTAAAAATAGAGCGAAAGAAAATAGAATCTTCTCCGCCTTTAGGACGCGTTGCTCTAAAAATAGTATTTTTAGAGCAACGCGTCCTAAAGGCCACCAATGTCTTTGAACGAATACGCTGAATCCAATCAAACTCTCCCGTCGCTTTTACGAGTTTACGCGCGTGGGTTTATTATTTACCCCGTCTACCTCGCAATATCAATTACAAATTCTGGTCATAATTCTGAGCTAAAATGTACAAATGCTGGTCATAATTATGAGCTAAAATGTAAAAATACTGGTCATAATTATGAGCAAAAATGTACAAATACTTGTCAAATCTATGAGCTAAAATGTACAAGTACTGGTCAAAATTATGAGAAAAAATTACAAATCCTGGTCAAAATTATAAGCATAAATTTACAAACGATGGTAAAAATTATGAGCTAAAATGTACAAATACAGGTCAAAATTATGAGCTAAAATTTACAAATACTGGTCATAATTATTAACTAAAATGTACAAATACTGGTCAAAACTATGAGCAAAAATGTACAAATACTGGTCAAAACTATGAGCAAAAATGTACAAATACTGGTCAAAACTATGAGCAAAAATGTACAAATACTGGTCATAATTATCAGCAAAAATGTACAAATACTGGTCATAATTATCAGCAAAAATGTACAAATGCTGGTCATAATTATGAGCAAAAATGTACAAATACTGGTCATAATTATGAGCAAAAATGTACAAATACTGGTCATAATTATCAGCAAAAATGTACAAATACTGGTCATAATTATGAGCAAAAATGTACAAATACTGGTCATAATTATCAGCAAAAATGTACAAATACTGGTCATAATTATCAGCAAAAATGTACAAATACTGGTCATAATTATGAGCAAAAATGTACAAATACTGGTCATGATTATGAGCAAAAATGTACAAATACTGGTCATAATTATGAGTAAAAATATGAATGATGAAATTTAATCAGACCAAAATAATGGTAAAACTTCAAAGGGTATTGTAGGATATTCTTCGGGGTATTGTGGGGTTAATTATAGATTATTAGATTATAGCCACGCAGAATCCCCGAAGTCCCTCTATATAGGGACTGCCCGTTTCATCACGTTATTACGTTAAAATTAAGGCTAGCGTGAGGATAATATCCACTGCCAACGGAAGACGGATCTCCCCCGGCCGTAGACATTGACGAGACCGTACGTAACTGGTCAGTGGGAGGCGAACCGTTCGGGAATCTATTTTTCATGGAGCAGCGAAGATGAAACGCGTTGTATCCTAATTCGGAAACGTAACGTATTCAATTCCCGCATCTTTTATTCCTTCCCATCATAAAAGAGAGCTCTACTCTTACTGCAGCGGCGGACTCGCGACTTAATCCTATCCCATAAAGACGAGCTTTCTTGTAAAGATCTCCAGTTCCTGACGGAGTCTCTCTTTTTTCTCTCGGCGGCGTGGTCGGCCAAAGATGGAGTATCAATTTCCCACGAGGCCCATTCGTATCGCGCGGAGACGCCCCCGCGAACCGCACCAGTTGAATTAGAAACCCAGCGAGTACATTCCTCGAAGGCATCCTAGCGGGGTACAGTCGGTAGCGTAGACGAATATAATCCGAAAAAAGTCGCGGTCGAATTAAATAGAAAAGGAGCCAGCGTGGCGGAAGGGAGGCGGAACGGGTGGCGGAAGGGTGGCGGAAGGGAGGCGGAACGGGTGGCCAACCGGGCTTGCACCGTCGTAAAAAAAAACGAAGTAAGGAAGCCGGTTCTTCGACTCGACTTTGGGGCCGACAGAAGAGGAGATATTTTGGGAGTTTTCATCATTCGGAAAGGGAGAGTCAAAGAGTGACTAAAACGTACGCTATGTTTTCAAACAAACAGGCTTAGAGACAGTCAGTGTGGCGTTGGTAAATATTTTGGTACGAATTACGCGTTGGAAAACAGACGGAAATATACGAGTACGCGATACCAGATCTGGCTCGTTCGCTGTCATTCTGGTCTTGGTTTCCAACTGTTCAACTTCCGACGGGTCCGGGTGAAACTTCCATAGGTGAGGTAACTTCGCCTTTGTGGGGTTAAGAACTATAAACCCGGATAAACCGCCATGTACTCCCCGCGCGTTTGAAAGAATTTATTTTTTAATTTCTAAAAGTTCTGGTTAAGCACGTATGAGAAAGTTGACACGCCGATTTACCGGCTTTCAAACGGCCAACATTTCAGGATTATTATATAATTTCATCCCCGTTCCTAATTTTAAATTAATTTAACCCGTATTAAACTCGTTTTGTCAAAACAAACTACAATTAACGAAAATATTTTGGAAAAATACCAAATAATGACAACTATAATTGGCTGACGTCTGCTTATCGTATGAAGAAAAACACAAGCGTCGTGCACAAACCACAATTATAATCTTATAAAGTGTGTCAGTTTCCACGTGTACATTATTTTATTTCAGACTAAATCATCCAGCCTAATACGTGTTCTTTGCCTCGTCGTCATAGTAACTGAGGATGGAACTGGCGGGTCATTATTTGTTTTTAAGTTGAGTATTTTTTTCGCTGGAGGCGCTTATATTTATGGGTATGACGCTTATTCTACATCATTTCAAACGTGGCTATCCGCAATAATTTCGATTAACTGAAAACTTATGGAAAATAATTAGACTTATGGAATACAATTAAAGAATGATGAAATACAATTAAAGAATGATGGAATAAAATTAAAGAATTATGGAATATAATTAAACAATTATGGAATAGAATTAAAGAATTATGGAATATAATTAAAGAATTATGGAATATAATTAAAGAATTATGGAATATAATTAAAGAATTATGGAATATAATTAAAGAATTATGGAATATAATTAAAGAATTATGGAATATAATTAAAGAATTATGGAATAAAATTAAAGAATTATGGAATATAATTAGAATATAATTAGAGAATTATGGAATATAATTAAAGAATTATGGAATATAATTAAACAATTATGGAATAGAATTAAAGAATTATGGAATATAATTAAAGAATTATGGAATATAATTTAAGAATTATGGAATATAATTAAAGAATTATGGAATAAAATTAAAGAATTATGGAATATAATTAGAATATAATTAAATAATTATGGAATATAATTAAAAAATTATGGAATATAATTAAAGAATTATGGAATATAATTAAAGAATTATGGAATATAATTAAAGAATTATTGAATAGAATTAAAGAATGATGGAATACAATTAAATAATTATGGAATACAATTAAAGAATTATGGAATACAATTAAAGAATTATGGAATACAATTAAAGAATGATGGAATACAATTAAAGAATTATGGAATACAATTACTGATATGGATATAATTTTAGACTTATGGAATACAATTACAGACTTATGGAATACAATTATAGACTTATGGAATATAGTGATATACTTATGGAATATAGTGATATACTTATGGAATATAGTGATAGACTTATGGAATATAGTGATAGACTTGTCACTTATGGAATATAGTGATAGACTTGTCACTTATGGAATATAGTGATAGACTTGTCACTTATGGAATATAGTGATAGACTTGTCACTTATGGAATATAGTGATAGACTTGTCACTTATGGAATATAGTGATAGACTTGTCACTTATGGAATATAGTGATAGACTTGTCACTTATGGAATATAGTGATAGACTTGTCACTTATGGAATATAGTGATAGACTTGTCACTTATGGAATATAGTGATAGACTTGTCACTTATGGAATATAGTGATAGACTTGTCACTTATGGAATAAAGTGATAGACTTATGGAATATAATGATAGACATGGAATATAGTGATAGACTTATGGAATATAATGATAGACATGGAATATAATGATGGACATGGAATATAATGATAGACATGGAATATAATGATAGACATGGAATATAATGATAGACATGGAATATAATGATAGACATGGAATATAATGATATACTTAAGGAATACAATGATAGACATAAGGAATATAATGATATACTTAAGGAATACAATGATAGACATAAGGAATATAATGATATACTTAAGGAATACAATGATAGACATAAGGAATATAATGATATACTTAAGGAATACAATGATAGACATAAGGAATATAATGATATACTTAAGGAATACAATGATAGACATAAGGAATATAATGATATACTTAAGGAATACAATGATAGACATAAGGAATATAATGATATACTTAAGGAATACAATGATAGACATAAGGAATATAATGATATACTTAAGGAATACAATGATAGACATAAGGAATATAATGATATACTTAAGGAATACAATGATAGACATAAGAAATATAATGATATACTTAAGGAATACAATGATAGACATAAGGAATATAATGATATACTTAAGGAATACAATGATAGACATAAGGAATATAATGATATACTTAAGGAATACAATGATAGACATAAGGAATATAATGATATACTTAAGGAATACAATGATAGACATAAGAAATATAATGATATACTTAAGGAATACAATGATAGACATAAGGAATATAATGATATACTTAAGGAATACAATGATAGACATAAGGAATATAATGATATACTTAAGGAATACAATGATAGACATAAGGAATATAATGATATACTTAAGGAATACAATGATAGACATAAGGAATACAATTATAGACTTATAGTAGTACATCTTTTTGGGTGGGCGACTGTTACGGATTTTATGATCGCGTTTGGTGGGCAGAGATTACGCGAGTAAAAGATGATATCTTTTGACAACGTTTTAAAAGGACGCCCTAAGCTCCCAAAACAAAACAATAACATAATCCCGAAATTTCGCAACTAGGAAACTTGATCCGCAATCGATAAGGGACGCTTAAAGACTTCGATATTGGTAGAATGTGTTGGGTGTTTGTAAACTCGAAACCTCGTGGTTCCTTCGTTATCCGCCGCTGGCTTATAAATGTTTGGGTGTGCGAAACAGATTCATGTGAAAATAATCGCTGAATTGATTAATTTCGCTGATACTGGAAACTCCATTGACGTAGTAGGGGGTGTTATAGTCACATTGTTTTGGCTGCCATAAATAAAATAATTGTTATATGAACACACGAACTATTTTTTCCTAAATCTAATCTCGATCCATTTTCGTACATCGTACTATAGATTATATTCTACGAAAATTATCTTATTAATTAGCGCTTTTAGAACTTTTATTTCGATGTTAATAATAACGTAAGCTTATTAGCCAATACAATCGATCGGGACGCCATCTACCTTACCTAATTCGCAACCGTACTAACTTAGCGTGCCAAAGTTCCCGTTTCGCTTAACCTCCGTATCGATCGGTCGCGCAATAGACGTCGGAAACAGGAAAAACGTGTACTAAGAATTAGTTGAAGAATTAAGCGCGAGGCTGTGGTACGCGTAACGATAAAAAGGGAGCGTAAATTTCCAAATCGATATAACAAATTTGGGGAAGCGTATACGCAACCAAGTATGTATGGTTGATCCAGATATTTTCGACAGATTGAACAATCGCCAACTCACGTATGGGGGCCCCGAAATAAAACGGCATATGAAGCTACTCGAATACAATGGAGAAGAGAAAGTACTTCCCTAATAAACAAGAAATAAGAACAACTTGGTGCCTCGATTACGACACACGGAGAAATCTATAACAAAATGTAATCTCGGGTTACGCTGGAAAGAGACCAAAGCTGAAAGAACATTTCCACTTTCTCTTTGGGGTTTGGGATGACGTATGAAATCTATCGTCCTTAATCGAGAAACCTTTTCTTCTTTATCTCGTGGTTTTTCTTCGAGCGACGGGAGAAATAGGCTTATTTATGACAAAAAATAGATCCGTGGTCGGTTATCTATTCACGTATTCGAAGGTACTCCACGAACAGGGTATTCTTCTATGAGAGAATCCAAATCCATTGTTTCGATACACTTCGGGGCTGTCTCGGCCTTATCTGTCTTAAAATTCTTACGAATTCGACAAGTGTTTCCTTTCTTTCACAATTCAAACTCGCATTCTGCAGAAATAAATTAGGAATAATAATCAATGTGTGGTACTTAGCGTTGAAATAAGTGGGCCCTAATTTTACCTACAGCGATACGCTTTATCTCAAGTGGATTAAATAACGCTAAAACAAAAAGAGCCCAATTTAATTAATACCATTGAACAGCGAATATTGTACTCGAAAAGAAAGGGTGAGAAACTAGTCTCCGTTTTTAGTCATTTAACTACTGAAGATTGAGATTCTTGTCAATCATGGTAAGAAACTGGAATACTTAGTTTCGATCCCAGCTTGTGGGATTGCACGAAAACTAAGAACAACTCCTTCCGCGTTGAGCTTGCAAGTTTTTTCACCTACAGGTTAAAGAGGTAATAGTGTAGGGAGCTGTTGGCTCGCGTGACATGAAGGGTTTGCCACCACCCCCCTAAGCGTTGTAACCCAGCAACTTGAATTAAAATGCATTAAAAGTCGCTAGTGGCCTAAGGTGGCGCCTTCAGAGCCGTACCTAGTCCAAATGGCGCCCTGGGCCAAAAACCAAAATGGCGCCCCCAGAACCTTAAGTAGAAATGTTTAAATTTTCAATCTCTAATTTAAATGAAAATCATCGATTTTGCGCCATTAACATTTTGGCGCCCTGGGGCCCTGCCCCTCTCCCCTTACCCGAGGGACGGTTCTGGGCGCCTTGAACAATTAGCATAGCCGATAACTTGGATTTTACTAGCGAGTTTCGTAAAAGATTATCCACTTTATTATTATTTCTTTGAAAATCCAAGTCTGTTTAATTGAAATAAATATGAAATGATAATAAAGCAATACTAGTCCACTCTCGCAAACTCGGGTCACTAGCAATATACTTTGAAAACGAAATCAACTAGCATAAGTGCGGTTCGGATCAGCCCAGAGAAAAGCGTAACATTTATTACAATAACAAAGAGATAAGATTAATGAGAAATAACGGCAAAGTACGCTGGACGATTAAACGAATCGGCCTTTAAAAGGGGTGATTTGTTTCGGGGTAGGTGTGAGTGTCGGCCGAAAATAACCCTGACATAAACACACTAACACATTTATTACTAGCCTTTATCTTCGCCCATTTAAAGAACAATGCGAGAAATGGGAAACAAAGACTAAAGCCTTTAACGATTTTTTCGCTAGACCACCATTGCGCGCCATTATTGCTATCGGAATAGGGAAAAAAACTAAGTATCGTGTGTGTGTGTGTGTGTGTGTGTCCGCAGTTGCAGTTAGTAAACGCGCGGGTACTCAATCTGAGACTATAGCAAAATCGCCGGGAAAATGGAACTTGGAAAGTCTAAAAATAGAAAGCGCCTCCTCCCCCTTTCGAAGGCCGAGTGACCTCGTTTCCCGGAGTGTGTCTGTTGCAGGAAGTAACCAACTTCCAGTCCGGGGATCAAAAACCACGGACAGCCAAGAGCCAAGAAAGAAATCAGTTGAGAGAGAGATTAACGATTTCGTGGGGGAAGACAATTACACGGACACGATTTGGGGAAAGGACGGGGGGTCGTGACAAAGGGTGCGTAAAAACCCGAGGATTATTAAACACATTGATTTTGGAAAGGGGAGAAATCGATTGAGCTTCGATGTGGCGTTAGAATACGAAATCCTACATGGCAACGAGTGCAAAGTCCAATTTGCAAGAATAAACTACGCTACTTTAAGTTTTTATTTGAACGGATAAACTACGCTACTTTTAATTACGGATTTGCAAGGATAAACTACTCTACTTTTAATTGCGGATTTGACAGGATAAACTAAGCTACTTTTAATTACGGATTTGCAAGGATAAACTACTCTACTTTTAATTACGGATTTGCAAGGATAAACTACGTTACTTTTAATTACGTATTTGACAGGATAAATTACGCTACTTTTAATTACGGATTTTCAAGGGCAAACTAAGCTACTTTTAATTACGGATTTGCAAGGATAATCTACACAACTTTTAATTCCGGATTTCAAATGTTTAACTACACTAGTTTTCAATTCCGGATATCAAATGATAAACTACGCTATTCCTGTATTTCTTGTTAATAGAGAAACATAATCAGCATAATTTTATGGGAGGTATACAAATAGTTAAAAGAACTGTCGCCTGTTCAAATAGTAGTTATCATTGCATCCTCAACAAAAAAATGCATAACAATGATCTCCACACTAAAGTTCGTGATAAAATTTTGCATTAAATAAAACCGTTTTAGGTCTAATTTTTGAGTAGATGTTACCATAAGTGTATAAGATTGTTACATAAGTGTGACGTTTCCTCTTCTTCACACTCAAAAGTTTTTCTGAGAGCTATTCACAAAACAGACTGTATTACGGGCTTCGTCACCGTTTTGCGTCCGTTTGCAATCGCGTTACACGTAGCCTTTGACAGCGCCTCGCTAGGGGGAAATTTTCTTCTTGTGATGACGTCACTCCGTTACTAGCTCTCAATAAAATATTCAAACTTATGGAACAATATTATAGACTTATGATGTTACGTATTATAGGGAAAAGGATCAGTTCGTCTGAGAAAAACGGTAATATATAGTTAACGTTGTTTCAATCACTGCAGCAAGAAAGGGCAAGAATTTGATAGGATGGCTAGTAGCATACCATACAATTTCCATTTAAATACAATCATTTTTAAATATATGAAGTGTAATAGAGCTTGCATAAGCTGCATATTTCAAATTCTAGCAGAAACAAATGCAGACGGAAATGGCTGAATAAATTCCAAAGTTTATTGTCACTAAAAAGTACTAGTACCGTGCAATATGCATTGGCACGCCGAAATCGTAACAATGTTCTATCATATGTAACATAATTACTCATAAGTATGCCTCTGTATAATATTTCCATTGAAAAAAATTCAATGAGACCTTGTTTCACGCGGAACATACATTAAGCGGACCCAAAAATGCAAAAATGTTTATAATCCTTGCGCTATTGAAAAGGTTACCATGGAAATGAAATCATGTGATCGCGAGGCACGAGCTAAACTTGACATGGGCAAAGCCAGAAACGGGCGAGGAATTATCACTAACTTCCGTTTCCCATCACTAAAGTTGATGACGCGTATTTCGTCACGGAGTTGTAAGTGACGTAATTTACGTCATATCCCGTGAACAAGGTTTCATTATCGAAAATGCTTTTATGGCATACTTATGAGTGATTATGTTACATATGGTTCTATATATGGATCATCCAGTTTGTAATAAAATGTTTATAACGCTCGTTAGGCGTACACTCAATGGCGCACGACACTACACAGTAGCAAAGAAATAATGTTAAATTCCGTTGAAATTAATTCGTAACGTGGCTAGTTAAATCGAGTGGAACCAAAGCGATCAAACTGAAGAAAAAATCCATTTCGGTATTGTAAAAATCGAAAGGGGTCAGCTAAATGGAGTTCGCCGATTGATGAGTTCAGTTGAATGGTCTGACCAAACGAGGAAAACGTGTTCCCACGTCAGTAATGGCGTAGGCCATTCTTTATAGGGTTTTTAACGTATTATTAGCCCATATCACCCGTGTAGACAATTTTGCCTCAGCGTCAGAAATACGTTTTCCCCTTTCGTCTCACCAAAATTAACGTCTTTTTGATGACGTCAGGGCCGTGACTCTGACTAAATCATTGCCATCGTTCGAGTGACAGCGCACTTTCGCTTCATTTCGGTTACATTGTTTAAAAAAATATATATCCATCCATTCATTTCTAATAGCTATACCTCGTAACGCGGCCTAAGAATAATGTCTAAGGTCAATAGAACTCTTTTCTTCGAATGAGAGATATTATAAGAATGTCATAACTTTTCCTCCATTTTTCACTTTCATAATTTCAGCCAACAATTATAAGACATAAAATATACTGGGAAAAAGAAAATTAATCAAAATCAAAATGTATCAAACGTACGCCTTGCTCTTCCCTGTCATTTTTCATCGAAAAATGGCTGTCACGATGTTCACTATATAAATTATATATTATATTATATATTATATTACGCAACGTACGTGGTTTACTTACTACCAAAAGTTTTAATATACGTCTTACGAAATAAGTAATCAGGTGTATAAATCTTGAATTTTAAAGTTTCAATCCATGGTTCTATTTTAAAATGGTTAAAAGATTTATGATCAAAAGAACTGCTATTTCATGGAATTTAAAAATATTTATTTTGATTAAAATATTGGGAGCTTTCGTTTGACGAAGGATTACGGTCCGAAAGCTACCAATATTTTAATCAAAATAAATATTTTTAAATTCCAGGTGTATAAATCGTAGCATAAGTAACGTAATAACTATAAGTATGACAAATAGCCTAGATAATCACCGAGCTGATTTTCACAGTTATTTCTCAAACCAAGTTTCATATAGCACAGACCCTCCTCGAGTGTCTAGAATATGCCCAAATAGAAATTTACTTATGCCAAGGAAGATAATATACTACTCACATTGTCAGTTCAGTTGCGAGTCCAAGTCGGAGCTTGAAAATAGGTTCGCTTAGAAAATTAGCATTGAAACAATAGGAAGAGTCATACTTATGGTTATTATGTTACTTATGATCGTAGGTAATCATAGGAAATCTTTTAAGAAAAATCAATAGAAATCACCGATATATTATGAGATTTTCTAAAACTATTATATATGGCTTATAAATAAATAACAAATAAGTATAATTATTATATTTTACATGGCTATATAGGTGGAGTAATACGTATGATATATTTTAAGCCTTGAGGAGGTGTTTGTACACATCCAACCCATTGGAGAGTGGCAGGAGAAATAGTATTCCTCGAAAGAGATAAATTATATGGTCATTACACTTCTCAAGGCTAAACTTGTGGGGTGGCGGAGTGGTTAGCACTTTCGCCTCGCAGCAAGAGGAGCCGGGTTCGATCCCAGCTTGTGGCACTGGGTGAAAACTCGGAACAACTCCTTCTGCGTTGAGTTTGCAAGTTCTCTCCCCACTGGTTTAAGGGGTTTTCCCCCGAGTGCTTCGGTTTCCCCTTCCATAAAAAAAACCTGTCTAGGTTAACGGTAATAGTTAGTGTAGGGAGCTGTTGGCTCGATCTCTTGGCATGCAGGGCTTGCCACCACCCTCCTACGCATTGTAACCCGGCCACCTGAATTAAGGGCTTCAAAAGTCACATGATGACTTAGGCCTAAGGTGGTGCCTTGGGTATTAGCCTAGCTGATTATTTTTTATTATTACTTGTATTTGTTATTCTGTTAGTTACCTTTAAACGGTCAAAACGCAAAACATTGGAAAAACCCCCTTTAAGATTACAGTCGATTAGAAACGATGGCTGTTGTTTTGTCAACAGTTCAAAGATGTTGACGCGGTCTATGCACCGATGTTTCCTCCAAGTCAATCAAAAACTCAATAATAGGGGAGAAAAACACATCCAACACGAAAGATTATTTTACAAAGCGCTAATTTCCACGATCACTTCAGCCACGGTCACACTAGAGCTTAAAACCCAGTTTAGGTCAGTTTGAATGCCAGTTTGACCGCCGACGATAATTCTTGGTTCACACGTGCGAAATTGCTTCACCCCAGTTCGCTTATGGCCAAGGCTTAACGTCATTTCAAATTATGACCAGAATTTTTAAAATACTAAAATATATACCAAAACAATTAGTTAATCGTTTTTACTATACATACAGTAATATTATTTGACATTATTTAGAATTTTATCCCCATTATTTTTGAAAATACGAGCAATTTGACTTCCCCGCCTTGTCGTTTTGAAAGCGATTCTAAGCGAACCAACTTGGACGAGTTGCTTCCCGAACCAACACGAACCGATTTCTCACGCTGGTTTTGAAAACTAGTTATCTTAAACGAAGCGATTTAGGGGTAAGTGTGAACCTGGCTTTTGTCAGCTTCTTTATCGGAATGTGCTGGGGTGTCAAACATTTCCCTTAAGAACTCTACACTTTTCCTTATTTAAGTCTCGGAAAGACGTCATGAAAGTGGAAGAATCTACAAGGGCAAAATTTTCTTTCTACTTTTGAAAATTGGAGCCTCGCGCTGCGTATGAAAAAATGAACATCGAAATGTTTTCGATATTAAATTAGACCAATCAATTTAAACTTCTATCATTTCATTTATTTTCGCATCAACCACTTTCGCAATCTACGCTGCTAAGTTGGCATTAAAAGAATATATCTTCGAATTTTGCCCCTTTGATGCAACCGTATTGCGTGTAATAACAGGAAAAGTGTAAAAAATATTTTTGCGTTACTCAAGCTAGTAAAGGTCGTACAAGACTTTTGGTTTTTCCCAAATAAGGAAAATAGGCCATTTTTTCTCATGGAGCAACTTTGTAACCGATACTATAGTTTTACCTTTATTAAAGCATTCAGGCTGAATAAATAAAATCACGACAATGCTACGTGAACAGGTTTTATCTAAAGTACACTTATTTTAGACAAATCCATTCCAGGGGCAAATAATGATAAATTGGGGGAATTTGCTAATCAATCGCTAATGAGGAAAATATGGCAAATTAAGAAATATTGCATTTAATATTGCCAAAAAGTAATCAGAACTAATTTTTTTAAACCATTAATATTAAAACAAAAAACTATAGAGTAATATCGATCCGTAGCTTTAGCCGTATTTTAAGCACGTTTTTCTCTACGGGAAAAGGCATGGATGACGTTACATCACGTCACACTGATACTACTCTATCCCGAACTTACAAGGAGACATCCCGAAGTGTAACCCACCGATTTTGTTCAAACTCGGGGGATTGGTAGACCTTCATGTATCATGAAAAAGCCTAAAGGGAATTTATTCAATGGGCAACCGTTTTGCCATGGCAACGAAAAATGTTTTTGACAACAACAAATGGAAATTTTCCCATTGAAAATAACATGGGATTCTGACCGATTCCTAGGGCCCCTGTGAAAAATTTGAACAAATTTCAAAATTTCGAAAATGCCAAAAAAAAAAGAAAAAAGAAATAAAAATTGACAATTAAACATCAAAATTGATCAACTTTTGATCAATTTGAGTTCAAAATCCCATGTTATTTTCAATGGGAAAATTTTATATTTTGTATTGTCAAAAACATTTTTCGTTGCCATGGCAAAACGGTTGCCCATTGAATAAATTCCCTTTAGGATTTTTCATCATACATGAACGTCTAGCAATCCCCCGAGTTTGAACAAAATCGGTGGGTTACACTTCGGGATGTCTCCTTGTTAGCAAAAGTGCAAAATAAAAACCATTGTTATTCAAATCTAAAATATATACGCTGACATAGTAATTTTTATATATTTTATTACAAAATATATTTTTCATTATTTTTGTTATTTTTTTGTGTACACGCTAGTATTTCCTACTATTGGGCACCTGATTGTTTCCACTGTTTGAAATTCCTTCTAGAGAATGTTTACATAGCGAAAAGCGAAATAAAAATGTAAACAAGGTAATCTATCGCTGTAGGAGGTTCATTCTCTCATTCATAAGAACGTTTGCTATCACTCGGCGAAACGGAATCACAATAGGGCACGAAAAAAAATTAAGTGCTGAAAGAGGAAAAAGTGTAAAAAAATGGTCTTAATGGTTCGGACACTTTTTTGACGGGTTGTCAACGTAAAAAAAACCTTCATACAGAAAACAGAAAAGCTTAAACAGCTGTTGGTAGTGTAGGGCTCCGTATCCTCACATATAAATGTAGGGATATCCACTTTGAGTTCGACTCGGGGAGTTGATTGTCTGCCTAGAGAACAGCCTACGTCAATCGAACACCCACGCAAACGTCACGGGCGACACCACGTCGAATTCGCTTAAATACAACAAGACGCGTGCCTTTACATTTTGCCGAGGTAATAAATTTTACCTTTATACAGACAGATATAACTCGTCGCACTTGCGGTCGGCTAAATCTAAAGTAGTCGTGCAAACTAATAAAATTCAAATAAATATTTGCATAGAAGAATGGTTTACCCCTTTCATAGCGCTGCAGTCGCGAGACCCGTCGGAATCTGAAACCCGCGTGCATATCTCGCGTGCAACTACGGTGCATATAAAGTACTTAAATAACTTACACTCGTGACGCAGATAAAAACATTTTATATTTCATTCTTATGGTTTTATTGTATAGAAACATTTATTTTATGTTTATTTTGGTTTTTCTTACTAATTTTCATTTTATGTTTCATTAAATTATATTTTAATTTTGTTTCTAAATTATATTTTAATTTTGTTTCTAAATTATATTTTAATTTTGTTTCTAAATTATATTTTAATTTTGTTTCTAAATTATATTTTAATTTTGTTTCTAAATTATATTTTAATTTTGTTTCTAAATTATATTTTAATTTTGTTTCTAAATTATATTTTAATTTTGTTTCTAAATTATATTTTAATTTTGTTTCTAAATTATATTTTAATTTTGTTTCTAAATTATATTTTAATTTTGTTTCTAAATTATATTTTAATTTTGTTTCTAAATTATATTTTAATTTTGTTTCTAAATTATATTTTAATTTTGTTTCTAAATTATATTTTAATTTTGTTTCTAAATTATATTTTAATTTTTATATAAATTATATTTTTATTTTTTATTAAATTATATTTTTATTTTTTATTAAATTATATTTTTATTTTTTATTAAATTATATTTTTATTTTTTACTAAATTTTATTTTTATTTGTACTAAATTATATTTTTATTGGTACTAAATTATACTTTTATATATTACTAAATTATACTTTTATATATTACTAAATTACATTTTAATATTTTATCTAAATTATATTTTTATTTTTTATTAAATTATATTTTTATTTTTTACTAAATTTTATTTTTATTTGTACTAAATTTTATTTTTATTTGTACTAAATTATACTTTTATATATTACTAAATTATACTTTTATACAGGGTCTTTTTTTGCTCGGAAAAGTGTTTTTTTTTCAAAAACTATTTATAGTACCGATTTCAAATTTGGAAGGTCAATTCTCTATACCGGGGGACATCAGTTTGAGAAATTTGAGCGTTTTCGGTAATGTTTTTCACCAATTTTGAAAAATTATTTTTCGACCACTAGGTGCGAGATAAAAAATTTCTATTATAAAGTTGTAGGCCGTCATCGAAAACCCTTAAAAATTGTTCACTCGACGAAAAACAACTTATTTATCAGTGAAAATTCGAGCTTGAAAAATTTACAAGTTGGTGAAGCCAAATTACGATTGTTTGAAACGATAATTGAAAAGGGAACAAGTCTAATACAAACGTAGTAGAGTTTTCACACTTGAAAAAATGTACACGTTTGGTTTTTAAATGCAGATATTTTATTCACATAAATTTTTACAAAACATTTTCAATAATATCACCATTGGCTGCAACACAGGTTTGTGCGCGGACAATTAAGTTCTCAAACGCTTTCTCTACCATTTCTGGTGTGACGTCTCGGCAAGCACTGATTATTCGTCTAATGAGTTCCTCCCTAGTTTCAATGGGCGTGGCGTATACCTTTGCTTTAACGAATCCCCAGAGAAAATAATCCAGCGGTGTTAGGTCAGGTGACCTTGCTGGCCAATGCACTGGACCATTTCTCCCTATCCACCTTTCAGGAAACTCGTTGTTGAGGTGCTCAGTTACTTGCCGGGAAAAATGCGGAGGGGCGCCATCTTGCTGAAACCACAACTGACGTCTTTCAGCCAATGGAAGGTCGTCGATTGCGTCACTCAGTTCGTTCTGTAGAAAATGTAAATACCTTTGGCCGTTGAGGTTCGTCGGCAGGAAAAAGGGACCAATCAAACGGTTTCCAACAAGTCCAACCCAAACATTGACCCGTTCAAATTGAACCTGGTGATGATATTCAAAACCCCAATGTGGGTTGATGTCAGACCAAAGATGGCTGTTTTGATGATTAAAGGGCCCATCTCTAGAAAATGACGCTTCGTCGGAGAACAAAACATGGCGCAAAAATTGTCTATCTTCTTGGACAGCATTTAGTAACCAGTTGCTAAATTCATAACGTCTTTGATGGTCTCCGTCAATTAGTCCTTGGTGGAGCGTAGCTCTGTATGGGTGATAGCGATTCTTACGAAGAATTTTCCACACACGATTTGCAGAACAACCCAAATCAGCAGCGGCGTTAACGCAACTGTGACGAGGATATGCCACAAAGTACGCGAGTACATTGTTCTCGAAGTCTAAATCCGGTTGACCCAATCCGCGAAACCTAGGTTGCAAGTTACCAAATTGATTGAAATCGTGAATTGCTCGTCTTACTGTATTTACAGATGGTGCTCCATTTGGATGTCTTTTAACCAAAGTTTCAACTGGATTAGGTAATTCGGTTTCAATTATCGTTTCAAACAATCGTAATTTGGCTTCACCAACTTGTAAATTTTTCAAGCTCGAATTTTCACTGATAAATAAATTGTTTTTCGTCGAGTGAACAATTTTTAAGGGTTTTCGATGACGGCCTACAACTTTATAATAGAAATTTTTTATCTCGCACCTAGTGGTCGAAAAATAATTTTTCAAAATTGGTGAAAAACATTACCGAAAACGCTCAAATTTCTCAAACTGATGTCCCCCGGTATAGAGAATTGACCTTCCAAATTTGAAATCGGTACTATAAATAGTTTTTGAAAAAAAACACTTTTCCGAGCAAAAAAAAAGACCCTGTATATTACTAAATTATACTTTTATATATTACTAAATTATACTTTTATATATTACTAAATTATACTTTTATATATTACTAAATTATACTTTTATATATTACTAAATTATACTTTTATATATTACTAAATTATACTTTTATATATTACTAAATTATACTTTTATATATTACTAAATTATACTTTTATATATTACTAAATTATACTTTTATATATTACTAAATTATACTTTTATATATTACTAAATTATACTTTTATATATTACTAAATTATACTTTTATATATTACTAAATAAATTTTTAATATTTTACTAAATTATATTTTTATTTGTACTAAATTATACTTTTATATATTACTAAATTATTTTTTTATTTTTACTAAGTTTTATTTTTTATTTTTGCTTAATTATATTTTTTATTTCTTACTAAATTATATATCTTAGTTTTTACTAAATAAAATTTTAATTTTTTACTATAATGCTTTTTATTTTTTAATATGATCATCAGAAAAAGCGTGTTATTTTAAATGTCGAATGGAAGTAAAATTAACACGTAAGATGTTTTCTGACGAGCTTGAGTACATGTCATGGTCGATATTAAAAGAAAAAATAATGTTAGCAGAAAACAAAACAAGCTTAAGTGATACGTTTCGATGGTGGCGACACCAATTAGGGCCTAATTTACAGAACACTTCTTTCGTTGCGAGTGGATGAGAGAAAAGTTTTAATTTCAATTTAAAAATGTGTGAAACCCTATACTTCGAGATAATAAAATACTTGACGCCTCAAGGTAAGTGTCCTATCATCAAAATTAGCCAAAATGACACTTACACGAGTGAGACATATTTCGTAGAAAAAGAAAACACACTGGACGCATCAAATTAAATCAAAAATGGTAATTCGCCATTTTAATCTCTATGTAAGAGCCGTCCGTGAAAAAATGCCCCTCTTAAGAAGCGGCTCTCCTTGACACGCGAGCCGAAAAATAAAAGTTCGCCAAGTGTAAAATAACACATTACCGAAGATATAAATTATTATTATCCGACGCTTTTTTGTGTGGTTTTTTTACCCGTTAGCATCACCAGATAACTCCGAGTTATAAGTTTCCTTTATCACCGCCTTTTAGTCAAACTACGAGGTGACTGCGAGAAACGGTTGGGAAAATTAATTTCATCTCCGAACCAACCTCCTTATTTTTTCATTTCGTGACGTCAAATTCGAAACATATTTTCCCAAATAAAGAAAAATTGTATTTAGAAATTAAATAATATACAAAAATGCAGTTGCTATTTTAAGATCTTTAACAAAACGGAGGATATTACGACGGCGGGAAACAACGATCAAACGCGGAGATTAAAGAGATGGTAAACTGAAGGTGGTTTTGATTCTTTCGCCCGTTTATAGCATTTGTATTGTATACTTTAAACGGCAAGTCGTGACGAAATCATTATAAGAACTTTTTTATCGAACGGGATGCTCCGACAACGTTTCGCCCGCCAATTTTGGTGCTATATTCCAAATCTAAAAATGGTCTGCTGACAAGTTCTAATACGTGATGTCTTTAACGTAATTAGTGCCCGTTACCGCTAGATTTTGATAAACCTAAAGAATGAAAGGCAGTGGCATACCATTAAAATTATAAAATTTATTCAATTGGGCATATAAATTTTAATTTTGGGTATGTATCGTCATATTTTGGAAATAAAAAAAGGGCCCGAAGGGGACAAAAATAAAAATAGGGGGGGGGGGGGCACTTCAGGGTTCGTACAAAATTTCCGGAATTAAATTTCCTGACATTTCCAGGTTTTCCCTGGCCAAATCGCCAAACTTTTCCCTGACCATTTTTCTTGAATAAATGAATTTTTTGAGGTAAAATCTTGAAAAATATTGATTATGTAATTTTAATATATCTTCGAAAAATTTATTTCTTTTATTTATTTATTTATATAAATTTACCTTACCCTTTGGACCATTTTCAAATACCCTTACGTTTTTGGGCCATTTTAAAATTCCCTTACTTTTTGGACAATTTGAAAATTCCCTTACTTTTTTGGACCATTTTAAAATTCCCTTACTTTTTTAGACCATTTTAAAATTCCCTTACTTTTTTAGACCATTTTAAAATTCCCTTACTTTTTTAGACCATTTTAAAATTCCCTTACTTTTTTGGACCATTTTAAAGTTCCCTTACTTTTTTAGACCATTTTAAAATTCCCTTACTTTTTTGGACCATTTTAAAGTTCCCTTACTTTTTAGACCATTTTAAAATTCCCTTACTTTTTTAGACCATTTTAAAATTCCCTTACTTTTTTAGACCATTTTAAAATTCCCTTACTTTTTTGGACCATTTTAAAGTTCCCTTACTTTTTTAGACCATTTTAAAATTCCCTTACTTTTTTAGACCATTTTAAAATTCCCTTACTTTTTTGGACCATTTTAAAATTCCCTTACTTTCTTAGACCATTTTAAAATTCCCTTACTTTTTTAGACCATTTTAAAATTCCCTGACTATAGAGTAGTAGAACTCTGTAGCTTTGGCCATGGCCGCCATTGTGGGCGCGAATTTTTATGAGTAGGAAAAAGCATGGGTGACGTCGTGTGACGTAGCACTGCCATTACTCTATTCCCTGGCCATCTGGAATCATTTTGAAATTCCCTGACTTTTCCCTGACCTGTTGAAATCATTTTCAAATTCCCTGACTTTTCCCTGACCTTTTCGAAACATTTTCAAATTCCCTGACCTTTTGGAAACATTTCCAGGTTTTACAGGTCGTGTACGAACCCTGCACTTATATTTGGCCTACCTGGCCCTAAAATAATCCTCCAGATTCGGTGTATGCTTCATACCTCTAAATTGTAGTTATTCCGATAAGGATAATAATTTGCTTATGACGATTGTTTGTTTATTTAGGTTATGTTCAGATTATTAGAAACTTTTAATTGTTTGAAAGCACACGTGGTTAATTTGGATAAGAAAGGGTTCATGGCTCAGAAGTGTCAAAGTTCATTAGGGATCAAAACGTTTAAACAACTCGTAATATCACCAAAAATGACCCCTTTTGACTTTTAAGTTTTTAGGAAGTAAAAAAAGAATGAACTAGACGAGAGAAGCATTAACTACAGCGTATACCAAACGAACAAAATCATAAATAAGCAATGACCTCAGCGTGTATGCGTAGCGTCTCTTTCCCCGACTAGCATTCCGCTAACTCTGAACTTATTCAAAATGGAAAATTGTTTAGCGCGGGATCATTAATTAACTGAGTACTCGCTCAATTAATAAAATTCCCCGAATTCCACCGACGCCCGGATTCGCGTTATTTTCCTAAAGATACATTAATTTTAAAAATGAAGCTGCCGCCAAAGAACTCTTGCGAGACATCAATCAAAGAAGGACCATTTTTATTTCGTTGGAGTTCAATGAGAGCGTAAAGCCGTTGCGACTAAAGATAAGTTTTCGAGGAGAAACTCGGAAGAATCTAGGTACTGGCCACTCTAATTTCTACCACCTTCCTAGTGCCATTTCAAGACCTTCGTAGGCCTTATTTCTAAGATTTTTTTTATAGATTTTTTCATACTTATAAGCCTTTGTAGGCCCCTTCAAACCTTCGTAGGCCCTGGGCACAGTGCCCATTGTGCCAATTGGATAAAACGGCAGTGCAACTCCCTCCCTCATCGATAGCAGGGCCGCGAGATAATGCCCAGGCCCAAATTACGGGCCTCGTGAAAGCCGTTGTGACTTCAGATAACTATACGCTTTCAGGCAGAAATTCGGAAAAGACTAGGTTCTGGCTACTGTAATTTGTACCACCTCCCTCCCTCATCGAGAGATGGGCCACCGAAGGATGGCCTGGGCCCTAATAAGGGGCCCCACGAGAGCTGTTATTACTGCAGAAACTCGGGAGAAGCTAGGCGCTAGTCACTATTATTTGTACCGTATTCCTCCCTCATCGAGAGCAAGGTCGCCTAAAGCGAGTCCGGGCCCCGGGAAAAACAAGAAATTATGGCCCCAAAGTGAGCCTTTACGTTTTCGAGGAGAAACTTGGGAAACGGTACAAACGCGGGCCCCCCGGCAGCACGGGCCCCGGAAATTAGTACCAGCTACTCACGGTCTTTCGAAAAGGGCGGGAAGCTGCCTACGAATATTACGTACAATTGAATAGATGTTTCTATAAAATAAAATGAATAAACAGTTAAAAATTGAATATGTTCCCTGTTACGTCACAGGGTTTTCTACGCGTTGAAATAAGAGGAGGATAATTAATATGAATTTGCACAGATCCCATTAACAAATTATTTTTGTCCCGGACACTCGCGTAACTGTCACTATATTGGGGTTAGCGAGATATACTGATAATTGGCTCATTAATGTTTAGGGATGTGTTTTCGGCTTAAATTCTAAGTTAATGAACTATTTACTCATTGAGAATTGCCACATGTGGATAAGTTTAATATTGATTTCAAGAATTTAACTATAATATTATACAACACAAGAAATGGCGCAAAGGCCTTAGTAAAATTATCACACTACTAAATTAAAAGGGAGACCGGAGGTCTATTTCAAATATAATGCCAGAGGCTTATTGAAAAGGTAATTAATCATTTTCTAAAAAAGTTGACCAGAAGTGTCAATTACTTTATTTACATGAACAATGTTCTACGCCCGAAGACCTTTGAAAATTGACTAGAAGTGTCAATTACTTTATTTACATGAACAATGTTCTACGCCCGAAGACCTTTGAAAGTTGACTAGAAGTGTCAATTACTTTATTTACATTAACAATGTTCTACGCCCGAAGACCATTGAAAGTTGACCAGAAGGGTCAATTACTTTTTTACATGAACAATGTTCTACGCCCGAAGGCCATTGAAAGCTTCTGGTACCTTAGTGCCAGTTGTATAAAATTCTTTACGCACAATTCACCATAGTTGGTGGTTAGTGTAGAAGTAGCGATGAATCGCCTTTAACAATGTAAAATCAAATAATTAACAATAAACGAACTTGAACTTGAACTTGAACTTGAAATGTTAAGATATTAAAAAGATACTTAAGTGCTTAAGAAAAGTCCAACGAAGTTGTCATCCTGAGCTGTTGTTCGTGGGATCACGTCATCGCAAACCGCACATACGGAGTATTGGTAAAGAAGAACCGATAACGAAAAGAGCCGGAGACTTCTTCTTTGCTTTGACCACCCGAGCTGAAAGCTCAGTCTCACTAGCAGTGGCGTCACCAGGATTTCAAAACTGGTGGCGCTTAAGCCATTAGCACTGGTCAGGGGCGTCCTATAGTTAGTGATATGGGGGAGGGGGGGGGAGCTCCCAAAAAGGTTTTTAAAGTTGAAATATTGAGGCCGACTATGAAAAATTAAATTTTTGATGCCCATTTTTAAGTTCGAAGAAACTTTTCGACAAGTGAATTGGAAAAATTGGGAATTTTAGGTGGCGCTTCAGAAATTTGACAGGTGGCTCAAGCGCCGCCTAAAACACCCTAGCGACGCCACTGCTCACTAGGGCTGAGACCTCTGAGAGCAGATGGCCCAAAAACCACCGGGGCACGTGACCTATTTCATCCGGGTCGGATAATAGCGTCACTTGGAACCCATAACCTATTGGCGTCCATATTTAAATTGCCCAATAGACCGAGGTGGGAAGTTTTAATGACCAAGGGGACACTGAGTCTTGATGACCCCCAGGGTCAGAGGTCAGGACACTTTCACTGGAAGTTGTTAGGTCCCGCACACCACGCGCAAGATCCAAGGTCAGAGACCATAAATAGCATCGTCAACTTTGACACATTCAATATTTAAAAGCAATATAACAAAATACATGAAAGCATCGATACCGATGTCATATTTTACACCTTACAGGTTATCGTCAAGTCCCGCACACTAAGCGCAAGATCCAAGGTCAGAGACCATAAATAACATCTTTAAAAGCAGCCTGAAAGAGGTACCCCCTCACTGTCCGTTTGCATCCTACTTCGTATTAGCTGAAATAGTCGGCCGTACTCGATTCGCAGGGCCGTCAAGGTCATTCGAAAGAATGTAAACCCCCATTATAAACGGAACGTTTTGTCGACCACGTGACGAATTATATGGCCTTGACAGCCCGAAACTTTCAAAATTCTTGAACCTCCCCCCCCTTTACAGTGAGACGGTGGCGGCGGCAGGTGCTTTTGTATGGTGGAAGCTACAGCTTTTCCCGTCCGGTTAGAGATAGTGTCCATAGCACTAGCCTTCTAAACCAATTTGGGGACGACTCTGCTACAGTGCCTGGGGGCACCTTCGCGGACGCCAATTGAGAATATAACAATCGTCAGAAAGAACGGCCAGCATTCAAACGCAACGAAATGTATTTTAAAAGAAACTTAAAGTATAGGAGCATGAGCGAGATAATTATGGCTGAGATTTAATATTTGGGCATTACATCTCTTAATTTTACAAGTCTACGAGCGCGCGCTACAGTCGCCAAAGGAATATAGGCTTTTCTAGCGCGCCTGCGAAGGATATACTAATAAAGCCGTGTTTTGTGACGTAAGAGCGCCATATTCTATTATTTTACTTTTTATTCATTTTATTTTATAGAAACATCTATTGTAGAAAGCTACCTACGAATATTACAAATACTCCAGATTAAACGTACAATTCAATTGTTTTTAACGTGGAATATTGAAAATTCGAATATACGTCTAATTTCAGATATTAGGGACAGCTAGAATTAAATTTGCAGGCATATAGTGAAAATTGCGTAGGAGGGCACCTAGAGTTGATAAAAATGCAAAAGGGATCGAGGCTGTTCTAAATTCGTCGAAATCGCGTAGGCGGCTCCCCCAACCCCTCCTTAATACCACGCTAAAACTGGCATAACAGAAGCTAGGCACTTTGGATACGTGGATTTCGGATAAGCCGTGTTTGTTTTTAATTTTCCACGAATTCAGTACTCGGAAAGCTGACTAAACCAGATAGCATATTCTAGAAGGTGTGTTCCGGCCATTTTAATCAGCTCATTAGTGGGCGGCGTCAAAGGTCGGACTTAACACCGCGCATTCTTTTATTAGTCTGGTAAAACGGATCATTTTACACCGTGGTATCTTTGAATACATTTTATTTTATGCGCCTCTTTTGAAAGTAATAGGTGGGGTTTACTGATGTATAACTGGGTAGTAAGTCACAGGGGCAGGGCGATGTAAGGATTTTGTTTTTAATTTCAGAAGTGCTTGAGATGGCGCCACTAGTACGTTTTCGCTACAATTTAGGAACTAATGGCGCCATCTCTCGATTGAAAGAAGCCAAAAAATCTGAGTTTTTGCTTACCCCTGTAAAGCAAACTCGGCGTCGAACGAACTGTAAACCGACCTATTCATTACGTTAAAAGTTTTAAAATTTATTCGCGGCAATATTTTAACCAAATTACGTCCGCCAACACTACAATCATGATTGGTTATTTCTTTTGCTCCATTTCTTATTATTTCACTGTTTGTAATGCCTACCATAAGTGTATAATATTTTTACATAAGTGTGACACTTCCCATTCTTCACATGAAAAAGTGTTATTGAGAGGTATTCACAAGACAGACAGAATAAACTACGCTACTTTTAATTACGGATTTGACACGATAAATTACGCTACTTTTCTTTACGGATTTGACAGGATAAACTACACTACTTTTCTTTACGGATTTGACAGGATAAACTACGCTATTTTTCTTTACGGATTTGACAGGATAAACTACGCTACTTTTAATTACGGATTTGACAGGATAAACTACGCTCCTTTTCATTACGGATTTGACACGATAAATTACGCTACTTTTCTTTACGGATTTGACAGGATAAACTACGCTACTTTTAATTACGAATTTGACACGATAAATTACGCTACTTTTCTTTACGGATTTGACAGGATAAACTACACTACTTTTCTTTACGGATTTGACAGGATAAACTACGCTATTTGTCTTTACGGATTTGACAGGATAAACTACGCTACTTTTAATTACGAATTTGACACGATAAATTACGCTACTTTTCTTTACGGATTTGACAGGATAAACTACGCTATTTGTCTTTACGGATTTGTCAGGATAAACTACGCTACTTTTAATTACGAATTTGACACGATAAATTACGCTACTTTTCTTTACGGATTTGACAGGATAAACTACGCTATTTTTCTTTACGGATTTGACAGGATAAACTACGCTATTTTTCTTTACGGATTTGACAGGATAAACTACGCTACTTTTAATTACGGATTTGACAGGATAAACTACGCTCCTTTTCATTACGGATTTGACACGATAAATTACGCTACTTTTAATTACGGATTTGACAGGATAAACTACGCTCCTTTTCATTACGGATTTGACACGATAAATTACGCTACTTTTCTTTACGGATTTGACAGGATAAACTACACTACTTTTCTTTACGGATTTGACAGGATAAACTACGCTATTTTTCTTTACGGATTTGACAGGATAAACTACGCTACTTTTAATTACGGATTTGACACGATAAATTACGCTACGTTTCTTTACGGATTTGACAGGATAAACTACGCTCCTTTTCATTACGGATTTGACACGATAAATTACGCTACTTTTCTTTACGGATTTGACAGGATAAACTACGCTACTTTTAATTACGAATTTGACACGATAAATTACGCTACTTTTCTTTACGGATTTGACAGGATAAACTACGCTACTTTTAATTACGAATTTGACACGATAAATTACGCTACTTTTCTTTACGGATTTGACAGGATAAACTACACTACTTTTCTTTACGGATTTGACAGGATAAACTACGCTATTTTTCTTTACGGATTTGACAGGATAAACTACGCTACTTTTAATTACGAATTTGACACGATAAATTACGCTACTTTTCTTTACGGATTTGACAGGATAAACTACGCTACTTTTAATTACGAATTTGACACGATAAATTACGCTACTTTTCTTTACGGATTTGACAGGATAAACTACGCTACTTTTAATTACGAATTTGACACGATAAATTACGCTACTTTTCTTTACGGATTTGACAGGATAAACTACACTACTTTTCTTTACGGATTTGACAGGATAAACTACGCTATTTTTCTTTACGGATTTGACAGGATAAACTACGCTACTTTTAATTACGGATTTGACACGATAAATTACGCTACTTTTCTTTACGGATTTGACAGGATAAACTACGCTCCTTTTCATTACGGATTTGACACGATAAATTACGCTACTTTTCTTTACGGATTTGACAGGATAAACTACGCTACTTTTAATTACGAATTTGACACGATAAATTACGCTACTTTTCTTTACGGATTTGACAGGATAAACTACGCTACTTTTAATTACGAATTTGACACGATAAATTACGCTACTTTTCTTTACGGATTTGACAGGATAAACTACACTACTTTTCTTTACGGATTTGACAGGATAAACTACGCTATTTTTCTTTACGGATTTGACAGGATAAACTACGCTACTTTTAATTACGAATTTGACACGATAAATTACGCTACTTTTCTTTACGGATTTGACAGGATAAACTACGCTATTTTTCTTTACGGATTTGACAGGATAAACTACGCTATTTTTCTTTACGGATTTGACAGGATAAACTACGCTACTTTTAATTACGGATTTGACAGGATAAACTACGCTCCTTATCATTACGGATTTGACACGATAAATTACGCTACTTTTCTTTACGGATTTGACAGGATAAACTACGCTACTTTTAATTACGAATTTGACACGATAAATTACGCTACTTTTCTTTACGGATTTGACAGGATAAACTACGCTATTTTTCTTTACGGATTTGACAGGATAAACTACGCTACTTTTAATTACGAATTTGACACGATAAATTACGCTACTTTTCTTTACGGATTTGACAGGATAAACTACGCTATTTTTCTTTACGGATTTGACAGGATAAACTACGCTACTTTTAATTACGGATTTGACACGATAAATTACGCTACTTTTCTTTACGGATTTGACAGGATAAACTACGCTATTTTTCTTTACGGATTTGACAGGATAAACTACGCTATTTTTCTTTACGGATTTGACAGGATAAACTACGCTCCTTTTCATTACGGATTTGACACGATAAATTACGCTATTTTTCTTTACGGATTTGACAGGATAAACTACGCTACTTTTAATTACGGATTTGACAGGATAAACTACGCTCCTTTTCATTACGGATTTGACACGATAAATTACGCTACTTTTCTTTGCGGATTTGATAGGATAAACTACGCTACTTTTAATTACGGATTTGACACGATAAATTACGCTACTTTTCTTTACGGATTTGACAGGATAAACTACACTACTTTTCTTTACGGATTTGACAGGATAAACTACGCTAGTTTTAATTACGGATTTGACACGATAAATAACGCTACTTTTCTTTACGGATTTGACAGGATAAACTACGCTATTTTTCTTTACGGATTTGACAGGATAAACTACACTACTTTTCTTTACGGATTTGACAGGATAAACTACGCTACTTTTAATTACGGATTTGACAGGATAAACTACGCTCCTTTTCATTACGGATTTGACACGATAAATTACGCTACTTTTCTTTACGGATTTGACAGGATAAACTACGCTACTTTTAATTGCGAATTTGACACGATAAATTACGCTACTTTTCTTTACGGATTTGACAGGATAAACTACGCTCCTTTTCATTACGGATTTGACACAATAAATTACGCTACTTTTCTTTACGGATTTGACAGGATACACTACGCTATTTTTCTTTACGGATTTGACAGGATAAACTACGCTACTTTTAATTACGGATTTGACAGGATAAACCACGCTCCTTTTCATTACGGATTTGACACGATAAATTACGCTACTTTTCTTTACGGATTTGACAGGATAAACTACGCTATTTTTCTTTACGGATTTGACAGGATAAACTACGCTCCTTTTCATTACGGATTTGACACGATAAATTACGCTACTTTTCTTAACGGATTTGACAGGATAAACTACGCTACTTTTAATTACGAATTTGACACGATAAATTACGCTACTTTTTTTACGGATTTGACAGGATAAACTACGCTACTTTTAATTACGAATTTGACACGATAAATTACGCTACTTTTCTTTACGGATTTGACAGGATAAACTACGCTATTTTTCTTTACGGATTTGACAGGATAAACTACGCTCCTTTTCATTACGGATTTGACACGATAAATTACGCTACTTTTCTTTACGGATTTGACAGGATAAACTACGCTACTTTTCTTTACGGATTTGACAGGATAAACTACGCTCCTTTTCATTACGGATTTGACACGATAAATTACGCTATTTTTCTTTACGGATTTGACAGGATAAACTACGCTACTTTTAATTACGAATTTGACACGATAAATTACGCTACTTTTCTTTACGGATTTGACAGGATAAACTACGCTACTTTTAATTACGAATTTGACACGATAAATTACGCTACTTTTCTTTACGGATTTGACAGGATAAACTACGCTATTTTTCTTTACGGATTTGACAGGATAAACTACGCTCCTTTTCATTACGGATTTGACACGATAAATTACGCTACTTTTCTTTACGGATTTGACAGGATAAACTACGCTACTTTTCTTTACGGATTTGACAGGATAAACTACGCTATTTTTCTTTACGGATTTGACAGGATAAACTACGCTACTTTTAATTACGGATTTGACAGGATAAACTACGCTCCTTTTCATTACGGATTTGACACGATAAATTACGCTACTTTTCTTTACGGATTTGACAGGATAAACTACGCTACTTTTAATTACGAATTTGACACGATAAATTACGCTACTTTTCTTTACGGATTTGACAGGATAAACTACGCTACTTTTAATTACGGATTTGACAGGATAAACTACGCTCCTTTTCATTACGGATTTGACACGATAAATTACGCTACTTTTCTTTACGGATTTGACAGGATAAACTACGCTACTTTTAATTACGAATTTGACACGATAAATTACGCTACTTTTCTTTACGGATTTGACAGGATAAACTACGCTATTTTTCTTTACGGATTTGACAGGATAAACTACGCTACTTTTAATTACGGATTTGACAGGATAAACTACGCTCCTTTTCATTACGGATTTGACACGATAAATTACGCTACTTTTCTTTACGGATTTAACAGGATAAACTACGCTACTTTTAATTACGGATTTGACAGGATAAACTACGCTCCTTTTCATTACGGATTTGACACGATAAATTACGCTACTTTTCTTTACGGATTTGACAGGATAAACTACGCTCCTTTTCATTACGGATTTGACACAATAAATTACGCTACTTTTCTTTACGGATTTGACAGGATACACTACGCTATTTTTCTTTACGGATTTGACAGGATAAACTACGCTACTTTTAATTACGGATTTGACAGGATAAACCACGCTCCTTTTCATTACGGATTTGACACGATAAATTACGCTACTTTTCTTTACGGATTTGACAGGATAAACTACGCTATTTTTCTTTACGGATTTGACAGGATAAACTACGCTCCTTTTCATTACGGATTTGACACGATAAATTACGCTACTTTTCTTAACGGATTTGACAGGATAAACTACGCTATTTTTCTTTACGGATTTGACAGGATAAACTACGCTACTTTTAATTACGGATTTGACAGGATAAACTACGCTCCTTTTCATTACGGATTTGACACGATAAATTACGCTACTTTTCTTTACGGATTTGACAGGATAAACTACGCTATTTTTCTTTACGGATTTGACAGGATAAACTACGCTACTTTTAATTACGAATTTGACACGATAAATTACGCTACTTTTCTTTACGGATTTGACAGGATAAACTACGCTATTTTTCTTTACGGATTTGACAGGATAAACTACGCTACTTTTAATTACGAATTTGACACGATAAATTACGCTACTTTTCTTTACGGATTTGACAGGATAAACTACGCTATTTTTCTTTACGGATTTGACAGGATAAACTACGCTCCTTTTCATTACGGATTTGACACGATAAATTACGCTACTTTTCTTTACGGATTTGACAGGATAAACTACGCTACTTTTCTTTACGGATTTGACAGGATAAACTACGCTATTTTTCTTTACGGATTTGACAGGATAAACTACGCTACTTTTAATTACGGATTTGACAGGATAAACTACGCTCCTTTTCATTACGGATTTGACAGGATAAACCACGCTCCTTTTCATTACGGATTTGACACGATAAATTACGCTACTTTTCTTTACGGATTTGACAGGATAAACTACGCTCCTTTTCATTACGGATTTGACACGATAAATTACGCTACTTTTCTTAACGGATTTGACAGGATAAACTACGCTATTTTTCTTTACGGATTTGACAGGATAAACTACGCTACTTTTAATTACGGATTTGACAGGATAAACTACGCTCCTTTTCATTACGGATTTGACACGATAAATTACGCTACTTTTCTTTACGGATTTGACAGGATAAACTACGCTATTTTTCTTTACGGATTTGACAGGATACACTACGCTATTTTTCTTTACGGATTTGACAGGATAAACTACGCTACTTTTAATTACGGATTTGACAGGATAAACCACGCTCCTTTTCATTACGGATTTGACACGATAAATTACGCTACTTTTCTTTACGGATTTGACAGGATAAACTACGCTCCTTTTCATTACGGATTTGACACGATAAATTACGCTACTTTTCTTAACGGATTTGACAGGATAAACTACGCTATTTTTCTTTACGGATTTGACAGGATAAACTACGCTACTTTTAATTACGGATTTGACAGGATAAACTACGCTCCTTTTCATTACGGATTTGACACGATAAATTACGCTACTTTTCTTTACGGATTTGACAGGATAAACTACGCTATTTTTCTTTACGGATTTGACAGGATAAACTACGCTACTTTTCTTTACGGATTTGACAGGATAAACTACGATACTTTTAATTACGAATTTGACACGATAAATTACGCTACTTTTCTTTACGGATTTGACAGGATAAACTACGCTACTTTTAATTACGAATTTGACACGATAAATTACGCTACTTTTCTTTACGGATTTGACAGGATAAACTACGCTATTTTTCTTTACGGATTTGACAGGATAAACTACGCTACTTTTAATTACGAATTTGACACGATAAATTACGCTACTTTTCTGTACGGATTTGACAGGATAAACTACGCTATTTTTCTTTACGGATTTGACAGGATAAACTACGCTATTTTTCTTTACGGATTTGACAGGATAAACTACGCTACTTTTAATTACGGATTTGACAGGATAAACTACGCTCCTTTTAATTACGGATTTGACACGATAAATTACGCTACTTTTCTTTACGAATTTGACAGGATAAACTACGCTACTTTTAATTACGGATTTGACACGATAAATTACGCTACTTTTAATTCCGGATTTCAAATGTTTAACTACACTAGTTTTCAATTCCGGATTTCAAATGTTTAACTACACTGGTTTTCAATTCCGGATATCAAATGTTTAACTACACTACTTTTAAATTCCTGTATTTCTTGTTAATAGAGAAACATATAGGTCTTTCAGCATAATTTGATGGGAGGTATACAAATATTTATAAGAACTGTCACCTGTTAAAATAGTAGTTAACATTGTATCCTCAACAAAAAAAGAAGCATAACAATGATCTCGTGATAAAATTTTGCATTAAAAAATCAACCGTTTTAGGTCTAATTTTTGAGTAGATGCTACCATAAGTGTATAATATTATACAAAAGTGTGACACTTCCTATTCTTCACACGCAAAAGTTTTACTGAGACCTATTCGCAAGACAGACTGTATTAGGTGCTTCGTCGCCGTTTTGCGTCCGCTTGCTAACGCGTCACACGTAGCCTTTGACAACGCCTCGCTAGGGGGAGATTTTCTTCTTGTGATGACGTCACTCCGTTACTAGTTCTCAGTAAAATATTCCCCAAAGTAACAAACGTATGGAACAATATTATAGACTTGTGTGCCTACTTTAACGCAATTTTAAATTTGAATGCGAAAACTTATTTATTTATATAAGTAAGGTTTCGCAATCATATTTAAAATTCACAGTCAAACCACCCTAGCAAAAGTCTGTGCAATTTTAGAAATTTACTAGCGTTGTAAGTCGGAAAATGTTCCGCTCGGAAAATTTTCCGGAAAATGACCGAGGCCTTTTTTCCGCAAAATGTTCCCTATTTTTCCGAAAAAAAAGTTTTAATTCCATGATTAGTCTAATATTGTTTGCATTTTCGCTTCATTTTTCGAATCTAAAAGTAAAACTAAAACTCTAGACTAGCTTTAAACTGATTAAAAATGTAACACTATTAATGTATTGTATTATGTTTACTGTTATTAGACATTTTAAATCGATAAAAAGTAAAAAAAAAATTAAAAACCCTTAAAAAGTAATTTATGTTTCAATTTATATTTTTCCGATTTGCGGAAAATTCTCTGCATTTCATTTTTTCGGAAAATTAACAACACTAAAATTTACCGACCACCTACAACCATTATAAATGGCGGACATGAAAATTGTTGAAACTTTTAAAAATTCAAAAGAAATCTAAAAATAGAACGGAATTTCCGCCGCGATTTTAATCCGGTCTGAAGGTGTTGCGAAAAAGATTGAAACGCCAGTTAAAAGTGTATATATGGGTCGTGAGACCCAAAACGGTGTCGATCTTGGGGGAAAACCGTTGTTTTTTTTCACCATCGGGTGTGGTTCGAACCGTCTTATATAAACATATACGTGGTTTTTCGCTAGAGTATATAGATATTACGACGCGAAAGGCCAAAATAAAATATCAAAGTTCGGCCAAATCTGGATCGCGGGCCTCAAAAATGGGACTCCCTAAAATTGAGGTATTATAAAGGAATGTCAGTTATCCCCCCGGTTCCTTTTTCTTCAAGTTTCTTTCTTGGCCAAACAATTTCGGATGGAATATAAAATTTTGTTTATATTAAAAATTTATATAAAAAAGAAAGCTCTAGACAGCGAAGGTGAAAGTGGGTCTTACTGCTGGAGAGAGCGAACAGTTAAATTGAGATTAAGAGGTTAGGCAAATTCATGATCAGGGCGTTTCGTACTAGATATTTCTTTGACTGGATATTTTTGTTCACTTTCACCAGAAGTATATAAAATATTTCTCTTACGAAAAGTAGACATCTAAATATACCGCTAATTTTATGCTGGTTTTTCGAAAATACGTTTTGGTCGAAAATATAGCGCGGGGAGAAATAAAATAATTACATCGATATAATATGGTTTATTATTCATTTTTAGAAACTAATAACTTATTTGAAATAAACTCAATAAAAACCAATAATAGAACTGAATATGCTTTAACACCCCAATATGTAAGACCACTAAAATGTTAACATCAATATTTTATGCTGGTGTAAAATTATACAACGTTTTTTATGGTAAGATTGCAAAATTTTAAACATACCCAGCAGTGACATAATATAAAATATTAATTTGTTAAACCTAAATTTGTTAATAGAGGGCTATAAGTAGTGCTCGGCATTCGATTAATTTTTATCCATGAATAAAATAAGCTCGGCGATATTTAAATAATATTTATTTAATTAACCAATAGTTGAATAAAAATTGTAAAATGTTTAAATAATCGAAAGTGAATAAGCCTATTATTTAAATAAAACAAACAATTATATAAATAAATACCACTTTTATTCAAATAAATGCTTGGTTGCGTAAAAAACATAATTAAATAAGTTAAAATGATATTCTTTTTACCAACGTTTTTTAAATAAATCGGAAAATTTGTGGATAATGAATAAACAATTCCGAGCACTAGCTATAAGTCGCAAGATGACTTGGCCCTATACAGCCAAAAAAAAAACTGATGAAAAAAAATTATGAATTAGAATTTGATCCCTACGCGGTGTAATTTGTATATTTTAAAAAATTTTCTGGGTGGGTCGGCATTGGATTCTGCGCCCAGAGGGCGAAAGTAGGTTTCATGATAATGGCCCACATGCATACTTCTGTCGTTGGAGATATTTTATACACTTGCATTGAAATATCTGCCGTCTTTGGTGTATCGACGGGTTGAATCAATGGGTTGGGTATATATGGCCCACACCTCAATTCGAACAAAGAATTTTATTACATCAGCCAAAAATGTGACCGATATGAAAAAATAAATAAAAATAAAGTCAGGAGGGGCAGGACCATCGACGGTGTGGCTCTAGAATAAATGGGTTACCTATTTATTGAATTTGACGTCAGTGAATGAAAAATGAATTAAATACACTAGTTTAAAAATTGAAAAACCACAGTTGCATAGTGAAAAGTTAAAAATATTCCCACAGTGGGAATATTTTTTAAATAAAATATTTTTAACTTTTCACTATGCAACTGTGGTATTTTAATTTTTAAACTAATTTTAATGCATAGGGTTAGAACAACAAAAAGAATTAAATACATTAACAAATATTTGCTTATCTTGCTTGGTTCATAGTAACCTTAAAAGTATATTACTGAAATAATGAAATTCAATATATTTTTCCCGAATAAATTAAGTTATTCGACGAATTAAATTTAGGTCAAAACTTGACGTAAATATTTTCCAAGAAAAAACGTTTAGTACTTGTATCGATAATTGATACACGGCGCATCAGTCAAACTAAGCTGACAGAAAGGAGTAATTCGGCTTACAAGAAGGTACCTTAATAGAGAGGGAAAGCATTTAATTCCAAAGTTAAACTGTCGGATTTAAAATGTCATGGGATTTATTTCAAAATATTTTTTGGCACACAAGATAATATTTTCGTTATTGAATACGATACGATGTCAATGCCGTTGAAGAATATTACCAGAAGTGTATGATATAGCTCCTTCGTGTTAGAAGTATCCATCTAAGTCTTAAATATTAAAATATACTTTCGCAGGCTAAAGGCTAAGAATGTTAACTTATTTATAAAAACGTATTTTCCGATGTTATAGCTAGATGTTCTTCGTTAAAGAAATTTGAAAAATTAGCGGTAGCGTGCGAAAGTATGCGTGCCAAACTTTAATTGTAGATACATTAAATTTACAAAACGGAACTAGTTGGCAATTGGTAAACAAGTTCGCTGACGTCCAACGCATCATAGATACGAACTTGAAAATGCGTTTTCAATTGTAATTATAAGGACAAAAATATATAATTTAAAGAGAGGGCTGGTGTCTAATTAATGTCGCTTTCCACGAATTCTAACAGAAACAAGATGGCCCAGACATTTGAGTATACACTACATGTATGTGTTAAGTATACCATATTGAAAGTTAAATTTTTAATAATTTTCTATTACCTTGTTCTTCATAATCTAATAATCGGTCTATATCAACCTAAGGACTATTTTTATCAATTATACTGTCCTTTAACATAATTAACACGTAACTAATAACATAACTATCAATTTTAATTTAAGAAATGTATGTCATAAAGGTCAAAATCACTAAAATGGACATATGACCTCAAAACGAATATTGGTATGTCGATGCCATCTACAACTTACCATCCTAATAGCTTTAAAGTGCATAAATGCAGTGGCGTAGCGATGATTTTTGGTGCCCCCCCCCCGTTTTTAGAAAAGTGTACCTTTCCAGTTTCAAGAAAAATGAGTTTAATATATAATCCAAGAAATCCATTTTACATGTTATACTTTGGCGCCCCCTAGCCTTCGTGGCCCGGGCCGATGCCCCCTGCCCTCCTCGCTACGCCTCTGCATAAAACGAATTCAGGGTCGTTGCTAAGGGGTTGAATTCAGGGAATTCAGGGTCGTATCTAAGGGCTCGAATTCAGGGAATTCAGGGTCGTATCTAAGGGGTCGAATTCCGGGAATTCAGGGTCGTATCTAAGGGCTCGAATTCAGGGAATTCAGGGTCGTATCTAAGGGCTCGAATTCTTGGAATTCAGGGTCGTATCTAAGGGCTCGAATTCAGGGAATTCAGGGTCGTATCTAAGGGCTCGAATTCTTGGAATTCAGGGTCGTATCTAAGGGCTCGAATTCAGGGAATTCAGGGTCGTATCTAAGGGGTCGAATTCAGGGAATTCAGGGTCGTATCTAAGGGGTCGAATTCAGGGAATTCAGGGTCGTATCTAAGGGGTCGAATTCAGGGAATTCAGGGTCGTATCTAAGGGCTCGAATTCAGGGAATTCAGGGTCGTATCTAAGGGCTCGAATTCAGGGAATTCAGGGTCGTATCTAAGGGCTCGAATTCAGGGAATTCAGGGTCGTATCTAAGGGCTCGAATTCAGGGAATTCGGGGTCGTATCTAAGGGGTCGAATTCAGGGAATTCAGGGTCGTATCTAAGGGGTCGAATTCAGGGAATTCAGGGTCGTATCTAAGGGGTCGAATTCAGGGGGAGAACCCCTATTTTATTAATCTATTGTAATATCTAATTTTTGAAACCTTTTCTTAGAGATATATATTGGGAAGCCCAACCAAGGAGATGTCACTGGTGGAAATCACAAAAATGGGCAATGCCCAAGTTTTGTACAAGTACAATACGGCGGCGGCGGCGGACCACGTGATATGTTAAACTAATAGACACAAATCCCCAATTGAGATTGCTAATAAAAATGTATTCAAAAATGAAAGTAATGCGCGGTTTGCGTCGCAATAAATTTTATAATTATCTTTAAAGAGTGCGTGGAATTGGAAATGGTCGCAGCGTCAGATAGACTGAGCCGAGCGTAAAAAAGGAAATAAATTAGCCAACAAAAGAACTGTTTTCAAACATGGATCTTTATCAATCATTATATAAATAATTGGTTATCAGACCTCACGCCGAGTAAAATCAATCGACAAAGGCTTTTAGGCGCGCGTGAAACCCGTTTACACTTATCAACGAAAACGTCGCTTTTTATCAATCCTTGGAAGTTTCGCAACGTTATGGCCAGAAATTCCCAATCAATATTTACTCTTTAGCAAATATCGTGCTCGAGACAAACTATAATTAATACGCGTCAAATAAATAGCGCAATTGGCTATTTTATACTTAATCCCACCACCCTGTTAAGCACCAAAGGCTATACAGGGTGTTTCAAACGTTTATTCCCATTCGACCGAAATCCCATTTGACCGAATCCCATTCGACCGAAAGAATTTTAAAATGTAGCCCAATTGGCGGGGTGATTTGGTATTTTATTTATAAGGTATGTACTATCGAAGATCCATGTTTAGGTTAGGTGGTGCCTTGGGTATTAGCCTAGCTGATTATTATTATTATTATTAGGTTAGAGTTGGTTAAGTTTACTATTTCAGTTTTGGTTCAGTTACTTTTCTTGACTAGGTGAAGATAAAAATATAATTCATGCTCATTGCAAAAGCCAATTTATATAGCAGCGTTCGGTCGAATGGGACAGATAAAAGCGTTCGGTCGAACGGGACACATAAAAACCGCACGTTTCGGCGGAATTCGGTCGAATGGGACACCTCAAAAACCACCTTCGGTCGAATGGGACTAAAGCGTTTCAAAAGGTTATGCAAAATTTTAAGGATTTGTAGGTGGTGAGTTGAGAAGTATGCCTGTTTTTTTTTTCATTTTCCTACGACGAGTTAAAAGAGCTCCGGAGAGCTTCAAAGTGTGGCCTACTAGCCCCTGGAAAGGCTGGAAGTAGGCTGCAACGAGCGCAAAAACAAACAGCAGGGACTTTAAATACTTTTTAAGTTTACTTTTTTTACGCTGGTTACCTCAATTTGTTTACAAAGTCCTATTTGTAAACAAATCGAGGTAACAAGCGTAAAAAAGTAAACTTAAACCGTATTTAAAGTCCCTGCTGCTTGGTTTCGCGTTCGTTGCAGCCTACTTCCCGGGGCTAGTTGGCCAAACTTTGAAGCTCTCTGGCGCTCTTTTCACTCATCGTAGGAAATGGGGGAAAAAAAGGCATACTTCTCAACTCACCACCTACAACTCCTTAACATTTTTGCATAACCTTTTGAAACATCCTGTTTGTATTTCATCAGAAATATATGTCGCTACTTTAGTTCCAAAATCATGTATCTCAACGTTAATTTTTGTAAAAACTTATTGAAGTTTTAAAATATAGTATTACGCGAAACTTTTCAAAAATAGTAAAAAAATCCAAAACTTGGGCACTAGTTATAATGAAGGTTGAAATGAACTTTAGAAAAACAAAAAAAAAAGCAGATACCCTTAAGTCGAGTTACGCGGTTTTAGAACGATGGCAGCAATGTACACTAAAGCCCAGTTCACACTAAACAATTATTTGGGCCACTTAATCGTATCCAATTAATTGTAAGCAAGAAAATTGCATAGTGTGAACAGAAATATTGTAACAATGGTACCAACTATTTCTGTTCACACTATGCAATTTTCTTGATTACAATTAGTTGGATACATTTAAGTGGCCCAATTAATTGTATGGTGTGAACTGGGCTTTATACGATGACTTTTAGTTTCGAGCTTATCTTTTCTACTCCCTCGATCTCCGCAAGAATATTATCGACAATATACACAGCCTCCCACGCATCTTATATTATTTAATCTATACCTGCAAGCACCTCTTTTCCCGAGAAATTGAAAGCTTGCCACTTCCCGACGCTCAATTTATTGTAATTGCGAAGGAGCTTTGTTTAAAACAACTGATGGAGAAAGACTGGCGCCGTTTCACCGTTAACGGAAACAACAATATAAATAAAGAGAAAAGAAGACCTAATTCATTTTTATAAAAATCTTTGTAACCCTCCGCGCGCGCTCAGCGCAGCGAGTCTTTTTTCTCGTAAAAGGTCGCTTAAGCGGGTCAAAATGCGCTTTGAGAAACTCGGTTTTCGGAATCACGATTTTCGGGAAATGCCAGAAAGAGGTAGAAAAAAAAATGTTTCAAGAAATATAATTTGCATTTATGCACGGTTCAAGCGAGGGTTCAGGGAGAAAATGGGTTGCAATTAGAAACGCAATATAATTAAAGGTTCATTTATTTTTTTAAGAAAATCGCGTAAGATATATTTCTGTAAGATATAGGGGTATCCACCACTATAGGTAAGGTTTTATCTCGCCCAGGGTTGGCTGATTTAAATAAATTTGATTTTAATCGAGATTTTTTTTTAAAATCATTTATTTAAATCATGTATTTTAATGGAGAAATAAAAAATGTCAAAAATTAGGCTCTTAAAAAATGAAAGTACATAGAAAATCTGAGCAAATTAAATAATTAATAGTAATTAATTTAATTAAAATCTCATTTAATTCAAGATTAGCTTGATCAGTTGATAAAAGTAAAATATCCCTTAATATACCAGGAAAAATAAAGCCATTGATTGTATAAAAATCAATAAAATTAAAAAAAATCTGATTTCAATAAAAAAAATCGATTGATTTGATTTTTAATAAAAAAATCAAAAAAGTGCCAGTCCTGATTTCACCAGCGAAATTGGGAAATCTTTTAAATTTATATTTGTATATTAATTTATTTGACGTTTCTCAATGATTAATTATTAACTAGTAATTATTTATTATTATTAAAAATAATTTAAAATATCGATTGGGATTTTTATAATATTTTCTGTGGGTCTATTTCGAAACTCTTCTATTGAGAGGATAAATTCTTTATTTAATTAAATCGTCAACCGAGCTATTTGTATTTCGTTAATGATCATAAGGTAAAAAACCCTGAAATATTTGCATATTCAATTTACGAGGAATTTAAAGCGGAAAATACGTTAGTGTCTTTTAAAGCCTAAGGAAATTTTAACCCTAATCTCTCTCTCTCTCTCTCTCTTAAGTGATAATGTTGCTCGTTAAAATAGCGAACGTAACTTGGACATAAACCAAAAAATAAACCCGAGATACCACTACACCGACATTATATTACATTGTTTAAAAATTAGCACCCGTCTTCGTTTATCGCGTCGCCGTGGTTAGGTTATCCGTAAAAAGATTTCAACGTCTAAAATCAACCCCAACAAAGATCCTAGTTCAACGATGCCAGATAAATATGTTACGCTGACCCAACAAACTTTTATTTCGAAAGATAACATTCCTTCGCTGGATAGGAGTGTTTAGAAAGGATTTTGAAAATGAAAGTATGTACGCGGAAACAATCAAGAAACTACTCTCGGCTAAAGATAGAACGCCAACGTTTTTATAGGGCTAAAAAATATGGTGCCGTTTTTCTCAAGAGGATAAATTAAAAACGTAATTTTTTTTCTTCTTCTCACGTGTCGCCTATTCAAGGCGAAGGGGTTTCTAGAACTTGAACTTTTGCCCATCTCCAAAATCAAGTTTGAGAGCCTGGCAACACCACTAGTTGGAGTTTAGAAAATACTTCCCGACGAAAGCTACGAGCGGGGTATGGTCTGCGCGCAAATGTCACCGTTCCCAAAACGCGTGGCCAAATGTCGGGTTGAAGTAAACAAAATTCCTTCGCCATTATTCCGATGTTCTTTTCTTAAGAGAATTCCCCAAACCTTCATTGCGAGAGAGAGAAATTTAAAGAAACGTCTTGGCAGATTCTAAGCTTCGTTCGATGTCGCGGTTTTAAGCGCGCATTCTTAGGTGGACATTTTGTCTATTTCGCGTCTTCTATAGACTAGCATGGATTAAAAACTAAAGGATGTTCCACGAGCGAAAAAACGCAAAAATACTCTGTAACCTTGCCACCTAGCGGCGCGAGCCCGCAAACCGGAAAATGTTTTCTATCCAGGGGCAAACAAACGGGCGTGCAATGATACTTCGATTATATACTTACCAAATATCTTTATTTTAGGATTTGAAGGGAAGTTGAAGCTTTGCAGATTCAACCTTTTCACTATTTACTATTTGTAATTTTAAACGAAATTGAAGATTGATAAAAGAAGTGTGTTTTGACCCATGTGGTTATAATCTTCAACTAAAAGAGCAGACCAAAATCACGAAGTTCCAAAATTATTTAAAAAAAATAAAAGATGGCGCTACAAAATCATATCCGGTGCCCCTAGGGGAGTTCAGCGCGGGGGGAGGAAACTCGTTACGACCGAGCATTGGAATCTTAGCTCGTGGAACATCACTAGTATCAGTGTGACGTCACGCAACGTCACCCACGCTGTTTTTCCCATAGCGGTCGTCACCAAAGTGATATTTACCTATAGAAAAATTTAAGAAAGCTATTCTTGACATTGAATAACCTTAATTAATTGTTTTAGGTAAAAATAAAGTACGCAAATTAATAGGTCGTAAAAATTTCGTATTGGTTTCTGGTCGAATTTTTTCCTCAAAGAAAACGAGATGATGAGAAAAATGGTAAGTTGGAAGATGTCCCGCTTATAACTATATATTCAAATATGTTCTCGAAATTCCAAGATCAATTCAATTATACGTAAAGCACAAAAAATTTTCAACGAATTTAATCCTCCGTCACATATAAGTTTTACAGATTTTAAAAAACGAGCGCGTGACTTTACAAGACTTATCTGAATTTGTAATTCGTATATACTGACAGTGTCTCTGTAAATGTTATTTATTCTATTTTTTTCTGATTTACCTTGTTAATTTGTATATACTTTGTTTTTGTTAATTTATATTTTATATGTTCAATCTATATGAACTAGAAACGTGATGTTTGACAGTTTGACACTTTGAACCCCTTTAATCCTAAGATCATTGTTATAAAATGTTTCTTTTATACTTTTTATTGCTCTTATATTTTTCATGTAAGTTTTAAATAAGTTTGTATGACTTTCAAATGTGTACACTTGACAAAGAACCTCGTAAGGTTTGAAGCGTTGTGTCTTAGCCTGTATTATGGCTTAATTTTAATTGTAAAAATAAACAAATGATTTTAATACATTTTTCAATTCGTTATGAGTATTCCTTAATATATTAAATTACTTTATACAATTTCCTCATCATGACTAAAATTAACTCCATTATATGTTCAATCTAATATTACCAGAAAAAGTCGTCCTTTACCATATGTAAATCCATGATAAGAATGTCTAAATAAAATTATTATTATTATTATTATTGTTGTTATATAAATATATAACATATCAAAATATTCCAAAAAAATACTCGCTATTAAAAATATCTCCATCATAATTTCCAAGGTTCATTTTTCGAATTTCGGTCTTAATCACGCAAAATACGCGGAAATACGCCTAAAAATATCACGTTTAACGATAGAAAACGCAGTTTTTCGAGAAGCCGGCGAAGAAGATGAGTTTCCAAGGCGCCGTCTTTCTTATTTCTCATCCTCTTTTCCATTCAGGAATTAAAAATCGGCGGGGAGGGCGGGAGATAGGCTGCCGCGGGAAGGGGTACACACCCCGCGTCCAAAAACAAAGAGTCTTGCCAAAATAAGTCGGCGCCTGAGTTTTAGCATTACTCACATTCGGAGACTACCCGTCTCGATTCCAAATTTAAAGAGTAGAAAACGGATCCCACGATTTTCATCAGGTGCGGAAGAAGCTAAGATAGCGGCCTTTAAATACTCACCAGACGACGTCGCCTCGATGTCTTGCCCCTTTACACTGGCACGCGCTATTTATAGAACATAACCCTTTAGTTTCGTATTAAGTCACTCCGAAAAAAATAGTACTAACTATAAGTTAGTTAAACGAAAAAAAAACCAATTAAACAACGAATTTTTCTTGTGCACAAGATTTATTTAAAAATTAACTGTAGTTTGATATTGTTCCCTTGGACATAAATTGATAGTTATAAATACTAAAATTTTGTTCCATGGTCGAATATCTTAATGTAAAATTTAATAAAAGTAGGTTTGTAATAACGGCTGACGAAGGACCGCGGTACGAAAGCTACCGAAAATAAATTTTATTTTATTTTATTTGACCTCCATGCAGTAGCAGAACTTTTATTAAATTTTACATTAATAAATGGATAGCTTTAACGCTTGAAACGGTTAAACCTAGAGTTCGGCGTTTGAATAAGAAATATCCGTTTTATTTGTTTTTATCCATAACCGAAAATTATCCGAATAAAAACTTTTTTTTTGCATATTATATCGTTTTAGAACCGCGAATCATATCCATAAATAAACAGTTAACCGAAATTTTTATTAATAATCGAAACTTTGGCGGTTAATTTATCTGTTCCGCCGAGCTCTAGGTTAGACCCCTGATGATGGTAGCATGTTCTACCGAAACTAGTCGGGCCGTGTAAATAATATTTTAAATAAATCTTGTGCACTAGAAAAATTCGTTGATTAATTTTTTCCCCTTTAACTAGTAAATTTTGCGCAAGTTGCTAAATCGTAATTTTAATCGTACTAACTATAGATATTTCAGCCTTGTTTGTAAAATTGCAGGGTTTTTTAACCATTGAAATCATTAAGAAATGTACCATCCAGCGCGCAATAAATATTAGATTGTCTTTAGCGAATCCACTTTTTTACGTCTCCGAGGGGACATAGCCAAAATCACCGTGTCTGTCTGTGGGTCTGTGGGTCTGTACGCATTTTCGGGGCAAAGTGTAATCACTGCGTTCACAGTTTCTTGTGAAATCAAACTTTTTAATAACACTTGAAGTTCGACGGATTGAAAACTTGTTTAAAAATCAGATTTTCAGCCAATTTAAAAATTATCGTACATTATCGATTAAAATATCGAAAAATGCGTACTATATATTGAAATTAGCTCGAAACTATCGACGTGTACGATAATTATCGTACGTCTGGTAACGCTGGCGGAACCCTTCGCTAGGAATTAAATATTATCCCGTGGATGGTGGGCAAAACCAATTTTAGAAAACCAAAACGCACCAGATTTCAAATATATGATTTTTTTAATTATAAAGAAATAAATTATTATTTATAATAAGAATATTTATGATTATTTAAAAACAAAACTGCCGAATTATCAATTTATTAATCAAAACATCACAAAAATGAAGTAGAATAGATTAGATAAGAAATTTATTATTTGGGTATTTAAAATTTTTTTAATGTTAGGTTAGGTTAAGGTAGATTAGGTTCAGGTTTACGTTAGGTTAGGGTTAGGTTATGTTCAGGTTAGGTTAAAGTTCACGTTAAGGGCGTATCCAGGAATTTATTTCAGGGGGGGTGTGAGGTTACACTGATTTTTATTAGGCACCCCCCCCCCCCAGACATCAACATTTCGGGGGGGGGTTGAATCCCCCGCCCCATAAATACGCCTTTGGTTCACGTTAAGGTTAGGTTAGGTTATGTTCAGGTTCGGGTTAGGTTAAATTATTTTACTATACTAAAAATTGACTTGAAATGGAAAAATTACTTTCGGTTGCTAAAAGATTTTTAACCAATGAAAATTGGGAACCGTTGCTATGTTTAGTCACATGTCTCGTGGAATATATACCTAAAATATGGTGACATTTTACTTTACTCGCGTGCTATAATCTTTAACTTCGAATATCTCAAATAATTGATGTAAATTTTAAACGTGGGATCCTTTACGACGTAACTCCACCGTAGATCAAGTTACCTCCAAAATTTCATTCTCTGATAACGAGGCTTCGCTCGGTAACGTTCGTTTCGCTTCAACAATAAGGGTACACCCTCGTTTAAGATTAGGCTTATCAATGGTTTGTCTTAGCAGAGATGTAAGCGTAGAGCAATATTATAAAGGATCGGAATCCGCTTTCTTATAAATTGGAGTGGGCATTTTTCTTTCGAGCTTATCCCGAGAGTGTACCCAACTCGTAGATACGCTTTTCAGATAAAGTAGGAATTGATCTACAGAGAGAAAAGCAAAATTTGATGGGGTTTCGTCTGAAACGGTGGTCTTTCACCCTTTAATCCCTTCGTCTCGGATGCGAAGCGGATTATAGCGTACAAAATTGGTCTGGCATCGATATACGGATTATATATCTCGGACCAAAGATAAATTGCGAAAGCGGGGTCCATAGATCATCCTCTCTATAGGTCGTAATCAGGGTGCGTGATTCACGCGAGAAAGAAATATTCGAAGACCAAAATAATCACTTGTCTATATCTTAAGAGGCGATAAGGAACAATAATACGACCTAAAACTTCGAGTGTTTCTTCAAAGATGAAGGGTTGAAAATTCTTCTGACTAATACAAACTTAAACGGGGGAAGCACCAACCTAGAGCCTAGACACTTCAACCCTAATTTTATGACTAAAATCGCTTTTAAAAAATCGAGTTATGCCTATAGGTGGTATTCACGAGAAGATGGCTGCCATTGCTCTAAGGTAGATAGTTATGGGGGAAGGGGGATGACACTAGCCTTCCACTACAGCGATGATGACGTCACGAGAATATACCCTATAGGCATGGTTACTCGATCGGTACCCGCGCGTAAGTAAGTGGTGGAGTGGTTAGCACTTTCGCCTCGCAGCGAGAGGAGCCGGGTTCGATCCCAGCTTGTGGCACTGCGTTGAGTTTGCAAGTTCTCTCCTCACTGGTTTAAAGGGTTTTCCCCCGAGCTCTTCGGTTTCCCCTACCATAAAAACCTGTCGAGGTTAACGGTAATAGTTAGTGTAGGGGGAGCTGTTAGCTCGCGTGGCATGAAGGGCTGGCCACCACCCTTCTACGCGTTGTAATCCGGCCACCTGAATTTATGGCTTTAAAAGTCGCTTGATGACTTAGGCCTATAAGGTGGTGCATTGGGTATTAGCCTAGCTGATAATTATTAAGTTTTTTCGTCTCCCGCCAGGTGTCTCTGCTGGTAGGGCATTTATATCCAAATAAAATGGCGGTGATTTTGTAGCGTTTCAAAAAAACGCGAAAAATAAAACTAGTTAGAGAAATTTATACGTATTTCGTAATTTAATGAAAGCGTTTTATAATTTTAATTAAGACCTTGGCAACCTTGTAAAACAAAAAAGCCTATATTTGAAAAAGCATTTCAGTTTTAATGGATACATAGTTTGCATCCCTACTTCATCAATAACGCAGTTCCAAGTATAGATTTATGCACCAAGAATAAATATGTAATATTTGTAATTTGAGCAAGAATGAACCGCACAATGCCGCCATTTTGCTGGTGTAAAACTAATACGCGAGGGTTAACAGTTTCAATCGTCTGCGGATTTTAATTATTTTTAAATGATTAAGGATTTAGTTTCACGTTAAAAATGGTTACCTGCCTTGTTAAAAATTGTTCGATTAGTTCAATTAGAAAGAGAGACCGAATATTGTCGTTTTATTCGAAGGCCTAACTTTGATCAACTTGGCCAACCTCTTTTCGTCGATATTCCTGTCGTCATTTGCTATTTATTTAAATAACCCGGGTTTTTAATCTTATCTGGTTTTGCTTAAGGCCCATAACGATATTATTTTAAAAACTTTAAAGCATATAAATTTAATTTTCGTCAGTTTTGTCGCTTCAATGAGATAGCCAACAAAATGGATACCTATTTAATAGCTATCGGCGAAATGTTTTGAGTTTTTGACCCCCCTCAAATTCAAATTCAAATTCAAAATATTTTTATTTTTTACCTCATGTTAGTGTTTTTAATTTTTCGGAAAATAAAATGCGGAAAATTTTCCGCAAATCAGAAAAATAAAAAATTGAAACATAAATTACTTTTTAGGGGTTTTTAATGTTTTTAACTTTTTATCGATATAAAATGTCTAATATCAGCAAACATACTACAAAACATTAATAGTGTTACATTGTTAATCAGTTTAAACTAGTCTAGAGGTTTAGTTTTACTTTCAGATTCGAAAAAATTAGGTGAAAATTCCGCTTTATTTAAATATGCAAACAATGCATTAGACAAATCATGGAATGAAAACTTTTTTATTTTTTTTTCGGAAAAATACGGAAAATTTCCGGAAAAAAGGCCCTCTTGCATTGACAAACTAAACACTTTATTCTGATTGTAAGATAACAGAAGAACAATAAAAATAAAAATTAATATTAGGTAAAAAACAAAAAGTTACTAAAATTCTAAAAGTTTGGATGCCATTATTTAGAGTCTTACAATAATAAATTAAACTATAGCTTTCGAAAATTATTCCATGGAGACCATAGGCCCCTCCCTTCGGTGCAAACTATGTATAAAAATTAGTGTTGTAAGTCGGAAAATTTTCCGGAAAATGACCGTGGCCTTTTTTTCCGGAAATTTTCGGTATTTTTTCGAAAAAAATAAAAAAAGTTTTCATTCCATGATTAGACTAATATATTGTTTGCAAATTTAAATAAAGCGGCATTTTCGCGGCATTTTTTCGAATCTAAAAATAAAACTAAACCTCTAGACTAGTTTAAACTGATTAAACAATGTAACACTATTAATGTTTTTTAGTATGTTCACTGATATTAGACATTTTACATCTATAAAAAATTAAAAACCCTTAAAAAGTAATTTATGTAACATTTTTTTATTTTTTCAATTTTCCAGGAAATTTTTCCGCATTTTATTTTTCCGGAAAATTAACAACACTGGTGCAAACTATGTATAAAAATTATAAGAAATCTATCAATAGGCTATGATCATTAGCATGAAATGATTGACGTCGTTGGTGTTAGCCAACTTCGATAATATTGATATATAGCCCCCCCCCCCTAGCAAAGGGGGAAAGAACCGGAGGAGTGTCTTTGATTAAATTCCGAGGAAAAGATTACAATTATCAGCAAGCGTTCGCAGAGTCACGTTGTGTTAGGAAGAACTTTGTACAAAGAGTTTCTTCTTTAACATCAAAAGTTGAGTATTTCTTGGAAATTGCGCAAGTTTAAAGTTCGTTGCTAGGCGCGAAGAACGAAGAGCGAGAGAGAGAGAGAAAACGCGTCTACTTTACCGATTTCTTATTAGATAGTAATTCCTTTTTTTTTTAAATAGTTTGATAATTTTTAAGCCAAGGCTTACCACAAACCGTATTGAGACGAGAGTATAGGGTAAAGTCTGTGTTTAAATTTGTTCCCAACCGCTTAAAATGCGAATGTGGTAAATATTCGACCTTGGAAGTCTTCCCCTCCGAGCAATAAAGAAAGAAAAGGATGATCAGTCTCTTTTCTTCGGAGCTTTTTCCTGGTTCAGAGACGGAATAATTTAAAGGGATGAGTATTAGTTCAGTGTGAACGTAACTTGAGAATTCATTGAAAATATAGATAAGGAATAACGATTCTAGCTTTGACAAGATTTTAGAATTGTTCTTAGTGGCCTAGACAATCCAAAACCTCACCCCACTTGACGGATTTCTGGGTACGCCACTGATTTCAATAAACTATAGGATTCAGTCGTAACATTAAGCCTAATGTACCACCAACGCGATAAATCGGCCAAGTTGCTATTCCTCTTCTATGTTTTCCCAAACAGAGTTCGAAACAGGCAGACGGTTGTAAAGTCTAAGCTTACAACAAACCCGTTCACACTGAGCTAAATTAGCCTAATTGGTTTCTAAGGACTCTCAGACTAAGAATTCGTAAGACCAACGTTCTGCTATACGTCTTTAGATATTATTCGATGACCTAACCATATTTATTCGCTGTTACGTATAGTCTAGATGAATGATTAAATATATATTACGCGTTCCTGATCTTCGGAGAAACGTCTGGAAAACGTCAGCGGACGGCCAATCGTCTAAATACGAATTTGGCCAAATTAACCGGCTTGCTTTTGTCTATAAAATTATTGTATACGTAATTTTAAACCTTGAGTGGATTGTTATCAGAGCAGACCGCTGAGAATCCTGTCGAATTTGGATTTTCAACGAAACTGAATAGTACATCCTTGGTGATAGTAGTATATGTCGCCTTGGACCTATTTAGATCCTAGGGGGCCTTGTGCCCAACTAAACGTCAATTGCGTAGTAACTAAAATTAGTTCGGTGATATTTTTTCCCAATGGTCATACTTATTTACGTTATTTATTCCTAAACTAAAATATCGGCTTTCCCAATTGCCCAATATCATAATAACAAGAACCTATTTACGTTACTGAGAACGTAAAAGTCGTCCCGTTTACAGAAACGAATAAAAAATATTATACCTATGACAGACTGAAATTAACAATTTAAATTTAAAAATTGTCTAAGAAAATGCTTTTTCTTGAAACAATAATAAAAAATAATAATAAATTTCAGCAAAAAACAGATTCTACATACAGAAAAACACACATACAAGAAAAATCGCAGAAAAAATCCGAATTAACAAATTTAGCAACTTAAACTTGATTAATGACAACGATATCTCCCCTATATGGAAAAAAGAAAATGGTAACATGTTCACTCAGAATATAACTACTGCGCCCCCCGACCTAACTTGATGTTGTTCCCCTAAATTTATTTACAGTGAAAAAACGTGACGTCGATATACCACTTGTATAATGTTAATAAATAGACTAGTTCGACGAAAAATTGTTACACTTGACAAAGAACCTAGTAAGGCTCGAAACGTTGTGTCCAACTTTTATTGTTTTTAAGTTGTAAATAAAATAATGTATTGCTACATTGATTTTATGAAGTCCTTATTAAATACAGTTATTTATTTCATGAGTATTCCGTAAGAAAATTAATCACTACTATTACTACCATGACAAAAATTAGCGCTTCCAATAATTGAAAACCTTTCAACTATTTCTCTATTTACGATTGATTACATTAATTAAATCGTTAAATTAAGTTTTGATTAAAGTTGAACGAACTAAATTAAGAGTTGAATCGAACTTTTCCGTAATTTTTTTATTTCATCTAAAAAATTAAAGAATGGTTCTTACAACCGATACCAGATGGCGCTATATGAAAGGTAAAATTTCGGGATTCCGTTTAAGAGTAGAAGATTACGCTAACGTATCTGTAAGGTAGACTTGTAATTTCTCAGCATCCTAAATACGTTTTTGATAATAGCTATACGTGTATTGAACTTTTTCAATCATTAAAATTATTACGCAACGAGGAAAACAATAAATAAAATGCGAAATGGGAAAGCCCGAAGCCAGTTATAGCGACCAACAAATCTTCCTAAAGCAACCAGGAAAATGAAACCCGATAGACAATGTATGCAAATAAAAATTGTCTAATAAATATATCAGAAAAAAAGGTTGCATAGAGACTCTTCCTGTATCATAATTCAATTGCAAAATTTCTTCAAACTACCGGCGTGAGTTTATTATAAAACACTGACAAAAAAATGGTTCCAAAAAAAGGTCGCCAAAAACTTCATTTTGAGGGTGGAATCTACCCCATTGTCCCAAATGGACGTCCTTGGACCCTAAAGTCCTCACGATGCGAAATTTAGGGTTGGTTAGTAGGAGCCATTTGTAGGCGCTCAGTTTCCATTAGTGGTGCCAGGATCAAAAGTGGGTAATATTTTCTACTTTTACAAATTTTACAGAAGGTTAATGGGCCTGCTAGGGCTTTACAGGTTAAATGGAGAAAGCTTTTCTAAGGACCTTTAAAACCGATTGTAAACCCTTACAGGTTAAATTGAGGAGGAGATACTGGACACCACTCGAGGGGCTGATCACTCCGCGTAATCGGTGTACAGAGCCGTACCTTTGACTGTACTAATGGGATTACGCGTAATCTTTGAAGTCCCTGCCTTTGGCAGTGCTAATCTAAGCGTAATCCGGTGTACAGACTTTCTAAGAGTGGTTAGCCCCTCGACACCCCTTAACATATATTTGTGGGCCCTTACATTTTAAAATGAGGGAGATTCTGAGGCCCCTGAAAATCGATTTAAATTGAATAAGATATTCTGGGGCCCTTAAAAAAGATTTGGGGGTCCTTACAGTTTAAATTGAGGGAGAGATTCTGAGGCCCCTTAAAATCTATTTTTGTGGCCCTTACTGTGTAAAATAAGGGTGATTCTGAGGCCCCTTAAAATCTATTTGTGGGCCCTTACAGTTATAATTGAGGGAGAGATTTTGAGGCCCCTTAACATCAATTTGTGGGCCCCTACAGTTATAATTGATTGAGTTATTCTGAGGCTCCTTAAAATCAATTTGTGGGCCCTTACAGTTATAATTGAGGGAGAGATTTTGAGGCCCTTCAGATCGATTTTTGGGCCCCCAAGTAAAATGAAAAGTATTCTACCCCTGGGGCCGCCACTGTCAGTCCCCCTCGGTTATGGGCCTGGAAAGGGTGGCAATACCAAAATGTGGACTTCCGCGTTCGAGAGAAAAGTGTCCATTCGCGATATAAGTAACGTACCAAACGCGTTTTCGAGCGAGGCACACTGTAAGAGGTAGAGGCTGCAATTTCTATAGCGTTTATGGGGCAATTTATCATTTTAAGCGCGTACGGGATCTCCGTTCGGCATTTAGATAAAATTTATGCAGCCTTTTAGACGCAGACGGCGTCGGCCGAAAAGTGGGTTTGGTTTTGCTGGCTCTATGCCCGATCACGATCGGATAAGCTCGTTCTTCTACATCGAATTCGAGCCTCCGACAAACCTACGAATACCCTTCATACGTACAGGCAACCGATAAATAAAATATTAACTCGACAATAACGTCTTTAGGGTCGCTCAATAGCCAACATACAGTAGTCTTAATAAATAAAATGCTAGGAAAGTTTAAACCTAAGCGTACAATGCGCGGGATTCCAAACCCACACGTTTTATCTTCTAACAAGTATACTCGAAATGCGGCGAGTTTTCTAGTCCTGTTTGTTTTACTTTATTTTTTTATTTAATTTTTGGCCGGATTGAAAATCGACAAGATCAGAGCTTCCCATTTCTTATAGGACGACATTTTACGTGATTTTATAAAATACGTTTTGCGCCAATATTCGGTTTCGGTTTTCATTCCAACACATTTTATTATTAAACGAGTGACGCTGAAGACCTTGGAATTCCCCCTCAATAAAAACTACTCCCTCAACTTCGAACTAGCCTGGTATCTCGCGGTCGAAATTATTCTTAAAAATTTATCTTTCTCCGGTTAAATATTGAAAAAGCTGCCCGGATCTAGCTTGTCAAACGTACTAGCATTTTATTTACTATGCCGCCTTCTCAGCCCCCCCCCCCCCTTGTATTGTTATATTATAATAATCGAGAAAACAAGTTGAACAGAGGTAAAATATAGTCCGGTGCTTAAGTGGCTCTCTAATAATTATACTAATATTATTGTCATTTATTTCATATATATTAATGAAATTCTTCGTTTAAAATTCATATTAATAAAATTTTTAGTTTTAATTTAATATTAATGAAATTCTTAGTTTTAATTTAATATTAATGAAATTCTTAGTTTTAATTTCATATTAATGAAATTCTTAGTTTTAATTTCATATTAATAAAATTCTTAGTTTTAATTTAATATTAATGAAATTCTTAGTATTAATTTAATATTAATGAAATTCTTAGTATTAATTTAATATTAATGAAATTCTTAGTTTTAATTTCATATTAATGAAATTCTTAGTATTAATTTAATAATAATGAAATTCTTAGTATTAATTTAATATTAATGAAATTCTTAGTTTTAATTTAATATTAATGAAATTCTTAGTTTTAATTTAATATTAATGAAATTCTTAGTTTTAATTTAATATTAATGAAATTCTTAGTTTTAATTTAATATTAATGAAATTATTAGTTTTAATTTAATATTAATGAAATTCTAAATTTTAATTTAATATTAATGAAATTCTTAGTATTAATTTAATATTAATGAAATTCTAAATTTTAATTTAATATTAATGAAATTCTTAGTATTAATTTAATATTAATGAAATGCTTAGTATTAATTTAATATTAATGAAATTCTTAGTATTAATTTAATATTAATGAAATTCTTAGTATTAATTTAATATTAATGAAATTCTTAGTTTTAATTTCATATTAATGAAATTCTTAGTATTAATTTAATAATAATGAAATTCTTAGTATTAATTTAATATTAATGAAATTCTTAGTTTTAATTTAATATTAATGAAATTCTTAGTTTTAATTTAATATTAATGAAATTATTAGTTTTAATTTAATATTAATGAAATTCTAAATTTTAATTTAATATTAATGAAATTCTTCGTTTTAAATTCATATTAATGATATTCTTAGTTTTAATTTAATATTAATGATATTCTTAGTTTTAATTTAATATTAATGAAATTATTAGTTTTAATTTAATATTAATGAAATTATTAGTTTTAATTTAATATTTATGAAATTCTAAATTTTAATTTAATATTAATGAAATTCTTAGTTTTAATTTAATATTAATGAAATTCTTAGTTTTAATTTAATATTAATGAAATTATTAGTTTTAATTTAATATTAATGAAATTCTAAATTTTAATTTAATATTAATGAAATTCTTAGTATTAATTTAATATTAATGAAATTCTTAGTATTAATTTAATATTAATGAAATTCTTAGTATTAATTTAATATTAATGAAATTCTTAGTATTAATTTAATATTAATGAAATTCTTAGTTTTAATTTCATATTAATGAAATTCTTAGTATTAATTTAATAATAATGAAATTCTTAGTATTAATTTAATATTAATGAAATTCTTAGTTTTAATTTAATATTAATGAAATTCTTAGTTTTAATTTAATATTAATGAAATTATTAGTTTTAATTTAATATTAATGAAATTCTAAATTTTAATTTAATATTAATGAAATTCTTCGTTTTAAATTCATATTAATGATATTCTTAGTTTTAATTTAATATTAATGATATTCTTAGTTTTAATTTAATATTAATGAAATTATTAGTTTTAATTTAATATTAATGAAATTATTAGTTTTAATTTAATATTTATGAAATTCTAAATTTTAATTTAATATTAATGAAATTCTTAGTTTTAATTTAATATTAATGAAATTCTTAGTTTTAATTTCATATTAATAAAATTCTTAGTTTTAATTTAATATTAATGAAATTCTTAGTATTAATTTAATATTAATGAAATTCTTAGTATTAATTTAATATTAATGAAATTCTTAGTTTTAATTTCATATTAATGAAATTCTTAGTATTAATTTAATAATAATGAAATTCTTAGTATTAATTTAATATTAATGAAATTCTTAGTTTTAATTTAATATTAATGAAATTCTTAGTTTTAATTTAATATTAATGAAATTCTTAGTTTTAATTTAATATTAATGAAATTATTAGTTTTAATTTAATATTAATGAAATTCTAAATTTTAATTTAATATTAATGAAATTCTTAGTATTAATTTAATATTAATGAAATTCTTAGTATTAATTTAATATTAATGAAATTCTTAGTATTAATTTAATATTAATGAAATTCTTAGTATTAATTTAATATTAATGAAATTCTTAGTATTAATTTAATATTAATGAAATTCTTAGTATTAATTTAATATTAATGAAATTCTTAGTATTAATTTAATATTAATGAAATTCTTAGTTTTAATTTCATATTAATGAAATTCTTAGTATTAATTTAATAATAATGAAATTCTTAGTATTAATTTAATATTAATGAAATTCTTAGTTTTAATTTAATATTAATGAAATTCTTAGTATTAATTTAATAATAATGAAATTCTTAGTATTAATTTAATATTAATGAAATTCTTAGTTTTAATTTAATATTAATGAAATTCTTAGTTTTAATTTAATATTAATGAAATTCTTAGTTTTAATTTAATATTAATGAAATTATTAGTTTTAATTTAATATTAATGAAATTCTAAATTTTAATTTAATATTAATGAAATTCTAAATTTTAATTTAATATTAATGAAATTCTTAGTATTAATTTAATATTAATGAAATTCTAAATTTTAATTTAATATTAATGAAATTCTTAGTATTAATTTAATATTAATGAAATTCTTAGTATTAATTTAATATTAATGAAATTCTTAGTATTAATTTAATATTAATGAAATTCTTAGTTTTAATTTCATATTAATGAAATTCTTAGTATTAATTTAATAATAATGAAATTCTTAGTATTAATTTAATATTAATGAAATTCTTAGTTTTAATTTAATATTAATGAAATTCTTAGTTTTAATTTAATATTAATGAAATTATTAGTTTTAATTTAATATTAATGAAATTCTAAATTTTAATTTAATATTAATGAAATTCTTCGTTTTAAATTCATATTAATGATATTCTTAGTTTTAATTTAATATTAATGATATTCTTAGTTTTAATTTAATATTAATGAAATTATTAGTTTTAATTTAATATTAATGAAATTATTAGTTTTAATTTAATATTTATGAAATTCTAAATTTTAATTTAATATTAATGAAATTCTTAGTTTTAATTTAATATTAATGAAATTCTTAGTTTTAATTTAATATTAATGAAATTATTAGTTTTAATTTAATATTAATGAAATTCTAAATTTTAATTTAATATTAATGAAATTCTTAGTATTAATTTAATATTAATGAAATTCTTAGTATTAATTTAATATTAATGAAATTCTTAGTATTAATTTAATATTAATGAAATTCTTAGTATTAATTTAATATTAATGAAATTCTTAGTTTTAATTTCATATTAATGAAATTCTTAGTATTAATTTAATAATAATGAAATTCTTAGTATTAATTTAATATTAATGAAATTCTTAGTTTTAATTTAATATTAATGAAATTCTTAGTTTTAATTTAATATTAATGAAATTATTAGTTTTAATTTAATATTAATGAAATTCTAAATTTTAATTTAATATTAATGAAATTCTTCGTTTTAAATTCATATTAATGATATTCTTAGTTTTAATTTAATATTAATGATATTCTTAGTTTTAATTTAATATTAATGAAATTATTAGTTTTAATTTAATATTAATGAAATTATTAGTTTTAATTTAATATTTATGAAATTCTAAATTTTAATTTAATATTAATGAAATTCTTAGTTTTAATTTAATATTAATGAAATTCTTAGTTTTAATTTCATATTAATAAAATTCTTAGTTTTAATTTAATATTAATGAAATTCTTAGTATTAATTTAATATTAATGAAATTCTTAGTATTAATTTAATATTAATGAAATTCTTAGTTTTAATTTCATATTAATGAAATTCTTAGTATTAATTTAATAATAATGAAATTCTTAGTATTAATTTAATATTAATGAAATTCTTAGTTTTAATTTAATATTAATGAAATTCTTAGTTTTAATTTAATATTAATGAAATTCTTAGTTTTAATTTAATATTAATGAAATTATTAGTTTTAATTTAATATTAATGAAATTCTAAATTTTAATTTAATATTAATGAAATTCTTAGTATTAATTTAATATTAATGAAATTCTTAGTATTAATTTAATATTAATGAAATTCTTAGTATTAATTTAATATTAATGAAATTCTTAGTATTAATTTAATATTAATGAAATTCTTAGTATTAATTTAATATTAATGAAATTCTTAGTATTAATTTAATATTAATGAAATTCTTAGTATTAATTTAATATTAATGAAATTCTTAGTTTTAATTTCATATTAATGAAATTCTTAGTATTAATTTAATAATAATGAAATTCTTAGTATTAATTTAATATTAATGAAATTCTTAGTTTTAATTTAATATTAATGAAATTCTTAGTTTTAATTTAATATTAATGAAATTATTAGTTTTAATTTAATATTAATGAAATTCTAAATTTTAATTTAATATTAATGAAATTCTTCGTTTTAAATTCATATTAATGATATTCTTAGTTTTAATTTAATATTAATGATATTCTTAGTTTTAATTTAATATTAATGAAATTATTAGTTTTAATTTAATATTAATGAAATTATTAGTTTTAATTTAATATTTATGAAATTCTAAATTTTAATTTAATATTAATGAAATTCTTAGTTTTAATTTAATATTAATGAAATTCTTAGTTTTAATTTAATATTAATGAAATTATTAGTTTTAATTTAATATTAATGAAATTCTAAATTTTAATTTAATATTAATGAAATTCTTAGTATTAATTTAATATTAATGAAATTCTTAGTATTAATTTAATATTAATGAAATTCTTAGTATTAATTTAATATTAATGAAATTCTTAGTATTAATTTAATATTAATGAAATTCTTAGTTTTAATTTCATATTAATGAAATTCTTAGTATTAATTTAATAATAATGAAATTCTTAGTATTAATTTAATATTAATGAAATTCTTAGTTTTAATTTAATATTAATGAAATTCTTAGTTTTAATTTAATATTAATGAAATTATTAGTTTTAATTTAATATTAATGAAATTCTAAATTTTAATTTAATATTAATGAAATTCTTCGTTTTAAATTCATATTAATGATATTCTTAGTTTTAATTTAATATTAATGATATTCTTAGTTTTAATTTAATATTAATGAAATTATTAGTTTTAATTTAATATTAATGAAATTATTAGTTTTAATTTAATATTTATGAAATTCTAAATTTTAATTTAATATTAATGAAATTCTTAGTTTTAATTTAATATTAATGAAATTCTTAGTTTTAATTTCATATTAATAAAATTCTTAGTTTTAATTTAATATTAATGAAATTCTTAGTATTAATTTAATATTAATGAAATTCTTAGTATTAATTTAATATTAATGAAATTCTTAGTTTTAATTTCATATTAATGAAATTCTTAGTATTAATTTAATAATAATGAAATTCTTAGTATTAATTTAATATTAATGAAATTCTTAGTTTTAATTTAATATTAATGAAATTCTTAGTTTTAATTTAATATTAATGAAATTCTTAGTTTTAATTTAATATTAATGAAATTATTAGTTTTAATTTAATATTAATGAAATTCTAAATTTTAATTTAATATTAATGAAATTCTTAGTATTAATTTAATATTAATGAAATTCTTAGTATTAATTTAATATTAATGAAATTCTTAGTATTAATTTAATATTAATGAAATTCTTAGTATTAATTTAATATTAATGAAATTCTTAGTATTAATTTAATATTAATGAAATTCTTAGTATTAATTTAATATTAATGAAATTCTTAGTATTAATTTAATATTAATGAAATTCTTAGTTTTAATTTCATATTAATGAAATTCTTAGTATTAATTTAATAATAATGAAATTCTTAGTATTAATTTAATATTAATGAAATTCTTAGTTTTAATTTAATATTAATGAAATTCTTAGTTTTAATTTAATATTAATGAAATTATTAGTTTTAATTTAATATTAATGAAATTCTAAATTTTAATTTAATATTAATGAAATTCTTCGTTTTAAATTCATATTAATGATATTCTTAGTTTTAATTTAATATTAATGATATTCTTAGTTTTAATTTAATATTAATGAAATTATTAGTTTTAATTTAATATTAATGAAATTATTAGTTTTAATTTAATATTTATGAAATTCTAAATTTTAATTTAATATTAATGAAATTCTTAGTTTTAATTTAATATTAATGAAATTCTTAGTTTTAATTTAATATTAATGAAATTATTAGTTTTAATTTAATATTAATGAAATTCTAAATTTTAATTTAATATTAATGAAATTCTTAGTATTAATTTAATATTAATGAAATTCTTAGTATTAATTTAATATTAATGAAATTCTTAGTATTAATTTAATATTAATGAAATTCTTAGTATTAATTTAATATTAATGAAATTCTTAGTTTTAATTTCATATTAATGAAATTCTTAGTATTAATTTAATAATAATGAAATTCTTAGTATTAATTTAATATTAATGAAATTCTTAGTTTTAATTTAATATTAATGAAATTCTTAGTTTTAATTTAATATTAATGAAATTATTAGTTTTAATTTAATATTAATGAAATTCTAAATTTTAATTTAATATTAATGAAATTCTTCGTTTTAAATTCATATTAATGATATTCTTAGTTTTAATTTAATATTAATGATATTCTTAGTTTTAATTTAATATTAATGAAATTATTAGTTTTAATTTAATATTAATGAAATTATTAGTTTTAATTTAATATTTATGAAATTCTAAATTTTAATTTAATATTAATGAAATTCTTAGTTTTAATTTAATATTAATGAAATTCTTAGTTTTAATTTAATATTAATGAAATTATTAGTTTTAATTTAATATTAATGAAATTCTAAATTTTAATTTAATATTAATGAAATTCTTAGTATTAATTTAATATTAATGAAATTCTTAGTATTAATTTAATATTAATGAAATTCTTAATTTTAATCTAATATTCATGAAATTATTAGTTTTAATTTAATATTAATGAAATTCTAAATTTTAATTTAATATTAATGAAATTCTTAGTTTTAATTTAATATTAATGAAATTCTTAATTTTAATCTAATATTCATGTAATTCAAAAATGACGCTTATAAGTTTAGCTTCCAGTAAAATGCTCTATATTCCTAGAACAGACAGCGACGAAGCGAAGCTCTATACCCTGGGAGTCAGTTCACAGATATACAAGGGCCGCTCTCCGTTGTTGCAATGGTGTCAATCAAAAAGAAATGTATTAAACTTGTCCATAATAATCCTAGATGGCGCCCGACTAAAAATCGGAAAACCCCAACCTTCGCAAAAGGGCTGTTCAAATTCAAATAAAATATCCAGTCTCCAGAGAGAGAGATGTGCGATGTTAATCGACAGTCCAGAAAACACTCGGTGAAAGGGTAAAGTCCGCGCCCGCTAATTTGACAAGCCAATAGGGAGTTTACAGTATGACGTGCCACTACGTCACCCGTGCTTTTTCCTATTGATAAAAAATTTCCCCCCACAATGGCGGCCATGCTCAAAGCTACGGAGTGATATTTCCCTATTTTAGATCATATCTAAGGGGGGGAAGGGGGCTAGCCAAAGTATAACGGGGTGTTTCGAAATGTTTGCATTCTCAATGTTCCACAAATAGTTTATATCCAAAATTCCGATTGTTCGTGATTTTTTGTCGCGCACCAATTTAAACGTTTAAGTAAATCGGCTAAAATATGGAACGTATATCCGGTTTACAAACTTTAAAATAATTCACGGAACACCCAAATACAACTAAAACGCCTTGAAATTTACTATTTAGCATTCTTTTTATTTTAAAATTTAAAATTTTGGTACATTTTTTAAATGAATTAATTTTCATAAAATAACTAAGTTTTTAAACTAAATGATAAAACCAGGTGAAGAAACACATCTAAATTGCAATCATCACAGAAAGCCATCAGAAAATTTATTAACGAAATTTGCATTTACATCAAATGTTATATAACGATGAATTATAACCGTTAATAGTAACCTTTGCTAAAGACCAAAACACAGAAAAATAGTATTAAGTATAGGTGGTATTCACGAGAAGATGGCGGCCATTGCACTAAGGGGGAAAGGGGGATGACATTAGCCTTCCACTACAGCGATGATGACGTCACGAGAATACACCCTATTCAGTTTTAAATTTTAAATTTCTGCAACTGATTTTAATGTTCTATGGTTTAAATAATGGATGACTTGGGCCTAAGGTGGTGCCTTGGGTATTAGGCTAACTGATTATTATAATTTATTATAATTAAGTTTTTTATTTATATTAACAATTACAAAGACCATCTATATTCGAATTAATAAAAACACCTAGAGGTCGGGGATGGTTAACTTTTATTCAATAGATAAAGCTCTCAAAATTATTCGTAAAACGTTTTGATCAAGTAATTTATATTTCTGTATTGTCCGATTAATTTTTTGATAAATTTGTAAAATTAATCGGAAAAACAACGTTTTTTTCGATAAAAATCAAATTTTACGAATAATACATAATAATGATAATTTAATCATTTTCCGAAATATTAACCGGTAAATGATTAACCGTCCCCGACCTCTAAAAACACCAAAATCCATCTGAAATTTTCGTATTGCGAAATTTGCATACAGTTTGTAAATATCTTCAAATAAGTTATATAAAGTCCGAGTGCTCATGTTATATAACGATGGATTATAAATAATATAGACCAAAAATTGTTTATTAAATATTCTTAAATTTTACAATTCATTAAATATGTTTAATGTTTTGTTGTTTAATTAATTCGAATTGAGCTTAAATTTTACAATTCATTAAATATGTTTAATGTTTTGTTGTTTAATTAATTCGAATTGAGTTTTTGTTATTTGAATTATCGAAAGCCCCCGAAATCCATCAGAAATTGCGTTACTTTACATACAGCGCTCGAATATCTTGAAATAAAGCGTGTTATATAACGATAGGTTTTTTCGTTCGCAATAGAAACCACTACATAGACGAGTAGAAGCTGTCATTAAGCTACGTACGAATTTGACAAACGGCTGTTCAATTCTACCTCGTTCAGACTCAACAGAGGAGGACGAAATGGAGAATAAAATTAGATTCTCGTTACGAGGCGATAATGAAATAATTTCGAGCGCGACATAACAATCATTTGTTTTTATCGACTTAATATTTCCCGCAGAGGCGACGGAGCGGGCGAAAATGCTTCGATGGTGACGCGTTCACCGACGCTAGATGCTCGAGCCAGATAAGGAGAATAATTTTCATTTTCATTCACAGTCCCTGGAATATTAATAAGAGCCCGCAAATCGCCGCCTTGTAATTATTACGAGAAAGTAGGAAAGGACATCGCTGTGACGACCACGTGCTCTGAAAAATACAAATACGTTTCTATAGGGATAATTTCTTAAAACAAATTTAGGACGGTTTTAACTATAGCTGTGATCATTTCAATAACTATTATTAAAATATAATACAATAGATAAATATTACCTTGAAATTAATTAAATTTATATATATATATATATATATATATATATATTCCCATCCATTTTCGTCTCTTTTGTTTTAGAGACTGGTAATTCGGAATGAACAATTATATATTACCATAAGCCTATCATAAGGTCCCCATAAGTAAAGATCTAGCATAGAACCCCATGTTTACGGCATTGTCCATGCGGGGAGAAAATTAACGTACGACGATAGGGCAGTAGCGATATCTCTTTTTTTTAATTTCTACATGCAAGATATTAACTTACTTGGTAGAGCAGCCACGCTCGGGTTGATAAATGCCGCACAAAACGCGTCTAAATCTCACATTTGAAAAACAAATACCTTCAGAAACGCAACTCTTATTTCTAATAGCCAGTTTTAGGTTCTGATGAATCATTTTGCAAAGATAAGTGTTAATTATCCCGCGTGTTTCTAAGTTTAAAAACGTTCGCGCACGCCTTCTGCGCATTTTATATCAGACATGCATAGTTGAGGACGTAGCCACTAGGAGGTGCAGATTTTGAATACCTACCTCTTAATAACGAGTATGTGATCGTCAAAAATTTGGCCTAGGCCTTTGCTTATGGGTACTTATGATTGGCTTATGATATTACCCATTTCGTTTACGGTTTAATATTTTACGATGGGTATTATTGGGTTCGTATTACCATGAGTCTATATTATTTTTCCATAAGTTGGTCACTTTGGGGAATATTTTACTGAGAGCAAGTAACGGAGTGACGTCATCACTAGAAGAAAATCTCCCCCTAGCGAGGCGCTGTCAAAGGCTACGTGTGACGCGTTAGCAAGCGGACGCAAAACGGCGGACAAAGCCCGTCATGCAGTCTGTCTTGTGAATATAGCTCTCAGGAAAACCTTTGAGTGTGAAGAATTGGAAGGGTCACACTTATGTAACAGTATTATAGACTTATGGTATTACGGGACTGCACCCACCTTGTTGGGCCTCGCGTATTAAAAATAAACGTTGTCCTGTCTTTGATAATTTTCAGTTACACTTTTTAAACTTTATTTAAGAATAATAAAAAACAAGTTTTACAGAATTTTTAACTGTAGGGTGTATTTTTTTTAAATAGAAATGAACACGGAAGGATGAAAATAATAGACGCATCCTTTTTTGGGGAAGAATTAGGGGCGACCTGCAAAAAGAAAAAATAAATTCCAAAACGCAGACAAACGCGGCACCCCAAATATAAGTTTTAATTTTCACTTTCGGCGTTTCGGAAGATCAAAAGAACTATTTTTGGGGGTTGGGGGGAGGGGCAAGAACTGGGGGGGAATGGATTAAAACGTTACAAGGCTTCGCTAAACGAAGCGACACGCCAGTCGTCTGCTATTTTGTTTACAAATGATGCCGACATTAAGGCCATACACGCGATACGCGTGATTCGTTACGACAATGAACGAACGATGACAGCGGAGCGTAAAGGAGAACGCAGACGCGACAGACTAGACGCTCACCCTTCACGACTGCGGTTAATTATAGTCTGGCAGATTACCCGATTGTTGAAAAGGGTAAACATTTCATACTCTTACTAGTTTGTCAGCGCTATCGGGTTACTTGGCAAAAATAAATATAAACGAACTTAATTACCAATAAAGTATTTGGTTACTTGGCAAAACATAATTACCAATAAAGTATATGGTATTTATACTGGCGTGAAGACTTTGTTGGTGGGCTTAGCTTCCTACTGGTGACGAATATAGGAAGTAAAATATATCGTTACTTTAATTTCTAATAAAAGAAAATTTCGAGATAGTAAATTGGAGAAGGCGCGAATTGTCAGTGAGGCCGGTTTGGAATCGGCTCAATCCCTCGACGGCATTGGAAACAGCTGTCAACCGGCTTTCCGCTCGCTGACAAGAGAGGTCGACCATTTCGCGGTCGCCGACAAAGCGTGAAGGCAGCGTTCAATCGCCGCGAATTCACGTTGAAGCCACCATAAACACGCACCGTCGGAACGACGGAGGTCAATTTTTTATCATTTAAATCCTTAACCCATAAAGCGAAGGGCGCATCCTAGTTCAGACAACCTTACAAATCACCCCTTAATGGCGGATCAGATTTAGCATCGCGGTCTCGAAAATCCTAATTACGTTTATACAATGCCATCATCTGGATTATAATCCCTATAAGCAAAGAAATCGTTAGATTTGTAATTAATTTCCATAATCCGACTTTTCAATGCAAACTCGAACCTTATGTCCTTAATTCCAGGAAAATTACGCGATAAAGGTGCAGCTGATCTTTGACGTGGTCTTAGAGCACAAATTACGTAAGTGCGTGTCATTTAAATTGAGTATACATTCTTTGGGAAATTCTAGAAAAATACCAAGGCCTTTTTTCCGCAAATTTTTCAGTATATTTCCGGAAAAAAAAAGGTTTTAATTAAATTGACTAGCCTAATATTGTTCGCCACTTTAAATTTCGAGGCATTTTCGCCTCATTTTATCGAATCCAAAAGTAAAAATAAATAGAATTAAAACCCTTAAAAAGTAAAATACGTTTAAATTGTTTTTCCGATTTATGGAAAATATACCCGCATTTAATTTTTCCGGAAAATTAACAATTCTTAAAATTTCTACATTCCTACAATAAACGGTTTTCTCCAAGTTGACGCTCTGAATTTATTCTTTGATTTTAAGCTAGGAATTTTCCATAAGGCAGTAGCGAGATGCTGATCACTCCGCGTAATCGGTGTACAGAGCCGTCCCTTTGACTGTACTAATGGGATTACGCGTAATCTTTGAAGTCCCTGCCTTTGGTAGTGGTAGTCTAAGCGTAATCCGGTGTACAGACTTTCTAAGAGTGGTTAGCCCCTCGAGCAGTAGGAATAGTGGCTTCTAAAAGTCCACCAACAGCGCTTCTAGTGTGAAATTCGTTAGTGAGTGGTGGATTATGAAATATTTCAATTTAAAATACACCAATAAAATAATAAACAAAAGATATCAGAAATCCTATCAAAAGCAATTTCTTCCCTTTACTCAAAAGCTTTAAATCCTATAAGTAAACTTGATTTATATATTTTTCAACAATATTATAGTAAATTTACGAGATTTTCGAATTAAGCGTTATTTGAAAGAAGACCATTAAATTAAAAACGCCTCTTCATTTACGTTATCACGCGGAAATTCATTAATTTTATCTTAATCGCAATTGTTTTTATCTCTCTTTTTCTAAAACTTATTATCAAATTTCACCTTTAATTGGTGACGGACAATTAATTAAGCAGTATCCAAGGTTAACGGGATTTTTTTTGTTCATGAAAATTGACAAATAAATACAAAACTTTGAAGGAGAAGGGAAGTTGATAGAGCCCCGGAATTTAGAATATGCGGAAATTGGAATCTATAAAGGAAACTTGGAAAAGGGCTCGCTTCGATAGGCGCGCGAAATATTTATTGACTTGACCGAATTATTTCAACTCAGTCTGGAAAACCCGACGAAAAATAACGAAATTCTTTAGAACTAGATCGGAAATTTTGCGAGTTGTAAAAATTAAAACTTGATTGGAGGATTTTAAGGCCGAAATCAAGGTGTGCGTTAAACGAGGCTCCCGGTGCATCTCCGAAACCTATACCTTTAAAGCCGTTATTAAAGGAAATCTGAGGCGTTAGGGAGGTTCAATTAGCGACAATCGCCACGCGACGATAAAAAGGAAACGGGTTTTGACCCGAATGCTTGTTTTTTATGAATTTAGTGGTACTCGGTTCAAGGTTTGCGTTTGATATTGGGGAACTATAGAAATAAGGTTAGTATTTAATATACTGACAAGGTTAACGTTGGATTTTTAGGGTTTCGTATAGTGTGTGTGTTGGATTCGAGAGGTAAGAAACCTTACTTCAATCAGGAACACAAGAATTATATGGCGCTGGTAGTTGGCGACAGAATCAACCGATGCCTAGGCGGAAGGAGAAGAATGAGGTACGGACTGCGACGTCTTGTCCTTGAGTAATTATCAGGATTGGCACGCTACTTAGCGTCCTACGTAGCCGCGAAGAATCGGGGCAGGGACTCCGCTCTCTCTCTCTTAGAAAAATAAAGACTAACATCGTGTCATGAACAACACACACAAGGAGAACGGAGCTAGCCTTTAAACACGCTAACGCAGTGTTGTGTACAAATTTCATTGGACAAGCCTTTTCGCTGAGCTTTTTACGGTAAGGGGGAAGTCAATTTCCGAATTTTCCCCTTCCGACGGCAGCAGCTGCTAAGCGTCTAACCAATGAAAACTGTACGCGAGAAAATGCACGACTTTTGACGGGTTGCGTTCCCCTTGCGTGGGGTGCTGTGTTTGCTGTTCCTAGGTGTCATTGTCGTTTGGAGTAGGGCGAATGACTGCAGCCTGTAACAGCCAGCTCCTACTCGACCAAATAATTATTAAACTTCCGCTCGAAACAGTCACACGTGGGGATACACCCATTCGTTTTCGGTGCCCACTCGAATGTAGAGCTTCGAGGCATCGGGGTTAATGATAATTTTATCAATTTCAGGGTGACCAGGGAAAGACTTTTTACAAGAAAAATAGGAATTTTAGAAGCGAGTTATAGGAAAATGTAGGAAATAAAATAGGCGAATTAATCGGAATTATATAAGAATTCTAAAGGCGAATTATAGGAAATAAAATAGGCGAATTAATATTATTATAAGAAAATATAGGAAATAAAATTGGCGAATTAATATTATTATAAGACAAATATAGGAAATAAAATAGGCGAATTAATATTATTATAAGCAAATATAGGAAATAAAATAGGCGAATTAATATTATTATAAGAAAATATAGGAAATAAAATAGGCGAATTAATATTACGATAAGAAAATATAGGAAATAAAATAGGCGAATTAATATTATTATAAGAAAATATAGGAAATAAAATAGGCGAATTAATATTATTATAAGAAAATATAGGAAATAAAATAGGCGAATTAATATTATTATAAGAAAATATAGGAAATAAAATAGGCGAATTAATCGGAATTATATAAGAATTTTAAAGGCGAATTATAGGAAAATATAGGAAATAAAATAGGCGAATTAATATTATTATAAGAAAATATAGGTAACTAAATAGGTGAATTATAAAAAAATAATAAGGTAATTTTTTCATATCGGTATACTTTGACTCGAATCACCTAGAGTACTGATAATATTTTTATATACGGCCTTCTTGCATTATTGGATCACTTAGCGGATTTCCAAAGATGGTACATTTCAAGATTTTGTTCGAAAGGGGCAGTGTTTTCACTAGATGTTTTATGACACGGCAAAAAAGTTCTTTCATTTTCAAAAGAGCGTGAAATTATAGGAAAATAAAGGAATTTATAGGAAGGCGATTTCTCAAGGATAAGATATGTAATATATATCGATTAAGTTATATTATCGATTCACATGAAACATCAATATATACTTGTATAAGGAAATACGCTTTTCCTTTCGATAAATGTAGCATCACGGCCAACTTCGATCTCTCGCGCTACAGCAGCCATCTCATTCGTTGACGTTTCTGTGTTAACCTATGAGCAAAAGATGCGTATGACGTGAGCGCCCCTAGCGGATTATTATTTTTAGTATAGTTTTTACATTGAAGTCAATATAACAACCGAGCGTGGCGCTGAACACCTACACGTTATAGTATAGTTTATAGAGGAAAAATCCTTGCTCGCGGAATTTCGACGAATGTGTTGGCCGCTGTAGCGCGAACAGCGCGTGATCAAAGTTGGCCGTGGTAGCATTGACTGTAGATTTCTCTTCTTAGTAATATACTACTAAAAATAGTCAGTTCATTTAAAAGAAATGTTTCCAACAGCGTAACTTCATTTTTCCAGAAACTAGAAATACGTCGGGTACTACGAAAAACAAGGTTAGTCTAGCGAAGGTCTGCGCGAATTAAGCAAAACACATTACAATAAGGGGTAGAACATCTGCAAATGTCAAGATAAACCCCATCTATCGGGAAATAAGCGTTAACAACCGGGGAACATTGTCCGCGAGAGACTGGGAGGTCAGGGAAAAGAAATCAAAGCTGAAAATCAAAGCGGGAGAGTCGGCCTCGAGTCGGGCAGCCCATAAAGATAATATTGTTTCCTGGGCAACGGGACATCGCCGTTCGAGCCGCAATAACAAGCTGTAAAAAGATGATTACCGCTTCAGCGCCGCTCGAGAATATGGTGGCTAGCGCGGGTGGGCACGTGGCTACTTTCTAGGGCGGTTCTGGTCGCGCTAGTGGTCGCGAAGCCGGGGGACCACGCGCCACGCTGAGAAAATCCTTGTCGAGGCAAAAACGCGCGGCTGGAGCGCGAGGGTCACAAACGGCTATCGCGGACGGGTCAATTGGGGTCATTTTTAGCGAGGAAATAACGGGGAGAATGAAAACGGAAGTGGCTCAGTCGGGAAGCTCATCCTATCGCGGGAGGTATAGGGCCGCGAGGGAAGTGAAGTCCGCGAGGCGAAGAGCGCGGGCCCGGGGTCGGGTGCGGGGCGTCTGGAGGATCTCTTTTAGGGCCCTCGTTCCGTCTTTGACAGGTCAGTTCCCGACGGCAGCCTGTTTGTCTAGAGGGCGTGATCCGCGGGAACCCTTCGCGGAGAGATGAAAATCTTTTTTATATTCCTCGTCGGGTCAATAAAGGGAACTCAGCTCAGATAGAGAGATTTATTAAACGATAACTTCTCTTTCAGTACTCTATCCGTTCCATTCTTCTCCAATGGAGTCCGCGTGGAATCTTCACTGGAGAAGAGAAGAGAGCCTGAGAGTGGCGGCGGTCCTCCTTTTCAGCCATTAATAAACATCGCCGTCTTTCAAGTTCGTCTCTCTCTCTCGGGGCTGCAACGACGGATGCCCATTATAACATCCGACTTCCTCTTTCGTGACAAAAAGTCGCGTTCATTCCGGGGAATATGATAGGCGTGAAATGAACGTCTCCGTTCTTTTCGAAGTAAAAACGACGTAAGCGGCCGCCGATTATAGCCTCGAAAGGACAACATTCATCCTAATTGCTTTCGAATAGAGATCGTTGTAAAATCGAGCCAAGCACTGTTTTAACGCGGAATACGAGGAAAGCTATCGAATAACGTCAGAGACGGTAATTACGAATGGCAGCGAACCAGAGTCCTTTCCAGCCTGGTAATTGTTCAAACACACGCGCCGTCTGGACAGAGTCAATTTCGAGTTTTACACACACACGCGCGCGCGCGGCGAGATCATTAATAGGGTCATCCTAGCGAGCGCCCAGACTCGACGTACGTATAGCCATAACGAAGCTGATATAGCGTTGGCAAAACTTAGCGGAATGTCCCGTCGAAGCCGACAGCGAGGTCCGGCCAACGCGGCCATCCATTCGGAGGGCCATCATTGGGCCAATCGATTTCGCATTACGCGTAGCGGTTCGAATTTTGATAATTGGCCTCTCGCTCTTATATCGGCGAGTGGAAATGGGTCCGGGTATAGATCATTTCGGCAAAGGTCGTCTCCGTCCAATAGGCCGTAATATTACAACCGTCTACGGAACCGTCTGCAACAGCGACCGCTATACGTTAATTAGCGCTTATAGATAGCGAAGATGAGCCTTCGGCTGACCCGCCATTTCCATCAAAGGCGAAACGCGTCGCCGCTCGACGCCTAAAGTACCAGGTCGTCGCTACAACGGCGTCGCTAAAATAGTTTAAACGCGAATTAGGGAGAAAGCGAGGGCTCTTCGTACCGCCCCGCTTATGACTCATCGCGGCCGACCGCGTATAATTAGGACGCGGCCAAGTAACCGATAGTGGACGGCGATTTGCAATCGTAACTAGACATACGGAGGAAGTGGTGAATCTACCAACGCTAAAGGACATCCTGGGCCCCCTCCCGGAGCACCGCCAACGAAGTTTATTAAGCGCGTACGTTTAAATACGTCATCGAACGGGCCCACACCAGACAGCCCAGTCAAAGAGAGAAGGTTATCCAAAAAAGGTACTGGTAGCGCGTCAAGGTACGCCAAAGAAGAGGCGAGAGAGCCATTTGTCTTTCGAGTACAGATACGAGTAACATTTGGTCGGGAGGAGCGACCCACGCGTGGCGCCGTGCGAAACGTGGGACGCGGCCTTCAGATTATTCTTGTCTCTATGTTACCAAGAATGGATTCTGATTAGCGGAAGATATTTGGACAGCCGCTTGATTCCCGGTTGATAAACCACGCCCCCTTCCACCTTCCCTCGTGTAATTTTCATACGGAGGGGCGGGGGAATAGTCAAATACAATCGCGGGCTCTCCTCCGTATCATCACGGAATCGTGAAAATAAAGGCAATTGCGGCGGTTACACATTCTCAGTTAGCCCAATTAAATTCTTGGTATAACAAGTAAGCAATCTATCCGGCGCAGTACGGTGTACAAATGTATAGATTTACTAATGACCCCGGCATGGCCAAAAGCAACGGGAATTAAGGCGCGCACTCTTTGGATAGCGCTGACTTCGAGACTTGATTATTACGTATTATTTATCGTCGGAAGAATCAGCTTATCCGACGATGAAGAATCTCTCCGCTGTCAGCTCGGAGTGAACGTATCCAAGGGGCCTTCGACTCGGGTCTGCCCTGTGTTTCGAAAAGGGAATTCATCTTGGGGATTATAAATAGTGAGCGCCGAAGAGAGAGAAAGAGAGGAATGCATTGGAGGGGCCTACCGAGATGAATCAGCGTAGTTAGGGTATTGAATCTCCCGGTTCATTCACACCCTTCCTTTTTACCCACGTGCGCCAGATTCCCCTTGTTTTTTAGGACATGAGCCAGGGGCCCCGTCTCTCCACTCCGCCCACCGCAACACCCCCCTTTCGTTTCGCCTAAAATAAAGATGCCAAGCAAGCACATGGGGTTGCGATAAACCAAAAAAAATTAAATACAACTTTTACATTTCACCCACATTAAATAATTCAGAGCTAGCGTCTATTAATATTTTATAAATCAGAATTATTTTCATTATAAGTTATATAACGACAATAAGTATGACAATTATTGCGCAATCAAGGTTTAGTTCTCAGCTTAAAGGCCCCGGGTGTTTAAATATTCCCAAGGCGAAATATAATACTATACCAAGGATGATAATACCCATTTCGGGTGCAAGTTCACTTTAGAGTTGGGCGATAATGTCAGTGTCGAAGAAATTAGCATTTAGATAATAGGAAGTGTCATACTTTTTGTTGTTACGTTACTTATGATTCATCTTCAGGCCTTGTTTAAGAAAAGCAAATAATACTGCAATCTCATTGGTTCTTAAAAATTACGTTTTTCGACGCGATTAACGCTGCTGCGAGGACGCAAAAAATAAGATCGCCAATCACATCTAGCTTCTTTTAAACCTGGTGGTAGAAAAATGAAATTCATTAATCCATCATAAATATCGAATCCATGTTTTTTTTTAAACTGTTACATCAAATGTAATTTCAATTTTTTCATTTTCCTCGTTGCACTGAGAAATATACGTGGTAAACTTTGAACCATGTAGTAGGTGGTTTTTTTTTTTGCTTGTCCCAGGAGAAAAAGTGTAAACTTTTTACCCTAAAACGTTTTATTCTCCTGTTTTCGGGGTAAGATTTACCCTGTCCCGAATTTTGTTCGCTTGTTCCAGAGCTCAAACGTTACACTTTTTACTCCTCCTCGAAAGGAGGTGTAGAGGGAGTAATCTAGCTTATATAGAAAATTCGTCCGCTTAAATTTCGTTTCACGAAAACATAACGGGTTTTGAACATCTTCACATGTGCCAAGCTTTTAATAACGAATATCCAATTGTTAAATGCTATTTAATGACTTTAAAAGTCGCTTGGTGACTTAGACCTAAGGTGGTGTCTTGGGTATTAGCCTAGCTGATTATTATTATTATTAAATAAATAAGAAAAATGTGTCCTATATTATATAACCTTTAACCTCTAACTACTCCCTTCTTACTCCAACTCGTTTTTTTCGTCAAGATAGATTTGGAGTAAAATGACGTCATAGGGCTACAAATTTTAAGCTGCTCAAAAAACCCACCTATAGTTGTACCATATACGCGAGTTAATCATTGATTCCATTTGGCGATAAATTATCTCCCATTGAAAAGTGTCTGAGCCTACGTCCTAGATGCGATACTTCTGATAAAAGCATCGCTTCAAAGCGCAAAGAGAAGAGCTATAAAAAGACGTCATATGAAAACAAACATTACTGGGCAAAACGCGTTACCGTATCCTTAACCTAATAATTGAAGCTCCTTTCGTGGTGGCTTTATCATGTTAAAAGTATTTCAGCAGTCTACGTAGGTTTTCCCGGGAAATGGGAGGACAGCTCGATTCTTCATTCATTCCGAGTTCCCATTTAAAGAGTTTTGTTTTCAGCGTGCAGTTTTCAACTGCAGATAGCGTTCGGTGAACGCCCAACGGCATTACGCGAAGAGAATTTTCGTAGTAAACCTCCGACGTAACGGCGGAATTAGAGGGAATTCGTAAACGACCTTAATCCCCGTCTACTATACACACACTCTATATCCGATTCATTGAGAGAGGACGCTTCCGGGAATTCAAAGATCGAAAGCTTTTCAATCGGAAAGAAGAACGTTCACTTGGCGAAACGGTAAAAAGAAAATACGGACTGCTTTTCATTAGAGAAAAAACGACGTGACAACGTCGAGTCTCGACGCAAAAAATCTACGTTAGGCCTAATGCTTACTTTACATTAGTGGGTAAATAGGTTTTTCACGCTCGTTAAGCAAAATAAACTATTACGAATGCTAGTGGAAATTAAACTTTAAGATCGGTTTTCACTATTGTAGAAACGCCGTAACGGCGAGCGTCAACGTCAAAAATCTACGTTAGGCCTAGTGCTTAGTTTACATTAGTATGTAAAAAGGTTTTTGACGTTCGGAAAGCAAAATATATTATTACGTGTTCTAGTGGAACTTACTTTTAAGACAGATTATCACTATTATAGGAACGCCGAGTGTCGTGGCAAAAAACTTCTTTAGGCCTAATGCTTACTTTACATTAGTGTGTAAAAAGGTTTTTTACGCTCGAAAAACAAAATATATTATTAAGTGTTCTAGTGGAAACTAAGCTTTAAGAGAAATTATCACTATTGTAGAAACGCCGTAACGACGAGCGTCAACGCCTAAAATCTACGTTAGGCCAAATGCTTTGTTTACATTAGGATGTAATAAGGTTTTTCACGCTCGGAAGGAAAAATACATTATTAAGTGTACTAGTGGAACAAAAATCAATATGGCAACGATTGTCGACGCAAAAAAGCTTCGTTAGGCCTAATGCTTAGTTTACATTAGTATGTAAAAAGGTTTTTGACGCTCGTTAAGCAAAATACATTATTACGAATGCTAGTGGAAATTAAACTTTAAGATCGGTTTTCACTAGGACCAAAATGTCACCACGCCGAGCGTCGATTTTTAAAATGTCCCTTCGGCCTAAGGCTGGTTTTCACTAAGGCAAAAACGCCACTATACGGCGGAATTCGATTAGAACGCGTAACGGCACCGTCACTCAATTTTGGCACCTATAAACGTATTTTACTCGCATAAAGCCTACTTTTCACTAGGGCAGGAACGCCGTGACGCAAAAAAAAATGTACTCATAGTTTGCACCGAAGGGAGGGGCCTATGGTCTCCAAGGAAACTGGGAGGGCGATCAAAAATTCAAACCATTTCGCGCGTAGCTACTAAATAGGTAGCCATTTTGTTGGTAATCTCGTCAAAGCTACAAAACGTATTAGATTTATGCTTTAAAATTTTAAATGGGCCCTAAACAAAGCCAGATAAGATTCTAAGGCCGGGTTATTTAAATAAAATATCAAATTACGACAGAAATATCTACGAAAAGAAGTTAACAAAGCTTATCAAAGTTAGGCCTTTGCGGTCATCCTTTTTACAATTACCTTCGCTATCGAATAAAATAAACAATTTTCGCTCTCCCTTGGTAATTGAACTACTCGAACAATTTTTAACCAGGCAGATAACCATTTTTAACGTGAAAATATTTCCTTAATCATTTGAAAATAATTAAAATCCGCAAACAGACGATTGAAACTGTTAACCCTCCCGTTTTACTAAGAAATCTACACCTTCAAAATGGCGGCAAAGAACCGTTCATTCTTGCTCAAATTAAATATTTATTCTTGGTTCTTATATCTATACTTGGAACTGCGTCATTGATGACGTAGGGATGCAAACTATGTATTAGGACTAATGAAGATTTTAACGTCGACGCTCGCCGTAGTAGCGTTTAAGAAAAATAGATTGTTACGGGTTCTAGTGGAAACCAAGCTTTAGGCCTAATAATATTTTTGCGACGACCCTCACTGTCGCGTCGCTTTTGCGAAAGAGAAAACCCGGCTTAAGACGCGAGAGCTTAAATATATCTTCTGAATATTAATCAGGCGGCCTTTACGCGAGACCCAACGACGGATTAAAACACGCCAACTCACTTTCGTCATCTGCGATCTAAAAATAGAGTTCATCCGGAAAAGGAGTCTAAATTTAGACGCGTGGTTTATAAGTATACGCGAGGCGGACGAGGTGAGATATAAAAAATTGAGAGTCGATACAAGCTGTTTCTTACGAGACCAAAATAGCAACTATATTACTATAAAGAACTATAGTCAATAGAAGGTATATCATACATCAAACGATCACCGAAATAGAAACAACGAGATTGAGAGGGGCCGAAAAAACACGCGTCAAAATATACCAACGCCTACAATCTACCAGACAGTCACCGTAAAGTTCAATCGTATAGAGGGGAAAGAGTGAAGTTTACGAGCGGTAGGTACGATCTAGGGTTCGGAGGGGGAAAAGGTGAAAAGACACGCATCCAGAAACGGTAATGATGCGGCGGGAAGTCCATCTCTATTTCAAAAAAATCTCCGCCAGGCCACGAAGCCAATATCTGGGCGTCACCAAATCGCCCCCGTAAAACCTCCGCATCGCGGATTGAAAACAAACCGAGCGGATGAGGAGGCGAACCGCGCCGGGTCAAAGTTCAATCTTCGTCGGCCCCCTCCCATCTTCTGGAGGCGAGGGAAGGATATCCCCTCCCCGTTTCGCGCGTGTGCCGAAGCATATTTCAAGCGACATTCCTCCAAGGTGCGCGCGTATTGGGGACCCGAGAACACGAACCGAAATTGCTGGTAGCGCGTGAACCTCGCGAATGTAGCGGGGCAGAGCGGGAGAAAGCGAGGTCAACAATCGAGTCTGTCGCGTTTCCGGGGGCGCCTTTCTCCCCTCCGCCATTAACAAGCCTATTCATTCGACACAAAAATTACATACAGGCTATAGAGAGCGAGAGAAGTACCAGTCGCAACTTCTAAACGGGGCGAAAAGGGAGCCCGGCGGAAGGCGAACCGGATGCGTCACGAAGTAGCGCGGGGTTGGAATAACCCGTGTTGACTGGGAGTTCCTGTTTGTCGATGACAGCTAAACGCATCCTCTCTTTCGCCATCTCATCTCCATCCTCCGTTTTGGTAATCCTATTCTTCCTTCATCGCTCGCTCTCTCTTTGAATCCCACTTCCCTTCTCTATCCACCTATAGTTTTCTCCATCCTGGACCTCCTAGGATATCCCCTTTACCCGCGCGGAGTGACTGAGAGAGCGGGTCAGTCCGCCCTGATGGCATATTCAACAAGGTCCGCTCTGCGCGCGACTGCCTTGCCAAACGAATAACACACTTCAAATGTCACTTTCAATTTTTTGCCAGCTTCTCCGGCATCCCTTCTCCCGCGAATGTCGACGCCGTTAGCCGCGTTCACACATACCCTCTACAACGTTGCGAGTGCTCCCGCAACGTCGTGTGAACAGTGACCGTTGCGCGTCCCAGCGTTTCAGATCGCTTCGGCTGAACAGCTTCGTTAACCATTTTGGTCGGTTTTTGCAAAAATCGTTAATCGTGTATTTTTTTGCGCCTAATAACATTTATATGCCTTTTTTAGAAGAAAATGTCTCGCAACTTTTTATCTATTTGTTTAAAAAATCCAACAAATTTCTTCTGGGTGCATTTGTTTTTAATTAGAATGTTTTGAAACGTCACTCTAATTATATTTATATACAACGCGTGCCCAATTTTCTTCAAAACTCACTGGAAATCAAACGTGTGAACAAAAAGATTTCCAAACGCTAAGAACCGCAGCGAGATCGAAACGAGGCAAAACGTTTCCGAGGGTACGTGTGAACGCGGCTACAGACTCTCGAGACGTATTAATTTGGAGCGAAAGGAGGGCCTCCCCGTTTATTACGTTAGAGCCTCGCTCCCAATTGGAGCGGGGATGGAGCGTGGATGAAAGAGAGGAGAATGACCTTATTGTCGAGGATTCCATGAATAAATTAAATTTGAATACATTCGACAATTCCCTTACCGAAGAATAATACAATGAAAACTAGCTAGTAAAAGTTATCAAATAGTAAACGTGTGACGACACTTTGCAGCCGGTTTAAACCGTCGTTTCGCGAAACTGCCGCGTAACGATAAATCGGAATTAACCGAAAATATCTGGTTCTTTCTGAGTATTCATGTCGGAAATCAGGGTCCTTCGTATTTTCGAAACAAAATTCTAGAGAAAATTGCGATTGTTTCGTCGAAACGATATCATGGAATATTTTAATCAATAAAATGTTATCTATAACTGACTCTAAGTGTGTTTGAAATTTAAGCTAAGTACACGCGCGGGGCGGTTTCTTATTATATAAAATAATTTAATTATATAAGTGAAACTGATACGACGTCTATACGCGAAATAATTAAATTTTATTATATATTGTCCCATCCTCCCGGTCCGCGCATTTTATAATATATTCGGATCAGAGGCCAGGGGGAAATTTAATACGCGCCGCTGTCAAACTGGGCTCCACACCAGAGCCCATCTCAAATATTTATATAGACATGGGGAACGGAATCGAGTAAAAAAATATATATATTAATTTATAATCTCCGGTCAGGAATTTAAACAAGAATATTCGGGGGGAGGGCACCGGATCAAATTTCAAAGGACCCCCCCCCCCCTCCCCAGGTGGAGAGTTTACAAACGAAATACGACCCCAATGCCTAAGAGGAATTAGTTGGGGTTTATACGGGATAAATAAATGATAAAATGATAAATAAAGGTATATTTCAGAAAAAAATACAAAAAGCTTTAAAGAATATATATATATTCCTGGTACGATTACGAGTTCTACGGGTAGGCGGATAATATCTTTAGAGCCACCGAGAGCGGGCCCGGGCCCCCTTAAAATATTAATTTCGGGCCCCGATAGAGTCGTAACTATTGGAGATAGCTATACATTTTAGGTTATAAGTATATCTGGTTTGTTTCAAATCGGGCCCCGAGCCTGCACGGGCCCCCGTAATTTGTACCGGCTTCCCCTCTCTTTTCTGGCCTGAACATTTTCCGGGAATCATGAAAACAAGAGTTTTTGTTACGTATTCTCTGATAACCTGAATACGTTCTTGACCTAACACAGGGCTTATCTTAAGTCTCGTTAATTTTGGGTTGTTCTAAAAAAACTTTTAAATAAACACGGGGTTTGTGTCCCGAAATAAAGTTCAAACATGCGTCAATCAATCAAAAGCAAACGAATAAATTAACGTAAAAACGGAAGATAATAACTTCATTATTAGAACCAGCCATTCTTATCTTATCGGAGAATATTTTTGGACGCGTTGTTCCTGGATTATTGCACCAGAAGTAAAGTACGGGCTTCAATACAAACGACGCTAATCGAGAATATAATAGCGAGTTAGGGTAGGGCTGTTACGAAATCGACGGTTCTTCATTTTTTCTCGATTATATTATTATTATTATAGACCTTTTTATACGCGATTTCCCAGAAATGGCTAACGAAAAACGCGCGTCGTCGAATGAATCCGGATTAAAAGCGGTTATGGACGGTATTCGAGAGACCCGCACGTCCAAGACGCGCATTGTTGTTTTTATCCATCTGGAACACGCGTTGAGGTGTGTGCGGCGGGGGTGGGCCGCTAGTGGGCGGATGGCCGAAAACGTAACGCGGATTTCCTATCCAGACCGAGTTTTCTTAACAACGAGGAACTGGGGGGTGTTTTGGTAAACAAACCATCTATAAGGATCGGGGCTTCTTAAAAGTCAACCCCGCTGTTTCAGCTGGTTCGGTTTAGTTCCCCAATCATAACAAACAAGCTGGAAACATCTTAGTAAGAACTACACTCTCGCCAAAAAGCGTCTTGATTGTCTACTATATGGTAAAGAAATAAATTAGTGAAACAACAGCCGAATGGAGTTGGAATAAACGATATTATCACGTTCTCGATTATAAAGCGCGGGAAAAAAATAAAAATCTGTATAATAAAGTGTTATTATCGCTACACGACCCACATTGGATTATATACCCATTGTTTTTGGTTGGAATTTGATAAAATAAACGTAATGTTATGATAAAGTCGCGGTTTAACACTGTGGAGAGCTCCAATTTAAATACGATATTTTAAAAGGAAATTTAACCGCCAAGAATCTAGACTACGATTATCAGGCTGGAGATGAATAAAGTTTAATAGGCCAAATAATTGCGAGAAAGTGACTCGTACGTGGAACAGCGAGAACTATTGCGCTTAAGCCTTTTCCTCATCCATCCAACCTATAAAGGAGAAAACTAATAATATGGCGATATTTGCGAAAGGATAGAGGGCGCGACAGGAAATAAATGTCGTCCATTCTCCGTCGACGCTCTTTATCATCAACTTCGCAATCTCGAATTCTGTTCTCTTAGCGTCCGTTTCTCCGGCAAATGGCTTACGACAACGAAAACGGATCTCTCTCGCGCTTCAATGGCTAATCCCAATTGTTTATTATTAATCGAGTTCGTGTAGCGACCGTTTCCAAGATACGCGCCTAGATCCCGCTCTTCTCCGTCGCCTTATCATCCGCCAGGAGCGCCACTCGAATTGCGCGGCCAAGATGATATCTTATCTCTTTCAGTCTTCCACGATGAGCCCGCTATTAAGAAATTATCATCAAGGAAAAGGGGGATTTTTGGAAAGGAACGCGACATCCAGATATCACCAGAAACCGTTATGTAAAATGTGGCCGTTTGCGCAAACTAACGAAGGTTGAGAAAGATCCTGACACGGTAGAACTTTCATAGTTCCCCGTGATAGATTAGGCTCTGGATTCCTACGTTGAAAATAACATTAGAGCGTCAACGCCCCACGCTTTCGACCGAATCCGAGGTTGCGTAAAAGCTTATAGTTTCCCCGAAAGATTAAATACCTCTTTACCACAATCTTATCCGTTGGAATTAACTTCCTATAACCTCTAAAAAAAACGGTAAATGAGTGTTTCTACATCTTACTAAAGAGGCCCTTTTGATCCAGACACAGAGGCCATTCAAAGTTTCAGGACGACTCAAATGACTTCAAAATCGAGAGCCGTGAAAATTTCCAAAACCATACCCCTGAACCTAAATTAGGTGTAATATTAACTTTATTAAGTAAATAGAAATGAGTTATTTGATCTCTAGGGATTATACGTGAAATATTTAGATTAAAACCAAATGCTCGTAGAAACGCGTTCTTGATAAAGAGAACATTGTCATTTCTTTATAATTATTTATAAACATGACTAAAGCGTTAAAACTAATTCCAAGAATAACTTGAAATTTTGAAAGAACGAGAGGGGTTAGCCGAGTTTTGATGGATTTTTAATTGCGGGACCAAAAGGTGGGACTAGATTTCGAGAGCCAGATATCCCGAGACGCAAAAATTCCCTTTTAATTCCGCGGAAAAATAAGAAGCTGTCGAGATAGTGAGAAATAAAAGCAAGGACTTTGCGAAACACAGCGACCTTGTCGTTCCAGTTTATATTTATATATAGAGAGAGGTGGTGTATCAACCCTATAGCCTCCTACTATCTTAGCTGTTCCAACCAACTTAGTGGATTAATTAAAACGCGGGGGCTGCCGTACGTGGGCTGCCGTTCTTTACGTGTCCTTATTTGGGACACAAACAACAACGTCTGCTTTTATTTTTCGGCCCAATGACTATACCGAAGCGACAAAGAAAATATTAGATTTTAAAACATGTTTACTTTTTTAATTTTGCAGAAGAGTAAACAAATTAACGTTACAACGTTTAAGGAAGTAGCCACGTTCAGATCTTTATAGATACATGACATCCACTTATTAAATAACGCGCGTTTTCATACGGTATTATTTTTGATCGGTTAAACACGATTATCCGTTTGTTAAGTCGGGCTATTAATAATATCAATTTGGGAGGTGCCGGTTGGGGCTGGTACACCAGGAAGAAATAAACAAAAATATGTACTCAACATTAAATGATGAATGTTTGCATTGGATACAGTATCAGCTTTGTTACCATACCGCGTTTCCAGTAAGTTTAAATAAAGAATCTGATGACATTAAATCATAAGGCTACTTTTGTAATTTCTCGTAATTATTTTCAATTTCACTTCAGATTAAGCTAGCTACATTTTAAAATAAGTTGGTAATTATTAGTTGACATAAAATATCTTATGCAGGGTTGCCACCGAGGGGTCGAACATTTGCCTGTTTTGTGTACGGGATTTTGGATTTTTTTAAAATCCAGGATTTTTTATTGTGGATTTGTCATACAAAGTCTATGCGAGCAAAATTCTTGGATTTTGGATTTGTGGATTTTTTCCAAATTTTGTACGGGATTTGGCCAAATGACCGACCCCTCGGTTGCCACATATTTTTCAGATTCAAATTCCCTGACTATTCCCGGTTATCCCTGACCATTTTAAGAGGTTTTCCCTGACTTCTTGAGGCCAAACTTTATATTTTACTTTTATCAGAAATTAATAAATTTGAATGGACTTATATATCAGTAAAAAGGTTATTGGAATGTTGAAAAAATTAGCTAAACTTTCGATGAAATAAATGATTATCATAGAATTGGTCGAATTTGTCATAGATCTAGAGTAAAATTACCTTCAAAAATTGTCCAGATGACATTGAATTCCCTGACTTTTTCCCTGATTTTTTACAAATTCTTAAAATTCCCTAACTTTTTAGGCCAATTTTTTAATTCCCTGATTTTTCCCTGATTGTTCGGACGTATGGCAGCCCTGTTATTATATTCGATCATAAGGCTACTCCTGGTTAAAATTGTCAATTACACTCCGGATAGCTAGGCTAGCTACAATGTCGAATTTGAACTAATTTATGAATTAAGTTAAGATATGTTAAGAACATTGTGACTAAAGTTGATTAACTAATTAGTCAATAAGTATACCAACTACCAAGCCCAGGCTGGACGCCCCAAAGCGATTTAATAAGACATAAATCAATTCTAAATACGCTGCTACCAGATTTTCATTTATATTGTTTTGATATTTTCGCCGTTTGCTCAAGGCTATAGATAGCAATGTAAAATTTTTGTGGAACTGAAATTTGTACATTTTTGGTTCTTCAAAATTATTTTCTGTTATATTAAATTCACATTTAAAGTGTTCAGATAGAGGCTTATAATTTTGGGTTTATTATTAAGAAAGCGCTGTGCTTTCAAGAAGACTCAAATTTAGGGAAAATTCACTAATTTAAAAGAGCGAATATTTAAAATTTTTCTTTAGATCCCTTAAATTTCTGAGAATTCCATGTATTTGGTAATCAATTTAACGGCAATACAGAAGCTCAAATTACCCACGGATTTTTTCAAACAACTGCATCTAGGATATTTCGTTTATTAGTCAATGGATATGGTTATCGAATGTCAAGGAAAACAATTCTTGGAATATCAGAATTCTGATTATTCGGGAAGTGTGATAATATTACAGTTTTTAGTTTCCAAATAATAAACCCCGAAACCTTATCAAATATCAACAAATGACGCTGTTATTATGTCATGCACTCTAATTAATAATCAACGTTCCATTAAACATATTAATTAAATTGTTTTTATTTATAATTACGATTGATTTATGGAGTTGGGTAGGGAAGCGAGGGGTAAGACAGTCTCAGATAATCTGTACACCGAGTTCGTTCATTTAGCACTGTTAAAGGTACATATTTTCAAGAGTTCGCGAGTTCCATTTAGCACTGTCAAAGGTACGACAGTGTACACCGAGTTCGCAGAGTGTCTTACCCCTCGTGGGGAAGGGGGAAGCATTTTCACTCGAAAAGATCCATATATAAAATAATGTGTATAATTCGCAATTTTTCTCGAGTCGAATAAAACTTTTCATAAACATTTGAAAATAAACAAGTTTTCCCTGTTCAGAGTTCAGACCTTTCAATAGCGCGTTGAAAATTTGCTATTGAAAACGATTTCGATGCTAATTTATTTAAAATGGGAAATAACTTGTAATGTTGCTAGAATTTTTTGCAGAGCACACTTTATTATTCATTTTCGTTTATCCTGGTTTGTCAAAAACGTTAGAAAACCAGTGCTATATCCAGCATTTCCATAATTATTGTACAATTCAATAATTCTAGCTACGAATTTTGGTCGTACCATAATTTTACCAGCGTGCCATACGCCTTTTTGCAATAATTTTAACAGACCATACCATATTTTCAATAATTCTGATAGGACACAGGTTATTTTCAATAACGCATGTTCAGCCCAAAAAGGCTATTAGTCGCCTTTGTTTAAAATAAATCTTTGCGTCGATAACGGGAATTCTTGGTCGTTTGATCTTTAATATTAACTTTAATTTTTTAAATTCTCGAAACAAGCCTACATAATGCTGGTGAATTAATTTTGCCAAGAATTAAATAATTTTAGAGTTCGTAGGTATACCATAATTTACATTTTTACACATAGCAACGCTAGCTACATCCGTCATTTGATGGTTTTGTTTGAAACTTGTAACGAAATTAGCCCTGGGAGAGTTATTGGAATTCGTTATTCGCCGTATATCTGTCGAAATTTGAAGTAGCGTACGAAGTCAATATCTGGGTGACTTTATTTACAAACAAGAACGTGGGATGATTTCTCGTATACAGGTTGCACGTTGAAGTACCTCACATTTATCAAATCCGCTATATAGAAATAGGAAATAACACGTGCAATTCAACGTGGATTTAAAGTAGGAGTTCTAAATAATAGTACGAAATCCTCTTATTTCAGTGTAGCAAGATCGGAAATCGAATTGCATATTCATAGACGATTAGCTAACGGGTAAACTGTGTTAGAATGAGAAAGTTTCTGACCTACTGATGAATAAATCAACGCTATAAACAACACTTTGAACATACAGTCAAGGCTTAAACGGACTTGCAAAAAGAAAATCAATTTCCACTAAATCCTTATGGCGAAAGAGATACGTTGGAGTTTTGTTCGATGTGGAGCGGATGGGGGAAGAACGACACACCACAGATTTCTTCATGTTTACTAATACTCGAAAAACGGCATAAATGGGATAGAAGTTGTTTACCGTGTTTTTCTTATTGAATCCAGGTTCCGTAACGTTTTTCTGAAATATAACGTCCCTATTAACCTTATTTCCGATTTCGTTTTGCCAAAAGAGGTTCTTTATTCGCATTAAAATAAATCTTTATTAATACTAGCGCCAATGCTATATACAGTTTCGTATAAATTACCCGTATATTTTGCAATACAAGAAATATAATTTTTGATCGTTGCCATTGGAAACTAAAGTACCAGGCTCTCAAAGCTTGTTAAATATCAAGGTTTGCTTTGACATTTGAATATCCATCAGCTAAGACCTCACTTCCATCTATACATCTTCTCTTATCACTAATTTCGACTTACTGCGCATTGTCTTAATTACCAATAATAAGTAACATTTAGGAACTTCTATATTTAACAATTAAACTTTTAATAGCCGAGATAACTTTTGGAAAGTCCTATTAGTAACTCATTTCCATAGCCGCGTTCACACTAGACACTTTGGAACCGTTTTAAAACGGTTTCGAAAGATCAAAATGTCAAATTTTGCTATCGAATGTATTTATCGTGTGGCTAGTAATACGGTTGACACCGAAAATGTTCAATTTGATCTTTCGAAACCGTTTAAAAATGGTTCCAAAGTGACTAGTGGGAACGCGGCTTTTTTGAGATGAGAAAATCGCCGATTAAATCTCACTTCAATCTACGTCTTTCCTTTTAACTAATTTCCACCTTCCAAGCATTGTCTTAATTACCAAGGAAGAATCTTTAAGAACTCCTCCATTTATCAATTATATACTCTTTCGGATAATTTCTCGAAAGTCTTAGGGAACTTCTGGTTTTGGCTTTGTCAAAGTTATTAGCTCGACGCCTGATGTGTAATTAGAAATGTATAGATATCCGCATCCTTGTTGCTAACGGCGGAGAATTAAGAGAGTTTGCAAATGATATAACCGGAGGGTAGAGACGGGGGCGTTAATTTCGAGGGAAAAAGAGCAACAGCAGAATGTTGTCGCTGGTTGCAACGGGCGAATGGGGACGATGAGATTACGGAGAGGAGAGTGCAAAGGACGCCACGTTTCGCAAGTTGTTCGCGAGCGATTATGGCTAGGAATACAACATGGCTTCGATTCTTGGAAATCCGTCAAATATTTTTTCGCAAATAGTTCCCTCTCTTCGCGGTGATAGAGTACTTCGAGCCAGTACTACCCACACAGAAATCGCGCGAAACCACACATTGAACCGATAACTCTAGCTGCCCGACTTCGTTCCTCCACGATCAATTCTACGAATTCGACAGTAAACTTTATGCAAATGACGCGTTTAATAAACTAGCCCCCCCCCCCCTTTGGTACGCGGTGTTTCTTATTAAGTCGTAACCGACAGAACTGTCTAATTAAGTTTCTGACGTAGCGAGAAGCTACATTAGAAAAACCAGGCTACGTAAGATTTTTTTATCAATGAGGACATTTTAGTTAAATTTGGGGTTTGATTCTCAGAAACGTGACGCAATGAGGCGATTCTGGAGATAAATAGATAGTTGAATGTTGGTTTGAAGGTCAGTGTTTAAGGAACTTAATGAAAATGAAATAACGCGTATTTAAAGTTTTTTTACTTTGGATTCTTTAAATTTCTGTTGAGTTCGTAAGAAACGGAAAACTTATTATAAATATGTTAAATTTTTTGTCGATGTCTATAGTTATAATATAGTTAAAATTGAAGAACACGACAGACACTTCGTGGTATCAGTCGTGTTCTTCAATTTTATCTATATGGTATATATAGGGTAATTAACTAACAAGGAGACGACCCGAGGTGTAACACACCGATTTTGTTCAAACTCAGGGGTTTGGTAGACCTTCATGTAACTTGAAAAACCCTAAAGGGAAATGTCTCCATAGACAACCGTTTTGCCATGGCAACCAAAAATGTTTTTGACAATACAAAATGGAAATTTTCCTATTGAATATAACATGGGAATACTGACCAAATGTAAGGGTACCCCTGTAAAGATTTTAATCAACTTCGAACTTTTTCAATATTTTCTTATTTATATTATCTATATTTAGCATTTTCAAAAATTAAAATTTTTTACAGGGGGGTACCCTTAATATTGGTCAGATTCCCATGTTATTTTCTATGGGAAAATTTCCATTTTGTGTTGTCAAAAACATTTTTGGTTGCCATGGCAAAACGGTTGCCTATGGAGACATTTCCCTTTAGGGTGTTTCAAGTTACATGAAGGTCTACCAAACCCCCGAGTTTGAACAAAATCGGTGTGTGACACCTCGGGTCGTCTCCTTGTAAGTTGGATCAAAAATTTATTTATTTCAACTTAGGGAAAATAACAGTGAGCTTCTTAACACTAAAAAAAATCAAATAAACACGGGAATTTCATCCCTAAGTATAAACAAAAGCTTTTGGTATAAATAAATAAACATTCTTGGCTTAGTTATATTACGACATTATGTTAACCAACACTCAAAAGATATGGTTATCGAATGTTACGAGAAAACCATTCTTGGAATATCAAAAGTGTGATTAAATTACTGTTTTTAATTTCAAAAGAATACACCCCGAACTTATCAAATATTATCGAATGACGCGCAATGGCCCTATTTGGAGGGAGAAAAATAACATCTATCTTATCAAAATTTCATCGCGTAACGATTCAAACTAAACATATTTAAGAAACAGAGTCGATAACGCTGTTATTATATTTACATTCTAATTAATAATCTCGATCCAATTATTTTCTATTTCGGAAATCACCACTTCGATATGAAAACGACATTATCCCCCTGTAGTGTCTAATCTCCAACTCGAGCTTATGTAACGGTATATCGGCTTAATCCGTATTTGGTGCGAACAGAGCGTATCATTTTAATCACGTCTTACGAGGCTTAAGCTCTTCGGACAACAATGCCAAGCAACGGGCGCTCTGCCTATAACGCCGTATTAATGGCTTTTAATGGAGGATTTACGCGTTTTGGTCAACTATAGCTGAAAGCAGGGCCGGATTAACCAATAGGCCGAATAGGCCTGGGCCTAGGGCACCAAGCCTACAAGGGGCACCAAGAGGGATCGAAAAAAAATAAAAGTACAAAACTTTAATCATTTGCTTTTCACAAAATATATTCCGGAGTAATTTTAGTAAATGCGTCCACCCATATGAACCAAAAACGTTTGATTGTCACATTCTCTGACGGACTGCCGTCTAGCCCCTGACGACATACTAAATCTGGCAGCAAAATGATTTTTCCTTCCATTTCTCAATTATAAATTGAAGAAGCGCCTAGCTCGCTTCGCTCGCTATTGAAAGGGGGCACCAAAATTAACTTGGGCCTAGGGCCCCATAAAGTCTTAATCCGGCCCTGGCTGAAAGTGGAAGGGTAAACGGCAAATATAACATTCCAAATATGAAATCGACAGAATGTCGCGATAGTTTAATTCACGAATGCAACGGAGTCGGAACGGAACGCGGAGAGAGCTAGAGAAGATGCGTTTCGCTTTTAATTATTCATTTTAGCAGGAATACATTGCATATCGTCGAGTGAAGCTTGGCCCGCCTTAAGCCTAGTTCCCACTTAGCGAAAAAAAACAATTTTCGCGCTGAAAATTGACGCTCGCGAATAAAATTAGCAATTTTTTTCAAATTCGCCGCTAAAGTCGCGTCTCCGCGGTATCTAGCGAATGTTCTATTTTTTGACGTCCACACCTTGGCGATAAAAAGCTTCAGCCAATCAGAAAACGCGTTCCCTCGATCTCTTCCGCTCCCGTCCGTCACTTATTAAGCCTAGGTCTTTAGAAAAGCGGCTCAGCCAACTTGACCAAGATACTGAAGTAAAGGTAATTATCTCACGAATAGAATCGTTTATTTATTGAAATTACCAACAAGAACATCCATTTGGTTTATTTTGAACTGATGTTAGGCCTAAAACATTACTAAAAACCCGCACGAGTTGTTTTCAGCGTTTTTAAATTTTCGCGCTAAAGTGAGAACCGCTTCCCCAGCGACCGAAAAAACGCGTCTTTTTTCGTTGCGCGAAAATTTTATTCGTCTCGAAAATTCGCCAAGTGGGAACTAGCCTTTATGATTAAAGTCACCGCCAGGAATTTAAATTTTTAATTATGTCAGCGTCGTTTCAGTTATCCTCCTTTATCGGAACTAAATGGAACGCGAAGAGGAACTGCTCGCGGGATTTACCAGAATCAAAGTGGATGTTATACATTTTAAAACTACAGCAAAGAGAATAAATAATTCCGGAGAAAGTGACGTACCTCCGATCTCTTTTTCCCGAATTTTCTTTCTCGGGACTTGAAATTACGTTTGCGCAATTTTTTTCTTTACATAAGTTTGTAACATTTATAGGCGATAAATTGTATAATTCACGCTATAAAGTTACTCAACGAAATCAATGATTTCGACGAAGTTTCGGGTGCGTTTAAAACCTTTGTAAATTCTTCGCGAAGACAAACCTATAAATTTCTAAGAATAAAATAGTGTTGTTAATTTTCCGGAAAAATAAAACGCGGAAAAAGTTCCGGAAAATTTTCCGCAGATCGGAAAAATAAAAAATTGAAACATAAATTACTTTTTAAGGGTTTTTAATGTTTTTAACTTTTTATCGATATAAAATGTCAAATAACAGTAAACATACTACAAAACATTAATATTGTAACATTGTTTAATCAGTTTAAACTAGTCTAGAGGTTTAGTTTTACTTTCAGATTCGAAAAAATTAGGCGAAAATTCCGCTTTATTTAAATTTTCAAACGATATATTAAGACTAATCATGGAATGAAAATTTTTTATTTTTTTCGAAAAAATGCGGAAAATTTTCCGAAAAAAGGGCTTCGGTCATTATCCGCGGAACATTTTCCGGCTTACAACACTAGAATAAAATGTAATTACTTTTATAGTTCTCGGAGACGTTACATAAAACTCCACAAATCTCTCGAAATTGAACGTGACTGAACCCCCGCAAAGTTTGAAGAAACCGTTTAAAAATACGCCCATAATATGGAGAGAAACGTATTGGACATATTTGCTATAAAACTTTTTAAGGGGTGAATATTTTTAGGAGACAACGATTTGTCGTAGAAGGACATTTTTCATCAGGTCGAAAGAAAAGTAATAAAAAAAAATCCCGCGAGCCTGGATTCGGGGAATCTCGACCTTAACTGACCTATTTGGCTTCTCCTAAAGCTCGGCTCGCTTCTATCACTCCCGCGAAACTGGCCTATTCCGGGAAATTGAAAAACCCAAAAGAACCCTAGAAAGGAAGCACCTCGAAAAGAAACAGTGTCGTTTTCTGATATAAAACACGGTTTTTCGTCGAAAATCCTCTTACGGGATGAGACTGCTGAACCGAAAGTACGTAAACAGGAGGGAAAAAATGATGGAGAACTTTCGTAGTTCGCGGTAATTTTGGCCAGTCCTCAAGAAATCGTAACGATAATGCGAGACGAATTTCTTCTGAAGGAAGAAAGCGAAAGGTATTGCGGCTAATAAAATGCTTTCCAGGAAACTCTCCCTTTTCGCCAGAAGGATCGAACCGCGGATGGAACCCCTTTAAGGTTCGCCGGCTCACCCTTTCATCATCGTCCCTGGGAAAAGACGAGAGAACAAGCGTGACAAGTCGCGAATATTACGTTTCCCACGTTCAAATTTCCATCTTAAAAACCATAGATAGACTTTTTTCGTAGCCCATTCCAATAGTTCTTTTTAGTGTTGTAAGTCGGAAAATTTTCGGTGGATAATTTCCCGCTCGGAAAATTTTCCGGAAAATGACCGAGGCCTTCTTTCCGGAAATTTTCCGTATTTTTCCGGAAAAAATAAAAACGTTTTCATTCCATGATTAGTCTAATACATTATTTGCATATTTAAATAAAGCGGCATTTTCACCTAATTTTTTCGAATCTGAAAGTAAAACTAAACCTCTAGACTAGTTTAAAGTGATTCACAATGTAACACTATTAATTTTTTGTAGTATGTTTACTGATATTAGACATTTTATATCGATAAAAAGTTAAAAACATTAAAAACCCCTAAAAAGTAATTTATGTTTCAATTTTTTATTTCTCTGATTTGCGGAAAATTTTCCGCATTTTATTTTTCCGGAAAATAACCTTGGCCATCTGGTTGAAATGTGCTTCAGCTGTGGATCCGTTTTCTCTCCCACTAAAGAGCTTATGAACTCATTCTTAGGCATTGGCTGAACTATTCCAGGGCAACATTTCAACAAGCTGGGCAAGCGTAAAGACATTTTATAAAATCAACTATTAGTCTCAATAGATTGAAAAGGAGACATCCCGAGGTGCTTCTCCCCGATTTTGTTCAAACTCGGGGGTTAAGTAGACCATAGAGAAATAATTTCTCTATGAGTAGACCTTCGTGTACCTTGAAAGCTCCTAAAGGGAAAAGTTTCAATGGCCATTCGTTTTGTCATGGCAACCAAAAATATTTTTCACAACTCAAATTTAAACCTTATCTACGTAAATAAGCATGGGCAAATCTCGGTTTATAAGAGTCCCAGGGTCCCCCTTTAACATTTTCAAAAAATTATAAAGATTAAAATTTTTCAAAACAATTGGGTAAAATTGATAAAATTGGGTTAAAACGATAAAATTGGGTAATATTGATAAAACTTGGTGAAATTCATAAAATTTGGTAAAATCAATAAAATTTCGGTAAAATTGTAGAGGTTTACAATCCATGATTTTTCCATGCTATTTTACGTAGATAAAGTTTAAACTTGAATTGTGAAAAAAAAATTTGGTTGGCATGGCAAAACGAATGGCCATTGAAACTTTCCCCTTTAGGAATTTTCAAGGTACAAGAAGGTCTACTTAACCCCCGAGTTTGAACAAAATCGGAGAGAAACGCCTCGGGATGTCTCCTTGTGAGTAAGCCTACAGGCCCGGATCTTGAGAAAAGTTAAGGGGCCCAAAATGAGGCTCGAGCGATCCGGTCACAGGGGCTCAAGCGATTACCATTTCAAATTAAAAATAAATGTTTATAAAACGACTGAAATTTGACTTTTAGTTTATTTCAAACCATTTAGGTACTAAAAAAGGTCTAATAATTTATTTTAGACCCATTTTACTCTTTCATGTTTCATACAATATCATTCAAGGTATTGAAATAGACTAAACCTTTTCCAGTTCTTACGGTAAAGGTATAAAAAAGTTATGTTCTTACAACTAGTCCTTTTGAATACCCATTTAAATATTTCATTCCCTTAAACGAAGAAAATTATGATATGGACCAATTTCGAGACTATATTTGAAAACTACGGGTTATTTGGAAATAAATAAGGGTCTATAAAGGACCCAAAATAAAGTTTAAAAGGTCTAACTTCTTACTATTTATGAAGTTAAACAGATAGAATGTGTAAAATAAATATTTAAACACTCCACAAAAGGACTGGATTTGGAGAGCAGAAGGTTAAAGCTAGGAGCAACAAACACAAGGAGAACGCAGCTATCCTTTAAACACGCTAACGCAGGGTTGTGTACAAATTTCATTGGACGAGCCTTTACGCTGAACGTTTTACGGAAAGGGGGAAGACAATTTCCCAATTTTCCCATTCCGATGGCAGCAGGTGCTAAAGCGTCTAACCAATGAAAACTGTACGCGAGAAAACGCCCGACTTTTGACGGGTTGCGTTCTCCTTGTGTGGGGTGCTGTGTTTGTTGCTCCTATAGGTTAAAGTATGTTCTGAAAAAAGTTTTAACCACTATAGAGGTCTAAAATAAAACCGGTAAAGGGAGTGTTTAGCCCCTCTGTCGAAACCAGCGAGAGGAGGCCCGGGCCCGGGAATACCAATAATCGGGCCCCCGAAAGATATCTATTATTACCGGCGGTAATACATAATATTGCCTATACTCAATATTCTCAGATTAAAATTCCCTGACTATTCCCTGACCATTTTAGTCATTTTCCCGTACTTTTTAAGGCCAAAATTACAGTTTTAACTTTTACATTTATTAGAAGTTCATTAATTTAATCAACTTATATTTCAGTACAAAAGTTATTTCAACATTAAAAAACATTTCAAGCATCTAAATAATAATAACATAAGTTGCCATAGATCTAGAGTAAAATTACCTTAAAAAAGTGTCAAGATCAAACTGAATTCCCTGACTTTTTACAAATTCTTAAAATTCCATGAATTTTTCGTGACTTTTTATTGACATTTTTAAATTCCCTGACTTTTTAGGAACATTTTTAAATTCCCTGACTTTTTAGGGACATTCTTAAATTTCCTGACTCTTCCCTGACGTTTTAGGAACATTTTTAAATTCCTTGACTTTTCCCTGACGTTTTAGGGACAATTATAAATTCCCTGATGCGTGGCAACCCTGCTATAGGTTCTCGGGAGAAGAATGCCTTACTGGGACCCCAGAATTTTATCACCTCCCTCTCGCCGGGCCTGTACATTGTAATAGAAAAGAAAGTGTACTTAAGCGCTAGATGATACTGTACTCTAATTAATTGCATTAAAACAAGGGTTGATACGAGGGGCAGTCTACGCTGAATCCAACCTTTCCCATCAGAGGTCTTACGAGTCTAAGTAATAAGCTTCATCTTAGTAAATTGGGGATTGTATACCCTCAAAAAAAAGACTGTCTTTAATGTGGAAAATCATTGACGTCATATATCCACGCGCATCTTATTTAGCACCCCCCCCCCCTCCGTGTCATTCCCCCCCTGGCGGCAACTGGAGCCAAATGGCACCATCGCTAATTAATAAAGTCGGCGAGTTAGGCGCCGATATGAAGGCGTCCCTGTTGCCGTGGCGTACGAGCAAAAAACCCCGGAAGAGGCGACGAAATTAATTAGCGCGATCCGAGAGATTCCGACGATAAGCCAGACTAGACCTCCATTCAGCAACCACGAGCTGCCTATATTTTCACAAGTCTCAAAACATCATTTGTTCGATCTCAATTAAGCGCGATATTTCGCAGACTGACTAAATTTAAACCGAGAGATAATCTATTGGCACAGCCGCGATGGACTATCAAGAAATGAAAAGCTGAAACGCGACGGGAATTTTTATAAAAACGCGTGACATAATCGTGCGTTTAATTGAGTTAATATATTGCTTAATCCGGGGTTTTTTCCCGCTCTCTACCCGAAGCGAATTAGATCATCCGAAACAGAAGTCAATTTCGTCACTCTCTTTAAGAAAATAATCAACTGTTCACCGATAAAAGGGTGTTTGAGGATTAAACTGTTAAAATCAGGGACGCCAAGATTGGGCCCTAGTCAAATAATAATGTCGGGCCACATTAGAGCCGTTTTACTGGACAAAAATATACTATTTTCAAGGAGAAATAAGGAATTAATGCTTCTCCAAATCCGCTTTGTATACCTGATTACTGATATCCGAAAGAAAATTCCACTAAATTGTTGCAATTTTATGGGAATTTTCATTTTGATTTCGAAATTGTTTACTGCGATTCCCATAAATTTATCACTACAGGGTTGCCACCAAAGTTTGAGATTCAAATTCCCTGACTATTCCCTATTTCCCCTGACCATTTTAAGAGATTTTCCCTGACTTATTGAGGCCTAAATATTTACGTTACATTTTACTTTTATCAAAAGTTAATAAATTTAAATGGACTTATATTTCAGTAAAAAGGTTATCGCAATGTTGAAGCAATTAGCCAAACTTTCCAGGAAATAAATGATAATCATAGAATTTGTCCTATTTAAAAGAATTCCTTTTCTATATAATAGTTTTGGGCAAAAAATTCTGTCTTACAATTTCCGAAGATAGCAATTTTTTTGTTACGACATGGTGTCAGAAGGATGAGACGAGCGGTCTCTAACCCAACGTGGTCTATTCGAAAAAGACAAAATCTCTAATAAAAGAAGCATCATATAAAGTAAACATATCAGGCTCGCTTTAATTCCATTATCGGACTGGCGAGGTCGCTGGTCGGATTTGCCTTCCTCTATTTTTAGGGTAAAATCGTACTGAAAATGGTATTGAGTTAGTGTTACCTCATTAAACCCGAGAGTGGAGACAAAACTGCGGAAGCAGACGGCCACACAAACAACGACTTCAATACGAACAACGGTCACCTATTTACGCGCGAGGAAGTCCGACCGAGCGCCCGACCCGTTTGTCCCGCCATTGATCCCAATAATCAGGTAACGGTGGTCAGCCTACAGGCCCGCCGGCCGTTTTATGTTGAAGAGGACTTAATAGCGTCTGTGGCGGCGGCGGCGGCGGATTGAGAGAAGTTTATTTACCCAGACTGCAGTCCGCGCGTTGCGGGTCAGATTTAAAGTGGATTATGGGGTTTCGGAGAGAGAGAAGCGTTGGTGACTCACTGGTGGTATAATTCAAAAGCCCGCCTGATGACCGTCATCCGCTATTGTGTATCGCGGGGGTCCGTCCCAGACCGCCCATCGGACATTCCTCTTTTCCTTCACTAAGCCCGCGACTGTTGCCATGTCCATCGTAAATTTGATAGAATCACCCCTCCCTCTCCCCAATGACCCGTAGCTGACCTTCTGATTCGAAAGGAGAGTGACCGACGCCACGAGCTTCGATTTTATCTTACGACTGCCTGGGTCCCTCTAATTGGATTTAAACGTTGAGGAATTGAATTAAATCGATAATAATTATACTCAATACCCGCGCGGATTGTACTATTAATTAATCTACGGCAATGCGCTTCAAATTTAAAATTTGCGCAATTACGAATTTAATTTATCGGGTAAAGTTTGACGATTGTGGGTATTTGGAATATAAATTAAACCTTATGATAAATTAATTTTTAGGCCGGAATTAATTAATCAACGCCCTCATAGATCATTTTAGACTTGTGAGTCGGAAAATTTCCCAAAAAATTACCGGGGCTTTTTTTCCAGAACATTTTCCGTATTTTTCCGGGAAAAAAAGGGGTTTTATTCCCATATTAGCCTAATATTATTCGCGGTATTTTCGGCTTATTTTTTCGAATCCAAAAGTAAAACTAAACCTCTAGACTAGACTAGAATAAAAACCCTTTAAAAGTAATATATATTTATTTTTTTAATTTTCCCTAATTCGGAAAATTAACCGGCATTTTCAGCTAATTTTTTCGAATCCAAAAGTAAAACTAAACCTCTAGACTAGACTAGAATAAAAACCCTTTAAAAGTAATATATATTTATTTTTTTAATTTTCCCTAATTCGGAAAATTAACCGGCATTTTCAGCTATTTTTTTCGAATCCAAAAGTAAAACTAAACCTCTAGACTAGACTAGAATAAAAACCCTTTAAAAGTAATATATATTTATTTTTTAATTTTCCCTAATTCGGAAAATTAACCGGCATTTTCAGCTATTTTTTTCGAATCCAAAAGTAAAACTAAACCTCTAGACTAGACTAGAATAAAAACCCTTTAAAAGTAATATGTTTATTTTTTTTATTTTTCCGATAGGCAGAAAAGTTTCCAGACATTTTTCTGCATTTATTTTATTAACAACTCTAGATAATTTTAAACGCGTAATAATGAAGAAATATGAAACAAAGCGATTAATGAGAAGCCAATTAAAAAAACGTAAATTAACACTTTGATTATAGTAATTAAATAACGTTAAAACGGAATAGCCCAATTAAAAGGTTTGATATTTTCCGTGTTTTTTTTTTAACTCTCCGTAAATGGCAGAGCGATAGAGCCGGTGCAGTTGTTTCAGACGTTATACGCGTATACTAGACGGGCGCCAAACAGTTTCATTCATATCGGCAATACCGCCCCTGACTTCATCCCCTCCCCCGCCGCCCCCTTCCTGCGCGTTACATAAAACTACCAGATCGCAAAAGCAATAAAAAAAACCCTAAAAGTATTAATATTTTTCATTATCGCCTAGACACGAAGCGGTTATCAATAAATCAAATATTTCGCTACAATCTGAGGAAAAACCACGAAAAACTAATTTGAAAAATAACAAGCTAGTTATATTTTAATACCGCTAACTAGCCCACAAAACCCTCTCTCGCGATACTACATTGCAATATTTGAGACTAAAGTCCGGCTGCAATGCGGTACGAAGGCCGTCGTAACCTTTACCCTCACTGACAAATAGTAGAAATATTTGACAATGAATACGACTACGATATCACGTGTCGGTGGTCAGTGAGTGGATACGTACTGCATGCGGGCAGGATACGCGCCTTTCGCGGGCGGGATAAGAGGCTGAGAATCTTAAAAGGAAGTGGCCTTATCGCGGGCCTCTTTATGTAAACAAAATTTCGATTTTTATATCGCGCCAACTTCACTGCCGAGAAATTGACATCGCCGATTAGCACGTGACAGATATTTGTCGCCATCCTGATACGTCCCTTAAAGGGCGCCGCGACTCCAAATTGAGGGTCTCACCCTGCCTCGCGAGCGAACTGTCAGCTGAGCCCGCGTGGGAATTCGGAGAGAGTGTTGTGACTGGAAGGTGCAATCTGGTACGAAGCTCCGACGGGAACCGGCCGACGCCACGTTTCGAGGAGACTGTCTCTAACCAAGACTTAAACGCCCCTTTCACGAGAATCGAAAAAAAGAAACATTAAAGAGAGCTATCACACTCTTAACACCCCCCTCCCCCTCCGCACCACTCTATCCACGTCAACCTCTTAATCACGTAATATGAACTCGGGGATCTTATAAGTAGAAAACGTCAACACACTGATATGTATTTTAAATATTAAATCCTATTAATTGTATTATAAAATAATTTAATTAATTAAATCGATATACGACTCGTGAATCTTACAGAAAAAGGGCAACGAACAAATATGTATTTTAAATATTAAATCCTATTAATTGTATTATAAAATAATTTAATTAATTTACTTCAAATTAGATCGATATACGACTCGGGGATCTTACAGAAAAAAGGCAACGAACAAATATGTATTTTAAGTATTAAATCCTATTAATTGTATTATAAAATAATTTAATTAATTTACTTCAAATTAAATCGATATACGACTCGTGAATCTTACAGAAAAAAGGCAACGAACAAATATGTATTTTAAATATTAAATCCTATTAATTGTATTATAAAATAATTTAATTAATTTACTTCAAATTAGATCGATATACGACTTGGGGATCTTACAGAAAAAAGGCAACGAACAAATATGTATTTTAAGTATTGAATAATATTAATTGTATTATAAAATAATTTAATTAATTAAATCGATATACGACTCGTGGATCTTACAGAAAAAAGGCAATCCAATATGTATTTTAAATATTAAATCATATCAATTGTAATAAATAAACAATAAATATCAATTGTGTTTTAATTATAATTTAAAAAATTCAATTCGAAGTTTCATTTAAATCAATTAATACTTCTGCGTATTGTTCCATACCAGAGTGACTGAGAAAAATCATATCACCTCGGGTAGGAATCGAACCTACGGCCTTTGGGTTACCGTCCCAACGCCACTACCATTAACGGGTAAAATATATCCCGTCAATAATGTGAACCAGATCGAGTCATTCATAAATTGGATGTCCGAGGCCTGATTATTCGTGGCCTCGGTAGTCCAATGGTAGTGGCGTTGGGACGGTAACCCAAAGACCGTAGGTTCGATTCCTACCCGAGGTGATATGATTTTTCTCAGTCACTCTGGTATGGAACAATACGCAGAAGTATTCCTTGATTTAAATGAAACTTCGAATTATATAAATTCCAGCGTAACAATAAAATAAAATTAAAAAATTCACTTCAAATTTAATCAAGTTAGAACTCGGGGGTCTAAAAAATAGAAAAAAGTCAACAAAATAAATAATTTTGTATTTGGAACACTAACGTCGTAAGTTCTATTATCTGTATTATAAAAATAAATTAATAAATTTACTTCCAACTAAATCAAGTTAAGACTCGGAGATAGATAAAAGTCAACCAATAATTATTAATTTTGAATATTAAATCCTATTAATTGTATTAAAACAATAATTTAATAAATTTACAAATTAAATCAATATAGGACTTAAGGATCTTACAGAGGTCAACAAACAAATACGTCTTTTAAATATTAAATCAATATTATAACAATAATTTAATAAATTTACTTCAAATTAAATCAAATTAGGACTCAAATAAATGACGATATTGATTTACATAACGGTTTGATTTGATCACGAGATCAATTAGAAAATTACTATTAATAAATAAAAAATAATTGGCATAAAATAACTTAATTGTAAAAATTATTTATGGGAAAATAGTCTTCCATGATTAGACGACATTTTTCAATTTTCACCCTTTATAAATCAATTGAGATGGCCCCTGTAATATACGTGGAATTAGAAATATGTAAGAGACGCCACAATGTCGAGCGTTTATAATATTATTAGTTTCGGCAGAAACAAATATGGCGAATGGGGGGGTTAACAGCGCGGCGACATCGCAAGCAGCTTCGGAAATACAATCTCAAACAACATAATACAATAAATATTCAATTACATCAATATCATTCTTTATCCTCCCCTCCCCAACGATAGACTACTCGAGAACGAGAGAGAGAGAGAGAGAGCGGAATTTCAAGAATGTGACGTCAGCGTTTAAATTCGAGATCCTAAGTAGTTATAATATAAACTTTGCTCGAGACAAATTTCTAAATAACTGACATAACTATATCGTTACGAAGACTTATGGGGAAATGTATCACGAGGTAATTAGTAAGACCAAAAACGTATTTATGTATTTAAGAACCTTCAACCAAGGCAACTCTGGACCCACGCCATAAAATCCGTGAGTAGCGTCATCTGGAGGTTTGTAAAACTAGTATATTGGTTTAAGAATATATATTTTTTAAACTTATTATAATTTGAACATGTAATATATGGCTAAAAGGGCGTTAAAATTAAGTTTTTCATTTTCATAAAACTTCAGTATTTGTATTGAAACTATAGAAAACGCCTTTAAATCAAAATATTAATCAAAACTTAATAGTACATATAATTTTATCCAAAAAATGTTTACCCGGTTAAACCGGTGTTTGGAAAAACTTTGTCATATAATAACAACAATATCCTAGTTTTATAACCTCCAGATGGCGCTAAATACGGATTTCAAGACTTGGCCAATCTGAAAAGAATAAGAGCGTGGCAGCAGGAGTCAATGTTAATGGTTCTTAGATATCTAAACACGTTCTTGGTAAGACAATATAACAAGCGGATGCCATCACGCGTAAAACGTCATATTTACTAAAAAATTTCATAACTTAGAACGAAAAATTGGAGTAAGTTCGTATAAAATAAACTGCTCGAAATATTAGAACCTTGAAGAAAAGAATACAATATGACGCTGCCGGGGAAAACCTAAAGTTTCGAAATACGTATTACGTAAATGGACGGGGGGGGGGGATTTATATTTTTTTATAAAAAAAAATTGTATTTCTATTTCCGTTTAGAGAAGGCCGTATTTAAAACAAGCTTTCCTATCAAAATATCCACCCATTGTTTAATATTCCACACGGTGTATTTATTTATAGAAGAATTATATATGTGTCGTACGGACGTCATAAGGTTTTTCTATCAGCAGATGCCATTCGCTTAGTTTAAATATTAAAATTTATAAATTTTTATCAATTATTTTTCTATCCCGTTGAGTAGCTAGCGGTTAAACTATTGTTTCACTATTTAATCCGCCATCATGAATGACCCTCTTCCATTTAAAAACCATTGACGTTTCTAAAATAAAGCCCCCCCCCCCCCTTCGATAGAACAATTGAACTAGGTCTGAAACCCTAATTACTAATAAATTCTGGGGGAGAAAATGTAGTTTTTAATGGATGATTTATGGAAGAGACGCCTAGTGGTTCGCTTTCCATCTGCCACGAGGCGGGATGCCTCGAGCATCCGAGGATCAACTTTTGGCGGGAAAATGTCGGAGGGGGAAAGGGAGACGTAACGGCGCGAACTGACCCAGCGAAAGCGAAATTCGCGTCGCTATAGCATTGACCGTCTGACGAGCCCAGCGCCATTGTAGCCCAATTTCTCCATCCCCGTAAAAAACGGAGCGAAAGTCCTCAATTCCTAAATGGGCTGAACTAGATCTCCTAAACCAAATATTATATCACGATTATAAAATAGCTGTTATATTCGGCTATTTAGCCCCCTTTCACCTCGAAATATAACAAAAGTGAAACGCGAAGACCTAATTTCTATTTGTTTGTAAAAAAACACACATTTCATTTGTTATCGAGAAAATACAAAACCTCTTTCCTTCGATAGATAGTAATCTACGATGAATTTGAATAAATATTAATAACGGGAGGAATTATTTTTTCGCAATGTGGCTTGTTTGTTTTGATTTTGTGGGAATCCTAGACGACTCATCTTTTTCCGTATTCAAAGAGTCCCCGGAGTCATAGGATGTGAGTAAGAAAACGCCCCAACTAAAATAGTCTCCACGTCGATTGCAAAATGAAATCATTTTGAGTGAAACGCGAAAAAAATTTGGTATTATTTCTAGGATTCGTCACGGGAGAGCGCCACTGCAGCGGCGACTTTGGAAATTATTCGTAACAAATTTCCCCGCATCTTTGCCACGTGGGCGAGAGAGAATCTACGTCGTAGTTTCCCTTCTTTCGAGCCCCCCTCTAGTATAACGTCATTGCTACGTATACTCGGTTTTTTACTACGCTCACTGTGTTGGCGGAAAATCCGAGGCGGATTTGCCCCGATTTCGACATAAAACCTTTATCGCGATTGGCTAATTCCGAGGAAGACGCGCTCGTACAACGACGCCCCTTATTGGCCAGACGTTACGCGGTTACTACGGCGCCGATATACCCGCGCTCGGCCTTTCCCCAGCATCCCAGAGAGTAGAATTACCCAACGCGTAGATTGTAGAACCGCCTCGCGGTCGACGATTCGCGCGCCAAGAAAAGTAGTTCCTCTCCGACGTAAATTCCCAGCGTTCGTTTGTAAACGTTCAAAACCAGAATCGTTGTCGAGATAGTCATACGGCCGAGATGTTTTTCTCAAATTTTTACATTTAACTTTAGCTAAGCGCGTAACGTTCAGCGCCAAAATATAGAGCCGCCGAAGGTTCTATATTTTACAGCCAGAAGTTATAGTGCTTAGGGTTCCTTCTCAACGTTGGTCAACAACCAGTGAATTTACAGCGCTCGTGTGTTTTCTTCAACGTTTATCGGAACGATATTTTGAATTTCAACGAATATCAAATTGCAGATTTTTCGCTATTTCGCGAATTGTTCGATGAATTTTTACCATCGTGTTTCGCTCTAAAGGATTATAAACTGTGTGTGCGTCAGATTTCTTAGTGTGCGGATTCTTCGAATCCTTCAACATGTTGAGCAGGAAAATTCCTAGCTTCAACGTCTTTTCCTCAAACAACGCCAACTCCGGCGAGAAAGAACGGCCTGGTAAGCTTTGGCTCTATCGCGGCCAATCCCGACGCCGAGAGAGACCAAAGCGATGGCGGCCGCGGGAAAATATCTCCCCGGACCCCTCTCGCTCAGTCTTCTCAATTTTGCTTCCTCAATCCGCATACGCTAGCTCTATTCGCGCTATTTTCCCCATCGTAAACCGAAATAGATCTTCCGTTTGACTTTGGCGAGCCTAATAATGCGCCATAATCATTCGAAATGGAATCGAAGGGTTTAACGAGGAAAACTTCGTCAAATAGGCAGCGTACAGAAATGGAGACAAAATACTAAAAATTCGGCGCTAGTTTTTTGTCTGAGAGATTTCTTTATTAATTTAAACAGCCGTTCGAGAACCGTTCGAAAAAGCCTTCAGGGTTGGTCCCGTTTTGGGAAAAGGTGGCTTTGGTACAGTCTACGCTGGTACTCGAATCAGGGACAATATTCCGGTAAGAGCATTTTTTTTACCCCGCCTCGTGAAACTAAAACTAATGTAGGCAAAATTCTAATGTTTACCTTTTTGTTTTCTCAGGTTGCTATTAAACACGTCCTTCGAGAAAAAGTTACAGTATGGGGACAGGTGAGTGTCGTTCCTTCTATTATTATCGTGGAAGGATAAATAGAAGTTCTAAGCTTATTATTTAACACAATACTATCTCAAGAACGCGGCCTATAACATTTTTGTCAAAATAAGAGGCCCACCCCGCCATTTGGCGCCGGAACTGCCCCTACCGTAGCAACACGAGCTGACGGCATTGACCGTATTCTCTCAGCCTGCTCCAATCATTCCCGCCATAGGGGAACTTATTACGGGGACGCCATCTCTGAGCGCGAGCGCGGCTAAGGCGGGGAGGGGGGGGGTTGCGGAAAAAGGCGGGTGGGCTAGGATCGCAGACGCCGTCGGTTTGGCTTCGTGCCAAAAAGTACGTACGATACATGTTGGGGAAAAATTCTAGGGAGCCGTCCGTTGCTCGGTTACGGTGCGCGCTGGAGAAATGGCGGGAAACTATGATGGCGGCTTTCTCCCGTATTTAGGCCAACTTCGATTCAATCCCAAAAAGGTTTCGTTTTGAAATCAATACGACATACTTAAAGCGGGCAGGGTGAGGGGGGCTAGATTAACACCTTCCCAGCCTAGGCCTACTTTCGCCCCCAAAATCCCGAGATGACCACGTTTCGCCAGAAACCGGTAAAAACGTAAACATTAATAAACCTTGGGCTATAAGTTCGAAATTTTTCCAATCCAGGTTCCGGGGTCACCTACATTCCTTTCTAGTTGGGGGGGTTTTTCCGCTATACGGGTTACGTTCCCAATGAGCTCCTAGTTATAAGGATAACGACCATCTCTTACGATCCCTAACCGAGCGTATTTTTTGATCTCTTTGGTTCGAATAGTTAAACGGTTGCAAAGTACCCCTGGAGATCTGTTTACTGAAGAAAGTGAATGGCGTGCCTGGCGTCATCCGCATCTTGGACTGGTACGAGAAGGCCGACGCCTACATTATTATCATGGAAAGGCCGGAGCCGGTGAAAGATCTCTTCGACTTCATCACGGAGAAGGGAGTTTTGGAGGAGAAGATGAGTCGCTTATTCTTCCGCCAAGTGGTCGAAGCGGTCATTTCGTGTCACAAGGCCGGGGTCATTCACAGAGACATCAAAGACGAAAACGTTCTCGTCGACCTCAAGACTCTTCAGCTCAAGCTCATCGACTTCGGTTCGGGAGCCTTACTCAAAGATTCCATCTACACCGATTTTGATGGTAAGACGTCCTCTTTGACGTTTATTATTTTTTGGCCTCTTTATTATCTCTCGCATCCAGCCAGCGTCTATTCCGTTTGACCCGAGCGCTTTCGCTTTCGTTCGCGTAGGAGTCGTTTGAACTGGAGCAAGATGGGCGTGGCTTCGAGAGCGACCTCTTTTTCATTTTAGTCGCGAGATTACGTCGCCGCTCTCGTTGCCAAATGTCCGCGTTCTTTAATTAGAAGGAGACTTTTAAAATAACCCCGCCGGGTTTTTACGACAGAAAAAGGCGCGTAAATAATAAATTTATGAGAATTCTTCCCTTCCTAGTTTTAGAGGAATATCTTCAGTATGGGATATTATACGATGATGATAGTACCAATGGATTTCGACCCGACCCTTTTTTTAGGGGTAGCGTCGAATAACTTCGTGCACCACGGATTCTCGACGCAAGCGCAGTCGCGTTTCCAGGGTGAAATAACGCGCGCGCGGGGGGAGGGTGGAAAGGGGGTCGAAGGGATAGCGTGGAGAGGGAGATTGAACCGGGCTTCCTCCATCGTGACGTCAGACGAATTCCCAGACGCGATTGACGCATTTGGCACGCTGCCAACTCGATATCCGTCCACCAGCCTGGTTTTTTATACCCGGGGATACGCCGGCGCCGCGTACCAGACTTATTTCCCCTCGGCGCGAAAAAAAGGGAGATGCGCGGACACTGTCCTCCATTGGTCACTCACCGGACATCAAAATAATCTTAGCCTTCGTACCCCCCGCGACAATTTGACGTGGCTTTAGCGTACGATGGCACCCGGTCGAATATTTAGGCCTAGTTAGTGTTCCCGGGCTGGGCATCGCCTTCGATACGGGGAGGGTGGCTCCCTTCCCTCTAGCGGAGAAGGGAGGAAGCCCCGGAGAAAGGAGGCTACCGCCCTCTCGTTCCTCGTTGGAAACTAGCCACCCAGCCCACCCCCTCGGATCGATAACTCGGGTGCTGCTGAACCGAAGCTGAAGGAACTTCTGCAGGCCGAATCTTTTCTTCCGCGGATATTTCCCGCGTCCCAAAACTGGGGGGAAAATGGTTCCTACTCTTTTCCTCGTATCAACGGATTTCTATCGACTAAGGCTTAACCCTAATTTCATTTAAAGCCTTCTTCTTTTCTCTCTTACAATTTTGGCGCGTGAATTATGGAGGGGACTACCTTTCCTACTTTGTTTTGGCTGGGAAACATTGTTTACGTTCTCGGAGGCCGATCGATCGATACAATGTAGCGACTAGTCGGCCAAAGCGCGTAAACCGTCTCGCGACGCTGGGAGGAGAAAAACATAAACCGGGCAGCGGGTGGGGTAAAGGATTGCAAAATTGGTAGATCGCGTGCTCTATCTGGATCCTCGCTGTCTCTAATTTATGTCCGACTCCCATGTACCCTTCGCTACAGATGCGGAACGTTTAATACTATACAGAATAAAATAAAGATATTTTGGCTCGAAGGGAACCAAAAAGGAAGTACACGGTCGTCGTAAATAGCTCGCCTTTTATTTTAAACCGCTTACGTATATATTTTTCTACTTTTTTTGTCCGTACGCTCGCGAAAAGTTATAACGCGAAAGTCGCTGGCTGGCTGGCTCGTTCTTTTTATTATTCGCGTGCGTTTGTAAGAACTGCGTTTTAAGCAATTTATTTTCTTTCTTCCTAAATAGGAACGAGAGTGTACAGCCCCCCAGAATGGATTCGCCATAACCGTTACCACGGCCGTAGCGCCACCGTTTGGTCGCTTGGAATTCTACTTTTTGACATGGTTTGCGGGGACATTCCCTTCGACCAAGACGAACAGATTTTGAGGGCGGAAATTAACTTCAAGCGACGAATCTCCTCTGGTAAGTTATCTTCCCTACCGATCTATTCCCGATATCATCGACATATTTTTTTTAGCCCAAAATCTAACGAAATTTTTCCCCCCACTTTTTCTATTTTTCTATAGAATGCCAAGATTTAATTCGCAAGTGCCTGTCAATTCGACCAGCTGATAGGCCGTCATTGGAGGAAATTTTGCAGCATCCTTGGATCACTACTGCCAAGCTGGAAAGCACTATCTCATCCAAAATCCCGGTTCTGCGACGCAGTTCCGTCGACCAACAGTCCTTGGACCAGGCTTCCACGAGTAGCCAAGAAAGCATTTGATGATCCTTTTCGACTTAGGATTACCAAAGACTTTTAAATAAATTAAAAATTATTAGACCGCGATTGAACTTTTAAAAAGTGTGCGTGCGTGTTATGTAAATTGTATAAATAGGGAAAATAATTAAAAAAAAAACTAACCAACCGAGACTGGACAGTACGCGAAACGGGTGCGCGCGTCGTCGACCAAGTAAATGGCGCGCCCCGCGTGACGTCGAAAGATCGGGGAGGGGCTAAGAACAACCACGCCTCGTCCTACCTACTTTCTAAGATAAAGAAGAACGAACTAGAAAAGTGGATTATTCAAGAAAATAAACAATCTGGTCTTCAATTTTAAGTTCCTGTCGATTTTCAATTTTGGTTATTTCGTAAGCCTAGCTAAGCGATTTAATTTTTGATAACTAAAATGAAAATTGAAAACAATTAAAAGTTTAACTAAATACGGTGGAGATGATATATAGAATAAAAAAATGGCCGGGATTTCATCTTGTCATCGCATTGTGCAAAAAACATCAATTTATACGTTTTGTCCCCAAAAACTCTTCTCCACTAAGTTTTAAAATTATTGAAACTTAGTCGATTATAAATTTCATATCGTACAATTAATTTATCTATTTACCTCGAAGAAAAAAATGTAGATTCGACTCCCCCTCCTGTCCACACATAATCATTTTTATTGTAGATATTTAAAGGAACGGAATCAAAGAAACTTTTTCCGTTACATCCCCCCCCCCCCCCCCGCGAACGTCGCTAATTTATCCTTTTAATGATTTTTTTTTAAAAGAAAGAGTAAACTCCAATTTGTTTCTCTTCCTGTAAATAATATAGTTCCTCAGCCCTCCGTAAAAGCGAAACTCCGCGCCTCGATTTTACGAAATGGGTTTTTCAAAATTAATTTGGATTTTATATGAGTTACCCCCAAATAAGGCGAAAGATAATATAGGCTTAGTATTAATATCGAAAGTCGGTATTGAATTCTTTCGTCTATCGTGTCGTCCCCCTCACTTCGACTTGTTAATATTCATCGCTATTTCACGTGTAAATATTATTCATTATCCACCCCAGACAGAGATAAAAAAAATTGCTCTGAGTATAAACGTATATACAGTAGTGTTCTCGCGAAGTACCGGAGAAAAAAATTATATTATACAGTGTTTTATTATTAAAACTAAACAAAAAAGCTTTGTCGAAAGAAAAGGTTGCTAAGTTATTTTTCACGCGTAAATTATTGGAAAAATGCGGAGTCGTCAGGCGCGGTATAAACTTCCTAAATTTGGTTGTAAACAAACTAAGAAAAAACCTCAGTTGGAGACATCTTACCACTAACGTGTCTTAGTTTATAACTATACCTCCAAATGTTATTAGAGGGAAATTTCCTAAACAGAATTTCAACAAAAAAACTAGGAAACATTTCCCACGAAAATGACAATAATTTATTTAATTTCCGCCTCTCTCTAAATAAAACCTTCTCTTCCACCCGTAACTGAAATACCAACCGAAAAAAATGATCATATTTTCGTTACAGAAAAATATACAACTACTTGTTTTTTCTCAGAAATATTCTAAGAATTTCGGGTGAAAAATCTATTGTAAATATTTGTTTTCACAGACACTAAAAAAGATAGCTGTCTTTTTCTGTTTTTTCAAGAAAATGCAAAGAAGTTGTAAACACTATCTTGAATAATTTATAAAACTGAAAAGTATTTTTATAATAAATAAAACTTGTCATTCATTTGAACAGAAATGATAACCCATATTTTCACCTACAATTTTCTACATATTTTCAGCTGTAATTTCCTACACCTATCTCTTTTTTTTGCCTAAGCCTACCCACCTACCAGTTGGAACTGATAAAAATATATTATCGGCTTAGTTTGGAATCTACCAAATAAAATTTAACTCGTACGTCGACAACAATGGAAAATAAAATTGAGCGTAAGCCTACTTAAAACATCCTTGAGTACGAATAAGAATAATTTAAATTCCAACACCCACATAAATATACTTAAACATTTCATAACGTGTTTATAAGGCGGCGTAAGCACTGGTTTAACCCTCCCGCGCAAGCGCCTTGACGTATAATAACGATACCAAAATAAAAATTATCCTTCAGGGGGAAACGTACACCGGTAGAAGCGACTAAAATACTTTCTCGAAGGAAGTCCTTGCCAAATAAAAGCCGCGGAAAGGGGTAAAGTCTGAGTAGCTTCGGCGTAAGTAAATTGTCCGCGAAGGAAACGTTTAACCCGTTATTCGGAATAAGAAAACAAGTTGAAAAGAGCCTCGACGAGCTCCAAGGCTGCGCTAGAAAATGATTTTTCTTTAAAAGTTAACCCGTCATAATAATTGCCTCATCAATGTTAAAGTTGTTTGGGTGTCTGACCCTCGGAGATCGCACTCGACCCAGTAACGTCTCTTCGGTGTCTCTCTTTTGATCTCCAGTGACAGATTCCCCTCTTGTTTATCCATTCCAGCCGACCAGCACGGTGTCATCATCAGTTTCCGATACTACCCCCTTCGTCTTTCTCAACCGGGATTTATAAGATTGGAATTAAACATTTGGCTGTACTATCGCTTAGCCTCGTGGAAACTACTGGCACTTTTAATACACCTACAATCGTTTTGGAAGATATTATAAAGGACATCTTGGAAGGTACCCGGGTAAAACAACAGCCTTCATTTTATATTATGTTTTCCTATGGTCACGTGTCATACGTGATGCGTGCCCTTAATAGTAATGCAGTTTTAAGTACAGCCTTCATTTAGTTGAACGCCTAGTTGAAAATGTAAACATTGCGTTTCTTTACAATTAAATATACTATATTATATTATTAATAAAGGTGATAAAAAATTAAAATTTTCGTTTGTAAATTGAGAGGTCTGTTTAAAAACCATTATAAAATACAAACCAATTAATTTAATTAACCAATTAAGTTAATTGGTTCCATGTCTAATTCTCTGATGAGAAATCTTAGTTGGCGAAACCTGAAAGGTACCGTCTCCTTGAGCACCCAGCCAAAAAATAACGCTAATCTCATTAATCTTTTTGTTTTGCGTACAATGTATAGGATACACTAAGTTCTAAAAAACGCATAATATTATATAGAATTATACATAATATTATATAGAATAATACATAATATTATATATAATTATACATAATATTATATAGAATTATACATAATATTATATAGAATAATATATAATATTATATATAATTATACATAATATTATATAGAAAAATACATAATATTATATCGAATTATATATAATATTATATCGAATTATACATAATATTATATCGAATTATACATAATATTATATAGAATTATACATAATATTATATAGAATAATACATAATATTATATATAATTATACATAATATTATATAGAATTATACATAATATTATATAGAATAATATATAATATTATATATAATTATACATAATATTATATAGAAAAATACATAATATTATATCGAATTATATATAATATTATATCGAATTATACATAATATTATATCGAATTATACATAATATTATATAGAATTATACATAATATTATATAGAATAATACATAATATTATATAGAATAATACATAATATTATATAGAATAATACATAATATTATATAGAATTATACATAATATTATATATAATTATACATAATATTATATAGAATTATACATAATATTATATCGAATTATACATAATATTATATCGAATTATACATAATATTATATAGAATTATACATAATATTATATAGAATAATACATAATATTATATAGAATAATACATAATATTATATAGAATAATACATAATATTATATAGAATTATACATAATATTATATATAATTATACATAATATTATATAGAATTATACATAATATTATATACAATTATACATAATTTTAATCTAAATTTTAATTCGGAAAAATGTATGTGATGAAGGAGAGATTTTTTGTCAATACTATATTTTTAATATTTTAATATAATAATTTGGACATTGGCGCAAACTAAGCCTCATCTAAAAGTGTACCTTATACGAAACCCGACAAAGTGTGTTATGACTTGTTGGTGCGCACTGTACTGTCTCATAGCACAATAAAATCAATTCAATTCAATTCAATTCAATATTATATAGAATAATACATAATATTATATAGAATAATACATAATATTATATAGAATAATACATAATTTTATATAGACTTATACATAATATTATATAGAATTATACATAATATTATATCGAATTATACATAATATTATATAGAATTATACATCATATTATATAGAATTATACATAATATTATATAGAACTATACATAATATTAAATAGAATTATACATAATATTATATAGAACTATACATAATATTATATAGAATTATACATAATATTATGTATAATGTAATGCAGTGCAATGTAATGTAATGTAATATTATGTATAATGTAATGTATTGCAATGTAATGTAATATTATGTATAAGGTAATGCAATGCATTGTATAATGTAATGCAATATTATGTATAAGGTAATGCAATGCATTGTATAATGTAATGCAATATTATGTATAATGTAATGCAATGCAATGTAATGTAATGCAATGCAATGTAATGTAATATTATGTATAATGTAATGCAATGCAATGTAATGTAATATTGTGAATAATGTAATGTAATGCAGTGCAATGTAATGTAATGTATTATGTATAATGTAATGCAATGCAATGCAATGTAATGTAATATTATGTATAATGTAATGCAATGCATTGTATAATGTAATGTAATATTATGCAAAATGTAATGTAATGTAATATTATGCAAAATGTAATGTAATGTAATATTATGCAAAATGTAATGTAATGTAATATTATGCAAAATGTAATGTAATGTAATATTATGCAAAATGTAATGTAATGTAATATTATGCAAAATGTAATGTAATGTAATATTATGCAAAATGTAATGTAATGTAATATTATGCAAAATGTACTCTCTAAACATTTGTAACTATTGTATATATTTTCATTCTAATTGTGTTTATATAATCTTTTAACCTTCTCATTTTTTTTTCCTTATTTATTTTTCTTACATTGTGTATCAACTTGCTGATGCTGTAACTAGTATTGTTTTGGTGCACATTAAAATTTCATTTCATTATATTATATTATACATAATATTATAAAATATTATACACGTATTTCGATGTTTTTTTAATGTATTTCTAACCTGTGAGATCCACTCTTCTCTTGCTCAAAAGATATTTATTTATGCGTTCGAGCATTCAGTTACTTAAAATTTAACTATTTCGAAATATATACCAAATATTTTATATTATATTTTTAATTAAAGTTGAAATTTTAAGTAGGGAGTGCTTAAAAAAATATTTGAATATTGAACCTAGACAATTCGAGCAGACAAAATACATTGACTCAATCAGCGCCTCGAGAATTTCCGAAGCGCATAGAAATCGGGTGCTTTACAGGTAGCTAACCTAGTTTCACTTTTTCTTGGGCTCTACGGGAACCATTTCAGTCACAAGCAACAGACGGAGTCACCCGCGGCGATACAGGGGGGATGTAAGAAAAAAATCTTTCGGGAAAATCCTGAAGCTATTCACACGGCGCGTAGAAGCGAAGAAAGGCTACTGATATAAGGTGGGAGAGCGAAATATTGGAGTTCCCCCGGCGGTGCACGATTCGCCGCGAAAGTCAAAGGACAACCGAAAATCGTCCCTCCGCTGGGAAACGTAAACAAACGCGACCCATTTGCCTACAAAACTTGACGCGCGTTCATTTACATAATCGTTATTTACGGAACTAATTTTGTCCCGGAATGGGGTAAAACAAAATGAGTACGTATAGAAATCGAATGTGTCGAAATCCCGTGTTTGTAAACAATATCTCGATAGCCGCCAAATGGGGTATTTTACCCTATTGAAAATATACAACCTACGAGGGCGACGCCACTCCGGAACGTATTCGTCCTGCCTTCCAGTGAGTGTTCGCTTTCTAACAAATATAATGCCTCGTGGACGGCAGGCGAAATATTCGCGTGTCATTTTTTTATTTTTGAAACAGGTCTGAGGTCTATTTTAATGGATTACGTGATGGCTTCGTATTAAGAGTTTCATTGAAATCTACCGAGTTAAACGTAAACACGGTCGTTACCTAGCGCTCTGTTTCATGGTTTTACATCCTAGTCAAGGGAATTAGACCTGGTTCTAAAAGAGTTTTTAAGCTTTAACATAATATTTATGAAAAGCGTTTATTTATAATGAATATTATTCATTCTTGTTCCTCAGATATTTAACGTGTTTCTCACGTTCAATTTGAAATGTTGAATTACGTTTGTTGCTCATGTTTCGGATAATTAGAAAATGTACAATGAAGGAACTAGGCCTCGGCGTTCGTTAATTTCTTTTATATCCATATCCGAAATTTATCCGAATAAAAACTTATTTGTTGCATATTAAATCGTATAATAGTCGCGAAAAATATCCATAAATAAGCAGTTAATCGAATTTTTTATGATTAATTTAAATTTTGGCGGTTAATATATCCGTTTATTCCATAATTATATCGAGAGTATAGGTACTAGGTGATTCTAAAACGTAAATTTAAAGTAGTTAAGAGGAGCCAGGTTCGATCCCAGTTTGTGAAAATTTCGGAACTACTCCTTCCGCGTTAAGTTTGCAAGTTCTCTCCCAACTGTTTTGAGGAGTTTTTCCCCGATATCTTCGGTTTCCCCTTCCATAAAAACGGTAATAGTGGGTGTGGCATGAAGGGCTGGCCACCAACCTCCTAGAAATAATAATAATAATCAGCTAGGCTAGGCTAATACCCAAGGCACCAACCTCCTAGAAATAATAACAATTATCAGCTAGGTTAATACCCAAAGCACCACCCTCCTAGAAATAATAACAATAACCAGCTAGGCTAATACCCAATGCACCAACCTCCTAGAAATAATAACAATAATCAGCTAGGCTAATACCCAACGCACCACCTTAGGCCCAAGTCATCAAGCGACTTTTAAAGCCATTAATTCAGGTGGCCGGGTTTCAATGCGTAGGAGGGTGGTGGCAAGCCCTGCATGCCACGCGTTCGAGCCAACAGCTCACTACAGTAACTATAACTGTTAACCTCTACAAGTTTTTATTGAAAGGGGAAACCGAAGAACTCGAGGGAAACCCTCTTTAACCAGTGGAGATACAACTTGCAAATTCAACGCGGAAAGAGTTGATCCGAGTTTTCACCCAGTGCCAGTAGCTCCGAGTTTTCCCCCAGTGCCAGTAGCTCCGAGTTTTCACCCAGTGCCAGTAGCTCCGAGTTTTCCCCCAGTGCCAGTAGCTCCGAGTTTTCACCCAGTGCCAGTAGCTCCGAGTTTTCCCCCAGTGCCAGTAGCTCCGAGTTTTCACCCAGTGCCAGTAGCTCCGAGTTTTCCCCCAGTGCCAGTAGCTCCGAGTTTTCACCCAGTGCCAGTAGCTCCGTGTTTTCACCCAGTGCCAGTAGTTCCGAGTTTTCACCCAGTGCCAGTAGCTCCGTGTTTTCACCCAGTGCCAGTAGCTCCGAGTTTTCACCCAGTGCCAGTAGCTCCGAGTTTTCACCCAGTGCCAGTAGCTCCGAGTTTTCCCCCAGTGCCAGTAGCTCCGAGTTTTCACCCAGTGCCAGTAGCTCCGAGTTTTCCCCCAGTGCCAGTAGCTCCGAGTTTTCACCCAGTGCCAGTAGCTCCGTGTTTTCACCCAGTGCCAGTAGTTCCGAGTTTTCACCCAGTGCCAGTAGCTCCGTGTTTTCACCCAGTGCCAGTAGCTCCGAGTTTTCACCCAGTGCCAGTAGCTCCGAGTTTTCCCCCAGTGCCAGTAGCTCCGAGTTTTCACCCAGTGCCAGTAGCTCCGAGTTTTCCCCCAGTGCCAGTAGCTCCGAGTTTTCACCCAGTGCCAGTAGCTCCGTGTTTTCACCCAGTGCCAGTAGTTCCGAGTTTTCCCCCAGTGCCAGTAGCTCCGAGTTTTCCCCCAGTGCCAGTAGCTCCGAGTTTTCACCCAGTGCCAGTAGCTCCGTGTTTTCACCCAGTGCCAGTAGTTCCGAGTTTTCCCCCAGTGCCAGTAGCTCCGAGTTTTCCCCCAGTGCCAGTAGCTCCGAGTTTTCCCCCAGTGCCAGTAGCTCCGAGTTTTCACCCAGTGCCAGTAGCTCCGTGTTTTCACCCAGTGCCAGTAGTTCCGAGTTTTCCCCCAGTGCCAGTAGCTCCGAGTTTTCACCCAGTGCCAGTAGCTCCGTGTTTTCACCCAGTGCCAGTAGTTCCGAGTTTTCCCCCAGTGCCAGTAGTTCCGAGTTTTCCCCCAGTGCCAGTAGCTCCGAGTTTTCCCCCAGTGCCAGTAGCTCCGAGTTTTCACCCAGTGCCAGTAGCTCCGTGTTTTCACCCAGTGCCAGTAGTTCCGAGTTTTCCCCCAGTGCCAGTAGCTCCGAGTTTTCCCCCAGTGCCAGTAGCTCCGAGTTTTCACCCAGTGCCAGTAGCTCCGTGTTTTCACCCAGTGCCAGTAGTTCCGAGTTTTCCCCCAGTGCCAGTAGCTCCGAGTTTTCCCCCAGTGCCAGTAGCTCCGAGTTTTCACCCAGTGCCAGTAGCTCCGTGTTTTCACCCAGTGCCAGTAGTTCCGAGTTTTCCCCCAGTGCCAGTAGCTCCGAGTTTTCACCCAGTGCCAGTAGCTCCGTGTTTTCACCCAGTGCCAGTAGTTCCGAGTTTTCCCCCAGTGCCAGTAGCTCCGAGTTTTCCCCCAGTGCCAGTAGCTCCGAGTTTTCACCCAGTGCCAGTAGCTCCGTGTTTTCACCCAGTGCCAGTAGTTCCGAGTTTTCCCCCAGTGCCAGTAGCTCCGAGTTTTCCCCCAGTGCCAGTAGCTCCGAGTTTTCACCCAGTGCCAGTAGCTCCGTGTTTTCACCCAGTGCCAGTAGTTCCGAGTTTTCCCCCAGTGCCAGTAGCTCCGAGTTTTCACCCAGTGCCAGTAGCTCCGTGTTTTCACCCAGTGCCAGTAGTTCCGAGTTTTCCCCCAGTGCCAGTAGCTCCGAGTTTTCCCCCAGTGCCAGTAGCTCCGAGTTTTCACCCAGTGCCAGTAGCTCCGTGTTTTCACCCAGTGCCAGTAGTTCCGAGTTTTCCCCCAGTGCCAGTAGCTCCGAGTTTTCCCCCAGTGCCAGTAGCTCCGAGTTTTCACCCAGTGCCAGTAGCTCCGTGTTTTCACCCAGTGCCAGTAGTTCCGAGTTTTCACCCAGTGCCAGTAGTTCCGAGTTTTCCCCCAGTGCCAGTAGCTCCGTGTTTTCACCCAGTGCCAGTAGTTCCGAGTTTTCACCCAGTGTCAGTAGTTCCGTGTTTTCACGGGCACCTGAGATAAAGGAATTAAAAGTCGCTAGGTATTAGCCTAGCTGATATAGGACGGTTTAATCAAATTGAAATTACACGATTGAACTTTAATTTGTAAAGATTTCTGGTGGAAGATTTTAGCTGAAAAAGAGCAACGGCTGTCATGGCTGGAGCGGGAACGCTGCAAAATAACTTGAGCGTGAGGCAATATCAAGTTAGAGTCTGTATCGGCAACAGGGCCACGCATAAATTCATTCCCAAAAAACTAGTTCGTCAAAAAGAATTGCTCAAGCTTTTCTCAATCTATCCTACTTGTACAAAGAGACCCCGAAAAAAAAACCATTAAGTCCCGTATAGCGCGTACCAAACGCTTAACGGAAAAAACGGCAGATATTACAACGGCAGATAAAGCCATCTGCCCGTTTTAAGAGCTCTCAGCGGCTCTCACGCCGTTCATTCTACACTCCCGGCAGTAGACGGGTCACTTTTTTAATAAGGATCGATTGAGGGCTCTTTGTCCCCTTCAATGGAAGACTGTTTACACACCTTTGAACTTATACTAACCTTTCGTAACTTTTCTTAACCCCGCCGTGTCTTTTTTCGTAATTTTGAGCGCCAAAAAAGTCTTTTTTTCTCGACGCGAATTTTTATGGAAAAGAGATCAACCTGCAACGGCTATAAGGTTGCTCGACAAATAATGGGAAAGGCGACCCCTGCCGAGAAAAGGTAACATTACAATAAAAATCCCACGAGACTTTCATTCAAGTTTTACATCTCGTAAAAAAAGGAACTCTGGAAAGAGAAACTTCTCCGCGGAAGGACCCTCGCTCTTCGACGAGATCTTACCGCGCATTCCGAAAAAAGCGCGCGACAGGGGTGAAGTTTATTATAGCTACGAGCTCTTACGAACTGCCAAGTTAACCCTTAACCCCGACTCTAAACTCCTCTAAGATGCGAGATACGGGGGGGGGGATCTTAACATTTTTTGGGGCTATTTCCGTTTCCGTTTCTCATCACGAGGATGCGAGGCGAGAGGGGGCGCTCTCAATTCGATCCTCGAGCCCTCCTTTCCCCCTCCACCCTCCGGAAGATGGTGGGGTCCCTCTCGGAGGCTGAGGGCGGGGGGGTCTTCTTCCCCATTTTTTGTCCCCGTTAATCCTTCTCACGGTCCCTCCGGCTCTCGGCGCTCCCGGTGGCGGTCTTCCCGGTCATCCTCGCCGTTGATTCGCCGCTCTCTTTCTCCCCGCACGATCTCAATCCGCAGTTATGGAACCCGCGACGGCCCTAAACGACGCCATTTTTAAAGCCTGGTCATTTTCGCCTTTTAGAAATATTTGCAAATCATTTATACGACGACCGCCCTTTCGAAGACATTATCATTTATTTTACATCAGGCAAATTTGTAGCTCGTGAATCGCTACGATAAAGCGTATATAGTAACGGAGTGGAGTAGCTAACGTAATTGGCTCCAATTATCTGGTTTGATTGAAAACTTCAAATTGACGATTTAAAGATACAAAATGGTCAATGAAGAATCAATTAATTCCCAAATGAATTTAGGAATCTACGTCATTAGTTTTTAATAAATGTTTCTTTTGTTTCAAATTGCATTATCACCATAAATGCATCTTTAAATTTCCAAAAATTCAAAAAATATGAAATCTTGGTTAGTTTTTGGATGCTCCCCCGATTCTAGGATTTAAGTTGCTTTCCGCCCCCCTCTCCAACTTACGAAACATTCAGGGGGTATGCCACCTAGGAGCAACAAACCAAGCACCCAACACCAGGAGAACGCAACCCGTCATAACTCGTGCTTTTTCTCGCGTACATGTTTCATTGGTTAGACGCTTTAGCGCCTGCTGCCATCGGAAGGGGAAAATTGGGAAATTGTCTTCCCAAAAATTTACGAAACTTTCCTGCACTCCTGATTGCAATTATTACAATTATTATTATTCTAAAGGGATTTATTCGTAATGAAAGATCATGCTCGCTTAAACAGAAATATTTCCTCAACATTAAATCCAACGGATCAAATACTACACCTCCCAATTAGAAGCATCACTCTGGTTAAGTTAGTAATTATTTTAATCCGCCTATCTAAGCTTACGGACCGATTTTCCACTTTCCCTAAACCCACGGTCGTTTAAGTCCGTAATTCCAATTTCCCTGGATCACCTTATAATCTGCAGAAACATTAGTTTGCCGCAAATTTAAATAATCGTACGAATCCGCGCGATTTGAAAGATCAATCTGGATGAGACTGAACAATACGTTCCTCAAATTAGTAGAAAATCTGATCTATTCGAGATGAAAATTTACATAAACCGCGAAAGGTTCGTCGAGAGTGTTAGCGTGAAAAGCGCCATTCGAGTGTTGATTATCGCGTCAAACGAGGGATCAACGAACCCGAAATTTTGGCAGTTTTGCGGGGATAAATCTCCGAGGACGCATTAGGTAATAGATTAACTGGACCGGCCGCGATAAGCGCCAACTATATCCGTAAATATCTCTAAATAGGCAAATCTAACTCGTCGTCTTAAAGGGCAGAGCGAGATTTCGGTCCCAACACGTCCAATTTAACTAGGACAATTCGAGCGTCAATTACAATTACGTCGGGGTTAAGGCGGAGAATTCGAAGGGTCGTCGCGTGATATCATCTTCGTCATAAGCCTCGTATGATTGTCTCGCCCAGAGCCATCCGACCGTTCGCCGACCCGACAGTCGACGGGGACTTATCGGGAAGGGTACAGTCGACAAACAAGTCGCGGCACCATCTTTTTCAGGTAAAGCGGGAAAGCGAACGGGAGTGATGGGAAACCCGGCAACGACGCCGATCTTCCGGGTCAATCGCGGTTGACAGGGCACCCGAGGGACGGGACGCCGGGCCCCGTCGAGACATCCTTCATCGCGGCCGCTGCAAACAGCGCGTGTCCTCGGCGCGGACTCTCCCTCTTTTTACTCCTTCGCCTATTTCCGCGCAGGCAGCTGAAAGTGATTTCTCGCGCCATGAATTGATAGCTTTCAATTTTTTATCCGACCAACGCTCCCCTTTTTTTGGCACGTTCCCTAAAAATGGGAACCCCCTCTTCCGTGTCCTCTTCTCCTTTTCGCATTTTCCTCGAATCAAAATGATCAGGTTAAAATCCCTTCTACTTGCCGCCAATTGCTTTTATTACATTATCCTAATTGAAAATTGTAGGTGTATCTAGCCCTCGCGCCATTTCCAAAATTGTAAACAGGGGTTTCAAAATATGAAAAGAGCCGCCCGCGGATACTGTTACAGCTTAATTAGACGGCCCAGACAATAACTTTCGCGTTAATGTTACGTTATATTAGCGCTGAGATACCGCCTGCAAAACAACAACAAATAATTATAACAGGACGGTCGAATGAAAGGGAAATATACCGCCTTTGAAGTTGATCGGCTCTTCTATACTCGCCACCCCGGACCAAACTGTTTCGTTTTCCCAAAGGGGAATTTCGTAAAGAGTTTTGTTAGGTTGTAAGCGGTTCAAGTAGTGTTGTAAGTCGGAAAATTACCGAGGCCTTTTTTCCGGAAAATTTTCCGTATTTTTCCGAAAAATATTAAAAACGTTTTCATTCCATGATTTGTCTAATATATTGTTTGCAAATTTAAATAAAGCGGCATTTTCACCTCATTTTTTCTAATCTAAAAGTAAAAGTAAACCTATAGACTAGTTTAAACTGGTTGAAATGTACCACTATTAATGTTTTGTAGTATTTTTACTGATATTAGTCATTTTAAATCGATAAAAAGTTTAAAACATTAAAAACCCTTGAAAAGTAATTTATGTTTAAATTTTTTATTTTTCCTATTTGCGGAAAATTTTCCGCAATTCGGAAAATTTTCCGGAAAATTTTCTGGAAATTTTTCCGCATTTTATTTTTCCGGAAAATTAACAACCCTAGGTTCAACGTTACGGTTTCAACAAAGGTAGCGGACGATATATGGCAAACATCGAGATTAGAAGCTGGCGTGACGAAAAGGGAAATAACGAATTCCGAAGTAAACATGACACTCCGCGATAAGGAGCCAATATGGAGACGAAGCTAGTTTGCTGATTTGTGGAAAGATTGATTTTACGCGTGCAGTTCGGAAAATCATAAAAACGTCACCCTTCGCCAATCACAATATTTAACAAGCCATAAAAATTGCGTACAACGAGGAGTATTTATACTATAAATCCGCGTTTGAAGTAGAAACGTCAGCCGATTATTAATATTGATTATTATTAAATATTCCCATTCCATTTGACATATTTTTTTCATTCCCATTCAATTTGGCATAACCTTAGAGGTCGGGGATGGTTAACTTTTATTCAATAGATAAAGCTCTCAAAATTATTCGTAAAACGTTTTGATCAAGTAATTTATATTTCTGTATTATCCGATTAATTTTTTTTATAAATTTGTAAAATTAATCGGAAAAACGACGTTTTTTTCGATAAAAAGCTCAAATTTTACGAATAATACATATTTTTTAATCATTTTCCGAAATATTAACCGGTAAATTTCTTTGTTTACATTTTTCCCAAAAAAACCAATTTAATCATGGATAATGATTAACCGTTACCGACCTCTACATAACCTTACTCATTCCCATTCCATTTGACATAACTTATTTAATTCCCCCTCATTCCCATTCCATTTGACATAACTTATTTAATTCCCCCTCATTCCCATTCCATTTGACATAACTTATTTAATTCCCCCTCATTCCCATTCCATTTGACATAACTTATTTCATTCCCATTCCATTTGACATAACTTATTTAATTCCCCCTCATTCCCATTCCATTTGACATAACTTATTTCATTCCCCCTCATTCCCATTCCATTTGACATAACTTATTTCATTCCCACTCATTCCCATTCCATTTGACATAACTTATTTCATTCCCATTCCATTTGACATAACTTATTTAATTCCCCCTCATTCCCATTCCATTTGACATAACTTATTTCATTCCCCCTCATTCCCATTCCATTTGACATAACTTATTTCATTCCCCCTCATTCCCATTCCATTTGACATAACTTATTTCATTCCCCCTCATTCCCATTCCATTTGACATAACTTATTTCATTCCCCCTCATTCCCATTCCATTTGACATAACTTATTTCATTCCCCCTCATTCCCATTCCATTTGACATAACTTATTTCATTCCCCCTCATTCCCATTCCATTTGACATAACTTATTTCATTCCCCCTCATTCCCATTCCATTTGACATAACTTATTTCATTCCCCCTCATTCCCATTCCATTTGACATAACTTATTTCATTCCCCCTCATTCCCATTCCATTTGACATAACTTATTTCATTCCCCCTCATTCCCATTCCATTTGACATAACTTATTTCATTCCCCCTCATTCCCATTCCATTTGACATAACTTATTTGATTCCCCCTCATTCCCATTCCATTCGCCATAACCTTTCGCCTTCCCGCCAAATTCCCATTCCATTTGATATAACTTCTCTCATTCCCGTAAATTACCAATTTCAAAAATCCATTCTGAACCTTTTTCTAATCGAAAATAAGATATCAAACTAATCCCCGCGGTTACCATGGCAAATGGTAAAAAACCGTTTACACGAACCTCCCTAATTTATACACTTTATCGCAAAGCATGTTCACGTCGAAATAACATCCACATGCGAAATTCGGGGCTCCCAGAGGTTCTATAATTTGGAAATGGTTCTATAAAATTCTATAATAATTTTTATCCGATATATCTCATAGTTTTAGCATATTAGGTTAAAACCCATGTAATAAAATTTTAACAACAACGCCCTCGTAAATATTGAAATCATAATTGAGCAAATTTGCAAAATAAATATAATTTTGTTTTCTGTATTACTATAAAACTTAAAAATTGAATAAAAACAACGATATTTAAAAGTACACAAGATTATTTATTTATTTAAACATTTTACCTGACTAGTTTCGGTGGCGTTAGTGCACCCCTGATGACGGACACTAACGCAACCGAAACTAGTCGTAAAATTTTTAAATAAATAAATAATCTTGTATCGTTGTTTTTATTCAATTTTTAAATAATTGTCCTGCACAAGTAGCTAGTATAATTTTAAACTCTTATATTTTAACCCAATAAAACACCTTTAAATTGGTTATTTATTATTTATCGTATAGTTTTGAAACTTTTATCCTGTAATTCCTACAAATGAATCAAACAATGGTAAATATGACCATGATTATTTACCGCCGAGCATCCTTCTACGAGATAAAAGCCTTACAAGTACTACACGACACGTGTTTCAAATTAGAAGGAAACCGGGATCAAAACAAACCCAGCCTAGACTATAACGGAGCTAGGCCACTCTCAAGAGCAAAAAGCTACTTTAATTTTTTATCCAGGGTGTCCAATGAGCCAGCCGCCATCGCGTTTAAGCGCCAAATCGGGCCACAAAAGGCGAAATTGGCAGTGCGGGGAATTTTCAACCTTCCAAAATGCTAAAAGGAAATAATGCAATTTAAGAGGGGAAACGGGAAAATGAGGGAAAAGTGTTCTTTGCACGGAAAGAAAGGGATTTTTCAGCTTTTCTAATAACATTGCCCGTTCTAGTCTACTCTAATTGTATATTAATCCATGGATATGTTACGAGTCACAGATGTAAAAATATTTTCAATACGTTAAATAGTAATGAAAGTCATGATCTAAATATCCATTTGCGAGTTTTGAGGATATATTTTTGCAAAATTATTCAAATCTAAGTAATTTTGTATAAATAAAACTTTATATTTAGAATTTTTTCAGGATTAAACTGAATATTTTAACAAATTAGTATTAAAAACTCCAAAATATAGCGAGGGATAAAAATGGGAATTTCTCAGTCAAAACAGGGATAAAAGGGATTTTTCGTTATAGAAATTATCGCAAGAGGGAAAGTTTCGATATCAAATGTGGAAACCCTGGAAATTGGCGAACAGTAGACATTTAATTTCGACGGAAACGTATCGAAAGAAAGGATAAAAATATCAAATAGGAAAAATAAAAACGGGGAAAAAGTGATCCACCAAAAACCAAAACACAACCTCAAATCGTTTTCGAAGCAACGGCGCAAAAAATCGGGGAATACTTTCGCCGCGTGATATTTTATTACCGTTATTATTATTATTGTTATTATATTTTAGAAGTGACGGGAGGTTGGAAATCGAGTAAGGGTGGGGGGGAAGAGGATGGATAACGGGCCGAGGGCCTACAAATATGTTCCACTTTCGTTCTACACTCCCCCCCATCCCCGGGTATCGTAACGCGGCACCCCCCCCCCCCCCTTCTAACTCGGCTTCCAAAACGTCAATATCGCGTTTGACCTAGTTGGCTGTGGCCTAGCCATGGCGAAGAACTATCTTTTACGTTCAACGTCGAACGGCAGCGTACGGCGATGTTGTGACGCGCTTTCTGCTCCGATAGCCTTCTTCCCAATGTAGGTCGCGCTTCCGCCACGCTGTACAAAAACGTTAGCAGCGCGTATACGAGGCGTTAGAAAACGGGAGGAGGAGGACTCGGAGGGGGGGGGGCGAGAAGGACGTTTCGCCGTTGCCTTTATATGATCGTACTACTTTCCGTCCCTCCCCGGACAATTTCCCCTTTTGTATTTCGCCGCCAAGCCGTGCGCCTAGGAAGGAAGCACAACCCGCGGGGGGGGGGGGGGGTGCCGAATGCCTTCCCGGGTTTTTTTTCTCCTATAACGGCTCTGGCGTCTAAAATCCGGAAGTGTCCGGCGGATTGATACACTTTACCTGCAGAGAAAAAAGGGGGTAAAAAGAGTGCGTAAATGGGGTACTGCGCAGTTAGAAAATCGTTCTTTTTTACCATTTTTTTTTCACTTATATATATATATATATATATATATATATATATTTATATTCACTTTGCATTATATTTACCCATTTTTTTCACCTGAAAAGTGGGATGGTTTTAAAAAAGAAAAAAAAGGGGAATGAGGAATGATCGAAAAGTACGTACGACATAATTAAAAATCAAGCTTTCCCCTTTTTTTGGCGGGATTTTTGGGTCAACTGCGAAAAAAACCTCGAGAATACTAGCGCGTGGTGGCCTTATTCGGTCATATATATTTATATAATCGCTTTCGCTGTTTTATTCGCGGATTATTATAGGTACGGGAAAGGGAGGGAGGGGGGTGAATTCTGCGAGCGTCGACACCTTGACTAGGATAGTAGGGCGAACGGCGACCCAATAACATTTAAAACTTTGGTTGATTACATACGCGTCCACTTTCCCCGCGTCTGTTCGTCAACGGTTATTTTTAGATTTTTTCCAATTTAGGGAAAGGGTTTTCGGATACTCTACTAGCTCGTGATCGGATTAAAAGCCATCACTGACATATCGGGGTGAATTCGCTTTGTAAACAAAACGAAGAAGTGCCACCCAACCTCTCGCGTTTCCGGGGGGGGGGGGGGGGCTGCATTCGGTAAAGATCGGCTGGTGGGCGCGCGAGAGTATTGGTGTCGTGCGGGGGAGTTCTACTGGCGGGACGGGAGGGGGAGGTCTATTTCGTGACCCGAAAGGAAGACTTATATTTTTATGGCTGGAGAAAAACAATGGGGGAAAGACAGAAACAAAGGAGATCCTTTTATATTTTGATATACGTCTCTCACACGCACGCGCAAAACAGCCACGCGCGCGCACGCGAAATTTACGTGCTACCAACGAAAATAAATACAGTAACTTACGTATTTCCGCGTTCCGTTTTAACTAGACGGGTATTTGCCCATCTGTCAATGTTTGACGAAATCTGGCCTACTTTTGATCTACCCACGCCTTTAAAAATGTTCTATCCGCGGCGCATTAGTGTATAAGGTGAAAATGACTTATAGGCGTTGGCCTAGTACTCCGTTGTTTGTAACCTTCCGCGGTTGTTCAGAGTAAAAAATATTTTTAGAACAATTTGATCGAAGAGCGCCTTTAGAAGTGTTCCACTGCCGCGAGACGCTAGTGTTCAAGGTGAAAGTGACTTATAGGGGCTGACCTATCACTCCATTGTTTGTAAACTTCGACGGTTGTCCGTCGCAAATGACATTTTCGACTTTATAATAACAATGTAACACTTTCTCGCGTCATTAGCCTTGGGATTTAAACGATCGTTTTGACTTTAAAAAAATATCCGAGGAGCTGGTTGTCATGGAGACCGGATAAAAAGCCTTACAACAATTCCCCTCTCGCGTTGTCGGATAGAACTCGATACATTGTATCCGGGTTGCGATAAATTGATTACACAGAAGAATGACGAATTAATAATCGATGGGATGAACGTTATTATTTCAAGCGATGTTGTCGTTGTTTACGTTCGCTGTGCTTGGCCTAAAAATATTTCCCCTTGGACGTGAAAGCGCGTGTCATCGGGTTATAGGGGGCGGAGTAAAGTAGGTCCCCAAGGGGACAATACGCGTTCCGACGGGTCAAGGCATTCCGTGATTCACTTTTACCGCGAAATAACAGAAATGTTAAAAGCGAGTTAAAAGTTGGTTGTACAGGGTTGCCACCAAATTTTGTTATTCAAATTCCCCGACTATTCCCGGTTTTCCCTGACCATTTTAAGAGATTTTCCCTGACTTTTAAATGCTAAAAGTTTTATTTTACATTTTACTTTTATCAGAAATTAATATATTATATATTTCAGTAAAAATGTGATTGCAATGTTGAAAAAATTAGCAAATCGTTCAAGGAAATAAATGATAATCATAGAATTTGTCAAAGATCTAGAGTAAAATTACCTTCAAAAAGTGTCAAGATAAAATTGAATTCACTGACTTTTACTTTTTACAAATTCTTAAAATTCCCTGACCTTTCCCTGACTTTTTAGGCTCCTTTTTAAATTCCCTGACTTTTCCCTGACGTGTGGCAACCCTGTTGTAGTGCAGTTCCAGACAGTTTAGGGTAGGCGAAGAGTTTTCGCCTTATAAAAAGCTCGCGGTATAAATTACTTATTATAATACTTAAATAACGAAGCTAAAGAAATTTATTCCTTAAATTAAATCGGCTTCTTTAATTTTAATCTTTGATTTTACTAAAATGCAAATTTAGGTTTAATTTTAACTCATTGTTTTTGTAATTAAAATTTAGCAAGGGTTGACATGAACGAAAATAGGTGGTTTTGTTTAAAATCTAATCAAAAATGTTCCGCTTCAAATCTAAATGAAATTTTTTCGCTTAAAATCTAATTTTAAAAGCAAACCCGTAACTAGGAAAAGGCCTCTTTTACGTGGTTTACATACTTTATGGAATCCGAATTTTAATTATTAAAGACTCAATTTGCAATAGAATAGTTAATTTCGAACAGAACGAGCGTTTCCGAGAAATAACCTACGTTAAAAGCGGTTAATTATTCATCAAAAGAGGGATCTGGAAATTAAATTGATTTTGAATAATTTAAACGACAGAGATTCGCTTCGCTTTATTTCTGTGTCGCTATGAATAGACGTTCCAGAATGTCAAATGTCAGACGCGCTCGGAAGGTTTTTCCCAAGAACTATATTTAAATACGATTTACTTTTGGAATTAAAATGGAAAATTAATTGTTGCGCTAGAGAGGTCCTTGAAATTTGTATAAAAAAGAATGAACTAGCTGTAGAATATTTAATTAAGGATATTAAATTATTTAAAATGGGTCTTGGGGTGTTCGGCGGTGGATTAACCAATAGGCTGAGTAGGCTTAAAACCCAAGCCCGGGTGATATTTATTCTGGGGGGACTGCTGTAAGGCTCGGATAAAATTATAAAAAAATGCAATGTAATACTGTAGGTTATGGAGGATACCTGGGTCCCCTTCTCCCCCAAGGTACGCCACTGTAAATACACCAAGAAATTCAACATTTATTTTAATAATAATAAAAATAATAATAATAATCAGCCAGGCTAATACCCAAGGCACCACCTTAGGCCTAAGTCATCGAGCGACTTTTAAAGTCTTCAATTCGGGTGGCCGGGTTACAATGCGTAGGAGGGTGGTGGCAAGGCCTTCAAGCAGTGGCGAAGCTACAAAAAATGGGCACCAATGGAAAATAGGAAAATAGGCTCCACTTCAAAGTTGGGTAAAAATGACCCCCACAGACCCCGGCTTCAGGTGCCTCAAATTTCCCATCGATCAATGGGCTAGATACCGTTTAAAACCTTCGTAAAGGTTTCACGGGAGGGGGAGGAGCATAGTCTTAGCAGTGGCGTAACCAGAAAAATTGGGCACTAATGCAAAATAGGGTCGGCTATATTTACGCCAGTCACGGTGTATCCGTCGTGGTGGGCGGCTAAGCTTGCGGGCCCTTATAAATAAGACCGGTCCCGATGTGTCTCATTGGGGCATTGGCCTAGTTACGTCACTGGATCTTAGCTACGCCACTAACAGTTACCCGTAGTGGTGGACGAGTTCGTGGGCCTCCATAAATAAAGCGGACCTCAATTCACCGCGTTTGGTGCGTTCTAACTGGATGAAAGTTTTAGAGAAACTTGAAAACATTGGGGATAATATTAAATACATTATTTTATAACTTACGTCATTTTGGGAGAGCCTTGGCAAATAATGATAAAAATAAAATGCGGGAAAATTTCCAGGAAATTTTCCGCAAATCGGAAAAATAAAAAATTGAAACATAAATTACTTTTTAAGGGTTTTTAATTTTTTTAACTTTTTATCGATATAAAATGTTTAATATCAGTAAACATACTACAAAACATTAATAGTGTTACATTGTTAATCAGTTTCAACTAGTCAAGCGGTTTAGTTTTACATTTAGATTCGAAAACATTACGCGAAAATTCCGCTTTATTTAAATTTGCAAATAATATATTAGACTAATCATGGAATGAAAACTTTTTTTTATTTTTTTTTCGAAAAATACGGAAACTTTTCCGTATAAAAGGTGTCGGCCATTTTCCGGAAAATTTCCCGAGCAGAAAATTTTCCGACTTACAACACTAGTTGACTATAAAGGGGTTTCACATTAGAATTGGTGAAATAAGCATAATAATTCTCCATAGAAGGGCTCGAGCTACGTGGGCAGGGGTGCAGCCATGGTCCAACGAATTAAATCACCCACGCTAATTTTTAATTACGCGCTTCGACCTCCTTAAAGAATTGCGAAGCAGCAACGAGAAAGGAATGTTTAGCCGCACAAAAACAAAGAGAAAATAGAGGGAAATCCGAGGGAGAGGAAACGTGACGAAAATAACAAAACGCGTCGTTTCAAAAAGAAACCCGAACGTCGTCGTATCGATCAGGAATAATTATGCTAAATCTCGAAGTACGCAATTACGAATTGTTGTTTACATACGTATCTAGACGTGTATAACCACGCGCCAGCCAGTCACGCTTCCGTGACCCTTGATCCGGGTTGATGACCAAATGGACGCCAGCTCTAAGCATCCGAATAGAGTAGTATCTCACGTGACGCGACGTCAGTCACGTCACTCGCGCGTTTTCCTATTGACAAAATAGATGGGTTTTTTCGCCTGTCCGAGGACAAAAAGTGTAAACTTTTTACCCTAAGACGTTTTTTCGCCTGTTCTCGGGGTAAGATTTACCCTGTCCCGAATTTGGTTCGCTTGTTCCAGAGCTCTAAGGTGACACTTTTTACTCCTAGCTCCTCTAGCTTTGTCGTCCGCTTAAATTTCGTTTCACGAAAACACGACGGGTAACTTTTTATAATAACCTTTAACCTCTAACTACTCCCTTCTTACTCCAACTCGTTTCTTTCGTCAAGACAGAATTGAAGTAAAATGACGTCATACGGCTACACTTTTTAACCTGCTCAAAAAAACCATTTGTTTAGGATTTAGCTATATTATCCCTTTTAATTATGGAGTAATCTACTTTTTCGCGTATTTTATCATCCTTCTCACAGTACATAGGTGGTTTCTTCTAACTTAACTTATCGTATATTCTATTCTCCACCACACTCCCCCCTTTTCGGCTTTCCGTTGCTATATGCAACGCGTTTTGAAATTTTTAATGTTTAGGCTTAGTTTCTCCTTTAGATTTGACAGTCGCCAGCCAGATTTCCCGCACGGTACTGATGAGTTCCAAATAGAACGAAACCGGTCTACCGTTGGAATTTCTGGCTATTTTATTTAATTTTAATTTAGTTTATTACTCGAAGATCTATTTGATCCGAGTTTCGCGTTTTTTGCTCGAAGACCTATTGGGTACGAGTTAGTAGTAAGTTTTTTAATTTCTTCTAATTTGGTTAGGATTTAGCTATATTATCCCTTTTAATTATGGACTAATCTACTTTTTGAGTTTTGAAAATATGGAACCTGGAAGACCAAGGGCGTATCCAGGATTTTATTTCAGGGGGGTTTTGGGGGAAAATTTCAAGGGGGGGTTCTGACGGAAATTTCACTGATTTTTATTACCCCCCCCCCCAGTCATCAGCATTTCGGGGGGGGGTGAACCCCCAACTCCCCCCTTAAATACGCCCTTGTGGAAGACTATGCTACGGAGTGATAATGCTCGAAAAATAAAATGCCTGTTAACGGTGCAGAAAACACGTCGAATTCTCGAATTGACCATATTGTTTATTAATAAATTTCGGAGTTTAAACCGTTCAGAAAACAACATAAACTTAGGCCTAAAATTGTCGCGAAACGCGTATATAAATTAACGATAAAAGCCTCAAATTGCGGAAAAAAGCTTCAAGTTACGACCTCATTTCGAGGAAATTACGCGGTTTGTTTTCTTCTCAAATTCGCATTTTTCACGTGACACCCTTTCTACGTTTTCCCACACCGTCGAACGCTCAAAAAATATAAAAATAAAACAAACGACTCGAAACACGGCGTAAATTACATTATTTAAAGAAAATGGGGGACAATCTAATCTTCATCTCGACAACGTCTTCGTATATTCCCTTTTCATTATTATAAATCCTCGGAGAAGTAAAAAAATATTAGCATAAAACGTTTTCGTTATCTATTCTGGCGAAACTAAACAAAACACTAGTATAAAAGTGTATAACAAAATGTTTAAAATACATACAAAAGGATATACATAATGTAGCATCGAAATGACCCATAAAAACATGAAAATTCTCCTCGTTCTCGCCTCGGAAAAATATTATCATCCGCATCAGACGTTGGAGGGGGATTAAAACAACAGCTTCTATAGGAAAACATTAGAAAATATAAAAATAACGAAATAGGGAGAGGAGGGGAAGGAAGATTATATATAAATATCAAAAAAAGCCCACCAACAATGTTACGCGAGAGCGTCTGCTACGGTATTTTCCCGCCAAAAACGAACGACGCGATTGGTTCAACCACCCATAAACTAACCGCGGCAAAGAAGAGAAAAAGTTGAAAGAGCGCATACCGACGGACGCTCGGGTGAAGGGAAAGGTACTTTTTTTTCAAAAATATTTTGAAATGGCGGAATGGTCTGGTAAATCTCGAAGGGGACCGCAAGGGGGGGGGGGCGCGGTGGAGTTGGAAAAGGTTGAAAAATTCGGCGTTGTTCTCACGGTCCCTTTGTTACGCTGGGAGCCCCGAAAGGCGTCGCCATTTTGACCCCCTCCTTACATCGCCGCTTTTTTTACGTTTTTACGCATTCCCTACCTGGTTGAATATTATTATACTTCAAAGCGCCGGTTAGCTGACGCTCGTCGCAGCGCCGTGACGACGCGGATTGTACCCCCCATTATGGTAGCAGCGCGCGCTAGTCCCTTACCGCTAAACACTACCCATCAATTTCGGCCCCCTCGCCCATCTTTCACCCCCCGCCTATAACCTGTACGTTTTTACGCTAAAGCGTATGGACTTTATGATGTGATATTCGATATGACGGTCAATTTAAAGTGGCAGCGCGCGAATGGATGGCGAGTCTAGGGTGGGATCTCGGGGTAACGCTGCCAAGATAACGTGGGTAACGATAGGGCTCGGGGATCGTGTCCCCTAAAGCGTAAAAAGGCCACGTTGCGGAGTCAACGAACGACACAAAAGCATCTCTCTCTCTTTTTGGCGGGAAAATGCGCGTGGAGGGAGACGGGGGGAGGGTGGCGCTATTAAAATCAAAATGGCACTTCTTATCCTTTGATGGAGACACGTTCGACATTAGGTTTCTTTTTTCGGGATGGTGCGCCAACTGGTATTTCGAGGGCTTCACCCTTTTCTCTCAACTAGCCCTTAACCTTGATGACAGTGATCATTGTATTACGAGGGAGTCCAGGGAGGTTCCGAACAAAAGACCTCCGTTTGGACCAGCCTGCTTTAATCACGGAGTTGGCGGCTGCAGTTGGCCTTGTACGGATGCCAATGGTTTTGGGGTTGACTGTGGTATAGACCCATGATGAAACTTGTCTGGCCGAAAATTAACATTTTTACCTGGCAACTCAGCATTTGGACGGAACATCCTTTTCCTTACTTCCGCCTGTATATTTCAATGGCGGTCACGTGGTTCAAAACGTCACAAACAGGATGTTCCGTCCACAGGTCTCACTTAAGCCTCGTCTGCGGCCCCCCTTTTGTTACGGGTCTATTTCCAGTCGTTACATTATCGCCAAATTATACGGAGTGGTAAGAGTTATACTTCAAATGAAATTACGGCGCAACCAATGTAAACAGTGGACTACGCCTTCATAAAAGTAATTGAATAAGACCACACGCCAAGGATTGTAAGACAACGATATTCTACATGTCAATGACGATTATTTTGGAGAAGAATTGCAGATTTATTTAAATGAAATAATAATAATAATAATCATATACGCAAGGCACCTCCTTAGGCCTAAGTCATCAAGCGACTTTTGAAACCATTAATTCAGGTGGCCGGGTTACAATGCTTAGGAGGGTGGTGGCAAGCCCTTCATGCCACGCGAGCCAACAGCTCCCTACACCAATAGAGGAACTGATTTTTGTCGTGGTGGAGTAATAAGTAATAATATCTATTTGTCACGGAAAACTCATGAGACTGTTGTACTATTTTACAAAAAAATTTAATAAATTTTGACAAAGGATTTTGTAAAATCCAAAACGTTTTGTTCCAACGTTGATGCTGTACCCATCACGTTAATTATATTTTAAAGTTTTTAAGATTTATTAATTTTTTTTGTAAAATAGTACAACAGTCTCATGAGTTTTCCGTGACAAATAGATATTATTAATTATAACTCCCTACACTCAATATTACCGTTAAGTTTTTATGGAAGGGGAAACCGAAGAGCTCGAGGGAAAACCCCTTAAACCAGCGGGGAGATAACTTGCAAACTCAACCCAGTGCCACAAGCTAGGATCGAACCCGGCTAATCTTGCTGCGAGGTGAAAGTGTTAACCACTCCGCCACCCCACCGCACTCTAAGCCAATTAACTTGGCGAAATTTTTCTTTATAGAAAATGGTTTCTACATAAAAGGGTAGTATATAATTTCATTTTGCCAACTGTCCAAAATGTTGGGGAGACCTAGGTTTGACCATAATATAAGCATATTTTGCTTACTACATAATATTTTAACTAAAACTATACTATATACGTATAACAAGAATGTATTTATTTAAACATTTATAACGTTGCATCAAAAACCGTCTCGCTGTAACGGTACATTTTAGTGATACATATTACAAAAACAATCTTAAATTTCCCACAATATTACGTTCATATTATTTTTGAAAATTATATTTTTAAATATTTGTCGAAAGAGAAGCTTGAGGCTAGGCTCGGGGCAACGAAAGCAAAACATGGAAGAAAATCAGGGTCTCAACTTGTGAGGTTGTTCCCGACATCGTGAATAATATATATTTTTTTTAATTCTTTTCCCCCGCCGACCGTGCAGCTCCGGTATTTGACAGAACCGGAGAAAGATATATATATATATAAAAAAATCTCGCTTGTTTACATTCTAGCCCGCGATAAAACAAGTTGTCGCGTCTGGGTGGCGAATTGCCCTCCGCCCGTCCCAATTACGCAACCGGGTTTGCGTACAGCGAGTGAAAGGCCTTGGGTGTACGTACGCGGACAGCCCCGTCAAACGTGAAATGGAAAAGACCTTTATAAGGGGAACCAAATACGAGGTCTGCCTTCAACGAGAGAGACCGAAAAAATTCAGGTCATTACCGCTACGCCACGCGCAAAATATGAGTGGCGGTGCGGGAAAAGGTAACATTTGAAATAAAAACATTCCACAGTCAGTCAGAGAGAGAGCCATTTTATTATAAAAACATTAACCCAAAAAACCTTCGCTAGAATGCGCGGATAAAAAGGGTCAACGTTTAGACATTCCAGACTGATTTTATTATAGCCAGATTTCTCGACTACGCTAGCGTTATCGAAGGACAATCGTGGAAGGCAGTGCCGGATTAAGGACTAGGCCTACTAGGCATAGGCCTATTGGAGCCACCAATGGCAATTTTTTTTTGTGTACATGAATAAATAAAAACAGAATCATAAATATCTTCAGGGTTAGTACACGACCTGGAAAACTTGTTGTAAGGAAATTTTAAAATGTTTCCAAAAGGTCAGGGAATTTGAAAATGGTCCCAAAAAAGTAAGGGAATTTTAAAATGACCCCAAATAAATTTTTGAAAGAAAATATTTTTCAAGATTTTTACCTCAAACCATTCATTTATTCTACAAAAATGGTCAGGACATATCAGGAAATTTAATTCCGGAAATTTTGTACAAACCTTTATCTTATTATCTCCCTATTTTATTTGTAGCAGACGTCTTTTAGTTTTTGAAAATAGTTTTAGTTTTAAAAAGCACTGATTTACAGTGAAATGAGTTTAGTATTCACTGATTGAAATAGCTCATAGTTTCATTTAAATCAAGGAATACCTCTGCGTATTGTTCCATACCAGAGTGACTGAGAAAAATCATATCTTTGGGACGGTAACCCAAAGGACGTAGGTTCGATTCCTGCCCGAGGTGATATGATTTTTCTCAGTCACTCTGGTATGGAACAATACGCAGAGTAAAAATGAAACTTCGAATTATATTAATTTCTGCGTAATAATAAAAATAAATTATCTCTAGCTCAAATTATGTCTTTGAAAATCAGTGTCTAGTCACTGAAAAAATCCATAGGCCCCCACCAAAATCTGCCTACTTAGTGCCTAGGGTCTAACCTTCTAACTATATTGATACTACATGAAGCGACTTTTCAAAGCGTACTCGTACTCGTAGCTGGGAGCGCCCGAGAAGCACGTGCTCACCGCGTGACAGAATTAAGTATATCCCGTATCTACATGCACGCGAATACGCTCTACAAGGCGTATAGGTAAAAATTGTCTCGCATCTTCCGAAGTCAATGTTCCCGCGAAGGTCGTTTCGATCTGTGGCGACGCAAAGGGGCGATGCTTCTCCGACAGACATCCGTATTGCGCCAGTATGGGACATGACTTGAACCTCAATTTCATATTACTATTTATAATAATTCTAAGCCTTTCGGCTAATTTTCTATACACATATTTCATGTATATACATTTCCTAAAGGGAATAAAACCTCAGGTTTTTTGGTGTGGAACACCAACACTTCGACCATTTCCCAAAATTTTTAACATAAAAAACATAAAAAAACCTTAAAAAAGACTTTTGAGGTTATATTCCCTATAAATATTAAAATTAATTTTTAGTGAAAAATTTCCAGAAAATGTTCCGCAAATCAGAAAATTAAAAAATTGAAACATAAATTACTTAGTGCTTTTAATATTTTTTAACTTATTATCGATATAAAATAACAGTAAACATACTACCAAACATTAGTAGTGTTAAATTGTTAATCAGTTTAAAGCCAATCCAGAGGCTTAGTTTTACTTTTAGATTCGAAACAATTAGGCGAAAATGGCGCTTGCAAACAATATTAGACTAATCATGGAATTTAACCTTTTTTTATTTTTTTCGGACAAGTTCGGAAAATTTTCCGGAAAAAAGGCCTCGGTCATTTTCCGAAAAATTTTCCGACTTACAACACTATTAATTTTTAATATACATATTCTTTAAATGTTTAAAATGGAAAATATACTTATATATTTTTTTATTTTATTTTAAACGATAATTAAAATAAACAATTGAGTGATCTCGAAATTGCAAAATTACCTTTTTGAGCACCACACTTCTTCTTCATACTTGGGTGTATAGCAACATTATTTATAAGTATTGCATAAGCTTATAGTTTCACGCCAGGCCCGACAAGAGAGGGGAAAAGCGGTACAAATTTCCAGTAGCGTCGATAAGGGTGGGCTGAAGTGGGCTTTAGCCCCCCTGAATTTCTGAGAGGGGCCACGTATTTATATTAAAAGGGCCACATGTTTATAATTAAGAGGCCACATATTTTAATTTAAGAATTTTCTTTATCTCTAGAAATTTGTTTTATTGCCAAGAAACGTTTTTCTGGAAAAAAATCTTTCAAAATCAATAGGCGATATTATAAAGTCAGATATGCTTGCTCAACTTGTTAAAATGGGATAACGAAATAGTACAGTTAAAGCCTACGAATGAATTCATAGGCTCTTTGGTGGGAAAGCTAATGGAAGCATAGTGGAAACAACAAGGCCACGTTACTTTATGAGCCTATTCGTTTACTCAAAAATATTGTAGTGAGTGGAAATTGAGAGAAAGTTGAAAAGAAAAGGACTTAAGGGAATTTAAGGAAATATCCCAGGCATGCACGTGTCCCCTCCAGGTCGGATACAAGGTCAGTAGGGGTCCAGAAAACGCGACGAGAGCCGCAACAATAAAACGACCTTGCTCTTCTCGCTTCCTGGAATATCTGGGAAATTTTCGATTTCACCATTTTGGCGAAATATGTTTAATCCAAGGTTCCCGCTAAGGGCCACAAAATTCTTAGGGGCCACAAAATAATTAGCCCACCTGTGAAAAAACCTTAGCGCCGCTACTGCAAATTTCCCGGGCCCGAGCCCGCTCTCGACGGCCCTGATTCTGTCCGCCATTCTCGTTCACCTATAAGGCTTATTATAGGTGATGATTTTCTAATATTCCTCCCATATTCCGGGTTATTTAAAAAGTGCTTTGCCCCCTTTGGACTATGAAATCCCAAAGGTTTGGTTATAATTAAAATGTTGATATTTCAAACTAATTTATTCGCTTCATTTAAAAAAAATCACAGTAAATAACGAAAAATGCTTCATTTTGTTAATATTTTATTTATAATATTGCTGGATTCTGAAAAATACTCCGTAACTTTAGCTATCTATAAAAAATCGACCTTCTGTCTGGCGATATAGATAATGGCAAATTAAACAAGACATAAATATTTTTCTCGCTGTAACTATGCGCAAAAAATATATACTGCTTTCTAAAAAACAACCCGTGATAGCGATGGTTTCATTAAAAATGTCGGCGCCCACGTACTGTAACACGTAGAAGTATCGAAATCAGTCAATTATAGATTGAACCAGTGATGGGAAAGAAACGAAGATTTAAATATTCTTCCTTAATCTTCTCGGTCGTGTCTCTTATTATAGGGCGCCCGTATCAAAGGGGTTTTATTCCTAAGACGATGATGCGTCTCAGACTACCACATATTATACGTACAGAAGAGCCTCCCCCTGGTGGTCGACGTAGAAAATTTGAAGATTTCCCGGCCCCCTATCGTTTCATTTCCTCCCTATCCAGTTTTGTCAGTCAAAACATTCTTTCGATTTTGACCCGGTCAAATATTCTAGAAAAGGGGTAAATGACCAGACAGGCTCTTCCACTCCGCGCCCAACAACCGACGCACCCCCCCCACACACAATCCCCCCCCCCCACATTATCTCTCTTAAGCCTTTGCTCGAAATTAACCGTCAGATTTTGTCATTTTCCGTAATCGATGTATAAATTAAATTCTAAACATTTACGGGTTGCATTTTTAATACTTTAAAATACGTAATTATATTATGAGCTTCGCGCGCCCATATCGGCTATTGTTAGACTTAAAACGTTTTGATAAGATAGGAGAATATTAAACTATCCTTTAGACGATTATAAGGATACATCCTCGGGTCGAAATTAACTGTCACAACTTGACACTCGCCGTAATCGATGTTGATGTATAATTTCGGAAGATTTCGTTGTTGAAAGGGTTACATAATCTCGCAATTATAACTCCCAAGATGAGTGATGGTTATATTAAAATTATATTCGAAATAAACACGATTCGTTTTATTACGAAAATATTTATCGAGAAAAATGTATTAAGTTTATTTTATAAATAACAATTTCGTGGAAATATTTTATTTTTGTGCCGAGTTTAAAGCAACTTTTATAATTTATCGGAAACATTAGTTTTATCAAGAAGGGATTATAAAATATTTAGTATAAACATAAGTAACGTAATAAAATAAGAAGTCCACATACTGATTTAAATGGTCATTGGCTAAACAGTCTATCATTAAAGAACTTACATTGTTAGCGTTGTGAGAATAGGAAGTGTCATACTTATGTTTATTACGTTACTTATGGTATAAATAAATAAATTATTGGTTTTATTGACAGGTAATTTTATTTACTAATTTTAAATTTCTAAACTAATTTCGTTAATTCCGAGAATTAGCAATTGTAAATTTATCACGTAACATAATTTCAATATTGAGCGTGACTTGACACAATTTGGCACGTTGTAAATAATCTAATATGGAATGAAATAAATTAAGAGTTGAACTTTGACATTTTATTACCTAAAGAGACGGGTAGGTTCTTGGGAAAATGCCGGATACCTCTCTTCCCCGGACAAACTGCAAATTAGGCTAAAATATCTCGGGGCTACGAGTGAAATAACCGCGACTGTGCATTCTCCGACAATTTCCAGGAATTTCCCGATCGAACAGTGTACACGATCTATGCAAAATTCCCGGAGCCGCGATCAAGCATCGTCAACATTTGAATTATTAAACGATAAAAATGCACTGAGAATAGCGTCAACAAATATTTTGTTATTAGAAAATGAAGGTTAATTGAGCGGACAATTTGCGAGTGAGAAATCGGGGTCTGTCTGCGGAGGGAATTAGTCCCAGCCGAAATACATATTTTCATTATATTATTGAACCATTAGTAAATACGCTTATTAACATAAATATGTATCGGCATACGATAAAAGCGAAGTAGAGACGTAAAACGGAAAACGCGTACTGGTAGATTCCCTATTGAAATGACGACCACTAAACGCCGAGGTAAAAAGGCCGCTTAAACTCCTTAGGGCAGTTAATCATATTTTACGCGTCTATTGGCCTTAGGGCTCGCCAAATTCTTTCACCAACAAATAACAGACGCTTACGCGCTAGTTTCGAGTCAGCGGCTCCTTTTTAAGTACAGGCTAAAAAAAATTCGAAGCTCCTCTGATTTTACGCTCGCGTATTTTCCCAACTATTCTTCAAAACAAGACGTTTATGAAAAACGAAAATATGTACGGTATGATTGGAGTTGGTAAAAAAAGTCTAAGATAATCACCTAAATGATAATTATATTCATTTCAAACCACCCTGTATATACCCCCCGATAAGAACAAGATTTAGACAGGGGTGGCACGCTAAAAATTACAAGAGAGTTTGATCTAAATTCCATCATTTTTCGTTGGGCTTTCTTCAATGGTTATTTTCGCTTCTTGACAAAGAGTTCTTTTCCCAAATAGCCAAAAATGTATCAGGCTGGAAAAGAGCAAAAAGAAAAAAAAAAGGGGGGGGGGCGTGGACGGAGGAACGGAAGCATTTTTGGCGGGAAAATAATTCCCTTGTCCCTTATTTATTCTTTTTCTTATGAGGGAATCTTTCGGAATAAGATGAAACCTTCGAGAGGGGAGGATCAAGAAGGAATGAGAGCCATGTTTTCTTTTCTAGCCTTTCTAATCTGTTGCAGCTTCGAGAGGCTTATTTCTCGATATTTTTCAAAGTCTTCTCTCTCTCTCTGATCTCCCGCTTCGAGTTTCCCCGAATGTCTGAATCTAAATTTGTACGAAATGGGGTTCGTATGTAAAGCAGTTTCGGAACAAATTATTTTTGGAGTACCCTCATTTCTATAGCCCAAAATTTTCTCAATGAGAAAATTACGAAGTGTTCGTTGCGTGAGGTGTTCGGAAATCTGTGAAAAATAGGCCAAATTACGTTTCCACGGCATCTCAACTATTGTATAATGGAAATAAAATTTCAACTGTCGTAATAAATATAAACCGGGTTTCTCAGGGCGATCGGCCAGCGCATTTTTCAGGATATAAACTTTTTAATATTTGTAATTAAAATAAAATTTCAGCTGTCGTAATAAATATAAATATGGAAAATATAAACAAAATATACAAGACCGTGAAAGAATCGTTTTTTAGCTAATAGAGGCTAATAGAGTGGTTCCTAGTGCTCGGATTTCGATTAATTTTTATCCACGAATAAAATAAGCTCGCCGATATTTAAATAATATTTATTTAAATAACCAATAGTTGAATAGAAATTGTAAAATGTTTAAATAATCGAAAGTGAATAAGCCTATTATTTAAATAAAACAAACAATTATTTAAATAAATGCCACTTTTATTCAAATAAATGTTTGGTTGCGTAAGAAACATAATTAAATAAGTTAAAATGATATTCTTTTTACCAACGTTTTTTAAATAAATCGGAAAATTTGTGGATAATGAATAAACAATTCCGAGCACTAGTGGTTCCTTTGGCAAAATTGTAAAATTTATTTTTGTAATAGCAACTGAGGTTGGTAACGTGGATCGAAATTAAATGAACTCGCGGAAGTTTAAATTAATTGGTCTAATATAAAATCGAAAATATAATATCAAACTAATCACGTAGCTTTATAATTGGAAAGGCCGAACTGGTCACTCCTTCGGTAAGAATGTTGAAACCCATTCTTAAATTGGCCAAATCGGCATGCTTCTCAGACAAAAGAACATTTTATATTTAAAAAAACCCGTCAAATAGCGAATTTTCACACTCTCCGGGCTAGTTTCGGTAATGGGCGCCATTTTTAACGGTTTTTTCCCCTCGCTCAATTTTTTTGGGCGCTGGTGGATTTTGGTTGGGCGCGTGTTTGGGAGGCGCGTCAACTAACTTTGACAGCTCGTTAGCGGAGAGCCAAGAGCCTCCAAACCCCCCCGGAATTCTCTCTCTGTCTGTTCGTTTTGTTTCAATAAAAGAAGAGCAGAAACTCGCGTTGCCAAATATTTAGAGAAAACGAAATTCAAGCGTCCAATTAAATATTTCGTAAAACCGCCTCGCGTCGCGACTGATTAACGTACCTAGATAGTACGTTCGAAGGGTAAACTTCTCAGACGTACGCGTCGACGTACGTCCCCATTCCTTTAAATCCATCATCGTGAAGACGAGAGTACCCGCTATTTATAGATAAACAACTACAAGGAACGCAGATATATCGTGCCGTTTTTCCCTCATTAAAAATGATCCAATTTATCCGTAAACATTTTGTAACGAGCGACGACAAAAAAATATATAGAAACGCGTAAACGTCGTGTCACAAATTTAGAATTATTTTGAACAGAAAATAAAATACTCTAAATAATTTACAAACGTATCTGCCACGTCAACCCCAAAATCCCAGATTTCGCGAAGAAAACTATTTTAGGACGGGTCGCGATTTTTATAGCTTGCCAGATACGTATTTTTCTTCCAAAAAAAATGTGAGTTTCAAAAGAGAGAAATTGCGCCAAACAAAAAAAAAAACGTTCGAATGGGAACCAGTTATGAAGACGGTAAAATTCGGGAACTTGAAAGAAAAATATGCCAATCTAAAAATATTTCGACTGCGTGAATGAAAAAGTCTAATCTTTTACCCTTACAACTTGTTACGGATAAAATATAAATATTTAGCGATACATTTTGAAAAAACTGGGATTAGATGAAAGTGATATGAGGCTTTCGAAATCTTCAGAAATTTGTCACTAGTTAGAGGTAAAATATAAATGTTTAGCATTCAGTTTTGAAGGATATCAGGCCATCGAAATCCTCAGAAAATTGTTTAGAAACATCTGGATTTCCAAGCGCTAATTGTCCATTTCACGTGTTTAGTATAATTTAACAAAGAGCCGTTATAACTACGCGCTAATCTCGCTAAAGAAAATATCCAGATGTCTTTCTAAGAATGTAGTCCATGTAATATCGCATTAGCTTAATTCACATTATTACCTCTAAGAACTACTTTCGCACTAAAAAAAAAGTCGTTGCATGCTTCAAAAAAGAATAAGCTTTTAAGCTCAGTCAAGGACGAAAAGAAACGAGACTAAAGAAAAGATTTAAACCTGAAATTCTTTGAACAGTTCTCAATTAAAAGTGTATATAAAGAACACTTATATTGTACGTCCCCCTCCGATAAAACGCGTAATTACGGCACTTCGATAATAATAGGCGTAGTTCCACCGCAGACGCGTGCAAAAAGTTACTCACCGTGCGTCTAAATACTTATAAAATAAAATTACTACGAGAAAAAAAAGGCTCGATAAGACTATTAAAGTCATTAAAATGCTTCTAAAAGGCGTTAAAATACTCTCAGATAGGCTTACAACGGTCCAAATGAACTAAGAGGCGGGGAAATTCGGGGGGTAGGACAAAAGGATGAACGGATATAAGACACGAAAGTCTAATCGGACCCGTTTCCGGCGATTCCCAATTACAACCTTTTTGCTAACGTAATTATTATTTTTTCCCTAGCGTGCATTTAAAAAGGAATATGAAGCAAGAAAACAAAAAATTTCACGGTCCTTAACACACGCACGTTGACTGTCGCCGAATCGTGTCTCGGTATAAAATTACCCGCCCAATATTCGACCAAAAACCGCCCAAATCGCCAAAACGTTTCCCTTCAAAACTAATTTTTATTCAATCGGAAATTTTTCTAATACATCAATATTAATTCCGCGTAAATCATAAACAAATAACGCGGTAAACAATATTAAATAACAATTGTACCATCACTAAATAGCCAAAAACAGTCGCCGAATAGCCAAGTTGGCTAAGTTAATATATGAAATGGCAACCCTGTCAGACGGACTGTTTACGAGGAAATATTGCAGAGAAAAAATGTTACCGGAGATTTAGATTTAAGCCGAGAATAAAAAAAAAGTTCTACGACGTGCCAGGAACCTTTGAAAGAACTTTTTAAAAGGTCGCAAACGTAGTGGCGGGGGGGGGGGGGGGATAAGGTAGAGGCGAGAGGCAGGAGGGGTAAGGGGGGCGCAAGAAAGAAGAGAGTTGAAAAAGAGGAGGCATATCTCAATAAGTGAACCGCGACATCATCAATTTGATCTGCTCATGCAGATCAGACTCGCGAGACCCCTTCGCGCCTGAGTGCCTATAAAAATAAAGGCGTGACCATTAATGTCCGCTTCCTAGCCCCCCCCCTCCTAATTTCCCCCCTCCCCCACCGGACGGGCCGTCATTTCACCGATCTGACCCTTCCCCTCGAGGCGACGACCAGCGTGGAATTTTCGACTCGATCCACGCGACACTTAATTCCGAGAGAATCGCTAACAGTTCGTACCTTTTCCGTAGCCTTAATTAAAAGTGTCGGTTAATCGGGGGGATTTTGAGGAGGATTTGGCGAGAACGATGACGGGAGAACATTGCCAGAGTATCGTAGTACATTTTGGCGCCTTACTTTTCATTAAACCGTTAGAAAATACCATTCATCTTGGTCTATCCTTTAGTTCGTAGTATGGGGTGTCCCGCTCCAAACAAATAGGGCGTCCGGGGTCGAGGCTCGCGGCCCCACCTTATCAATTAATTATTGACGACGATCCCCTTTTGGCCCGGGACAAATTTCGCGAAAATTAATTAATATCCCCGGCTGCGACGGAGCAAACGCCTTATTATGGAAATTATTGGTATTAACTAAAAAGACGACCGCTCCAGCCCCGATAACGAAGCCTAATGCATTTTATTTTAATTATCCGCTAAGTAGTGACGCGCTCGCCTTTATACGGATGAAACGCGCGTAAGGCTGCCACTCTGTCACGTCGAAGGCGGATTGATGGACGCTGTTGGTTTCGCGGAGTATCTTAAAGAATTACTTCATTCGATTAATCATATTTCTAATCAGATTAGCCTTATTGAACGAACCAAAGTACTCGATGGTATTTTGACGTGGATGCGGATATTGGTCAAAAGGGTGGATTGTTTCGGCGTGTGATGTAGTCCTTAATAATAGGGACTTGGCAGTGCTACGTCACCGGTTTTTTTTTCAATAGTTTTTATCGTGGGGAGAAAAATATGAACACAATGGCGGCCATGGCCAAAGCTACGGAGTGCCAAGTCTCTATAGCACGGTGACGCGAGGGGTCGGACATTTGACCAAATCCCGTAAAAAATTTGGGAAAAAATCCACAAATCCAAGAATTTCGCTCCCATAAACTTTGTACGACAAATCCACAATAAAAAATCCTGGACTTAAAAAAAAATCCAAAATCCCGTACACAAAATAGGCGAATGTCCGGCCCCTCGCGGTGACGTCAGCGGATGACACTCACGTTCTTTCCTGTTGATAAAAAAATCTGCGACCAAAATGGCAGCCATAAAATAAAATTCAAACTTGTTACTAAATAAGAACCCTGATGTTTTAAAGTGGTTTCAGCGTTATTTTGAGGGTTTGATCCATTAAAGTAAATTATTATTAGTATGATCGCTTAAAATAAGGCTAAGAAATTTTCAGGCTTAGTAACGTCACGAAGAATTTCTTGCCTTATAACAGTATAAAGTAATGGCACGGTGACGTCCTAGTACGTCACTCGTGCACTTTCCTATAGATAAAAAATTTGCTACCAAAATGGCGGCCATGGCCAAAGCTGCAGAGTACTATTTCAGGGTTGCCACAGGTTTTTCACAATCAAATTCCCTCACTTTTCCAGGATTTCCCCGACCATCTCTGGAGATTTTCCCTGACTTATTTTGTGCGAAGACTTTGTATTTTAGTAAATGTTTCCTAGTTATTTGCTACCGAAATTACATTCCCTGACATTTCCCTGATTTTTAAACTAATTTTTAAAATTCCCTGACTTTTCCCTGATTTTTATACCCATATCCAAATTCCCTGACTTTTCCCTGATTTTTAAACTAATTTTTAAAATTCCCTGACTTTTCCCTGATTTTTAAACTATTTTTTAAAATTCTCTGACTTTTCCCTGATTTTTATACCCATATTCAAATTCCCTGACTTTTCCCTGATTTTTATACCCATTTTCAAATTCCCTGATTTTTATACCCATATGCAAATTCCCTGATTTTTATACCCATATTCAAATTCCCTGATTTTTATACCCATATGCAAATTCCCTAATTTTTATACCCATATTCAAATTCCCTGATTTTTATACCCATTTTCAAATTCCCTGATTTTTATACCCATATGCAAATTCCCTAATTTTTATACCCATATGCAAATTCCCTAATTTTTATACCCATATTCAAATTCCCTGACCTTTCCCTGATTTTTATACCCATATTCAAATTCCCTGATTTTTATACCCATATTCAAATTCCCTGATTTTTATACCCATATTCAAATTCCCTGATTTTTATACCCATTATCAAATTCCCTGATTTTTATACTCATATTCAAATTCCCTGATTTTTATACTCATATTCAAATTCCCTGATTTTTATACCCATATTCAAATTCTCCGATTTTTATACCCATATTCAAATTCCCTGATTATTATACCCATATTCAAATTCCCTGACTTTTCCCTGATTTTTATACCCATATTCAAATTCCCTGATTTTTATACCCATATTCAAATTCCCTGATTTTTATACTCATATTCAAATTCCCTGATTTTTATACTCATATTCAAATTCCCTGATTTTTATACCCATATTCAAATTCCCCGATTTTTATACCCATATTCAAATTCCCTGATTTTTATACCCATATTCAAATTCCCTGATTTTTATACCCATATTCAAATTCCCTGATTTTTATACCCATATTCAAATTCCCTGATTTTTATACCCATATTCAAATTCCCTGATTTTTATATCCATATTCAAATTCCCTGATTTTTATACCCATATTCAAATTCCCTGATTTTTATATCCATATTCAAATTCCCTGACTTTTCCAGGAATTCCAGGTTTTCCAGAAACCGTGGCAACCCTGTAGTTGAATGTAACGTGTTAGTAAATGGAATTGTCATACATTTTCGAGGGGCTAACCACTCTTAGAAAGTCTGTACACCGGATTACCCTTAGATTAGCACTGCCAAAGGCAGGGACTTCAAAGATTACGCGTAATCCCATTAGTACAGTCAAAGGTACGGCTCTGTACACCGATTACGCGGAGTGATCAGCCCCTCGTACATTTTCGAGGCGAAATAAATGAATAAGAAATGTATGGCAGCCTTGATAATATATCGTCCGCTGCACCCGAGTGGTCATCTTCTGAACAACGCCGCTTGGGGGAAATATTTTTAATAACTCCCATTAATAAAAATGTACACTAACATTTCGTGGTTTATTTCTGGCTTCAAACCGTAACCCAGAAAAATAGTTCGGCGCTTCATTAATAATCCCCCTTTCATCAATTCCCCCAATGTACCCAATATTACAAAATGGATTGAAATTCTGCAAAAAGCGCGAAATAGTACGAGAGGGTAGCAACAACCCTCATAAAACGGGATTTCATTATCATCACGATTGGAAGAAGACGAAGAAACGTATCCCGGAGGCGAGCCAAGAGTGGTGGCAATAATCCGCGTACGTGAGACGCCAAAAATCCGCTTAATCCTTGAACCAGATAGCACCCCCGAAAATTCCCCAAACTCAACTTGGAAAAATAAAACGCTGGGGTTTCGTTTTGAAAGGATTCAAAGTTCGCTCGCGCAGGTTCAAATCTCAACTTGTCGAGAAACCGAAAATATAAAACTGCCTACTATAGATAGAACGGCTCGACTTAGGATATTAGCCCTCAGCTTTTTTCGTGATTGCCGATAAAAAGCTACGAATCAATGCGAAAAAAAATGAGAAACCCGATAAGATTACGGATTTAAAAATGTTCCGAGTATATATATATATATTTTTCTTTCGATATAGCATTTTGCAAAATTGTCCGCAATCTGCAGCGTTGATAAGAATTATATTCGCGCGGCCGTTATCAAGATGCACCAACTTAGGGCTCGGCTTTTTTTTTGTAATACCGCGAATAAGTCATAAGCGTAAAAATATGACACCGTATACGCGATGAATTTACTAATTTTGTTGTCAGGCGGCGATAGCGTCCCTGACCTTACCTAACGACGCTAGTATATCGCCGAAAGGGGTGAAGTTTGAGTCAGCTCCGTATAGAAATGGTGTACGTTTCGAATATTTTTAAAAGGAACTTATATAATGAAAATTGCGCTACATTGCGACATAGACTTTAATAAGAAAAGCGAATTAAAAGTTCCTTCTTGTAACAAAGAGACGTGGTCTCTCTTAATTAAATTCCGGGGTATGCCCGCGTAAAATATCCGACCCCTAACCCCCCCTCCTTCCCGACCCCTAACCCCCTCCTTCCCTGATACCAGGGCCGGTACGTATGAAATTGAAATTTAAGGTTCCTCGTAATTCGGAAGAGACGCTAAATATTTAACTTTTCCGAATGAAATATGAAAGGAAGCAGATAGAAGGATTTCAAATTCGCAGCCTAGAGTATTGCGTTTCCTTTCCGAGAACGAAATGGACGCGGAACGAAATCTTGGAAAATAACTAATCTAATATATTTTTTAATCAATTGAAAGCAACTTATATTTCAAAACAAGGAACTCTTACGCCAGTAATACCATAATCTCGCTTATAAATCAAACCCTTATTAAAACAGGAGCTCTGATTAAATTTATATAATTAGTATTTGCGTAAGTCTATAATATTATTCTATAAGTTGGTCCCTTTGGGGAATATTTGACTGAGAGCTAGTAACGGAATAAAATCTCCCCCTAGCGAGGCGCTGTCAAAGGCTACGCGTGACGCGTTAGCAAGCGGACGCAAAACGGCGACGAAGCCCGTAATGAATAGCTCTCAGTAAAACTTTAGCGTGTGAAGAATAGGAAGTGTTCTACTAATTATTTCTAATTAACTACTAAGCGGAAAGTAACGAAACTTTATATTTAATAACAACATTAAGGCGGTATATAACATATAACTTGCAACTTACTCTTTAAGTGAATTTCCGTGGTTACCTAGATTTTACACCTGATTACTTAAATGGCTATACCTCATCGTGAAAAATATACAATCTGAGATAATTCCTCACACTTATCTAACAATATTATACGAAAACGACCCAAAGAAACGGGACAGTAGGCCAAACAATGCTAGTTTGCTACTGCACTGGCAGCGCTCAAAAGACAAGTTATCCCGCGTTTTCGAGGGTGAATTAACCTGCCTGATATTCGCTCATTCTATTTTTACCCATTTCAGACAAGGCCTGTAACACCGTATATATTAAACCGAAGTCTATTTTTCATAAATATTTCAGTAGGAGTATTAACCTGGTTTTATATTCCTCGTCTCAAAAGGGTATTACGTTTACCAGGGTGACCAGGGAAAGGCTTTGAAAATTTTATAGGAAAAATAGGAATTTTAGAGGCGAATTAAAAGAAAATATAGGATGCTAAGTAGGAAATAACAATAATATAATACATTGACTCGAATCACCTAGAATATTGATCATTTTTGAACACTTAGCGGATTTACAAAGCCCGTACATTTGAAAAATTTGTTCGAAAGTGGCAGTGTTTTCACTAGATGTTCTATGACACGTACAAAAAAGTTTCTTTCATTTTTAAAAGGCCGTGAATTTATAGGAAGACATTTCAAATATAGGAAATCTGGTCACCCTGCGGTTACATTTTGAAATGAGTAAATGTCTAAATATTGTGAATATTTTTAGATAACTTTTTCATTTTGTATTGAAATTGTAATTTTAAACGTTAATTTGTTTTGCAATTGTTTTTTTATGTTTCTGGCAAATTTGACTTGGAAATAGCTTCTACGATGTAATGTAATAGAACACAATACAATATAATATAATATGTAATGTAATGTAATGTAATATAATGTGTAATATGTAATGTAATGTAATGTAATATAATGTGTAATATGTAATGTAATGTAATGTAATATAATGTGTAATATGTAATGTAATGTAATATAATGTGTAATATGTAATGTAATGTAATATAATGTGTAATATGTAATGTAATGTAATATAATGTGTAATATGTAATGTAATGTAATGTAATATAATGTGTAATATGTAATGTAATGTAATGTAATATAATGTGTAATATGTAATGTAATGTAATATAATGTGTAATATGTAATGTAATGTAATATCATGTGTAATATGTAATGTAATGCAATATAATGTGTAATATGTAATGTAATATAATGTGTAATATGTAATGTAATGTAATATAATGTGTAATATGTAATGTAATGTAATATAATGTGTAATATGTAATGTAATGTAATATAATGTGTAATATGTAATGTAATATAATGTGTAATATGTAATGTAATATAATGTGTAATATGTAATGTAATGTAATATAATGTGTAATATGTAATGTAATGCAATATAATGTGTAATATGTAATGTAATATAATGTGTAATATGTAATGTAATGTAATATAATGTGTAATATGTAATGTAATGTAATATAATGTGTAATATGTAATGTAATGTAATATAATGTGTAATATGTAATGTAATGTAATATAATGTGTAATATGTAATGTAATGTAATATAATGTGTAATATGTAATGTAATGTAATATAATGTGTAATATGTAATGTAATGTAATATAATGTGTAATATTTAATGAAATGAAAATCTTTATTTATAGTGTACAGCAACAGTACTAAATGTAATAACAAGGCAATACACTGGATTGAATAATGTACAAAAACATATGGTTATAGCAATAACAGTTTGACAGAGTGAATTTAAACAAGTTTGAGAATTGATGAGTATTTACAAGATAATATGTCTATTTGGCTATCGTACTTATTGCATGTTTTTGCATGCGTAAAATGGGGGAAATAGGTTTGGATTTATGAAATGTAATTTTTTGACTGGTGCTATGGTTTGGTATATGAAAATTTAAATATTGGGTTAGTTCAATTATATTTGATCTTTTAATTTGCTTCCATAGGAAAATAATTTCGCGTTTATCTAAGTACAACTCCATTGTTTCCAAGCTTAAGTGGTTCAGTATATATGTGTAAATGTAAGGTTTGTTGTTTAAGAAGTAGGTGTGGGCAAGTTCTATGAACTTTCGTTGCACACCCTCAATTTTGTCGAATAGGTAGTGAGCACAACCGCCCCATGACAGTGAGTCATAAGTCAGTTTAGTGCGCACTAGGATTAGATATAAGTTTCGAAAGCTTTTAATTGATTTAAGTGTCCGCGCCAATCGAAGTACACCAAAAAGAAGTCGTCGCGATCGACCTGCTACCGATGAAATCTGCTCCTTGAAATAGAGGCCCCGGTCGAGCAAAGTTCCAAGGTCCTTTAAAGTTTCAGTTAGTGGGACAAGTTCATTGCTAACGTGGTAACCAGTCATGATTTTGTTGCACTTTCTGGTAAAAGATATGGCCAAGCTTTTTGAACCATTGATTATAAGGTTATTTTGAGCGCACCAGGTGTTGAAGTTGAGTAAGTCAGATTGTAGGGCTCTACAGTCATCCATGCTTTTGATGTCTTTGTAAACTTTATTGTCATCAGCAAATTGTATAACGGATGAATCCTTTACCACTGATGGGAGATCATTTGCGTATATATTATAAAGCAGGGGACCCAATGAACTGCCTTGGGGTACCCCGCCAGTTGTGTTATAAGATACGTCCGTAACACAGCCGTTGCATTTTAAAAGGTTTCTTCGGCCACTTAAGTAATCCTCTAACCATTTCGCTGCCTGACCTACCATACCGTAATGTATAAGTTTCTTCATTAAAAGTGGGTGTGAGACTCGGTCAAATGCCTTAGATAAGTCTATGGACACGACATCAACTTGACCTTGGCTTGACACAGTTGGCATCACGTCATTTAGAAAAGCTACGTGATTGGTTTCAACAAATCGTCCCTGTAGAAAGCCATGTTGTAGATCGGTAAAGTTCTGCCTAAACCAATCGTATGTTACGGAATGCATCACGGAGTCAAATATTTTGGCGAAACAGCATAGGAGTGAAATTGGGCGATAGTTGTTTACATCACCAGCGTATTCAGATTTAAAGACTGGGGATACCACCGTTTGCTTCCATAGTGTGGGAAACTTGCCAGTAGATAGTGATAAATTGAAAATGTGACGTAGAATAGGAGCAAAGATCGCAGCGCATCCCTTTATTATAAATAGTGGAATATTATCTATTCCAGTTGAAAAAGTGAGTTTAAGTCTCTTGATTGTATTAAAAATTGTAGCCTCGGTGAATGAAATTTGTGAGAATGTGTCAGCACAAGGCTTTAGGTTGTCAAACGGGTAGTTGCTCGAGTCGGTCAGATTATCAGATGCTATGTTGCTAAAGGTATCAGAGAACTCTTTAGCTATCGTTACGGGATCCGAAGTGATAATTGAATTTATATCAAGGGATATTATTGATATAAATAATATCCCTCGATATATTATAATACGTAATATAATATAATATGTAATACAATATCATATGTAATATAATATATGTAATATAACATGTAAAATAATATATAATAGCATTATAAAATATTTGTTATAATAGTACTCGAAGATAGCACATGGTTTGCGGTCGTAAATCCGTGCGTTCCAGAAACAGGACATCGGTACACATTCAAAGATAAAGGCAAGCCATTTTTACCCTCTCTATACTACAGATCACACTGACAAGGATCGAATTACCATAAGAGACTAAGAAGAGAAATAATTAACCATAACTTAATATAATAACGCGAAATCGGAGTTCAAAAAGACGATATTCAAACTTCAAGGCGACATCGTTCTAGCGACAAAAGAAGCAGCCTACATAACCAAATGAAGTCAGCATAATAAGAATTAAGTTACGTACTCGCCGAATAGACCAGAATAAAATCGAGATAACGCTGGGATAAGAGCATCCTGGGTAACGAGGCGACCATCGCTTGAATACCAATTAGATATTTAAAGCCTAGTTAAAACCCAATGCTATATAAAACCCAAATTGGTGACAATGAACTTGGTTTAAAAAGGGACGCCACAGCAAATACTAAAATTCGCCAAAGGGGTTATAGGGTAGTCGCTTTCGTAAAACTATCTGGTCATTTCCTAGGCAAAGTAATGAAGATTTACAATCGCGAATAGTTTTTGCAATTTCTTCCGCAACCTAACGTAATAAAAAAAGCTATAAAAACCAACGGATAAATTAAACCTTTTTTTTAACGTCTATAACAAAGAGCAAGATGGTACTAGAATGTTTCATTATTCCTTTGTGTTTCTAATTAATAGAGGGTACAAAAAATAAATTCGGGTTGAAGATGGGCAAACGTCTTCGTATGGGAGTCACGTCTCCCCCGGCGCCAGCGCCAGGGTGCACCAGAACACCGTGTCCCGTTTTTTCGACGGTTTTTTCTCTCCTCTTCGAATGTGACAAAAAAAGCCAGGACGAGTACCATAATTGCGCCACTCCGCCTTTTGCGCGCGTGGTTACGAATAACGCTTATAATTGGACAAAGAGGAGTCAATCTCCTTATTAAAAAAAAAGAATTGTTTTCCCTTATATAAGAGTATTTTTGACTCAGTCTCTAAGGACTCGCCACTAATAATACTTTGTTAGAATCGATGCTTTGGAAAAATTAAAAGAGAGGTTAAGCGTTTAAACGAGGAAGATAGGACCGATGCTTAAAGGGAGTATACAGTTCCCCGTTTACGGTTGATCATTTCGCGTTTTTGCCACCAGGTTTAACAGAAAATAGAGCTGACTGGCGCTTGTTCGAGGGGTCCGTCACTTCGAGCAATCTCAAGAATCTAATCCTGAATCTTGGGAATCTCGAGAATCTAACGTAAAATATACGAATCTTCGGAATCTTGGAATGCTACTCGAATCGATGATTCAAAGATGAATCACGGAATCAAAATAAAATCACTGACTATTGAGGATCAAAATAGAATCACTGACTATTGAGGATCAAAATAGAATCACTGACTATTGAGGATCAAAATAGAATCACTGACTATTGAGGATCAAAATAGAATCACTGAATATTGAGGATCAAAATAGAATCACTGACTATTGAGGATCAAAATAGAATCACTGAATATTGAGGATCAAAATAGAATCACTGAATATTGAGGATCAAAATAGAATCACTGAATATTGAGGGTCAAAATAGAATCACTGAATATTGAGGGTCAAAATAGAATCACTGAATATTGATGATCAAAATAGAATCACTGAATATTGAGGATCAAAATAGAATAACTGAATATTGATGATCAAAATAGAATCACTGAATATTGAGGATCAAAATAGAATCACTGAATATTGAGCATCAAAATAGAATCACTGAATATTGATGATCAAAATAGAATCACTGAATATTGAGGATCAAAATAGAATCACTGAATATTGATGATCAAAATAAAATCACTGAATATTGAGGATCAAAATAGAATCACTGAATATTGAGGATCCAAATAGAATCACTGAATATTGAGGATCAAAATAGAATCACTGAATATTGAGGGTCAAAATAGAATCACTGAATATTGATGATCAAAATATAATCACTGAATATTGAGGATCAAAATAGAATCACTGAATATTGAGGATCCAAATAGAATCACTGAATATTGAGGATCAAAATAGAATCACTGAATATTGAGCATCAAAATAGAATCACTGAATATTGAGGATCAAAATAGAATCACTGAATATTGAGGAATCATGGCGGAATCACGGAATCTTGCTAGAATCTAGAATCTTAGCAGAATCAAGAATCTTGATTCCAGATTTCTTGATTCGGAATCTCGTACACGATTCCTAGAAGTGACGGATCCCTCGCGCTTGTTATCTTAAATGGAGTATAATGTTCCACTTTTAGATGTTTCATTAATCCAGGAATACTTCCGCGCAAGTTTCCATACCAGAGTGACTGAGAAAAATCATCTCACCTCGAGCAGGAATCGAATCTACAACCTTTGGGTTACCGTCCCAACGCCACTACTATAATGTTCCATGTTCACGATGGATCAATACTGCTATCTTCAATTGAAGATACGGAAGACGTATTCTTAGGGACAGATTCCATTTGGCATTAAATTTTAATCAGAACATCGGTATGTAGATGGCGCCTCGGGGCAGCGAGAAATGTTAGCGGATTCTTATTGTCGGATATGTTTCTTTTCTTAAAGATTAACCCTATATAACGCATATTGATACAACAAACTATTACAAGCTAAAAATGATACAGAAAATCATTTTAAAAAAGTTTTAGATTTTTCATCGAAGAATATATTGAGAGAAAAAGTTTACTATCATTTACTGACAGGTAAGCATTGTTATTCATCAAACTTTAAACTATTTTAAAGCGTTACCCTCACTTTAATTATATTGTCTAATTATTTTGCAGGAAAGAAAACATGTTTTACGTTAAAGAAGTCAGCGATCCAGGGAATCTCCTGATACTGTCGGTGCAGCTTTGAATTTACAAACTTAGGTTATTGGAATTCTCAAAAAGTGAAACGAAACCCCTTCCTTAAATTCTGTACACCGATTACAGCGAGTAGAGCCTTTGGTAGTGCTAAATCTGTAATCGATTACGTAATCACTTTAATACAGTCAAAGCTACGGGCTTGTACACCGATTACGGATAGTGGTCAGCCCCTCGAGCACCAAGTACTGAGGTAAACACTCCGGTGTCTAAAACGTCTACTATAAGCAAATATGGAAAAGGAAAATAGGTGATAAAATCCAGCCATTTAGAGTACTTGATATCAATTTTCAATCGCCTAAAGAGAATCGAGAGCTAAAAGATACGAAACGTAAGCTATATGAGAGTCGGAAAACTACAAGGGATAAGAATGATCAGTAGCGGCGCTAAGGTTTTTTCACTGGTGGGCTAATTATTTTGTGGCCCCTAAGAATTTTGTGGCCCTTAGCGGGAACCTTGGATGGACCATATTTCGCAAAAGTGATGAAATCGAATAAACCCAAAATTTTCCAGGAAGCGAGAAGAGCAAGGTCGTTTTATTGTTGCGCCTCTCGTCGCGTTTTCTGGTCACCCTGCTGACCTTGTATCTGACCTGGAGGGGACACGTGCGTGCCTGGGATATTTCCCTAAATTCCCATAAGCCCCTTTCTTTTCAACTTTTTCTCAATTTCCGCTACCTTCCTCCCGAATCTATATGTTTATGGTCTACTACCTTTTTGAGTAAACAAATTGATTTTGAAAGATTTTTTCCAGAAAAACGTTTCTTCGCAATAAAACAAATTTCTAGAGATAATGAAAATTCATAAATTAAAATATGTGGCCTCTTAATTATGAATATGTGGCCCTTTTAATATAAATATGTAGCCCCTCTCAGAAATGCAGGGGGGCTAAAGCCCACTTCAGCCCACCCTTAGCGCCGCTACTGAGAATGATTTGGAAGATGCTGTTTCTAAACTCTCATCCTAATTTGAGTTTTTTGGGAATTGGTCCCAAGGGAATGTTGACTGGAAAGAAACGGGATTGGGTCACGCACCTAGAGGTTCACTGCTAATTTACCATCTACAGATGGGAAATTTAGAAGTTATTCATAACCTGCCTATTTATAAACCCCAACTTTCAAATTCTCTATATGAAAATGTAGTGCAAGTTACTTTTCCTGGACATCTTATGACCGCTGCCTTAAAACCAATTTTTTTCCATGGATGAGAAGGAATCATTGGTTTTTAAAGTATTATTTTAAACAGTTTGGTTTTCTTTTGGAGATAGCTTATTAAGTTTTATTTAACGATTTTTAGGCAGTTCGGATGTCACAAGAAGAATTCAAAAAAATTGAAAAAGTCACGAGATTGCAATCCAAAAGTGAAGTATGGTAGCCGCCAGAAAATTCCGATGAACTTCGTCGTCATTAGGTCCTGTTTGTGAAAACAAACGTGATGGATGTTGGATTGCGAAATATTGTATTTCCTACCAATATTGGTAATCTTAGAGCTGTGAAATTGGATCTAAGATGGAAACCGTTGCCAGGAACAGTTATAGAATCTGGCCTAATTATTTCTCCGAGTAGTTTGGTTAGAGTCATCTCTCAATGTATTGTTTTAGAACCGAAGGAAGACCCACCACTTGGTTTATTAGAAATTAAAAGTGCGTACACACTCTAAGATTATAAGCCATCTGATGCAATAAAAGAAAGTTCCTACGTTACCATAGTGAATGGTAGCCCACACCTAAAAGAGAGTCACAAGTACTATTATCAGGTCATGGGGCAATTAGGTTTGTCCGGATTCACCTGGTGTGATTTTAGTAATAATAAAAAATAATCAGCTATGCCAATACCCAAGGCCTAAGTCATCAAGCGACTTTTAAAGCCATAAATTCAGGCTGCCAGCCCTTCATGCAACGCGAGCCAACAGCTCCCTACACTAACTATAACCGTTTTGTTGTCTATTTTGAAAAATGTCTCGTAATAGAACGTATTAAATTTGATACTGACTTATGGGATAAAATGATAGAGTAAGTTGATAATTTTTATTTTGGTCTAATGCTTCCTAAACTAGCTCAACTGTGTTTTTTTAAATTTGAAGTCTAAAGGAATTTATCAATTTGAACTGTGATTATTTTATTGCGGTTTTAAATAAATATTATTTTGCGAAAACTAATCATTTTAGTTTTTGTATGAGTTAATTATGGTTTATTACTATTAGAGCCAAAAAGTTAATTTTTACAAATATTGAAATTTCATAAAAATCACGTCACTTTATTGTGAATTTTAAAAATTCATTAAAAGTGCAGCCGCCGTCCACAATTGGTTAATAACTGGTGCTACGGTAATCGGGAATGGTTGTTCAAAAATATTAAAAAATTAATTCATCGCTCAACATGTATTCTGAGATTGGTCTCAGTAACTTCCTCTTTCGAAAACTGATTGTTTTCTTTTAGAAAGGAAGGAATATTCAAAGTTACATTTACTGGTTTCAGTAAGTCTACCAAAAGAACCTTTATCAGCCATAATGGAGTCTTGAGGAGCAAAGTTCATACTGAGAAATCCACTTTTTTACGTTAGTCGTTTATCGGAAATGTTCCCAGTGTAAAGAGCTGACCCAAGGGTTGCGTATCCTTCGGGACTTATAACAATTAAACCATTATTTTTCGTTTTGTAGTTCGAATAAGTGGCTGTTTGAAACACGAATGATTTTGGGACTTGACACTTGATTTCTGTCGCATCTATCACCGAGTACTAGGACATTTATCTTTAAATTCCTGCGGCGTTAAGCACTAATTGTACTTTTTTATACTCTGTGTGCTAAATCTTGAACAAATATGCCTAGGCGCATTCTCATCAATACATTCAAAAACTGATCTAAAATTTCCAATTTCCTCGACGATGTAAATTTTTCTGTAGTATGTTGACCTCACCACCGTAGAATATTTTTACCATTTGGACCAGGATTTAAGAATTCATAGTGCCATTAGTTTACTGTAATTTGGAATTCCAGAACAAAAATATATATCTGAATCCTTATTTTTCAACGTGGATATATCAAATTTCTTATTCTTTAATTGGTTTTCAAGATTTTGACATGTGACCTTTTCTTTATTTTTAGTTTCAATGTGAGATTCGCCACCAATTCTTTAATTAAACGATTGTTCTCTACTTCTGATGCATTCTCTTCTGATGACAAAACTGTTTTTTTTTTTATAACAGTCATTTCTATGTCTGTTGTTTTAGATCTCTTATTACCACTTTCATTTCAGTATTTCCCTTCTGATTGCGCAGCTTTGATAGGACCTTCTGCAGAAAACTGCCCATCTATTTGTTCCCTGGTTTTCAAAAGGTTTCCATTTAAATTTCGAAGGGACTGGGACTGCACCATCGAGAAGACGTCGTTTATTATTTGCTACACCTTTCATGAAATCAGCTTCATCAAAATGGAGAGAACAAACAGAAATATTCGATACTGAATTGTAAAGATAATCACGTCTTCAGACTTTTTGAATCCATAACTTAAGTTGAGGTTCATTAGCTAGGACCCTATGATAAGAACACCTAAACTTGGCTTGAGACTTATACGAATGTAAATTTAAACAAAAAATAAATTTAATTACGTTTTTTTTTTTAAATTCTTAGATGAATTCAGAGCTACGAAATTTTTAAAAAATAGCTAAATTACTAAATGAATATTAAAGAATAATCTATAATCATTATTACAAGTTAGGCGCTAAAACAGAAGGATTTGAGTTTAACCAATCATAAGCAACTAAACAAATTGCCTTGTACTGCCATCTATACCGAGGATCATTCATTGAAAAAATGTCATATTTGGCTGTTGCCCCTAGACTTCACTTTACGTGTATGTAATATGCGGATAGAAGTATTAACAAGCCTTTTACAGTGTACATAGAGCCACGTAGCGACCAACGCGAAAAGCTTTTGAATTTTGTCAGCTAAGTAGACGCTTCATGTTTTACAATAACAAATAGTCTACTTAGACGAGAATATAAATTTCCATAACAGTCAGCTACACGTAGGCTAATATACCAAAGGCACCACTTTAGGCCGGGTTACAACGTGTATGAGGGTGGTGGCCAGCCCTTCAAACTCCCCAACACTTAATGTTAACGTTAAAATCTACAAGTTTTATGGAAATGGATTATGGGAAACTTAAGAACGCCTTTAACCCAGTTTTCACCCAGTGCCACAAGCTGGTATCGAACACGATCACTCTCGCTGTGAGGCGAAAGTGCTAACCACCCTACGCGGGTAGATCATCTAATTTAACATTCCTGACTTCAGGTTTAACAGAAGCTTAAAGTAACAGGCGGTAGTTCCTTTAAAACCAAGTCGAAGCGGATATTAGCAGCTTATTTTTCAATGTAGAATATATAAGCTATTTACGAGGGGTAGAGCGCTTGCAAAAATTCCCGTAGATTTTCCCTATCATTGACTTTATCTGGAAAATCCTTCAATGAAAATCCAGGATATATCCAAAATCCTTTAACTGCCTCGCTGCTTAACCTCGATAACCAGGCGCACCCCGCTTTTCTAATGATTTGCACTTTTTAACGATATCGCTTCTACTGTCGTGAAAATTTTCTATTGTTTTATTATAAGATGAGGCTTTTAGCAAACATGTAGCGATAGAGTTGCGGTTTTATCTTCGGCCGTTCACAAAGGCGCCATAACGAGCCGATGATGTCTCTTGTTAGTTTTTTTTAATTAATTGGAGATGTCAGTTTCTGAACTATACGCATTTATTCAACAATGCATCTCACTTTTATCCCCACGGAGAGGGTTAACAGCCTCGCACCTTGGTTCACATTATAATTGTTACACTGATACTATATATATATATATATATATATATATATACACCGGATTACGCCTAGATTACCACTGTCAAAGGCAGGGACTTCAAAGATTACGCGTAATCCCATTAGTACAGTCAAAGGTACGGCTCTGTACACCGATTACGCGGAGTGATCAGCCCCTCGATGTGTATATATGTGCGTGTGTATATGTATATGTATATATAGATAATCACCTCGTAGCTTTGGCCATGGCCGCCATTTTAGGCGCGTTTTTTCTCTATAGGAAAAAGCAAGGGTGACGTTGCGTGATGTAGCACTGATACTACTCTATAGAAAATATGTAGATAATTAAAACTTCACGGGCCATCGTCTATTATATAAAAAATAAAATAGAATATTTATTACGTCGTGGTACTGTTGGTTAAGTCCCAGGTGTGAAAATAATATTGCTTAGTCATTTTCTTAAAAGCATATATTATAATTTTGTTAGGCTAATACGTAGTAATAAGAAAATGTTTTTTTTTTGTTCTGAAAGATTTAGCTTAATTTTAAGCATATCTAATGTTCTGTAACCCTTCAAGATTTTTCGTAATGGAGATATAACAGTACGAAATACTGGTTCAGTTAAGTTTTCAACCCTAAATTTCAGTAGCACTACCTGTGTCTAGGCTTGCGTAGGCTACAGCCTACTTATAGCCTTTCAGGGGGACCTCGAAATTTTGGAACAATACGGTGTACAATTATAAATTTAATTTTCAATAAGTAAAATTGCTATATAAAAAATTTAATTTTTAAAATATTTTATTAAAATATAAATTAACAAACTAAATAAATATATATTTTTTAAATCAACGGTATTTATTGTGCACAGCAATTAAAATTTAAAACCCGATTATAGTTTCGGCTTGTTTAGGCCATCTTCAGGGGGACATTTTATGGATACATATTTCGGTGAAACCCGTTGGCAGTGCTTACACGGTCCACGGCAATTATTGTCCCCTGAAGCCGAAACTACAGTCGGGTTTTAATTATCCATCCCACGTGTTAAAAAAGAGCTCATAGAGGCGCCAAATCGAACCCACAAGCGGGTGCTTGGCGGGGAAAGTACCCCTTTCGCGGCGATAAATATTTCTTCCCCGCCAACTGTCGCGCGTCATCTTTGAAGCAAAACCCTTTTAAAGGGGCGAGAGGGCGAGTTGCCACTGCTTACACGGTCCACGCCAATATTGACCTTCGACGCTCCCGCGGAGCACGGACCTTGGACGGAAAATAAAAACTTTCGGGGTGTTTGTCCTCCGCGCCAGATTTGAACCAGTCAAGGCCATTCCAGCCATTTTCCCGCGCTTTTTACACCCCCCCCCCTCCCATACTTTTTATTTCGGCTGTAACCTCCTCCTCCCGCGCGTTTTCCCCCCACTTAGCTCCAACGCGACTTTTTTTTACCCCGAATAAAATATGAACAGCTACGCACCCTAATGAATTTATTCTCTTCTCGAATAAAATTTAAGTTGAAAAGAACAAAAAAAGGAAGGAAAGGGGAGGGGGGTGGGGGTTAGTGGTTGCATTGTTGCGAAGAGTCGCGCGGGCCGCGAAAAAAGTTCATCCAATTCTCATGCAAAGCGAAGTCGGTTCCGTTTCGACTTAATTGTAAATTAGAAATAAAAGAAAATTAAACAAAAGGATTAATGATTTATCTGATCGAAGCGTTTTTGACGAAAGACAATGGCGCCAAATTGCGTCAAAAAAAAGGAGTACCTTTATAAGACTTTTGTTTATTTAATACGCCGCCGCCTCTCTTTATTGCCGTCACGAACGAAAGAAGCTTCATTTATCAAGATGGCTAATTTCCTCTAGAAAGGATGAGGTAAAAAAATCTCCAATTGATGGAACAACTTGGCGATAGTTGAGAATTAAAACAGGGTTGAAATTTAATTTGATGATTTCATCAAATTATTTTACAATTTTTTTGGGATTCAAAGCGCTACGAAATCATTTGAAAAATTCGGGCCGAATTTTACGTAGCTCCAGGGGCGTAGGAACGTTCTAGAAGTTGGAGGGGTCTGGAGAATGGTTTTTAATTTTTAATGGATTGTAGCTTCTCCGAATGCATGTGTACTTGTTACTACTATGTAAATTGGCGGGAAAAGACTGAAATTTAAACACATTTGAGGTTCTTTAAACTGTATATGCTTTTAAAATGATAATTTGAGCCTTTTGAAGATTTCAACTGACAAAAAGTTGGAGAGGGCAATAACATTAGTTGCCCCTCCCAGCAAAATTCTAGGGAGGGGCATTGCCCCCCCCCCTGCCCCTCCCGGTTCCTACGCCCCTGCGTAGCTCATCCAATTCCGTACCACGTGATAGCAAATCCAACGAATGATAATTTGGTATCTTTCAAACCCTATTTTCCGATATTTTGACATTTAAAAAATGCGTCCCATTTATGGTAGCTCCTTCCCTGCCACGTGATAACGGATTCAACTAGTAATAATTTGACCCTATTTCCGAAATTCAAACAATTCAGTGATTCTTAAATTCGAAGCAACCAGCGAGTTAAGTAAATCAAATTCCTCCCCTTCCTGATCCAACGCGAGTAATAATTTGGCCCTATTTCCGAAATGCAAACAATTCAGTGATTCTTAAACGTTTATGATTAAAATCGGTGCTATTTAAAAGGGCCCCGAGTGGTTTTTCGCTGGGGGGGGGGGGGGGAGTTACTAGTTACGCCACTGCCAACGCGAGTAATAATTTGACCATATTCCCGAAATTCAAACAATTCAGTGACACTTAAATTCGAAGCATCCAACGCGTTAAGTAATTTAAACTAAATCCGTTAAAATAAAAATTTTACCGTCAGTGCAATTTTAACATCGTATTTGTCGCGGTGGTAAATGTAGAAGTAACCGGAGAAATGAACGGTACGGCACTTCGAATTTCAAGTGCGCGTCGTTAAATCACAACGGAAACGATTCCGAGTAGAGATTATATCATGAAGCTTCTTAAATTCCATTTTAAAACCGCATTCCTCAGAAATTCCCCGAGAAAACCGTTAATTAATTCGTTAGATCCGTCGCTAAATATCGCCGTCACGACTCTCCGAAAATTCCACAAGCAGCGTGACTAAGCAAATAATTAACATTAAGCAGACAATGCGTCCAAATTGAGTATCTCGTTAAAAAAATCGTCGCGACCCCCCCCCCCTGCCTGGTTCCGCCGTTGCCCCACCCTTCGCGCTGTCGCCAAAAAATCAGAGAGAGAGCGAGAGGCGAGGATCGAAATATCCTCGGCTGGAGCCGCTGGACAGAGAAGAGCAAAATAAGGGAGAAGAGTGTCTCAAAGTCCGCCATTCACGGACGATTTACGCGAGAGGGAGACGGCAAAGACCGCGAAATAGTCCTCTGGCTCTGCGGAGAAGGACTCCATCCACTTTTCGACGAGAAAAACCCGAACGAAAGTTGGAGCGAAAAAATCATGGAGGAATCCATCCGAGTTTCGAGTGGCGACGAGCCGACAAAATAGTCCCATTTAAACCACGCCAACGGGTACAGTTTACGTACTAACGGGGCTACCCCGTTTTTACCTCTAAGAGGGTACTATGTCCCCTAGGAAGGGTTTTACAATCACCGTGTCTGTCTGTCTGTGGGTCTGTTTGTCTGAGCCGCGAACGCGTACGCATTTTCTGGGCAAAGTGTAATCACTGCAGTGGCGTAGCGTGGGAGGGGGTGGCTGAGATCGTGGATCGGAAAAGTGATAAAAAATTATTTAAGGTCTACAATGTGCACGTTGAGATTAACAAATCTGGGTATCTTGGCAATCGAACAAGAGGTACAAATTAATATTGACCATTGCATTAAAGAGTTTGCGTTGCAAAAAACACGCGGAATAAAATTTTAATTTTTAAATGACTTGAATCCTTTTGCAATCAACAGAGCAACAGAGTATCACAGAATTTTCTCAAATTTTTTGCTTAGTTGCGAAAATAAGGGGGGGGGGGGGATTTAGGGTTTGGCGCGGGTGCAAGAAATACACGCTACGCCACTGGATCACTCGCGTTCGCAGTTTCTTTGAATTAGGGAAAAGCTTTTTCCAAAAGAGCCCTCTTTTTGTCATTGGGTGTAATATAAATTTTTCAAATTGAGTTAGTATCGGGCGGGATTCGAACCCGAGCCCTCCTACCACGGATACACGTTACGCTTCACTGAAAATTAGAAACTCTTCCGAGGAGAGGTATATTTTGGCTGGCCAACTTGTTAGAAGAACTATACGCCGTTACGTTCTCCCTAAGTATAAGATTTGAAAAGGATGACGACAGAGAAAAAAATGAGATCGCGCATGCGCCGATGTCGTTGTCTGAGACGCTGCAGTGTGTGGTATGGTTGAATGAACGCCCAAGAACGTTTTTGTAGCGAAGAAGGGGGGTGCTACGAAGGAATGCGGCACCCCAATTGATATACTTACTATAGGAGCCGCGTACAAAAAATGAACGTGCCCGGGAGCGGACATACATGTATAAACATTATGGACGTCCACCCACCCCATCATCAACTGGCCCCCGTCCTAAGCCCCTCGATGGAATTCTCCAAAAAGGAGAGCCTCTTCGCAGTTTCTTTTCCCGCGCTTTTTTTTATCTCTCTCTCTCTCTTCTCTCGGTCGACCATGTTTACCACGGCCAACTTCGATCGCGCGCTCCTGCGCCGATTCGTAGGGGCGCGCAAAAGTTTAATTTAATCATTAAAGAAACGGTGCACTGGCTTGAAGACAACGTACATTTTCCACGAATGCTTGGATCGAATTTTAAAATTGATTAAAATAGACCAAACGCGATTCTAGGAGGTAGTCAGTCATTCGTCAAATCTTTATACCCCTGATTACTGACTTTCGTAAAATATTCTGTGATTCCTAATAAATGGGCACCACTTTTCTGTGATTTCCATTGATTTATCCCAATTGTTATGTGATTTACATTGATTTTTTCCTAATTTTTCTGTGATATTCTGTGATTCCTAATAAATTGGCACCACTTTTCTGTGATTTCCATTGATTTATCCCAATTGTTATGTGATTTACATTGATTTTTTCCTAATTTTTCTGTGATATTCTGTGATTCCTAATAAATTGGCACCACTTTTCTGTGATTTCCATTGATTTATCCCAATTGTTATGTGATTTACATTGATTTTTTCCTAATTTTTCTGTGATATTCTGTGATTCCTAATAAATTGGCACTACGTTTCTGTGATTCCCATTGATTTATCCCAATTGTTATGTGATTTACATTGATTTTTTCCTAATTTTTCTGTGATATTCTGTGATTCCTAATAAATTGGCACCACTTTTCTGTGATTTCCATTGATTTATCCCAATTGTTATGTGATTTACATTGATTTTTTCCTAATTTTTCTGTGATATTCTGTGATTCCTAATAAATTGGCACCACTTTTCTGTGATTTCCATTGATTTATCCCAATTGTTATGTGATTTACATTGATTTTTTCCTAATTTTTCTGTGATATTCTGTGATTCCTAATAAATTGGCACCACTTTTCTGTGATTTCCATTGATTTATCCCAATTGTTATGTGATTTACATTGATTTTTTCCTAATTTTTCTGTGATATTCTGTGATTCCTAATAAATTGGCACCACTTTTCTGTGATTTCCATTGATTTATCCCAATTGTTATGTGATTTACATTGATTTTTTCCTAATTTTTCTGTGATATTCTGTGATTCCTAATAAATTGGCACCACTTTTCTGTGATTTCCATTGATTTATCCCAATTGTTATGTGATTTACATTGATTTTTTCCTAATTTTTCTGTGATATTCTGTGATTCCTAATAAATTGGCACCACTTTTCTGTGATTTCCATTGATTTATCCCAATTGTTATGTGATTTACATTGATTTTTTCCTAATTTTTCTGTGATATTCTGTGATTCCTAATAAATTGGCACCACTTTTCTGTGATTTCCATTGATTTATCCCAATTGTTATGTGATTAACATTGATTTTTTCCTAATTTTTCTGTGATATTCTGTGATTCCTAATAAATTGGCACCACTTTTCTGTGATTTCCATTGATTTATCCCAATTGTTATGTGATTTACATTGATTTTTTCCTAATTTTTCTGTGATATTCTGTGATTCCTAATAAATTGGCACCACTTTTCTGTGATTTCCATTGATTTATCCCAATTGTTATGTGATTTACATTGATTTTTTCCTAATTTTTCTGTGATATTCTGTGATTCCTAATAAATTGGCACCACTTTTCTGTGATTTCCATTGATTTATCCCAATTGTTATGTGATTTACATTGATTTTTTCCTAATTTTTCTGTGATATTCTGTGATTCCTAATAAATTGGCACTACGTTTCTGTGATTCCCATTGATTTATCCCAATTGTTATGTGATTTACATTGATTTTTTCCTAATTTTTCTGTGATATTCTGTGATTCCTAATAAATTGGCACCACTTTTCTGTGATTTCCATTGATTTATCCCAATTGTTATGTGATTTACATTGATTTTTTCCTAATTTTTCTGTGATATTCTGTGATTCCTAATAAATTGGCACCACTTTTCTGTGATTTCCATTGATTTATCCCAATTGTTATGTGATTTACATTGATTTTTTCCTAATTTTTCTGTGATATTCTGTGATTCCTAATAAATTGGCACCACTTTTCTGTGATTTCCATTGATTTATCCCAATTGTTATGTGATTTACATTGATTTTTTCCTAATTTTTCTGTGATATTCTGTGATTCCTAATAAATTGGCACCACTTTTCTGTGATTTCCATTGATTTATCCCAATTGTTATGTGATTTACATTGATTTTTTCCTAATTTTTCTGTGATATTCTGTGATTCCTAATAAATTGGCACTACGTTTCTGTGATTCCCATTGATTTATCCCAATTGTTATGTGATTTACATTGATTTTTTCCTAATTTTTCTGTGATATTCTGTGATTCCTAATAAATTGGCACCACTTTTCTGTGATTTCCATTGATTTATCCCAATTGTTATGTGATTTACATTGATTTTTTCCTAATTTTTCTGTGATATTCTGTGATTCCTAATAAATTGGCACCACTTTTCTGTGATTTCCATTGATTTATCCCAATTGTTATGTGATTTACATTGATTTTTTCCTAATTTTTCTGTGATATTCTGTGATTCCTAATAAATTGGCACCACTTTTCTGTGATTTCCATTGATTTATCCCAATTGTTATGTGATTTACATTGATTTTTTCCTAATTTTTCTGTGATATTCTGTGATTCCTAATAAATTGGCACCACTTTTCTGTGATTTCCATTGATTTATCCCAATTGTTATGTGATTTACATTGATTTTTTCCTAATTTTTCTGTGATATTCTGTGATTCCTAATAAATTGGCACCACTTTTCTGTGATTTCCATTGATTTATCCCAATTGTTATGTGATTTACATTGATTTTTTCCTAATTTTTCTGTGATATTCTGTGATTCCTAATAAATTGGCACCACTTTTCTGTGATTTCCATTGATTTATCCCAATTGTTATGTGATTTACATTGATTTTTTCCTAATTTTTCTGTGATATTCTGTGATTCCTAATAAATTGGCACCACTTTTCTGTTATTTCCATTGATTTATCCCAATTGTTATGTGATTTACATTGATTTTTTCCTAATTTTTCTGTGATATTCTGTGATTCCTAATAAATTGGCACTACGTTTCTGTGATTCCCATTGATTTATCCCAATTGTTATGTGATTTACATTGATTTTTTCCTAATTTTTCTGTGATATTCTGTGATTCCTAATAAATTGGCACCACTTTTCTGTGATTTCCATTGATTTATCCCAATTGTTATGTGATTTACATTGATTTTTTCCTAATTTTTCTGTGATATTCTGTGATTCCTAATAAATTGGCACCACTTTTCTGTGATTTCCATTGATTTATCCCAATTGTTATGTGATTTACATTGATTTTTTCCTAATTTTTCTGTGATATTCTGTGATTCCTAATAAATTGGCACCACTTTTCTGTGATTTCCATTGATTTATCCCAATTGTTATGTGATTTACATTGATTTTTTCCTAATTTTCTGTGATATTCTGTGATTCCTAATAAATTGGCACCACTTTTCTGTGATTTCCATTGATTTATCCCAATTGTTATGTGATTTACATTGATTTTTTCCTAATTTTTCTGTGATATTCTGTGATTCCTAATAAATTGGCACCACTTTTCTGTGATTTCCATTGATTTATCCCAATTGTTATGTGATTTACATTGATTTTTTCCTAATTTTTCTGTGATATTCTGTGATTCCTAATAAATTGGCACCACTTTTCTGTGATTTCCATTGATTTATCCCAATTGTTATGTGATTTACATTGATTTTTTCCTAATTTTTCTGTGATATTCTGTGATTCCTAATAAATTGGCACCACTTTTCTGTGATTTCCATTGATTTATCCCAATTGTTATGTGATTTACATTGATTTTTTCCTAATTTTTCTGTGATATTCTGTGATTCCTAATAAATTGGCACCACTTTTCTGTGATTTCCATTGATTTATCCCAATTGTTATGTGATTTACATTGATTTTTTCCTAATTTTTCTGTGATATTCTGTGATTCCTAATAAATTGGCACCACTTTTCTGTGATTTCCATTGATTTATCCCAATTGTTATGTGATTTACATTGATTTTTTCCTAATTTTTCTGTGATATTCTGTGATTCCTAATAAATTGGCACCACTTTTCTGTGATTTCCATTGATTTATCCCAATTGTTATGTGATTTACATTGATTTTTTCCTAATTTTTCTGTGATATTCTGTGATTCCTAATAAATTGGCACCACTTTTCTGTGATTTCCATTGATTTATCCCAATTGTTATGTGATTTACATTGATTTTTTCCTAATTTTTCTGTGATATTCTGTGATTCCTAATAAATTGGCACCACTTTTCTGTGATTTCCATTGATTTATCCCAATTGTTATGTGATTTACATTGATTTTTTCCTAATTTTTCTGTGATATTCTGTGATTCCTAATAAATTGGCACCACTTTTCTGTGATTTCCATTGATTTATCCCAATTGTTATGTGATTTACATTGATTTTTTCCTAATTTTTCTGTGATATTCTGTGATTCCTAATAAATTGGCACCACTTTTCTGTGATTTCCATTGATTTATCCCAATTGTTATGTGATTTACATTGATTTTTTCCTAATTTTTCTGTGATATTCTGTGATTCCTAATAAATTGGCACCACTTTTCTGTGATTTCCATTGATTTATCCCAATTGTTATGTGATTTACATTGATTTTTTCCTAATTTTTCTGTGATATTCTGTGATTCCTAATAAATTGGCACCACTTTTCTGTGATTTCCATTGATTTATCCCAATTGTTATGTGATTTACATTGATTTTTTCCTAATTTTTCTGTGATATTCTGTGATTCCTAATAAATTGGCACTACGTTTCTGTGATTCCCATTGATTTATCCCAATTGTTATGTGATTTACATTGATTTTTTCCTAATTTTTCTGTGATATTCTGTGATTCCTAATAAATTGGCACCACTTTTCTGTGATTTCCATTGATTTATCCCAATTGTTATGTGATTTACATTGATTTTTTCCTAATTTTTCTGTGATATTCTGTGATTCCTAATAAATTGGCACCACTTTTCTGTGATTTCCATTGATTTATCCCAATTGTTATGTGATTAACATTGATTTTTTCCTAATTTTTCTGTGATATTCTGTGATTCCTAATAAATTGGCACCACTTTTCTGTGATTTCCATTGATTTATCCCAATTGTTATGTGATTTACATTGATTTTTTCCTAATTTTTCTGTGATATTCTGTGATTCCTAATAAATTGGCACCACTTTTCTGTGATTCCCATTGATTTATCCCAATTGTTATGTGATTTACATTGATTTTTTCCTAATTTTTCTGTGATATTCTGTGATTCCTAATAAATTGGCACCACTTTTCTGTGATTTCCATTGATTTATCCCAATTGTTATGTGATTTACATTGATTTTTTCCTAATTTTTCTGTGATATTCTGTGATTCCTAATAAATTGGCACCACTTTTCTGTGATTTCCATTGATTTATCCCAATTGTTATGTGATTTACATTGATTTTTTCCTAATTTTTCTGTGATATTCTGTGATTCCTAATAAATTGGCACTACGTTTCTGTGATTCCCATTGATTTATCCCAATTATTATGTGATTTACATTGTTTTTTTCCTAATTTTTCTGAGATTTCCATTGATTTATCATTTTTCGTTAGTCAATTAATTTTCTTGAGTTAATTCACGATTTGTAAACCTGATTACTTAATCTAAACAATCGACAAAATTTTAATTTAGTCTATAATTTGAAGATGTCATAACTAAAGAGATTTTACTCGTTAGATCTCTACATTATTACGTGGCCTTTTCTCTATAGAATGTATTTGGGGAAGCTCAAGTAAAACGCGTGAGGGGTCGGTTGGAGGCACGAGGCGGAATTCAGAAGCGCTCTACCCGAAAAAAAAACCGATCCATTAAAAAGGCCGCCAAAAAACCCCGGAAAATTCCATCTTCGCGCCCACCTCGACCTATAAATCAAAGAAGCCACGCATCAAATCAACTAAAAAGCCTTAACGAAAATGATGGATCAAATTAGGATATATCAGCCTAAACCCATCGCCTTTTCTTTCAACTGAGCTTCGCACTCTGAAAATAATCACGAATTTGAACAGATCGCGCCGCTAAACTCACGACAAAACCCAAGAAAACAAGCAAAGGGTTTTACTTTACAGGTTTTTTTTGGATCCCGTACAAGCGCTTTTCGTCGGGGTAAAAACAAAAAATATATCGAACCTGACTGGAATGTTAATCCGTCTATTGTTTTGACGAGACGCTTGTACCGTAAACAATTAAGAAAGGGTTTATTCCCTTATTTCGCCGTCCCTCTATACCGTCCAATAGCAGACGCTTCTATCAACCCCATTGTTTACGCGTGAGCTTGAGGAGGCTAATCATTTTTCATCTACCTTCGCCGCTATTTTGAATATTTTAATCGAACAGCTATAAAATTAATATTTATTATAAACAATAGCTTGGTTTCTTTTTATTTCTACGTCTTATAATACCGGGTTTTGAGAATTTTAGATCATAAATAGACTCGCTCAGATTCAGGTTTTTATTTGTAGGAGTTATAAAACAAAGTTTTGAACATATTATACCAAAAATAGACTCGCTCAGATTCGAGGATTTATTTGTGCATGTTAAAATACCGAGTTTTGAACATTTTAGATAATAAATAGACTCGCTCAGATCAAGGTTTTAATTTGTTTATGTCATAATACCGAGTTTCAACATTTTAGATCAAAAATAAATTCTAGAATCTGGTCGAGTCTATTTGTTCGTTTCGTAATAATGGGGTTTCAACATTTTAGATCGACAATGGACTTACTCAGATTTTTTTCTACGTGTTATAATAAAAAAATACTTTTAGTTGTCATAATACTGATTTTCAAACATTTTACATCGAAAATAGACTTGCTCAGATTGAGATTTGTATTTGTATATACGAAATCACTGTTACCTTCGACCACTACCTTCAAGTCCGCTGTAAAATACTATTAGATTAAAGTTAGGTGAAATTTATTGTCTGCCACTAATACAAAGTAAGAGCTTCGAAGGGCTTGTAAAAAATTAATATTTTCATAAAAATGTTTTCAAACTTAAAAATTGTTATTTGAAGTAACACCATAATGACCTTGAAAAGATCATGGCAACCCTGTTTTAAACGATTTTACGATTAAGGACTAACGATTGGACAGAAAACAGCAGATTTTCCACGTAAATTGACACGATGATTTTTCCGCGCGAGTTTGAGTGCAAAGTCCGTAAGTTGTGCGATAATGTTTTATCCGTGGGTGTTCTTATTTGAAAATTTGATTAACGGTTAATCATTATCCATGATTAAATTAATTTTTTTGGGAAAAAATGTAAACAAAGAAATTTACCGTTTAATATTTCGGAAAATGATTAAAAAATATGTATTATTCGTAAAATTTGAGCTTTTTATCGAAAAAAACGTCGTTTTTCCGATTAATTTTACAAATTTATAAAAAAATTAATCGGATAATACAGAAATATAAATTACTTGATCAAATCGTTTTACGAATAATTTTGAGAGCTTTATCTATTGAATAAAAGTTAACCATCCCCGACCTCTAGAAAATTGCGCCTTTAAGCAACGGAAGACTACTAAGGCCATCTATTGATCGGATAAAGAAGTCACTCGGATGTTTATGAATGTTAAATGCCGATGACTTTAGTTGTCTTAGGTAACATTGATTTCGAGTATCGGTGTTATAATACTGACAAACTCGGGATTTGGTAGACCTTCATGTAACTTGAAAAATCCTAAAGGGATTTTATTCAATGGGCAACGGGTTTGCCATGGCAACGAAAAATGTTTTTGACAACGTAAAATAACATGGGATTTTGACCGATTTCCCTGTGAAAAAAAATTTTAAAAATTAATAAAAATGTGACCAATTTTGATTTTTTTCGTCAATTTTTATAAAAAATTTTTATAATTTTGGTATTTTAATTTTTTTTCAATTTTGTAAATGTTGGAATCGGTCAAAATCCCATGTTATTTTCAATGGGAAAATTTCCATTTTAAGTTGTCAAAAACATTTTTCGTTGCCATGGCAAAACCGTTGCCCATTGAATAAAATCCCTTTAGGATTTTTCAAGTTACATTAAGGTCTACCAATGGCCCGAGTTTGAACAAAATCGGTGTGTAACACCTCGGGTAGTCTCCTTGTGAGTCAAGTTTCGAATATTTTCTATTTGGGTTCGTCGACTTCTATACAATGATATGGACGGCGGAATAAAATGAGAATGTCGTAATTGACAAAACAAACGATATTGCGGAATATATTTAAATATTAACTTGAAATTAATAAATATCGCAGAATGACCAATCAATTTTCATCTATAAAATACAGAGGACATTTACCCTCATTTTCACATCCAATATAGAATGCGCAAAAATGGTGCGTTTAAAAATATTCGTTTCCAGCACACCCATAACGCGTCCGTCCGTTGGTCGATTGTTTTCCCAAAATTCTAGGGTTGGGACGTTAGGGAATAACGGAAAACGGCAAGGTTTTCGATGGCGTAAAAACTTCATTTCACGCTCAAAAAGACCTTCCGCCAAGCGAGACGAAAATATTTTCGCGCCCAAACCGCAACAACATCCCCTGGCCAAGAAATTACCCCGGGCTAACTACAGCAAATATGGGATAAAGTATACGGGGCAACTAAAGCAAATATGGGATAAATTATCCAGGGGCAACTACAGCAAATATGGGATAAATTATCCAGGGGCAACTACAGCAAATATGGGATAAATTATCCAGGGGCAACTACAGCAAATATGGGATAAATTATCCAGGGGCAACTACATCAATTATGGGGTAAATTACCGAGGGCTAACTACAGGAAATATGGGATAAATTACTCAGGGGTAACTACAGTAAATATGGGATAAATTAACCAGGGTTAACTACATCAAATATGGGGTAAATTACCGAGGGCTAACTACAGGAAATATGGGATAAATTACCGAGGGCTAACTACAGGAAATATGGGATAAATTACTCAGGGGTAACTACAGTAAATATGGAATAAATTACCCAGGGGCAACTAAAACAAATATGGGATAAATTAACCAGGGGTAACTAAAGCAAATATGGGATAAATTACCCAGGGATAACTACAGCCAATATGGGATAAATTACCCTGGGGTAACTAAAGCAAATATGGGATAAATTACCCAGGGATAACTACAGCAAATATGGGATAAATTACCCTGGGGTAACTAAAGCAAATATGGGATAAATTACCCAGGGATAACTACAGCAAATATGGGATAAATTACCCTGGGGTAACTAAAGCAAATATGGGATAAATTACCCAGGGATAACTACAGCAAATATGGGATAAATTACCCTGGGGTAACTAAAGCAAATATGGGATAAATTACCCAGGGATAACTACAGCAAATATGGGATAAATTACCCTGGGGTAACTACAGAAAACATGGGATAAATAAATTTAACGAAAGCTAGTCTAAAATGTATTAGGCCTACTAGTCGAAATGGAAAAAACCAGCACGGTTACGAAAATTATTTTTAATCTCTAGCTACAACTGCCCATCTGGTTTTTGAGATAGTGAAGTTAAATCTATGTACAAATTCATTAACGCTCTTTAGTGGAAGAGCTGGGGAAGTATTGTAGAAAGGGGAAAGAAACAGTAAACAAGCAGTCCACGTTATTAGTTTTTTACAGTGAATATTTTCGTCTGCTAAGTAATCGTGCTCTCACAAGGAGACATCCCGAGGTGTTTCTCTCCGATTTTGTTCAAACTGGGGGGTTAAGTAGACCTCCATGTACCTTGAAAGCTCCAAAAGTTTCAATGGCCATTCGTTTTTCCATGGCAACCAAAAATGGGTTTCAAAACTCAAGTTTAAACTTTCATTTTGTAAAATAGCACGGGGGCAAAATCAATTTTTAACGATTTTACCCAATTTTATCAATTATACCCAATTTTATCAATTTTACCCAATTTTATCAATTTTACCCAATTTTATCAATTTTATCCAATTTTATCAATTTTACCCAATTTTATCAATTTTACCCAATTTTATCAATTTTACCCAATTTTATCAATTTTACCCAATTTTATCAATTTTACCCAATTTTATCAATTTTACCCAATTTTATCAATTTTACCCAATTTTATCAATTTTACCCAATTTTATCAATTTTACCCAATTTTATCAATTTTACCCAATTTTATCAATTTTACCCAATTTTATCAATTTTACCCAATTTTATCAATTTTACCCAATTTTATCAATTTTACCCAATTTTATCAATTTTACCCAATTTTATCAATTTTACCCAATTTTATCAATTTTACCCAATTTTATCAATTTTACCCAATTTTATCAATTTTACCCAATTTTATCAATTTTACCCAATTTTATCAATTTTACCCAATTTTATCAATTTTACCCAATTTTATCAATTTTACCCAATTTTATCAATTTTACCCAATTTTATCAATTTTACCCAATTTTATCAATTTTACCCAATTTTATCAATTTTACCCAATTTTATCAATTTTATCCAATTTTATCAATTTTACCCAATTTTATCAATTTTACCCAATTTTATCAATTTTACCCAATTTTATCAATTTTACCCAATTTTATCAATTTTACCCAATTTTATCAATTTTACCCAATTTTATCAATTTTACCCAATTTTATCAATTTTACCCAATTTTATCAATTTTACCCAATTTTATCAATTTTACCCAATTTTATCAATTTTATCAATTTTACCCAAATGTTTTTGTCAAAGGGGCCCTTACAAACCGTGATTTTGCCATGCTATTTTACGTCGATAACTTTTAAATTTGAGATGTCAAAAACATTTTTGGTTGCCATGGCAAAACGAATGGCCATTGAAACTTTTCCCTTTAGGAGCTTCCAAGCAAAGAAGCGAAGCGTATATATATAGTCTTTGCTTTGAAGGTACATGAAGGTCTACTTAACCCCCGAGTCTGGAAACAATCGGGGATAAACACTCGGGATGTCTCCTTGTTAGTAGAGAAAAATCCAGCAGTTTATGAACTTCCCGCTTTAGTCGCTACGTGACTCTGTGTACACTGAAAAGGCTAATTCATAATATTATGAAATAAGTTGTGGGATGGCTATGACGTCAACGTTTAAAATGTTTTTGCAAATTTTTTTCCTCGTTGACGTAAATTCCCCAGTTTCTGTAGATAACCGATTTCGAACTAGCAATTACAGGATTTTATGGACCTAATTTGAAAATACCTATTGAAAAACAAGTAAACCTGTTGCCAAAACTATATTGCTCCATAATATTTTTCTTAAATATTTAATTGGCCATACAGTTGACAAGTGCAATTGTATTAGGAAGATTTAAGTACCTGCGGTGCCCCGTATTTCTAATAGTGTCATAATCATTTTAACATTTTACGTAACCGAAATTATATGCAAATTAGTTTTTATTAATTTATATTTTTACGTAACGTTATTTATCTGAAAGGTATTTCATTCTTATAAAAGTCATTAAAAACCATTCACGGAGAGAAATGTAAAACCACCGCCTTAGATCACTTTGAAAACACGTTTGAAAACATCGCGTGTAATTTCAACGTATAATCCCATTAAATCTTCTCTAATTATATTTCTCTAAATGAATCTACGGTATAACGAGACTAATCTAACGAGACTAGTCGAAATTCCTACGTAATTGGAGCGTAGCGAGCGAAGCTCCTTCGCGGCTAGCGGCAAATGGAAGGACACTCTACTTACATAAATAACGAAAATTGAATTTTGAATTTCTAATTGTGATCTTCTTAGATTTTGATTAATATCAAAGTGTGGTATTTGTATTAATGAAAAAATATCGTTGACTTATTGGAGATTTAAGGTGTGAAGCATACAGAAAAAATATAATTTAACTTTATTTAGACCTACGTTTGACCTATGACATAAGATATTTGAAATATTTTGACCAAAGCTTGCATTTACATCGGCAATAGAATGTTGCACTTTGTTTGTAATTACAAAGGAAAGTAACCAAATGAACTGACATTTTTTGAAATTATTCTTTATTATTATTCAGAGTAATGGTTTAAAATTTTCACTTTCTAACTGATCATATGCACAAGATCCTTCAAATATATAAAAAAAATATTTGCATTTTAGCCCTTAAAGGGACTTTCAAGAAAGACCTAGTCGATTTGAAATACGTCATTCGGTCACAACGAACGGCGACCGAATGACGTATTTTAAATTGACTAGAGGGTCTCTTGAAAGTCCCTTTAAATAAATTACTTATTTTTATACCATTTTTTTAAAATACTAAAATAATGTTTAAATAAAAATTGTACAGTTTATAATTTTTATATTCATGCACGATTTGTAAAATAATTGATGCAAACGGTTGCAAATGTGTAACGGTTTTCAATGGATTCGCAATATACTAAAATCAAACATTTGATATCTGTAATTTGTTAACTGTGTGATAAATATATATCGATAAAAGTTTACATTTTGTAACGCGATGGACGTTAGTAAAAATAAAAAATTTTATATACAGGGTGTTTTAAAAGGTTATGCAAAAATTTGAAGGAGTTGTAGGGGGTGAGTTGAGAAGTATGCCTGTTTTTCCCCCATTTTCCTACGATGAGTTAAAAGAAAAACCAGAGCGCTTCAAAGTGTGGCCTACTAGCCACTGGAAGTAGGCTGCAACAAGCGCAAAACCAAGCAGCGGGGACTTTAAATACTGTTTAAGTTTACTTTTTACGCTGGTTACCTCGATTTGTTTACAAAGTCCTTTTTTACCTATCACACGAACCCAAACCTTAATGTTCGCATTTCCCTACTGCTTGGTTTTGCGCTAGTTGCAGCCTACTTCCAGGGGCTAGTAACCACAGTTTGAAGCTCTCTGGCGTTCTTTTAACTCATCGTAGGAAATGGGGAAAAAACAGGCATATTTCTCAACTCCCGCCCTACAACTCCTTCAAATTTTTGCATAACCTTTTGAAACACCCTGTATATAATTTATATTATTTCCACAACATTAATAAACCAATCTAGAGCATCTGGCGAGCTCCGCTCTAGTTTAGAGAAAGGAGTTCCGCCCTAGTAATAGTTGAAAACAACGCGACAGGGAAAAAGAGCGAAACCACTTTATAAACCGATTATTTAAAAATCTGCGTAAAAAATGTCACCGTAACATTGAAATAAGTAGAATAAATGTACGTAACAAACGCCTTGAACATAACGAGGAAATGTAACGCAGAATCGAATAATTAAATTACAATTAAAGAAACGAGAAATAATAAAGAGATAAAAAATTGGGTGGGGCCGTAGCTTATAAAATCCATAAATGAAATATAAGGACGGATTGGGACGAGGAAAAAGGGATTCATCCTTCGCGAAGGGACAAAAGTCCTCGCCTCGGCCCGGGGGCTTCTTTTCTTTTAAAAGGGTGGGGTTTAAAGTGGGCGATTGCCCACTCGTCGAAACATTCTCGGAGAAAATACGTTTTAGGAAAATGTGGGAAAGCGGCAATTACGGAGATGCCGCGAATAGAAGCCATACGTCTTTCGGCGAAAATGAAACGAATACTGGGAAAGCCAAAACGGACTTTGTGCCAAAAAAGAATATAAATGACAAAAGCGATCCACGCCTACCTATAGATATATGACTAGCGTAAACCAATTGTGAAAAATCGACCATAAATGTAGGTCTAAAAAAGTGACCATTTATCACTTCGTTTTACATCCCTTCACTTCCGCGGAACTATTCGGCGCGGAGGGAGGAAACGTCCAAAATGGTTAACAAGAATTCCTCGGAAGCGCCTCCGTTCGTATTTAGGATCAACCGCCTTCAACGCCAGACATATGGCCGAAAGTACGAGCGCTTAAAGTGTTGCTTTAATTTTCCTTTTAACGCGGCTAACTAGGCACCTTAAGAACGCAACGCGGAGGAAGGCTCGGCAAATAAGCCGCGTTCACACCTACCCTCTCATGAAACGACGCGAGCGGCGTTTGGATGCCGTCGTGTGAACAGTGACCGTTGCGCGTCCCAGCGTTGCGGATCGCTTCGTCGACCAGTTTGGCAGCGATTCGTGACGTCATCGAGTCGGTTTTTTGTAAACCATGTTCATTATTGATAAACTTTTTATTAATATTTTACAAAATATAATCTTATTGTTTTTCGCATAAATACAAAAAAATCTTCCGTGTGCATTCGTTTTTAATTAGATGGATTTATAACGTCACTCCAATGCGTGCCCAATTTTCTTCAAAACTCACTGGTAATCGAACGTGTGAACAAACAGATTTAAGCGAGGTTGACACTTACCCCTAAAATCGCTTCGTTTTAGATAACTATTTTTGAAAACCAGCGTGAGAAATCGCTTCGTGTTTGTTCGGGAAGCAACTCGTCCAAGTCAGTTCGCTTAGAATCGCTTTCAAAACGACAAGGCGGGGAAGTAAAATTACTCGTATTTTCAAAAATAATGGGAATAAAATTCGAAATAATGTCCAATAATAATATTGTATACATAGTAAACATGATTAACTAATTATTTGGGACCTACATCTTAGTATTTGAAAAATTCTGGTCATAATTTGAAATGACGTTAAGCCTTGTTTATAAGCGAATGGGAGTTAAGCTATTTCGCACGTCTGAACCAAGAATTATCGTCGGCGGTCAAAACTGGCATTCAAACCGAATTAAACTGGGTTTTAAGTTCTAGTGTGACCGAGGCTTTAGAAACGCTACGCACCGCAGCGAGATCGAATCGAGGCAAAACGTTTCCGAGGGTACGTGTGAACGTGGCTATAGTAGAACCAAGTAGAACATGGGCGTTTTTGGAGAAATTTCGGGTAGCAACGAGGCATCCCCGGCGAGAGCAGAAGTGCCGACTTTTCCCTCGATTCCGAGAAAGGACCGCCGTGTCGGCATCTTGAAGAAGTCAGAAAAAATATAGCTCAGCTTCTCTTTTCTTATTTTTCTCGCAAGGCTGTCAGTCCCCCCCCCCCCCCCCCCGCCATTGGAACCCCACTTATTCACGTGTTTAGCGTTCCTTGATTTTTAAGAATGGGAACGTTTTAGCGTTTTTCCAGGAATTGGGGGCTTCGGGTATGCGCGTGGGGGTAGATAAACCCCCGATTTCAAACCGCCCCTGGCCCGATAAAACCAATAGGTAGTAAAAACCCCGAAGTCTCTCGTTTCGCGGCCCTCCACCAAAAACGCGAGCGTCCCCCGTTTCGGATGATGCCTATCATACGAAGCTGACATTCCTCGACAAGTTTTCTCCAAAGAGGAATTTTTCGAGAAGAAAACAAGAATCTAATTTCAAAGATCGAAGAGAGGAGCCGAATCAACGGGCGTTCAAAGATCATCAGGCATTATCGCGACATTGACAATGCTAGGGGATTATTACGCTAGTTTGCTAATTGATAATTCTATATCCTTATCTTATAACGAGGTGCATCTTCGTTTTAAACGACGTCTTTACCTGTTAGTGAAGTCAAGGGCGGAAAGAACGTATGAATTCGCCGTTATTCGTCTTCGTGATTAACCTGTCGAATTGTTTATCAGTATAGGCGTACGATTCCAAGAACTTTTCAATTCCAAATAATAAATTGCTCCGTTGACGCGGAGATAAGTTCAAAACCAAATATTAAAAGGTGTATTTATGGAATTGCCAATATGAAAATAGGAAAAATTGGTTAAAAGGTTCGGGAACTAGAATACAACTGATACGACGACGATTGGACGATTAGGGTGAAGATAAATTCTATGGAAAAAATCTTTTGCGCAAAAAATTATCACGTATAACATCACGAGATACTTTGGGCCGAGGAGTTGATCGCTTACCGTAATCGGGGTTCAATTCTGTCGCTTTGACTGTACTAAAGTCATCAAGTAACTGATTACGAATGATGTACTCGGTGTTAAAGGGAATATAACCTCAAGTATTAGGTGTGGAACACCAACGTTTGCCGCTCTGGCCACTCTTGCCTTCGGCTTTAGAAAGGCTTGGCGCCACTGTACAGGGTAATTTGAAATATTGAAGGTGTCTTCCGTAAATATTGCTTTGCGGGTTATATTCCCTTTAAATGACTTATCGGTGTACAAGTTTAAAGGAGGTCTGACATTCGTACAAATCCCGTACACTTAACAAGAAAAAAACGATTTACTAAATCTTGAAATGGCTCTAAAAATCTGCGTGACAATAAATCCTAAAAATCTCACAACCATAAAAAAATCTAAAATCTGCATGGAAATCCTAAAATCTACTTAATAATAAATACTATAAATCCCAAAATCATCATTAAAATCCTAAAATCTACGTGACAATAAATCCCAAAATCATCATTAAAATCTTACAATCTACCTGACAATAAATCCGAAAATCATCATTAAAATCCTAAAATCTACGTGACAATAAATCCGAAAATCATCATTAAAATCCTAAAATCTACGTGACAATAAATCCCAAAATCATAATTAAAATCCTAAAATCTACTTGACAATAAATCCCAAAAACATCATTAAAATCCTAAAATTTACGTGACAATAAATCCCAAAATCAACGTGAAAAATAATAAAATCTGCATGAAAATAAATCCTTAAAAATCTCAAAATCAACGTGAAAATAATAACATCTGCGTGAAAATAAATCTTAAAAAATCTCAAAATCAACATAAGAAACCTAAAATTAGCGCATAAATTTCAAAATCAGTTTTCGAATTTTTACGAAATCCCCGACACAAAACTCTCAAACGTCCGACCCCGGTCCACTACCTATAGAGTAGTATCACTCGGTAGCTTTGGGCTATGGCCGCCATTTTGAGGGCAGTTTTTTTATCTATAGGAAAAAGCATGGGTGACGTCGACATACGTCACGCCGATATTACTCTACAGGCTTCCGCTCCGAATTCCCAAAAAACGTTGAAATAGATAACCTTGCTAACACGAATTTAAGTACCACCAAAATCCCACCCCCATAGCGGTAATTCCCCCATAGAAAGGGAAGGCAGGCTATTCCTAGGCAACGCGTAAACCCACTTCCCTTTCAAAAATAAATCGTCAAAAGCAACGGCAATAAAAAAAAAGAGTTTCCAGCGACTGTCTGTGTCTCTTTGTAAAAGTCATCATTGCGTAACGTTTTCGAGTAAGTTGTCATTGATTATAAAGCAATTAAGCGGTGCGGGGCTAAAAACAGAAAACGGTTTGATAGTTCACACGCGGACTCGGCGCGTCTCTGCCGTAATTACCCGGATAGACGCGAAACTTTTTGCGTGAGTGACGAAAGATATCACAGACGCGAACGGGACAAAAAAAAAGCGAGCTATTTAAAATGATCCGCGAACTTGAGCTTGAGAATGGAAATTTCGATGTGTCTGCGCGCCGTCGGAGCAGGTGTGCGGTTCCGGACTCGCAATTTCGTTCCGAACCAAGCGCCTTTGTTGCGCGGCCCACCAAAAACCGGGCCAAAACCCCATCCAGTTCTCCGGACGGAATATAACGTTCGTGTTCGCGTACAACAACGGGATCAGCCGCTGAACCGGGCTACCAGGGAAATACCGGACGCGCGATTCTATATAATATCCTTACCGTCTTATCGAATTATTATCGTTGGCTATATTTTTTAAATTACTCCAAATACAACGCACGAGGGACCCTATGAAAATAATTTGACTATTTCACAGGGTTGCCCCAAAGTTTGATATTAAAATTCCCTGTTTTCCCTGACCATTTTAAGAGATTTTCCCTGACCTTTTAAGCCCAAATTTTTATTTTATATTTGACTTTTATCAGAAGTTAATAAATTTTAATGAACTTATATTTCAGTAAAAAGGTTATTGCAATGTTAAAAAAATTAGCCAAACTTTCAAGGAAATAAATGATAATCATAGAATTTGTCATAGATCTGGTCTAAAAAATAACCTTAAAAAAGTGCCAAGATAAAATTTAATTCCCTGACTTTTTACAAATTCTAAAAATTCCCTGACATTTCCCTGACTTTTTAGGTTCATTCTTAAATTCCCTGTTTTCCCTGACGTGTGGCAACAATGTTTCAGATGGGGGGTTTCCATCCAGAATCTCGCCTTTTAATTAAAATTAGGTACGTGGAAAGAAATTAATTAAAAAAAATATAAACCACGTATATCTAATATCATAAGTTTATGATACCTTAAACGTATGCTAATATCTACCTCATGTATATCTAATATCTATCACTCGTAGAAATTTTCCAAACGCGCAGTAGCGTAGCTATGATCTCCAAGGCCCAACGCGAAACTCTTTTGGGGGCCCTTATAATCAGTGGCGTTTATAGGGGGATACTGGATAGCTAGTCCATACGTCAATAGAAATGTAGGGTCCTATTTACGGCACTGCAAACGCGTTACTAGGATCTAAAAAATATATTATATATACGAAATGAATTAATTAAAAATCCCGTATACACTAAAGAAAAATAATTTTAATCCTAAAATCAGCCTAAATAAACAGAAATCAACACGAAAGTCATTTACCGAAATCTATAAATCACTTTCTGATTTCTGAAATAACGCTGAGATTCAGAGGAAAATTATTTTAGTAATCTGGGACTCTCAAAATCTCGAAATCATCCTAAAAAAAACTAGAAATAAACACGAAAGTCATACTTCGAAATCTCTAAATCCGTTTCGGATTTCCTAAATCTCTTTGAGATCCAAAATCACGTATGCAAAATTAGTAAGGACCTCTCGGCGGAATTGGGATAAACCTTCCCTTCAAATATGATTATTACAGAGCTGCCAAATGGGCTATTCCACAGCCCAGTTGGGCTTCTTTTTATGTTTGCTTGCGGGGAAAAATGAATTGGGAGTTTCTGTAAAATTTCTCAGTCACTTAAAACTGTTGAGAAAGTGCGCGACATCACGCAAACACCAATATTTTGAAAAAAAAAAAAATAAGCTCTCGCCAAATTGGGCTTGTTTATAAAATATGGCCTATTTTAAACAATGAGGTAGAATAAATAGAGATCCAAATCCGTCTTCCAGGACCTACCGTTTCGCGGGACAGTATTTGTTGAGTTGGAAAACTAAACCTTAATATATTTGGCAAAAGTGTCTGCTTATAGACACGGATGTCGCCAACACGTCAAATAAAACGTGTCCCGCGAATCCCAGATTTGTTTGTATCTCTAGTTCATATTCTACCTCATTGATTTTAAATTGGGCTCCTTTGAATAGCTGTTGGGCGGTAGAGGTAAAATGATATCTGGCAGCTCTGATGATTACTTAGAACGTCATAAAATCCCTAGAGAATGAGCTACGCTTCCTTCGCTCTAATAATCGCGCACAGTGACGGATTAAAGGTGGCGGCACCTTGTTTTGATTCGCAGTATAATACCGGGATAAGGGGCGAAAAAGATGGAGATGGGATGAGAGAGAGGTATAAATATAAGAAGGGGGGGGGTTACCAGAGATGGGGGGTCGAAATGAAAAGGGGGTGGGGGGGGGGGACTCCGCGAAGCAGCTGCCGTCTGGCGCGCCAAAAAGAGAGAGAGTGCAGGGACCTCATTTTTCCGCGGAATTTTCCATCCATTGTAACGCGCCGCGTTCATTTTTCGACATCGCTGGGTGCTCGATTTCGTCTCCTCCTCATCCTTCAAAAATATAAAAAACCTTTAAAAAAATCTGGGCCTCAACACTCTTACGTAAAATCATAATAATAGCAGCGTGCTTCTGCGTTGCGCTGGATAATATTACGATAACCTTGATATCAGAAAAAGAACGCGGCTGCCTGGCTCGCTTTATTTCTTTTATAATAGAACGATAAAATGTGGTCGTTTAGATCAAAAGCGTGCCTTTCGCGACTGTACCTTTAATTAAAGCCCCGAGCGGGGCCTGACCCAGCCCATGCGAAATTTGGGGGAAACGTTGAACGTTGCGAAAGGGAATTCCGACGTTCATAGAGCTTTATTTTTCCAAATGCGAAGGTTTTCGGGACCACCATCGCGCTGTCAAACGATTGGCGATAATGGGTTCCGAGAAGTACCAGGCGCCGAGTGGACGGACAGGGTGATTCACACTCAATAAGGGATTCATTTTAAGGGGGCTAATTATTAAATCAGGATTGAATTCATTCTACGAGCGAGTATTTTAACGGTGGATATGTTTAATAGCTGATACCAAAAAATACTACACTTTCATTTTAGGCAATCTATGAAAAAAAAATTATTTAAAAGTGCCAATCTACACGTAAATGTTGTATTATCCGTGGCGTAAATAAGGCCCCCAAAGCGAACGGCCACGGGGCTTCAGGGGGCCCCTAAACTCCTATCAAATAATACGCTAGATACCGACTAAAACTCCGAAAAGAGTTTCGCGGGGAGGGCCTAGATTGTCTTAGATACGCCACTGTGTACGCTACACTTTGATCTTAGTCAAGCCACGAAAACGTTTATCATTAAACTTAAAAAAGAATTGTTTATATGAAATCCTCCATTTTGTACAATTATTATTTAGAGGTGCCAATCTACACATACATGGTGTACTGTAAAAGTACGATACAGAATTACACCAAAAAACTATACAGCAAAGGGTTATATATTAATTAAAGTATTGTTAAGATTTTTAACTTTATTGTTATCAAATCAGGACATTCAGTCCCGAAAATCTTTCCACCAACTAGGTAACAATCACTCTGTACGTAAAGGTTTAAGATTTTCAGGTTGACGACTGAGGAAACGTCTTTGGAAGGTCGTTCGTTTTAACCTTCCAAAACTGTCAGCGAGCTAACAATTGGTTCGATTTTAATGGGCCCGAGAGGAGAATGCGAGAGGGGGGCAGGACCCCGTGCGCCAAATCGACACTGGACGGGTAATTGGTACCTCGCCAGAGGATTGCTACTATTCGTGAAACGATAAATTCCTGGCATTTTTCGTTCGAGCACTTTTAAAGACGGCGATGCTGAGAGGCATAGTAGGCAAAATTTCTTAATAAAGGAGCGAAATGGCGAAATTCTCACTAAGAAGCGGACTCTAGCGGAGGATTAAATACATGACACTTTCTAGAGTGCGAGAGCCTTTACATTTAAGAGCGAAAAACTTAAGAAAAGTAGCGTCATAAAGAACGCATTCTTCACATTCTTGGTAGAATTAGTTTCGACGCGGACACGGGAGGTAGAAATAGACGAAGCGCGCCCGAAGCTGGCCGCGAAAAAGTAGTTCCAACTCTCCCCTCTCGCGGGGTAACACCCCCCCTTTTTTTCGGTATAAGCCTTAGATGGCAACACCACGTGCTGCGTGTCGTCATTAATCCCCGCCCATTCGCCGCGTGGCGTCTTGGTAGAGGGAAAAAATTTCCCGCCAAAAAAGCGCGATGACCCTTTTCGAAGGCTGTAGCGACGCGGCAAAGAGGGGGGGGGGGGGGGTACCGATAGGAAGGGGGGTGTAAATGCATTCTTTCGATATAACTATTAAGCGCGTCTGATCTCTTTCTTCCAGACGCGAAGAATTATGGCAGATATCGCTCGGAGCGAAGGAATTTTCGCGGGACCATTTTTAGAAAATAAAACGCCACGAAAAGGCGCGCGCGACGAAACCATATTAGGGATTTTATTCAAACCAGTCTCTGACTTCGATTTTTCCTAACGCCATGAAATAAATAATTGCCATAAATTTTAATTCCATCTTTGTTCTAACGAACGCTGTACAGATTTAGAAAATGTTTTAATCCAGGCTTAAATTTTTGAGAATTCTACCAATGGACGGACCCTTTACTTAATTAAAATCTAAATCCCATATTTTTATTATAAGAGCTAATTATTTCAAAGTCTAATAAACAATCTTTGCCCGCGTAATTACATTAATATTTTAATAAAATCTTCGAGAATTCTACCAGTGAAACCTTTGCTCATATTTTTTCCAAGAACTAATTATTTCAAAACATGAACAATGTTTACTCGCGTAAATGCATTAATAATATCGGTAAAAATTTAATTACATTGTACCAATAGCGCATTAGTTTAAACGTCAAAATAAACACAATTAAAATCTAATAGGATATTGTTTTGAGGAGAGCTAATTATAACAAAAGCCTTATAATAAATATTAGAAAATAACGGTGTTTATATTCCGATTGGGAAAACGGGTCAATTTTACGTATTTTCAACGGCGAAACTAGCGAAAAATACCGTGAAAAATTGCCCCATAGGAGGGACTTACCTTCGAATACTAAACAACATTTTCTAATTAGCGCGTTTTCGACCAATTGATATTATTCCCGTAAGTCGCCCCCTTTTTAAACTTAAAATCCAAATATTTAGTCTTACTGGAAAGGAAATGGAAGGGAAATCGGCGGGAAAACTAGACGGCCGATTTTAAACCGAAATGACGCGAGGGCTAAAAATCAAATATTTACAACCACGACGCTCCATCGAAGGAACAATAACAATCACCCATTAAAAGGTGAAGCGCCAGCCGTCACGCGAAACCCCCGAACGTCAACGGCGGTATTTGACAAAATCCGGTGTACCCGATGGCAACCGCGTCCTCCGAGAAAAATATAACAATACAATCTTTTCAGGCGAATTGGTCAGCTTTCTCCATTATCTACGACTGAAATCACTGAACGACATTCCAAATTTGGCAGCGTTAAACCCTTTTCTTATAACGAGTCAACCTTATCGGCGCCTACCGGGTCAACTGACCCCTACTACGGGGGTGAGGGAGGGGGCGGGCAATGGTAATGACCTTTTTTTTGGGAGAGAGGAAATGGCGAAAGAGGAAACACATGTGGTGGATATGCCACCAAAAAGCGCGTTTCCTCTCGATCGAGGGTGAAAACGGGAGGACTCGACGCGTCACAATGGTTAATAAGGAACAGTAAAACACCTGTAATTCGTTAACGCGCCGCGGTGGCCGAAATTGATTGGCAGTGGGGAAAATGATTGATACGTTCAATAAGAATAAGCCCCGAAATTCGACATATTTTTTCGGATAGGGTTCCATTCGCCTCGACGCCCGCGGCTTCGAATAGCCGAGGTGGTATTTCTGGCGAGGTCGGTCGTCGGCAACCAGATTTCATAACGACGAGAGCCCCCCCCCCCCTCCCTCGGAAACGAGTCCTAGTGCCACCGAAAGCGAAGAAGAAGAAGAAATGATAAAATAGCGAAAAAATGTTCTTCCCAAGAAGTTTATCCCGCATTCCTGAGCGGTGCCACATTCCGCGGACGAAGAAACAGGGCCGTGAGAGCTTGAACCTGCTTTTTGAGAAACAAACTTTTGGAGGCCCACCCGCGTTATCAACCCTCCCCGCGTCTCTTCCTTTAATCCCGGCGTCTTTTATATATTACGAAGAAGCTTAGTGTCGCCATCTATATCGGAATTAAAAGTTTTAATATTAAAAACCTAATTTTTGACTCTCAACAATAACCCGAAATGCGAGCCAGTCGTGGAAGCATTTTTTTCCCACAGTCCAGCTTTGTGTCTGAGATGTTTGAAGGCATTTTATTCCAGCAGATTCCGCGGGACATTTCCCACCCCTCGCTCTCTCCGATTTAGAATTCTTCATAAAGGAAACTTCCCCTAGTTTTTCCAGCACCCCCGAAACTCTGGATCCGATTCAAGATTTCGCGAGTACGAACACCCCCCTCCCTCGCTCATGGCGAATGCCCCCTACAGCCGGGGTTCAAGTGGCGACCCACCCCCGATTTCGTTTCCTCTTTGGCTCCGTCACTCCCCCTCCTACCCTACTTCCGGTCGCATTGGCGGCACCATTTTTTCTTTCCCGCGCTTTTTCTCTCTCCGTCCCCAGTTCTCAAATTCTCGCTGTTGCTACCCTGGCGGGGAATTAGACACCGGGGAGGCTACTTTGTCAAACTACTAAATTTTATAAATGCTCGCCATCGACAATGATAATTCCATAACGTATACATCTCCCCGCGTTTCCGTCGCGAATGTAAACGCTCCCGGAAGGTCGTTCGCTGACGGCTCGGAATTGCGACGAACGCCTAGCTTACCATCTATGGCAAAGTCCTATTCAAAAAAAAATAAAAAACACGTGCAGAAATGGCGAACACGAAGAAGAGTAGTATTTCCCGCCATTTCTTCTCGTAAGTACTCGAGGGTAGGGGAGGGGGGTTGGCGAGCCACGTGGGTTGTTGAAAAACGAGGGGCCGAGATGGAGATGCGTATCCGGCTTATTTAGCGTGGCGGGAAATACGTCCGGCCAAGGCTTACGATCTCATCTTCGTTCGCGGTGTACGTTAATGATTTGCTATTTCAAAATATATCAAATAAATTGGATTTGCTACGTAAAATTATTGGTTTTTCAACCATAATGTTTCTTTCTACGTTGTTCATACATTAATCTCAATTAGGCTTACGTTAATTAATTTTAATTGTCAAATTAATTTGCTCCACTTTCTACTTCCATAAAAAATTTGACAATTTTTAGCATAACGGTGACTCTTCGGGTTATATGATTTAATTAAAAAAACCTTTTATCGTAACGTTAAAGGAACTAAATAGCAGAGGCGTAAACAAGGGGGGGGGGGGGTTTCTGGGCCTACCTTTGACTATACTAAATTTCCACCCCCTTCTCGACCTTCTTAAGATTCACATACTTCGACCCCCCTTGACGAATTTCTGGCTACGCCACTGCTAAATAGTAATGGCTAAATTTATCACATTGATAATTAAATAATCTGACATTTAACAAATTCTTGAAATTCCCTTTTTTGGTCTATTTTTAAATTCCATGAACTTTCCCTGACTTATGAAAAGTTAGTTTTTCAAATGCCGTGACCCTTCATTGACATTTTACACCTATATTAAAATTCCCTGACCCGTGGCAATTACCCTAAATAACTTTACTTCAAAGCCAAATTAACAGTTTTCCTCGTTGTTAATATTTGGAGATTTTCAGACGATTTGCAAAAAATAAAACGGATAATTGTAATAGCCATTATCAAATTCGCGAAATTTATAAGATTAGTTTAAAAATGGACTTTCTAACAGATACCCGCGTAACGATTTGTAGAAACGAAATTAAAGATAATTTCCGGGGTCCGCCTTCGTAAATTTTCACGTATGATAAATTTAACCCTTAAAAAATATTGATTTTCGTGACGAAATTAGATTAAAAAGTCAGGTACACGGAACGCTAAGCGTCGAAAACTAAAAATTGAAATGAGCAAGGCCGGCCGATATCGATTTCCTATAGAATAATAATACGTAATAGGAAATTAAATTACGCCAAGCTTGGTAGAGTCGCGAAAAACGGGTGAATAACTGTAAAGACGTGATCTTTAGCTACAAAAATTCCAACGTATTTGTTTGAAGGGTGGCTGGTACATCCGCGGGGAATCTAATAATACGAGCCGAGATCCATTAGCGCTATCAAAAGAGACAACTCGAACGATTAACCCAAATATGGCGGGCCACTTTCCTCCGCATTCAGCCTTTCAGAGGGAAATCGGAAGTGTCTTCCGCAGCCATTATTAAAAATAAAAGACAACACTCAGTCAGGCGCTGGCAGCCAATGGCGCGGGCACACGCCTCCAGAAGCGACCCATTTCCCAGGTGAAGAAGCCAATGGCCTTCCAGCAAAGAGAAGACCCGACTGGTTCCGATCAAATGTATCGGAAGTATGCAATTACCCTTCAGTTGTAGACCATCACGTAAATACAAAGTCGCTCGATGACTTGGGCCTAAGATGGTGCCTTGGGTATTAGCCTGGCTGATTATAATTATTATTATATGACTGGGTGAACAATCGGAACAACTTTTTCCGCGTTGACAGTGGCGTATAGCTACACCTTTGAACACCCGGGGCGGTCCCAGAGTTTGCAGCTCTCAATATACACCCGATTTCAGCCTCTTCTACCCATTTCCAGGAGTCGCGGGGTCGGACACTTGCCATTATTTTGTACGGGCAGAGCTGCTAGATATAATTTTACCTTCACCGCCCAACAGCTCTTCAAAGGAGCCCAATTTCCAGCCCAATTATAAATAGGCCCTATTTTGTAAACAAGCCCAAATTCTAGCCCAATTTCAAAATATTGGTGTTTGCGTGATGTTATAGTTTTAAGTATCATGGGAAATTTTATAGAAACTCCAATTTTTATTATTCGACATATTTTTTTAAGTACAAATTAATCGAATTTTTGAAGAAAAACTGTACATATATTGAGAGTAATATATTTCGGAGTGCTTTAAAGCGTATTAATTTGAAAGAAATCGGTATCCTACCGATTTTAGTGTATATTATCGAAAACCTCTGAAAGTAGCCCAAAAAACAGCCCAACAGCCCAATTCATTTTTTCCCGCAAGTAGACATAAAAAGAAGCCCAATTGGGCTGTAAAAGAGCCCAACTGGCAGCACTGTGTATGGGATTTCGGGATTTTGAAAAGATTTTGCGATTTTAGACAAAGTGTACGGGATTTTGGTAAATGTCCGACCCCTCGCCAGGAGTAGCTCATATTAAAAACGCCACCCTGGGCGGACTGACCCCTTCCGCCCCCTCTTGCGACTTCTCTTCACACTGTTTAAAGGGGATTTCCCCGAGTTTTTAAGTTTCCCCTTTCTATCATTTTCTTTAATGTGAGTATTTAGCGTAGGGAGCTGTTGGCTCGCGTACGTGGCATGAAGGGCTTGACACCAGCCTCCTACGCATTGTAACCCGGCCACCTGATTTAAAAGCATTAAAAGTCACTGGATTACTAGTAGCCTAGCTGATATGGAAACATGTACCTCGTTAACTCGATTTTATCGCGAAAGCGTACACCGCATCGCGGTTTAAAATTTAACGCGTCGATTACTGCGCCTATACCAGTGTAAAACGAATATGCAAAAATTACACTGCATACTTATATATAAATCATAGTTTTCCACAGATTTATAAAATTAATATATTACGGCCTAAACAATTTTTTTAATAAAACGTATTTAATATAATAATAAATTACAAGACAATATAATATAATTTAATATATAATATACAATACAATATATAATATACAATACAATATAAAATATACAATACAATATAAAATATACAATACAATATAAAATATACAATACAATATAAAATATACAATACAATATATAATATACGATATAATATATAATAATATAATATATATATTGGGATTAGTAATTTTGTTTGTATATTACTTTCATTTTTTAATTTGTCATGTTTTACCTTTTTTAAAACCATATATTTCAGTGTTTTAGATTTTTAGTCTATTTTTCTTTTATAAATTTTTTCACAAAATATATTCTGTAAAATCTTTTGAGTGTATAATAAACGGCTACCTGGTATACAGGTAGTCTTACACAAAAAAAACAAAGAAAAAATATATATATATAATAAACAATAAAATATAATAATATAATATAATAAACAATGAAATATAATATAATTTAATTTATAATATATAATATGCACATTAATATATTATATACAATATAATATACACATTAATATATATATTATAATATATAATTAATAATATAATATAATATAATATAATATAATATAATATAATATAATATAATATAATATAATATAATATAATATAATTTAATTAATAATATAATATATAATTAATAATATAATATAATATATTATAATATAATATATAATATACCAGATAATCTAATATACAATATAATATAATATAATATAATATAATATAATATAATATAATATAATATAATATATAATTAATAATATAATATAATATAATATATTATAATATAATATAATATAATATATAATATACCAGATAATCTAATATACAATATAATATAATATAATATAATATATAATATAATATATAATATGCAATATAATAAAAATAGCAGTAAAGAAAGGTGCATACTTCTAAAATATATTGATTATATACTTCTGGATATATCAAAGGGCGCTTTCAAGGGGATGATCCACCAAAAATCAGCTCGAAAAGCAAAGTAGGGAAATCTGAAATGAAAACGCTGGTGGAGTTCGACGAAGGCCGGCCGCCGATAAACATAAACAAACGTGCGGGGAAGAAGCCTTATAAGGGGAAGCCCGATAGAGCAACCTGACACCTTCGTCTAACATCAGGATCCGACTCTTTTAGCCTTGGCTGTACTGTCTAGCCAAGTCCGAGCTAGAAGCCCGAATGTGACGGGTATCTTATTAAAAGTTAATTATAGGGTCAAGCGGATGAAGGATTTAATGTTCGACCTAAATCGTACAATTACATCGCGATATAGGAGCGTGGAGAGCAGCTTTAATTTACGAGTACATCGAGGGGAGGGGGTCAAAGTTCTCGTACACCGACGGATAAGCGTACGCAACGAAAATATGGTTTCTTTTTTAAGTAAACGATGTTTTCTCTCGACAAATAATAGAATTAAATGGCTTCTTATTGGGGATAATTAGATTAAGGATCTTAATGCGTCTAGACGCTACACCATTCAAGTTCCGCCATTTCTCTTGGCATATCCGGTCCGTAGGACACCATATAGAGAGGGCGCATTAACTCCCTATGAGTCAACTAATTTCAATATCTACAGAAAAGCAAAAATTAGTCGAATAGATTAAACTTAAAATGGTATTAGCTTTATCGTACCAGAGCCAAAAATTATCGATTTCAGAAATAAATTATAGTACGCTTGAAAACTAGCGGGAAATTTTAAATATCCTGTGAAATACTAACTTTAATCTTTTATCTTCAATAAATAAAGTTCGACCGATTGAAAACTTATGTTTAAAAGTTACAGTTTTAACTGGTTTTCGGACAATTTCAATAATTACCGTACATTATCGTATGCGCTAACGTAATTATCGAAAAATATAGTACGCCATTGAAAATATCGTATTTCCTAAAAAATAATTCGAATTTATCGACGTGTATGATAATTATCGTACGTTATCGTACCCGTTAGCAGAATTATCGAAAAATATAGTACGCCATCCCAAAAAATTTCTTGAATTTATCGACTAGTATCGCTCTGTAGTTTTGGGCTAAGTCCGCCATTTTGAGGGCAGTTTTTTATCTATATGAATAAACATGGGTGACGTCGACATACGTCACGCCGATATCACTCTGGATTGTTCATGCCCGGGGCCCGGTAAATTGTACCGGCTTCCCCCTCTCTTGTCGGGCCTGCGTACGCTGGCGGACTCGGGCGGAGAGAAGGAGTGTTTTTAACTATTTTTTGAAAGCCCCTGACCTTTGACCTTTTTTATATACGTCAACCCCTTCAGCCCCGGGCGCGTCGTAATCGACCGTCAGCCGGTCAAATTTGATAAATACGAGAGCGGCGCCGCCAGCCGACAGAAGCGCCCTAATAAAAGGCTCGCAATCCGGAGATTATCGACTTTTAGGCTTTTAAAACACCCAGCGGCGAAAGGGTGAACGACAAACGAAAAAGAGAAAAGAAATCGACCAGCGCGCCCTCTCTCAGCGACGTCTGCCTTTATTTAAAACCGAATAAAATGGCGGCCCTGGCTGAGAAATATTTTCGCGGGTCAAGGTAGGCCGTCGCCGTGGCAGCGTGGCCGTCGACGCTCCTTCTTCCTTTCCTTCGTCTCCTATTGGTCGGAAAAGGCGCGCGCTTTTTTCCCCCGCCAAATACCAAGGACAAATTTCGCGTCCCCCCGCGGGGTCTTGACGTAGTAGTTTTAAAAGGCGAAGCCGCAGACAGAAATGGCGGTAGAGAAGAGGGCACACGTGGCTGCGCGCTCCAGACGATTTCACATTCGCCAAACGGGCCTATCGCGGCCATTTCACCCTATGGACAAAAAAAACTATTTCAACTAGTAGAGACGCTAGCTGGATTTAAACATATTACATATATAAACCCTTTCTTTTTTTAACGACAAAACCTTTCAGCCATTAATTTTCCGCCATGTAGAAAGTTTCAAGGTTCTCTTCAAAGGGAGAACGGATCTAAACGAGAGCCTATAAATTTCTAGCGCTCGAAATGTACCGAAAAAAGAAACTCGGTGTGAATAAACTTTTTGGGCGAAGCGGCGAGAACCCTAGCCTTATCAGCGGTAGACGAAAAGGGGGTTTTTTCGGTACACGTAGGCAAAATTATTTCGCGGAAAATTTCCAACTAAAGGTATTTTGTAAAAATAAATGTCTGACCCATTTCGGGAGACCCAAGGTTTCGACGGGGGATAGTTGCTATGGCTCTTTCGATTGGATTTAACGACATCAAAAAGTGGATAATTGAACGCTATAGAGAATCGAGTGACTGAAATTTGTATCTAGGCGGATCCCGCGATTCGGCATTTATCAGATGACAAATAAAACGAGTTACCCCCCAGAAAAGTACGAAGATTACGTACGTATGAAGGAAAAATATGATAATTTCCGCGACGATAACTGCCATTACGCGCCACGGTTTTTTTTAATGTTAATTCGGAATGGAAATATTTTGATTAATGGCTTAGTAATAGGAACGCGCTAAATTCAATTGGCGAGTATGATCTATATATTAAAATAAATTTATGTTAACGAAATTTAATTTGTTCTTCTTTTTATTAAAATTTTATATTTATGTGACTGTTTTGCGATTATAAATCAGGTAAAAATTTATTTACAGAAATGAATGAAAATCGTGTAAATTGAAACAGGTTTACAATTTAAGTGGGAAATAAATCTTTTTAGGTTATAACGGTCAATTTTGCCTCATTTTCCAAACTGAAAATCCAGCGACTAACTTGTAAGGCTTGGTTCTTTTAAAACAGTACCGTTTATAGCGCCACGGTGTTCGATATTGGAAAGATTTCTACCCATTATAATAAATTAAAGTTAGGCCTAATCGACACGTGCTTTGAATTTGGGTAGAAAAGTTTAGCGAGTTCCTTGTTAGGAGCGCTGGTGGGCGACATGATTTGAACAATCTCGTTTTTGCTTTTAAAATAAAAAACAAAAGCGCAACACAACAAAGGATCGATATTACTTAAAGATCCAGTTACAAATATTTAGAGCGAAGTCATTGGGATGTTCTTTTTTAATTATTTTATTTACGAAAGATGGCGCCACTTTAACGTTGTGGCGGGAAGGGAATAATTGCTTTTGTCCCATTTGGTCGATTCTCATTCAACCGACTGTCCCATTCGACCGACATTTTGTTTGCTCACAAGTGAAACCTTACCTTATACCTTACTTAAAGGCCTAGGTTTTTTTCTGCCTGTCCCCCTTTAAATTAGGCCAACATGTTCAGCGGTTGGCCTACCACCAGGGTATTTGTACTCCACTAAGTTAATTTAAAGGGGGACCGGCAGAAAAAAACCTAGGCCTTTAACCTAACCTAACCTAACCTTCATCGAACCTAACCTAACGAAATAGGTAAAAATATTCTATAAACGTTTTCGAATAAATGGGATTCGACCCAATGGGATTGCAAAATTAGAATTCGATCAATTAGGAAAGTATTTTTTTTGATTCGATCCATTGGTAATTCGACCCAATAGGATTCTATCCAACGGGAATATACCGAATAACTATAAGCGGTGTTGTATTTAAAAATTAAAAGCAAAATTTACCGCGTAAAACAATTAACAGGGAAAATTAATATTTTTGGCGCCATCTGGGAAGACTTGGGATATTTAAAAATCGTCCTCTAATGGCGGTACCCCTGTAAAAGGATTTTCTGATTTGACAAATACGTCTATTGGAATAAATTTCACACAGCGTTATTATTCCAAGGAATTTTCCCCCAACTTTATTATAGAGGTCCTGGTGAAGTTCAAATATAGAAAATACATTTTCGGAGTGCTCAAAATAAAAAGGGGGTTGTGAAGGGAGGGGAAGGCAGTTAAGACCACCCAGTCTCCGTAAAAACTTGAAAGTTTTGAGAAGTTAAAAGTCCCGAACTTTATATAAACGCGTCTTTTTATGATGTTTTCCTCTTCGGGAATAGGCAAAGATAGAACCCCGTAAAACTCAAACGCGTAATGAGGCGAGATGTTTTTTAGGAAAAGGGGGACAACCCTCTCTACCCTCCATCCGACTATTTCAAAACTATTCAGATTTTCCCCAAAGAACTTCCATCTACAAAAAAGGAAATGGTTCGTTCTTTATGAACTATGACCCATTCCATTTTAAAGTTACTATTTCTCGGGTAAAATGTACCGTCGGTTGAGATAAAACCGGTCAATAGTAGTCCGTATAATACACCTTCAAAATTGATTATTTCAGATTTTCGAAAACATAAAATTAATAAGAGAATAGTAGCACTCCGTAGCTTTGGCCATGGCCGCCATTATGAGCGCGATTTTTTTTTAATAGGGAGTTTCCTATTGATAAAAAATTTCCCCCCACAATGGCGGCCATGCTCAAAGCTACGGAGTGATATTTCCCTATAGGAGCTTGGGTGACGTCGTGTGATGTAGCACTGCCATTAATCTATTGTAATATATAATAACAGGAATCCATACCTCTACTTGGAATGCTTATCGCGGCAGATTTTCGTCTCGATGTGGCTGAGGGTTTTTTGTGACGTCACTATGTTAACTTAACAAACAACAACGTGAGAGGGTGATTTTTTTTCACGTAGGCGGGGCCAAAGCCGTCAGAGTGATCTTACCATACGCGATACGCCAGGATAAGCATTCCAAGTAGAGGTATGGAATCCTGATAATAATAATAATATTTTTTAATTTAGAACGTAAAAGAAAACAATAAATTTGAATATTTTACGTTAATGTTATCTTTACCAGCGAGAATATACGTATTTTATGATAGGACAAATAGGGTTGAACTTACAATTACCCGATACTTTATACGAAGTAACGTAAGGAGGTAAAGTTAGCGTTAATAGATTGTATATAAACTAGACGAAGATGGGAGAGATTCGGTACGAATGGTGGGAAGCTACGGAGAGCGCTCAAAAATCGAACGCGGCGCACCTGGTGGTTGGGTCCGAATTTAACCGAGCGTATACCGAAGAAATGTAATGGTCCGTAACGTGCCGATGGAAATTAGACAAAACCCCCGATGCGACGGGAACCCTGAAACGAAAGGGCGGCCGGGAATCGGCTTTCCCGTTTCCGAGGGGGTTCGCGATCAATCGTTTCTCAACGATACTGAATCTCCGAATATTTGGCGATTTGGCATTGCAGTATCGCGGCAAAGTGTAAAAGAGAGTCGTGGGGCGGTTCAAAAGACGGCAACAGCGCCTTAATCGATTGTAAAGCAAATCTTCCTAATAGTCCTAATTTTGGGTTCCTACGATTTCTCCGCTGTAATTATACTAAGGGCTAGTTTTCAGTAGGCCAAAAACGCCACGACGGTTAGCTTCGACGCAAAAAATCCCCGTTAGGCCTAATACAATATTTTTGCGTCCGCCGTCGCCGTCGTCCTGTTTCTGTCCTAGTGAAAACCAGCCTTTAGGCCAGGGCCATCTTAAGACCTTTTGGGGCCATGGGCTAAATTATTTCCTCAGACCTTTGCGATCCCCAACGGTCAGCCTTTGTATGTCCGTTGTCAAAATTCACTACACAATAATCAACCAAAGCTTTTAAGATTTTTACTGACAGTGACTAGCTGTTAGGTTTTAGAAATTGTTGGTACCGTATGATGCGCGATGTGGCGATGAGTCAAATTTCTTTAGACGTAACTAAAAGGTACATAATATTAAATGAGTATAAATAATATTTAATTAACTAATCCCTTATCCCTAGAGTAGAGGGAGGCCCTAGGCTGTAGCCCACTTAGCCCATGCCTTAAGAGGCCCTGCTTTAGGCTGATACCGAGGGGCTAACCACTCTTAGAAAATCTGTACACCGGATTACGCTTAGATTAGCACTGCCAAAGGCAGGGACTTCAAAGATTACGCTTAATCCCATTAGTACAGTCAAAGGTACGGCTCTGTACACCGATTACGCGGAGTGATCAGCCCCTCGGCTGATACTTTTCGCTCGCTCCAACTACTTTCATTCACGTACGCCGTAAGCGTATAGCTACAAATTGAACGTAAATTCGCAAATGGAAAAAATTGCTGATTATTTCCATATTGATCGAAATTTTGATCATAAAAGAGCCACGTGGAAAAATCGAGTGAGCGATGTCTTCGGTAACTATTTTATTATTGACCAACGTGGTTTTCACCTATCTCAAAAACCGACAATGTAACTTTTAATATGGGAAAATGGTTAGGATAGTCTTGTTTCGAAGTTTCGATTTTTACGATACACCGCACTCCGGAGGGTCATCTATCATTTTGTTTGTACGTGGAATATACCATCTCAGTCAACAACTCTCTATTTAAATAGGGGTAACGTTCGTATAATTTCAAAGAGAAAATAAATATTACCATTCGACAAATATTCGTCAGAATATTGTTTGATATGTGTTTTGATATTTGCTGAGAGGTTAACTCGTGTAACGCCTTTTTTTAGAATAAAAGTAACTAAAAATGTTCAGAATCAGAAACACGATTTCCTATATACTTTATTAAAGGCCTAGGTTTTTTTCTGCCTGTCCCCCTTTAAATTAACTTAGTGGAGCACAAATACCCTGGTGGTAGGCCAACCGCTGAACATGTTGGCCTAATTTAAAGGGGGACAGGCAGAAGAAAACCTAGGCCTTTAAGGTCGAAAGAACGGTAAATTTTGGCCAAGGAGAAGGCCCTTTCACCGGGGCAAGGCCATTAGAGATATATTTTTAAATACCTAAAGTATCACCAGATTGCGCCAACAATATGAAAAGTAGAAATTATAAATTAGCTATAAATCACCGAACTTTTTAGTTAAGAATTTGTTTATTATAAGAGATGCTTTATGTGAAATTATTATGTTATAATTGTTTTTTAGTTGTAATAAATCAGTACTTATTCCCTTCCCACCAAAAAGTGTAAATTTGCCCCCTCTAGTAGTAAGTAAAATCATTAATATCAAACCTCTAATGGCTTCGCTCAAAATTTCCGTTTCCCTGTAAGAAATTTACGAATCGAACTATCGCGTATTATTTAAAGTTTTATAAAATCGTATAATTCTATTCTTTTGGCCTATCGCTGGTTTTCCTTCTCGCGTGGAAAATCTGCGTGGACCACCCTCGAGAAGCCTACTTTGGGGTTAGCCACCAGCAGGTACAAAGTGCCCATAATTATAACTTATACGTTTCGATACCCTCCCCCCCCCCGAAGTAATGAGAATAATATCGAAAATCGCCTTTGGTTCAGGCTGTTTGCACATTCAATGAGCGCCACCAATTTGGGAATACACGCGGGTTGAGGTTCCTCGTGCGCTATTTCCCGCTTTACCAGAGGGTTACCTGATAGCGAAGAACGAATAATGAAGGTATTTAACACCACCATTCATGGATAACATTCTTTTTTTCTAGCAGACGGGAAATGTCGTCTGCCGAGAGAAAAAAACCACGAGAACGTTTTTGTAAAACAATGTAAAAACGTCTTATTAATAGAAATGTAAGCTTGAACACAATGTGTATGTGCACGGCTCAATGGTCTCGGTAATGGGCGGCACGATGGGGATCGAGTTTCGAATACACGCGTTGGCCCGCTTTACTCCAAAATTTGGACGTCACGAATCAGCGGACACCAATCTTAAAAGATGGACGAGATGCGTCACTCGAGGTCTAACAAATAAAAACCCAAAAACGTATCGATTCCTTCGATTGGAGACAGAAAACCTTATCGATTCTATCGATTGGAGACAGAAAACCTTATCGATTCTATCGATTGGAGACAGAAAAACTTATCGATTCTATCGATTGGAGACAGAAAACCTTATCGATTCTATCGATTGGAGACAGAAAACCTTATCGATTCTATCGATTGGAGACAGAAAAACTTATCGATTCTATCGATTGGAGACAGAAAACCTTATCGATTCTATCGATTGGAGACAGAAAACCTTATCGATTCTATCGATTGGAGACAGAAAAACTTATCGATTCTATCGATTGGAGACAGAAAACCTTATCGATTCTATCGATTGGAGACAGAAAACTTTATCGATTCTATCGATTGGAGACAGAAAACCTTATCGATTCTATCGATTGGAGACAGAAAACCTTATCGTTTCTATCGATTTAGGACCGAAACAACGATTCTATTGATTGTGGACATAAATTCTTCTAGACCCTATCGATTATATCAATAGGGGGCCGAAAGCCTTATATATTATATCAATAGGCGCCCGAAAGCCTTATAGATTATATCAATAGGGGCCCGAAATCCTTATCAATTATATCAATAGGGGCCGAAATCCTTATCAATTATATCAATAGGAGGCCGAAAGCCTTATCGATTATATCAATAGGGGCCCGAAATTCTTATCGATTATATCAATAGGGGCCCGAAAGCCTTATCGATTATATCAATAGGGAGCCTAAAGCCTTATCGATTATATCAATAGGGGCCCGAAAGCCTTATCGATTATATTCTAACTAGGGATGCACCGATATATCGGCCTAAACGAAGCCGTTATTGGCCGATACCGATAATAGAAAAATATTTAAAAATAAAAAATTATCGATTATCTAACTAATGATAATATTTTATTTGATTGGCTCGCCACGTACGCCAGACTTCAGAAGCTAGATCATACCTATAGACAGGGAGTTACGGGTGTAAACAAATAAAAAACAACGATATTCGATTTGTGATAGAAAATATGTCGAAATATGTGTCACTTAAAATGAAAAGAAACATATTCGGATATGTTCTTGCAAACATTTCTTCACGAAAAATTAGAATAAAATGGTATGACTGTGTACTGAACCGTCTTTTACAATGATTTTATAAATAAACTACTGTTATGATAGATAACTTTAAATGAAAAGAGACTTAAAACGGTTTTAAAATTCACAATATATTTATTTAAAAATCCAACGTTTTCATTTAGTTTTTCACAATGTGCTTCTCTTCACTTATAGATAACTTTGTTAATATCGGCCACGAAGAACCGATATATCGGCTGTAACCATATCGGTACATCCGTAATTCTAATAGGGGACCGAAAGCCTTATCGATTCTATTCAAATAGGGGCCCGAAAGCCTTATCGATTCTATTCAAATAGGGGCCCGAAAGCCTTATCGATTCTATTCAAATAGGGGCCCGAAAGCCTTATCGATTCTATTCAAATAGGGGCCCGAAAGCCTTATCGATTCTATTCAAATAGGGGCCCGAAAGCCTTATCGATTCTATTCAAATAGGGGCCCGAAAGCCACATCGATCCTATCAATTAGGGACCGAAAGCCACATCGATCCTATCAATTAGGGACCGAAAGCCACATCGATCCTATCAATTAGGGACCGAAAGCCACATCGATCCTATCAATTAGGGACCGAAAGCCACATCGATCCTATCAATTAGGGACCGAAAGCCACATCGATCCTATCAATTAGGGACCGAAAGCCACATCGATCCTATCAATTAGGGACCGAAAGCCACATCGATCCTATCAATTAGGGACCGAAAGCCACATCGATCCTAATAATTAGTAACCAAAAACCACATCGATCCTAATAATTAGATACCAAAAGCCACATCGATCCTAATAATTAGAGACCAAAATCCTTAACTATCCTATCAATAGGAAACCGAACAGTGATGCCAGGTCGTGAAAATGGAATTTCCCTTTCCGACCCTTGAAATGTCCCTTTTTGGACTAAAATTTCCCTAGTTTTCCAAAACACCAAAAAACAATGAAATTTGCGTAAAACAATTACTTGGGACGTTGTGAAACAAAAATAACCAATGTCCCGAAGAAAATAATACTTTTATTTTCATCTCGCAATGAATAAAAACTAGGAACAATTTTACCAGTATAAAAATCAGTTTGTACTAGGGATAGAGCATGGATTAACAATAACTCACAGTTATTGTTAATCCATGGATAGAGCGGGGAAAATTCGTTCGGACTTGTTCCTGTGGGCAGACGACTTTCCAAATTCCCAAAAAAACAAATTGCAGTGGTGCCAGCGAATCCGACCAAATACTTATGATTGTATTTCATAATTAGTCAATTTAATGAAGGTGATAAATTTTTATGTTAGCTTTGATTAAAATAATTTTTCCCCTCGAATTTTCCTAGATTTTGGTCGGATTTCCCTTTTCACCGTTTTTAGGGGTAAAAATTTCCCTGAATGTCCCTCAATCTGGCATCACTGATACCGAAAGCTTTATTGGGACCGATAGACACATCGATCCTATCACTTGAGGATTAATTGGAGACCTAAAATCATCGACTGTATCGATAAGGTACCAAAACACTATCGATTTCCTCAACATAATTTAGAGCAGTCTTTAAACGTTTCTTTTTAAATTGGTATAGGATAATAGGAGTTAATAAAATCATTTAATGTATACAGTAATTAAAATATACAAATTCAAAAATAAAACGCCAAATTATATCACACCAAAAAAATAAAAGTATAAGTTTCAATTTAAACTTATACAATAGCTACTCGGCAAAATGTTCCGTAACGGCATAAAACAATAAACCGAATTTGGCAACAGTAAGAAGAACGCGTAAAAATTGCCACAACCAGGAAGTTGCTACATATTTTTTCTTCTTAATACAGTGAACGGCTACATTACACAAAAGAACAAGCTGACAGTGTACCTTCCATATCTAAACAACAGGATATATATATATTTTCAATATCGCAACATTTTTTCGGCATAAGCGATAATAAAAACGTGGAGAATCCGGGATGAGCCCTAATCTGGCGCGTCACGTCACAAGCGGACAGACAGCGGCGTGCGGGAAATTATCGGAAGGGGATGAAAAAAAGGGGGGAATGCTGACGTATTTGAACGCGCGTACAAAGTCCGACGTATCGTTAAGAAAACAGCCCGATAGCGCCATAGACGTCTAAAAATAAACTTGGAGAGGTAGAATACACCTGCCCCGTAAACGAAGGCATTTTCCCGCATACATAACGTGAACGCGCGTAAATCAAAAATCTGATTATAGCGTATTGGGGATATGCACTTGCTAGATGGGATTCCGTATACTTCTTATACCTTATATCATGAAGTTGATGATAAACCCTTTCAAGGGGGGATAGGGGGCGTACCTAACTACAGGTTTTTCTCGTAGCATCCTTTGGGTGGGCTGTGGCTCGGGAACAATCGAACCGACTGTAAAGCGACAAACAATTCGGAACAACGTAGCAACGGTGTCTAATTTCATTGTCTGCGGATTACGTCATCGTACTTCTTTTCAAGGTCTACGAAATTGGCAAATAGATCACTTTACCTAGTTTTCCTGGGTTTTGATTAATTTCGGTTAGGTTAAATTAAAACAGTAGCGTAGCCCGGATTTTGATTAAGGGGAAGCGCACAATTAATAAAAAACAATAATAATAATCAGCAAGGCTAATAGGCTATATTCTCGTGACGTCATCATAACTGTAGTGGAAGGCTATTGTCACCCCCCTTTCCCCCATAACTATCTACCTTAGAGCAATAGCCGCCAACTTCTCGTGAACACCACCTATACCCAAGGCACCACCTTAGGCCCAAGTCATCTTGCGATTTTTAATGCTATACATTTCGGGGGAATGGCGTAGATAAGGGGGGTTTCCCGGTTCAGATCCCCCCTTGGGCCTACCTTTGACTGTACTAAATTCCCACCCCCTTCTCGACCCCTCTTAACATTCACATACTTCGACCACCCCCCATTGAAGAATTTCTGGCAACGCCACTGTTTCGGGAGGGGGAGACGTGCCTTATGTGCCCCCCTGATACGCCTCTGAGTTAAAGTTTCGATAAGGTGAGGTCCCAATATGAATACTAAGGTCTTTTGTTTTGAAAAATTACTTCGGGTTGCGAGAGTATTTTAGAAAATTGTGAAGCATTGCTAACAATTCAAGTAGAAATCCTTAATTCAGATTTAATACTCATTTAAGGGCATTAAAATTCGCTAGTTAACTTTGGCCTAAGGTAGTGCTTGGGGTATTAGCCTATTATAATTATTATTATTATTATTTGTACAACGAAAACAAACAGCTCGTATTGGGTGCTTGCTCGTAGCGTCGTAGGCGAGGGGCCGGACATGTACCAAAACTGTGTACGGGATTTTGAAATCCGGGATTTTACGCTGGATTTCCAAGTTTCTTGTTGGATTTCGAATTTATTGTCCCGGATTTCGGGATTTCTCATCGTATTTCGAGATTTCTCGCTGGATTTCAAGATTTCTCGATGGATTTTTCGCTGTATTTCGAGATTTCTTGCTGGATTTCAAGATTTCTCGATGGATTTCGAGATTTCTCGCTGGATTTCGAGATTTCTCGCTGGATTTCAAGATTTCTCGATGGATTTCAAGATTTCTTGTTGGATTTCGAGATTTCTCGTTGGATTTCAAGATTTCTCGCTGGATTTCGAGATTTCTCGCTGGATTTCAAGATTTCTCGATGGATTTCAAGATTTCTTGTTGGATTTCGAGATTTCTCGTTGGATTTCAAGATTTCTCGATGGATTTCGAGATTTCTCGCTGGATTTCGAGATTTCTCGCTGGATTTCAAGATTTCTCGATGGATTTCAAGATTTCTTGTTGGATTTCGAGATTTCTCGCTGGATTTCAAGATTTCTCGCTGGATTTCGAGATTTCTCGATGGATTTCGAGATTTCTCGCTGGATTTCAAGATTTCTCGATGGATTTCGAGATTTCTAGCTGGATTTCGAGATTTCTCGCTGGATTTCAAGATTTCTCGCTGGATTTCAAGATTTCTCGCTGGATTTCAAGATTTCTCGCTGGATTTCAAGATTTCTCGCTGGATTTCAAGATTTCTCGATGGATTTCGAGATTTCTCGCTGGATTTCGAGATTTCTCGCTGGATTTCAAGATTTATCGCTGGATTTCAAGATTTCTCGATGGATTTCGAGATTTCTCGCTGGATTTCAAGATTTCTCGCTGGATTTCAAGATTTCTCGATGGATTTCGAGATTTCTCGCTGGATTTCGAGATTTCTCGCTGGATTTCAAGATTTCTCGATGGATTTCAAGATTTCTTGTTGGATTTCGAGATTTCTCGCTGGATTTCAAGATTTCTCGCTGGATTTCAAGATTTCTCGATGGATTTCGAGATTTCTCGCTGGATTTCAAGATTTCTCGCTGGATTTCAAGATTTCTCGATGGATTTCGAGATTTCTCGCTGGATTTCAAGATTTCTCGATGGATTTCAAGATTTCTCGATGGATTTCGAGATTTCTCGCTGGATTTCAAGATTTCTCGATGGATTTCAAGATTTCTTGTTGGATTTCGGTTTTCTTAACTTTTGTCCCGGATTTCGGGATTTCTCGCTGCATTTTAAGATTTCACGTCGGATTTCTCGATTTTTTCAATTTCTCGATTTCTTGCCGGGTGTCGGAATTTCATCCCGGAATTCTGAATTTCCCGTCGTATTTCTGGTTTTCTTGTTCGGAATATGCATATTCTGTGAAAAAAATCATCATTGTATTAAACCAAATTATCCTGCTTTCGAAAATATGTTTTACGAAAGCGAGTGGTATGAAAAAAAATTTAAGATAATATTTAAAAGATGTAGTCCCGTTTGTTGGGGTGTGGAAAATCCTGTTATGGACCAGAAGAGTTAAAATGACTTTGGTTTTCCCTTCCACCCTTTTACCAGAAAGCGTTCACCCCCGTTTGTCAATTTTTATAACTCGCAGCAAATCCAGAATATAACCACGATTTTAAGACAGCTTGAAAAAAGAAATATTTTATCATTACTTCCTCTATCTGGAGAGCTCTATTTAGGAACCTACAGTCGCGTCGACTACCTTATTTGGTCAGCTATTACAAATTCTCGCAGTTATTTAAGTCTTCATTCGATTCACAAAAATATAATTAGGACTAACACTTTCGCCTTTGCAATAGCAAGGGTTTGGCATCATTTTTCTTGACTCCTGATAAAAATAATGGTAAATAAATAATAATAATGATAAATAAATAATAATAATGATAAATAAATAATAATAATGGTAAATAAATAATAATAATGATAAATAAATAAAAATAATGGTAAATAAATAATAATAATGATAAATAAATAATAATAATGGTAAATAAATAATAATAATGGTAAATAAATAATAATAATGGTAAATAAATAATAATAATGGTAAATAAATAATAATAATGATAAATAAATAATAATAATGGTAAATAAATAATAATAATGGTAAATAAATAATAATAATGATAAATAAATAATAATAATGATAAATAAATAATAATAATGGTAAATAAATAATAATAATGGTAAATAAATAATAATAATGATAAATAAATAATAATAATGATAAATAAATAATAATAATGATAAATAAATAATAATAATGGTAAATAAATAATAATAATGGTAAATAAATAATAATAATGGTAAATAAATAATAATAATGATAAATAAATAATAATAATGGTAAATAAATAATAATAATGGTAAATAAATAATAATAATGGTAAATAAATAATAATAATGGTAAATAAATAATAATAATGATAAATAAATAATAATAATGGTAAATAAATAATAATAATGGTAAATAAATAATAATAATGATAAATAAATAATAATAATGATAAATAAATAATAATAATGGTAAATAAATAATAATAATGGTAAATAAATAATAATAATGATAAATAAATAATAATAATGATAAATAAATAATAATAATGATAAATAAATAATAATAATGGTAAATAAATAATAATAATGATAAATAAATAATAATAATGATAAATAAATAATAATAATGGTAAATAAATAATAATAATGGTAAATAAATAATAATAATGATAAATAAATAATAATAATGATAAATAAATAATAATAATGATAAATAAATAATAATAATGGTAAATAAATAATAATAATGGTAAATAAATAATAATAATGGTAAATAAATAATAATAATGGTAAATAAATAATAATAATGATAAATAAATAATAATAATGGTAAATAAATAATAATAATGGTAAATAAATAATAATAATGATAAATAAATAATAATAATGATAAATAAATAATAATAATGGTAAATAAATAATAATAATGGTAAATAAATAATAATAATGATAAATAAATAATAATAATAATGATAAATAAATAATAATAATGATAAATAAATAATAATAATGGTAAATAAATAATAATAATGGTAAATAAATAATAATAATGGTAAATAAATAATAATAATGATAAATAAATAATAATAATGGTAAATAAATAATAATAATGATAAATAAATAATAATAATGGCAGGGTTGTTGATTTTTTAAAAAAAATCTAAAACATCGATTTTTTTTTATTTTAATCAGATTTTTTTGATTTTAATCGATTTTTTTATTTTTTATTAATTTTTAGGTTTTTGTCACTTATTAAAAGCAATATATAAGCTTATTGATATAATTATTATTTTTGTATAAATAATATTCAATAGTAGACAGTTTTATCATGTCAAAAAATATTTATTCCAAGAAATAAGTATATTTGTATCACAGGAGTAACCTTGAAGTAAAAATAAACAGTGTGAGAAATAAGGCACTATCACAGGCCAATCGCCAGTTTAAAAATTAAATGCCTGGGGTGTTAGTGGCCCTGGTGAAAACTTAATTCAATCAAAGTTTTTCCCTTCAAGATTTATAGTTCTTTATTTAACACTCCAAAATTTTGAAATACCCATAATAACTAACCTACTAAGCCTATGCCCTAGCACATATTGTCAAGAGTAGATAATTTGACCATAAATTATGAAAGCCTGATTTTGAAGGTTAAAAATGGTAAGTGGCCAGTGGCCAGTTTTTTAATTAAACTATTTAATTAAAACAATTCCTTATTTCTCAGCCTCCGACAGTCCATTATTTTCAAAACACCAAAAATGAGGTTGGGAAGGGATCGTGGTAGTGATAGGTAATAGTGTCATATCATGACAAAACAGGTCTAAAATATAATAATTCAATAGTAAATCTCTCATTTATGGAAAGCTAATACCTTTTAAACAATCTTTTATAGGAACAGATTTAAATCAACGATTTAAAAAAAAATCATTTGATTAAAATCGCGATTTAAATCGCTGATTTAAATCAACTTGATTTTAATCAAACAACCCTGATTTAATGGTAAATAAATAATAATAATGGTAAATAAATAATAATAATGGTAAATAAATAATAATAATGGTAAATAAATAATAATAATGGTAAATAAATAATAATAATGGTAAATAAATAATAATAATGGTAAATAAATAATAATAATGGTAAATAAATAATAATAATGGTAAATAAATAATAATAATGGTAAATAAATAATAATAATGGTAAATAAATAATAATAATGGTAAATAAATAATAATAATGGTAAATAAATAATAATAATGGTAAATAAATAATAATAATGGTAAATAAATAATAATAATGGTAAATAAATAATAATAATGGTAAATAAATAATAATAATGGTAAATAAATAATAATAATGGTAAATAAATAATAATAATGGTAAATAAATAATAATAATGGTAAATAAATAATAATAATGGTAAATAAATAATAATAATGGTAAATAAATAATAATAATGGTAAATAAATAATAATAATGGTAAATAAATAATAATAATGGTAAATAAATAATAATAATGGTAAATAAATAATAATAATGGTAAATAAATAATAATAATGGTAAATAAATAATAATAATGGTAAATATATAATAATAATGGTAAATAAATAATAATAATGGTAAATAAATAATAATAATGGTAAATAAATAATATTAATGGAACAATAATGGTAAATTAATAATAATAATGGTAAATAAATAATAAATAATAATAATAATAAGCAATAATTAATAAACTTAGGTACTTCTAATTAATAATTAATATATTTATTGGTCAAACTCCAGAGAACTAATATCATTTAAATTTAGAGAAACGTTTCAGTGATTGAATGCAAAATTAAAAGCGCTCAATACTCTGTAGTAATTAGACTTTTTTAAACATAAGACTAAATGCCTTTATTTAGTGGTTCGGGGGGGGGGGCGTACCATTGAAGAAATGTAAAAAAAAAAATGATTTGTACGTACGACCGTAAGTTTCGAGGGGGGGGGGGGGCACGTGCTTCGCCACTGAAAGGGTACTAATGTGGGTCAAAAGGCCCCCAAAGTTATAGTTATGTGAATGCTGCGTAGTTTAGGCCAGATACTGGTTAAAAAATAACGGTATTTGAAAAATACAAATAGTAGTCACATAAGGGAAAAGGTAAAATGTTTTTGAAACACATCCAAAAGCAAAATATACGGGAAAATGTAATAAGGTAGGGAAAAAAGAGTTTCGAAAACATCCCCGGGTAGCATCTAGCAAATTTGACACATTATAGAGCGACATCTACCGGCAATGGATGAAATTAATAAGCATCTTACCTATCCAATTTAATTTCGTCAGTGAACGAAAATTTACCAGCTGACATGTTTCTACTTTGTATATTCTCTTACATAACCCCGTTTCGGAACGGAGAAGTTAAGCCGGTCTTAGTACACGCGCCGGGAGAACGTGTAGAAGTGTTTATAGTATACACGTCCACGCGTTCTCTTTACGCGTTTTTAAGCGCGGGCTTAGCTTCCCTGATATCTAATAACGAAAATTATGCAAGAGAATAAATATCTCACGCAATGCGAACGTATACTAAGACTGCGAAAATTTCCATATTAATTTCGCACCCATTTAAATTTTAAAAGGCATGTTGTTTGATATTGAAATTGAAATAATATTTTTAGACCCGTTGGCGTCGCTCCCGCTTTCAATTGAGAGCGCACTTGCCGAAAGGTCATTACCGAATTCGTACATTCTTCGTCCGTTTGCTAATGAAAATAAATTTAATTAATTATACCAAAAGCTATACAGGGTGTTTCAAAAGGTTATGCAAAAATTTTAAAGAGTTATAGGGGGTTAGTTGAGAAGTATGCCTGTTTTTTTTTCCCATTTTCCAACGATGAGTTAAAAGAGCGCCAGAGAGTTTCAAAGTGTGGCCTACTAGCCCCTGGAAGTAGGCTGATACAAGCGCAAAACCAAGCAGTAGGGACTTTAAATACGGTTTAAGTTTACTTTTTTACGCTGGTTACCTCGATTTGTTTACAAGGTCCTTTTACCTATCACACGAACCCAAACCTTAATGTTCGCGTTTCCCTGCTGCTTGTTGCAGCCTTCTTCCAGCAACATTATTGGAAAATGAATACTTATCTGCTTATGAGATATTTATTTACTTCGGTATTTAGCAACATTATGGGAAAAGGCATATTTATCTCCTTATAAGGGACATATTATATACTGCTGTATTTAGCGACATTATGGGAAAATGAATACTTCTCCTTAAAGGACATTTATATACTTCTGTATTTAGCAACATTATGGGAAAATGAATACTTATCTCTTTATGGGACATTTATTTACTTCTGTATTTAACAACATTATGGGAAAATGAATACTTATCTCTTTATGGGACATTTATTTACTTCTGTATTTAACAACATTATGGGAAAATGAATACTTATCTCTTTATGGGACCTTTATTTACTTCTGTATTTAGCAACATTATGGGAAAATGAATACTTATCTCTTTATGGGACATTTATTTACTTCTGTATTTAACAACATTATGGGAAAATGAATACTTATCTCTTTATGGGATATTTATTTACTTCTGTATTTAACAACATTATGGGAAAATGAATACTTATCTCTTTATGGGACATTTATTTACTTCTGTATTTAACAACATTATGGGAAAATGAATACTTCTCCTTAAAGGACATTTATATACTTCTGTATTTAGCAACATTATGGGAAAATGAATACTTATCTCTTTATGGGACATTTATTTACTTCTGTATTTAACAACATTATGGGAAAATGAATACTTATCTCTTTATGGGACATTTATTTACTTCTGTATTTAACAACATTATGGGAAAATGAATACTTATCTCTTTATGGGATATTTATTTACTTCTGTATTTAGCAACATTATGGGAAAATGAATACTTATCTCTTTATGGGACATTTATTTACTTCTGTATTTAACAACATTATGGGAAAATGAATACTTATCTCTTTATGGGACATTTATTTACTTCTGTATTTAACAACATTATGGGAAAATGAATACTTATCTCTTTATGGCATATTTATTTACTTCTGTATTTAGCAACATTATGGGAAAATGAATACTTATCTCTTTATGGGACATTTATTTACTTCTGTATTTAACAACATTATGGGAAAATGAATACTTATCTCTTTATGGGACATTTATTTACTTCTGTATTTAACAACATTATGGGAAAATGAATACTTATCTCTTTATGGGATATTTATTTACTTCTGTATTTAACAACATTATGGGAAAATGAATAATTCTTCTTAAGGGACATATTAAATACTGCTGTATTTAGCGACCTACCCAGGTAGTAAGAAAGTTATACTTCATCGAGTGTACGCGATGAAGAAAAAGTGTGTTTCTGGAAAGGGCAAGAAAGAGTCGGCGTCCGTGTCTGCGCAAACGGACGGAAGCAAAGGACAGTGGCGTTGCGAGTACGAAATCTGGGTCTGGGAATAAAATCTTGGAACACGCGAGGCAGGAAAAAATCTCGCTTGGGTGTGCCACTTTAACGTCGCTTTTCAAAATTTGCTATTTTTGGACGGCGTGGCTTATATTGAATAAAGAGACCATTAAAAGGCCACAATTGACCAGCATTCAGAGACGCCTTAAAGCGCGCGCGTGAAAACGGGTTTAATGGGAAATATAATCAAATTTCTAGTCTGACATTGTGGGAAAAAACGGAGACGGTGGCCGAGTAACGGGCCATCAGCCCCTCCTAGACCACACAAAAAAACCCGCCGAAATCACGCATTCTCACGCCTTCTTCGAACCCTTTTACAGCCATTTCGTTTAAAGTTACAATTTAGCCCATTGCCAAGTGAATTTTTTTAAATATAAATAACGGATTCTCTTAATGTGGTTAATTTTCCGGAAAAATAGGATTCTCTTACAATTGTTAGTGTTGTTAATTTTCCGGAAAAATAGGATTCTCTTACAATTGTTAGTGTTGTTAATTTTCCGGAAAAATAGGATTCTCTTACAATTGTTAGTGTTGTTAATTTTCCGAAAAATATGATTCTCTTACAATTGTTAGGGTTGTTAATTTTCCGGAAAAATAGGATTCTCTTACAATTGTTAGGGTTGTTAATTTTCCGGAAAAATAGGATTCTCTTACAATTGTTAGGGTTGTTAATTTTCCGGAAAAATAGGATTATCTTACAATTGTTAGTGTTGTTAATTTTCCGGAAAAATAGGATTCTCTTACAATTGTTAGTGTTGTTAATTTTCCGGAAAAATAGGATTCTCTTACAATTGTTAGTGTTGTTAATTTTCCGAAAAATATGATTCTCTTACAATTGTTAGGGTTGTTAATTTTCCGGAAAAATAGGATTCTCTTACAATTGTTAGTGTTGTTAATTTTCCGGAAAAATAGGATTCTCTTACAATTGTTAGTGTTGTTAATTTTCCGAAAAATATGATTCTCTTACAATTGTTAGGGTTGTTAATTTTCCGGAAAAATAGGATTCTCTTACAATTGTTAGTGTTGTTAATTTTCCGGAAAAATAGGATTCTCTTACAATTGTTAGTGTTGTTAATTTTCCGAAAAATATGATTCTCTTACAATTGTTAGGGTTGTTAATTTTCCGGAAAAATAGGATTCTCTTACAATTGTTAGTGTTGTTAATTTTCCGGAAAAAATAGGATTCTCTTACAATTGTTAGGGTTGTTAATTTTCCGGAAAAATAGGATTCTCTTACAATTGTTAGTGTTGTTAATTTTCCGGAAAAATAGGATTCTCTTACAATTGTTAGTGTTGTTAATTTTCCGAAAAATAGGATTCTCTTACAATTGTTAGGGTTGTTAATTTTCCGGAAAAATAGGATTCTCTTACAATTGTTAGTGTTGTTAATTTTCCGAAAAATATGATTCTCTTACAATTGTTAGGGTTGTTAATTTTCCGGAAAAATAGGATTCTCTTACAATTGTTAGGGTTGTTAATTTTCCGGAAAAATAGGATTATCTTACAATTGTTAGTGTTGTTAATTTTCCGGAAAAATAGGATTCTCTTACAATTGTTAGTGTTGTTAATTTTCCGGAAAAATAGGATTCTCTTACAATTGTTAGTGTTGTTAATTTTCCGGAAAAAATAGGATTCTCTTACAATTGTTAGGGTTGTTAATTTTCCGGAAAAATAGGATTCTCTTACAATTGTTAGTGTTGTTAATTTTCCGGAAAAATAGGATTCTCTTACAATTGTTAGTGTTGTTAATTTTCCGGAAAAATAGGATTCTCTTACAATTGTTAGTGTTGTTAATTTTCCGGAAAAAATAGGATTCTCTTACAATTGTTAGGGTTGTTGATTTTCCGGAAAAATAGGATTCTCTTACAATTGTTAGTGTTGTTAATTTTCCGGAAAAATAGGATTCTCTTACAATTGTTAGTGTTGTTAATTTTCCGAAAAATAGGATTCTCTTACAATTGTTAGGGTTGTTAATTTTCCGGAAAAATAGGATTCTCTTACAATTGTTAGTGTTGTTAATTTTCCGGAAAAATAGGATTCTCTTACAATTGTTAGGGTTGTTAATTTTCCGGAAAAATAGGATTCTCTTACAATTGTTAGGGTTATTAATTTTCCGGAAAAATAGGATTCTCTTACAATTGTTAGTGTTGTTAATTTTCCGGAAAAATAGGATTCTCTTACAATTGTTAGGGTTGTTAATTTTCCGGAAAAATAGGATTCTCTTACAATTGTTAGTGTTGTTAATTTTCCGGAAAAATAGGATTCTCTTACAATTGTTAGTGTTGTTAATTTTCTCTTACAACTGTTAATGTTGTTAATTTTCCGGAAAAATAAAAATTGAAACATAAATTACTTTTTAAGGGTTTTTAATTTTTTAAACTTTATATCGATATAAAATTCCTAACATACAGTAAACATACTACAAAATATTAATAGTGTTACATTGTTAATCAGTTTAAAGCTTAGTTTTACTTTCAGATTCGAAGAAATGAGTTGAAAATGCCGCTTTATTTAAATTTGCAAACAATATTAGACTAATCATATTTTAAAACGTTTTTTTTATTTTTTCGGAAAAATACGGAACATTTTCCGGAAAAAGGGCCTTGGTCATTTTCCGACTTACAACACTAGATTCTCTATTAAGTAATTGCTCCAGAAAAGGCTCAAGGTTGGAGCCATGAAACGATGCCTTTAGGTGCATCAAGAGTTAATCGTAGAGTCCGAGTCAGCAGTTTTCTGGGCCCTAGACCAAGCGTTTCAATTGGGCCCAAGAAAACTTAAACTTTAGAATCCGAGCCCTTCAAAAGTGCGCGCCTTAAATTCATCAATGAGCTTCTCAAATCGTCATATATGCTATATATTATATACCTCTGGCAAAACCTTGTATTTAAGCTATTACCAGAAGTACATAATATATAACTTACGACATAAGTACCCATCTCCTTATACTGCTTATGTTATTTGCTTAAAATAGGTTTAACCCCATTTCGCCCAAAATAGTTCTCCCAATTCCAATTTCTCCCAATCCTATTTGTCCCAATCCCATTTGTCCCAAAATAGTTATCCCAAATCCCATTTGTCCCAAAATTACACTTGGTATAAACATGAATCTAAGTTTTATTTTAACCTACCATAAAAATATATATTACATGAAATAAGTCCAAGTAATTCTTTATATCACTACAATTAGGATATGCCCACTAACCTAATCTAACCTAACCTAACCTAACCTAACCTAACCTAACGCCAAGTCAATTCACATATTCACAAAACGGTAAACTTACTTTGTTTAGATGAGATCTAAAACCGCGCAATTACCATATATTTGGAAAATAATGATTGGGAGAAAGGGGAATCCATATTTTTGGGAATATTGATCGTTGGGAGAAATGGGAATCAATTTTTTTGGGAAACTTGATCGTTGGGAAAAATGGGAATACATATTTTTGGGTTAAATGAACTCCGGTTCGGAGAAATGGAATTGGGACAAATGGGACACCATGTTTTTGGGAGAACTGATAACTTTGGGAGAAAGTAAAATTGGAATAAATGGGAACATACCTTAAAATACACGGGCTCCGACTGATTTAAAAAAACAATCTGTGAGAATAGTAGTTTTATACATTTTGGTCACGTAATAGTTATATAATTAATTATTAAAAATATGATTCATTACTTTTAATGAAAAAAAAACAGAATATGTAATAAAATTGGTAGACGAATGGGTTTAAAACAAAAACAGAGTTGCATTTTCAAATGGTTCTTAATTTGGATACCTTGATCGAATAAGCGAGTGTAAAATAATTAGCTTAGAACCGAAGTTACTAATTAAAGGACGTGGAATTCACCAAAATTTTAGTCCCTTATTGCGAAACAAGTCTTTGATACATAGGTATTTAATTTATTTCGTGTAAGATTTATTTAAGGTCATATATCAAAACTCCTAAATCGAGAACTTCGCCGTTAAAGGTTAACCTGGAACGTAGGACTGATTTAATTCGAGAATACCAATTAAATAAAATCTTAATTGGGTGAAGATATAACTAGACAATTACCAGCGCCGTTCACTAACGAAGAGAGTCGATATTAATTGTAAAGTTCAGCGCACTCGTACCAGCAGCCCGGCTGCGTTGGGCCTCTTTTAGTCAATGTTAGTGTTCTGAGGCGATCAAAATACAATTATTTTGATTGTTCCTGGTCGGGAGCACCTGCGTGCTGGTCTTATACAATACGCGTTTTCAAACGGGGTCGAACGAGATATACATCTTCTTGAATTTCGTGATCCTCGAGATATTAATTATTTTTATTTTCTTAATCGCGGTTTAATTTAATTATTTTTAAAAATACTCGGAAGAAAGTCATCTTCAGTTGGTTATTTTAAGAGTCTTAAAGGGAACATGAACTAAATCGAAAAAATAGGTCCTACGGCTTGTTTTTAACGTAACTAGCGCCAATGACACCTAGCTTCTGATAACAATTATGAAGTTAGGTTGATAAATATGGAACATTTTTACTCTGACGTAAAGGATCCAATGTCCAATTTTAAGCCAACGGTTATCAAGACAGGTATAGTTTCATTCTGTTTCCATCAATTAATTTTAGTGTTGTAAGTCGGAAAATGTTCCGAAAAAAAATTCATTCCATGATTAGTCTAATATTGTTTGCAAATTTAAATAAAGCGGAATTTTCGCCTCATTTCTTCGAATCTGAAAGTAAAACTAAGCTTTAAACTGATTAACAATGTAACACTATTAATATTTTGTAGTATGTTTACTGTATGTTAGACATTTTATATCGATATAAAGTTAAAAAAATTAAAAACCCTTAAAAAGTAACTTATGTTTCAATTTTTTATTTTTCCGATTTGCGTAAATTTTTCAGCATTTTATTTTTCCGAAAAATTAACAACACTAATTAATTTTAATTGGAATTAGATCAAATATTACATAAAATTTGATCGATAAGTTTCGTCAGAGTACACCTGTCAAAGGCAAACGCTTGCGGTGCTACCAGACGACAAAATATATAACTTTTAATTCCGTCAAGGGCAAGGAAATGATATTGAGACAAAGCTCGTTATAATTCTTCTTTCGACAGGTAAAATAACCGTATAAAATAGTGACGGCGCGAGTATAATGATTAACCGCGGTGGCCGGGGGATAAATCAGGTTGGCTGGGGAGGGGGCGAGTCGCCAGCCGCAAAATATACTCTAACAAATTAAATTTAGAAGCGGAGCCCGGAGCCGACTCGTGGCACGCCGATATAAATTCGGGGCCCCCTCGTGTCGGCCCCTGGCGGCGTAAGTTGGGACCATCTGCTACTCCGACTTGAATCATCTCAAGACGTGTTATTTAGCGCGGGAGCGCAGGAATCCCTGGAATGGACAATCTTATTATATCGGAGAGAGTTTGGCACGGGCCAGCCGGGGGTGGGGGCCAAGACGGACCAGAAGGCCGAGGAGAGGAGATTGCTGCCGCAGATGCCAAGTACCATTAGCCACGTGCCAGGGTCGGCGTGCGCCGAAAGATATTTTTAAAATACCCCGCGCGCTTCCACGGGAAGAAAACAATATGGCCACCACCCTGGACGATTTCTTCTACGTCGTGACATTTATAAAATAACAGATACGAATTTGACAAGAGACAAGATCCTTGCACGGGGGTAACTACATCAGAGGTAGATTTTTAAATACAATAAAAATAATTTTCCGTGCTTGTTTTAAAGCTTCATTTTGCTCTTAATTTTTACATACAGCACTGCGTAAAATAGTTTTAGGAATTATAAGTACTTAAAGTTTAAGTGGCGACATCTACTATAAACAAAATCATTAACAAAAATAATCTTCCTATGACTTCGCTCCAAATGTTTGTTTCTCTGAACGCAATTTGTAACTGTAACTTTAAGTAATTAAGATCCTTGGATGTGTTGAACTTTAATTTTTAATTTTAAAAGCAAAAACGACATTGTTAAAATTATTTAACGAGAAAATCGCAAAACTTTTCTACCCAAATTCAAAGCACGTGTCGATTAGTCCTAACTTTAATTTATTATAATGGCACTTGTTTAATAATTGAGTGGAAATCTTTCCAATATCGAACACCATGGCGCTATAAACGGTACTGCTCTAAAAGAACCAAGCCTATAGAGACCCTATAGTTAATTTAGTCGCAGGATTTTCCGAGGGGTCGGACATGTACCAAAATCCCGTACACTTTGTCTAAAATCGCAAAATCTTTTAACTCTCTCTATGGTAAATTAACATTGAAATCCCAAAATCTCTTCAAAAATAATGATAAAAACGCCTAAATCCCTACGAAATCCCGAAATCCCGTACAAAATAATAGCAAGTGTCCGACCCCTCGGGATTTTACGTTTGGAAAATGAGGCAAAATTGGCCATTCCGCATCTATATTTGCAAAAGAAACATTATCAGATAAATCAGCTCTCTTTATTTTAAGGCGTCACCTACGACAACGTCTAGATCCGCATTAGTGTCCTCGAAAGCGAGATACTAAGCGCGGTTAAAAAATGTCTCGCGCCACGCGCTGCCTTTTTCGAAAGAAAGGAAAAAGAAGTTTCAAAAAGAGCCGATGTTTTTCGTCGATTTCGGGTCAAGAAACGGCCTTAGTGGGTCCCCGTTCCAACACCTGGCTTCTGTTGCACCCCCCCTCGGCTATAGACACACCGTATACCTTACAACATCTACAGCGCGTTTTTTTTAAAAGGCTTTGGCCTATATGATTATGTATACCTTTATAGATTTTATATAGTTTGGAAGCAACCGCGAAACGGAAAAATGCAACGCAGCAGCTGTCACAGCCAATGTATTAGTAGCGGGCAGGTGGGGAATCACACCTGAAACGTACCGCCTGCGTCTCATATTTTGGGCTTTAAAATTTGCCCGGGGAGGGAGGGAAGGATTACGGGGGGGACGTCTTGGCTGTTTTCTTCTACGCGGGAAAATATCCATTGTTGATTTCTTTGGGCTATTGATTATCATTTCCATTTGAAACTGCCTTTCAATTTTTGCCGTTTCCTTGGCGTTATTTTTTTTCGGAAAAATTTTATACACGGATGTTTTAAGCCTTGAATTTTCGTCCCCGGCTTTCATCGTTATATTTTTATGTAAACCACTAATTATTTAGTTAACAAAATTTTTGTCATATTAAATATATGTTTTGGTGCCATTTTGTAACTGCCTTTTTTGAAAATAACTGTTTTTGAAACTGAATGGTAAACTTCTTCATGGTTGGGTTATGATCAATGTGAAATATATTTTCGCATTGACATTTTTTAATTTAGGAATAAGCCTCTTTTTCAAATTTAAGAGTAAGTTTCTTTTTTAAATTTAAGAATAAGTTTCTTTTTCAAATTTAAGAATAAGTTTCTTTCTCAAATTTAAGAGTAAGCTTCATTTTCAAATTTAAGAGTAAGCTTTTTTTTTCAAGTTTAAGAATAAGTTTCTTTTTCAAATTTAAGAGTAAGAATAAGCTTTTCTTTTTCGAATTTAAGAGTTAAGCCCCATTTTCATGCTCGCTGGTAGCGGATAAACATCGTCAAAATTCGTTTCCGTGACTCGCAGGCGTGAAAATAAAGCTAAAATATCTGTTTGAAACAGATCGACGCGGAAAGTGAAAAAGTGTATAGCTGAAGCGGATTTTGACGATTTTTACCCGCTACCAGCGAGCATGAAAATGGGGCTTAAGAGTAAGCTTTTTTTTCCAAATTTAAGAGTAAGAGTAAGCTTTTCTTTTTCAAATTTAAGAGTAAGAGTAAGCTTTTCTTTTTCAAATTTAAGAGTAAGAGTAAGCTTTTCTTTTTCAAATTTAAGAGTAAGAGTAAGCTTTTCTTTTTCAAATTTAAGAGTAAGAGTAAGCTTTTCTTTTTCAAATTTAAGAGTAAGAGTAAGCTTTTCTTTTTCAAATTTAAGAGTAAGAGTAAGCTTTTCTTTTTAAATTGAAGAGTAAGAGTAAGCTTTTCTTGTTCAAATTTAAGAGTAAGAGTAAGCTTTTCTTTTTCAAATTTAAGAGTAAGAGTAAGCTTTTCTTTTTCAAATTTAAGAGTAAGAGTAAGCTTTTCTTGTTCAAATTTAAGAGTAAGAGTAAGCTTTTCTTTTTCAAATTTAAGAGTAAGAGTAAGCTTTTCTTTTTCAAATTTAAGAGTAAGAGTAAGCTTTTCTTTTTCAAATTTAAGAGTAAGAGTAAGCTTTTCTTTTTAAATTGAAGAGTAAGAGTAAGCTTTTCTTGTTCAAATTTAAGAGTAAGAGTAAGCTTTTCTTTTTCAAATTTAAGAGTAAGAGTAAGCTTTTCTTTTTAAATTGAAGAGTAAGAGTAAGCTTTTCTTGTTCAAATTTAAGAGTAAGAGTAAGCTTTTCTTTTTCAAATTTAAGAGTAAGAGTAAGCTTTTCTTTTTCAAATTTAAGAGTAAGAGTAAGCTTTTCTTTTTCAAATTTAAGAGTAAGAGTAAGCTTTTCTTTTTCAAATTTAAGAGTAAGAGTAAGCTTTTCTTTTTCAAATTTAAGAGTAAGAGTAAGCTTTTCTTTTTCAAATTTAAGAGTAAGAGTAAGCTTTTCTTTTTAAATTGAAGAGTAAGAGTAAGCTTTTCTTGTTCAAATTTAAGAGTAAGAGTAAGCTTTTCTTTTTCAAATTTAAGAGTAAGAGTAAGCTTTTCTTTTTAAATTGAAGAGTAAGAGTAAGCTTTTCTTGTTCAAATTTAAGAGTAAGAGTAAGCTTTTCTTTTTCAAATTTAAGAGTAAGAGTAAGCTTTTCTTTTTCAAATTTAAGAGTAAGAGTAAGCTTTTCTTTTTCAAATTTAAGAGTAAGAGTAAGCTTTTCTTTTTCAAATTTAAGAGTAAGAGTAAGCTTTTCTTGTTCAAATTTAAGAGTAAGAGTAAGCTTTTCTTTTTAAATTGAAGAGTAAGAGTAAGCTTTTCTTGTTCAAATTTAAGAGTAAGAGTAAGCTTTTTTTCCAAAATTTAAGAGTAAGCTTCTTCGTCATTTTGACTAAGATCAAAGTGAAGTATCTTTTAGTATCAACAATAAAATGGACTTCGTAATTGTTTTTGGAAATATATGAAGTTAATTCTCCCTTTGGCTAAGATCGAAGTGTAGTATCTCTTCGAATCCGCTATTAAAATTGCATCGATACACATTCACATCGCTCCAAGGCTCAATTAGTTTACAAATTATTGACGAAATTGGCACGAAGGACAATGCTTCGTGCCAACAGCAGGCATCGCTTTATTGGTATATATTGTTCAGGTGGCGGCGGAAGTAGATGAACTAACTTCGGTTCGGGGTGAAAGGGCAAAGGAGATCGCGAGGTCCCGCTTAAAAAACTCCGTTGTCCGCGGACAACTACACGAAGTAGAAACGTAAACACCATCTGGTTACGCTAAAGAGATGCAACGAGAGATATTTAGTAGTGGAAGAATCCCGTGTCGAAACATACGGTACCATGCGAGGGTTAAAGAACCGTGGTATCACCACGCTAGAGTTAATTTGCCTTGACAGACGTTAACCAATTATACTTTAAACGCGTTATTATAACTAGAAACGTTCGTTCCACAACGGCAGAAAAATGAACTGTTTAAACTGTGAAAATGGTAACAGTATTTATTTCACCCAACGAAGATGGATAATAATACGATTTTCAAAACTCAAGCCGTATGATAAGCGAGTGCGAATTATGAAAATATTACGTAGACGTCACTGCTGACGTCGGCTTAAGTTTCAAGCTGTCGCGAAAGGTGAAACAACTTTGTTTAATAACAAGCCGAGTTGCTCTATGATTTTAACTTGGGTATCTATAGTTAACTACCTTTACACGATTATCTAGTGTACACTTTTTACCCCAAATCTAAATATTTCTTTGTTCCAATCATGGTCCAATATAAGCGCGTGTTCCAATGGTGATAATTATCTGACTGATTTTGGTCATGGTGAAATAATAGAGTATCGTTGTGTCGGTGCCGTCTAGATGCGCGTTTGTAACATCACGGCTACATTATATTTTAATTAAAGATATTTTAAATCGTCACGAGTTTTCCGTAATTTTAATTATTTCTAACACGCTTTTGTTAGAATTGCTGGAACTTAGTAGGTTAAACTTTGGCCAGAAGTATCGCCGCCTACCGACTGAGTTTGAAATTGAATGTGTGAAAGCTGTCTGCTCATTCAAAATTCTCTCGATATAAAAGCTGAACGTTTCAGTTAAAGAACATTAATATTCAAAAATCGTCTTCTATTTCTTCACACATTTAGTTGACAGGTATTGAAGTAGATGGCGCTATCTTTTCTAAGCTCGAAGCCTATAGGTTAATCCAGTGGTTCTCAACCTTTGTCACCTATCTGGAACCCTATTTCAGTTTCAAATTCATCGTGGAAACCTCGCTTGAGAAAAAGTTCGGTATTTAATTTTTTTCCGCCGAAAATAATTCTTATCACAGTACAACTCAAAATCTTGAGGAGCCCTTAAAATTTTAAACGGAGCCCCATTTGAAAATCACTAGGTTAATCCGCCACTAGCTAGGTTGATAGCCAAACTATTAAATAGGCTAGTTAAATAAATAAAAAAATATTAAAATCTAAGCAAGTGCCTTTAGCTTTCGTACTCAGTTACTCAGATTTTTCAAAGACTCGTTTTAGAGTTATATCCGAATCCAAATATCTCGGGTCATAGGTGAAATCGGAAAAATGTGGATTCATCACGACCAGCAAACAAAATGTGTCCTCTCTATTTCCAACATTTCACACAAATGGCTAAAATAGTTCTGTTGATCTAGTATCATCTAGAGTTGACAAAAATAATTAATAATTTGAAATAGAATCCTAGAAATTAACTTCGACAAGATTGAATAATATGACAATCATTTCTATTAAGTTGAAAGAAAAGTTATCTGTTTCTCACCATAATATCTAATAGCCATTAAAGATTTTTTCCCACGCCGTATTCAATAAATTTTAAATACACAGAAAACCCCGTTCAATATAATACGCTAAAACTAAATAATAAAAGCCCGAGGGGCAGGTCACTTCCTTGATTAACGACGCACCCCTCAAAAGATTAAATCCGATTTAATCGTGATTATTTTGATTAAATTCAATTTAATCACGATTAAGTTGATTAAATCACGTTTAATCACGATTAAGTTGATTAAATCACGTTTAATCATGATTAGAATGTTTAAATCTGATTTAATCATGATTAAATCTGATTAAAATGATTTAATATGTTTAAAATGATTAAATCCTGATTAAAAAATTAAATCGTGATTAGTATGATTAAATCGTACTTTAGTTTTGATTTTAATGATAAATTCTCGATTCGACCGATTATATTGATTACATCGTGATTAAAATGCTTAAATCTAATTAAAATGATTAAAGCATGATTAAAATGCTTAAATCTAATTAAAATGATTAAAGCATGATTAAAATGATTAAATCTAATTAAAATGATTAAATTTAATTAAAAAGATTAGATCATGATTAGAATGATTAAATCTCGTTTAAATCGTGATTAGATTTTCTAATCTTGATTAGATTTTTTAATCTTGATTACCTCGATTTAATCACGATTACCCTGATTTAATCATTTTACTATGATTAAAACGCACCCAAAATGGAAGTGACCTGCCCAGGCTGCCCCTCGTAAAAGCCTTTAATTCGGTCATTTCGGATTGGGACTAATAAGACCGTTAACTGAAGCGAAGAACAACGAAAATCTTTGTTGAGGGGGTTCATTACTCACCGATAGATATAGTAAATAGATATTTTTGTTATCAAGAATATTCTGGCTAGACCGACCAAAACGCCTCCCTGATAAAAATACAAAAATGCTCTTTATTTTCCCGCTAATGATCTCTAACCATTCAAACTATCGGGACAAAATGAGGGTTTTAATGGAAAAAGAAATAATCATCTTTGCTATATACTTATTATATCGAAATTGGGGGGGTTAGGAGAGGGGGGGGAGAGGGGATGCTGGTGGCAAAATGCGAAAAGGACGCTTAACGCAAAAAGACACGTGCGCTTAGAGTACAATGCTCCTGTTATTATTGTTTACCAATCATTTTCTTGTCGCCCCCCCGGGCCAAATATATTAAAAGAATGGCGGGAGTTGGGAATACAGTGGGCACGCGCGACTATTATAATTAGCGGCAAACGCCGGTTTCACTCATTATTCACAGCAGACTGACTGGGTCAACGTGCAGCTGCGAATACCCAGATAAGGAGCCGATCGCCGCGTACCCTTACCTAGCACCGTCGACGAAGCTCGATCGAAGGGTAAAGTCTGCTGCCGGGATACGTCCCCGAAATCGACCCGCACCGGCATTGCTACGAAAATAACCGCGACGACTACAGTTTATACGAAATACCAGGTTACTCGATAATACAACGCGTTTTGGTGGACGCTATATTACCGACGCTACTTGGAATTGAGTACGTATGAACGGCCCAACTTCCGTCCACGCTGAATTTCCAGGGTGGAACGAATGTAGTCGGACTCGGTGATATAACGGCGGGTGATGGAGAAGGGGGCTAAAAATCCACGCGGGCTATAATTGCCGGATGAATTTGTAGGAACACGACATTAACAAAAAAGAGACCACCGAATTTTGTCTGGGTAATATCGACGACACGCGTTGTCCGCGTTAAAATTATGCCCGATTACGGCCCCGTGAGACGCAGAAAGAACAACGTTTTTTTTATTACGTAACCTGGGTGTTCCGAGTAAAAAGGGGGTTCGTGGTCACGAAAGTATAAGGACCCATTCAACCATTTCCCTCTCGCGTACAAATAGGACTTGATTGGGAATTCAATACGCGATTTATAAGCAAATTGGTTCGTGTCGATCAGAATTGAATTTAATTTGTAAAATTATCGATATCAGTACAACCTTAGAATTTAGTATAAAAACGTTCAATCTCGACCTTTACTCGATGTGAATAAATATCAATATAGGTACATTTCCGGTTCCGCTTATTTGTTTATTATCCGTTGTTTGGTTCCCACGGGGTAGTAAATAAAGTTTTGATAAGTATAGCGAGGTTAATGAACGATACGTTTAAGTCGTGTTTTTAATTCTAAGGCTGGTGTGGTATCGATAATATCATATGTAACATAATTACTCATAAGTATGACTCTGTATAACATTTCCATTGAAAAAAATTCAATGAGACCTTGTTTCACGCGGAACATACATTAAGCGGACCCAAAAATTCAAAAATGCTTATAATCCTTGCGCTATTGAAAAGGTTTCCATGGAAATTAAATCACGTGATCGCGAGGCACGAGCTAAACTTGACACGGGCAAAGCCAGAAACGCGCGAGGAATTCTCACTAACTTCCGTTTCCCATCAGTAAAGTTGATGACGCGTATTTCGTCACGGAATTCTAAGTGACGTAATTTACATCATATCCCGTGAACAAGGTTTCATTAATGAAAATGCTTTTATGGCATACTTATGGGTGATTATGTTACATATGATAATATTGGTCATTAAATTCAGTATATATGTTTGTATAAAAATACAAGCTTAAAAACACAGCGAGAGATGTAAAATATTCCCATAGTGGCATCAGCGTATTCGACGCATCAGCGTATCTTGGAATAAATATATACATAACCCCCCTTGCACGTAAAATAACGAAGATAAGAATAGAAAACGACTACATTTACATATGAAAACGGAACAACAGTCAAGTCGCCCCCAAAATAGGATGGTCGTCTCACGAGAAAAAAATCCGTTCTATGACCAACAGCCCAGCAAACTAGCCACCGCGTACATTTCTCGTTATCTGCTTTATTTTAAATAAAACTTTTTTCTTTTATAAATAAAATGGAATTTTTATCATTTTTATTGAAAAACAAGGCGCGAAATGACACTTGGTTTCAAACGGAGCTTAGGGGTAAAGTTTGTACGCGATGAAATATAGATGGAATATCAGCGAAAATTTCCAAGTAGATTCGATACATTTTTAAAGAAGGCTAAAACAAGATGGAAAAGGACTTCCGAGTGCGCGCAATCCACCCCACCCCGCCGTGTTAAGGATATCAAATCAATCATTGGTCCAAATTGTTAAATTTAAGACGTCTTTTACGGTTATAGATCGGAAATGTTAATTAATTAAAAATAAATTGATTGATATTTATGCGTTAATTAGTATTAAAGGTCCGAAAATGTTTTGAAATTTTGGGCCGAATTTCAGGGGTATCTCAACGCTTTGCAAAACACTTCATTCTGTAGCAGGGGCGTAGGAACCGGGAGGGGCAGGGGGTTATGTCCCTCCCTAGAATTATGCTGAGAGGGGCAACTAATGTTATTGCCCCCTCCAAAACTTTGTTCAGTTGAAATTTTCAAAAGGCTAAAATTATTATTTTAAAAGCATATACAGTTTATAGAACCTCAACTGTGTTTAAATTTCAGTCTTTTCCCGCCAATTTACATAGTAGTAAACACTACACACGCATTCGGAAAAACTACACCCCATTAAAAATTCAAAACCATTCTCCAGACCACTTTTCGTTTCTCTTTGCCCCCTCCAACTTATAGAACGTTCCTACGCCCCTGTTCTGTAGCAACATCCTTAAAATTTAAACGACTTTGTTTCTATCACATTACGGTTTGTGGAGTATCCCGAATTGAATAAAATCCGGATTAAAATTTTTTTTTAACGAAACTATAATAGCGGGTAATAAAAGTCAAGGGTTCAAAGTCAAACCAAAAAAAAAAATTAATATATGTACGTTGATTTTAATTTTAATCGCTAAAATGAGCTCCGGATAATTGAAATTAAAATAGTAATATCAATGACACATACAATACTACGACGGCTACGGCATACGCGATTTTAATACGTATCTTTTCACTTTGGCGGGGGGAGGTTACGTGTAAAAAAAAAGAAAATGCTCGACTGTTAAAAAACATCTTCCAAAAGTCGAAACTTTTCGAAAAGCGATGTCGTTATCTTCGACAGACAGTGGCAGTGTCACAGTGCTAAAGACAGAAACCTCAGCCTCCTCCCATCCAGGTCACGCCCTCCCGGGTGTCCCCGAGAATCCCCCCCCCATTCCCCCTGGGCGTTGGACTGTCCAACAGTCAGAAGGACGCTGGCGTTTGATCGCGAAACTAAAACCGGGAGGAGGTAGACAGGGGGGTTGGAACCATCGACGGGTGTCCCACGCTCGCAGCGGCGCCACGCGCCGGCCACGCGAGTTAATTCTCCATTACCGATTTTTTGCCGTAGCCCGGGCAGTCGCTACGGGGGGGGGGGGGGGGGGCGCTTGGCGCGACAGCCCGTTACCTAACGATCGTGCCGGCCATAAAAAAAGAAAATAGACACCTTTATCGCGGGTACACCCAAAAAGTCCCAGGAATATAAAAAAAAAGGAAATTATTGAAAAAAGGGGGGCCCGAACCCGGGACGGACTCGCGGGCCAGACTAGACAAAAAATAAACGGTGGCGACGTCGTCTGATGCCCCTCTTCGCGGGAAATAATGGAAACTTATCATTTAACATAAATAAAGGGGGAAAGTATAAGGTTATATAAAAAGGCCGAGGCAGGTGCTTCTACGATAATGGCCGGCTTGTTTTAGCTGTTTCACTTACAAGTTAGCGCCGCCGATCCAACGCCGCCGTCGCCGATATTTTCGCTGACGCCGAATACACTAATACGCATATAAGAAGGGAGAAGATCCTTTTACAGGGAGAAGACCCTTTTACAGGGGTACTGCCATTGTATGTACATTTTGAATAATCTACTTGTTACTAGATGGCGCCATCAGTTTACAATCCGAAATAACAAAAATTATAATATCCGCGAAAGTCCAATTTAAATTGTGGTTATTTAAAAGCTGAAATTTTGTGTAACTATATTTTCTAAAATATTTTATATAAACTTTCAGCTTCAAATAGCACTTAAATTATATAATAATTATAATTTTTTTTAATTTTGCGTTAAAATATCCACGCTGGTGTCATCTAGTGTAGAAATACGAAATTAAAATTTTATACTCGATCGCGGTTTCTAAAGGTTTGTTTCCCTGTATGTAATATGCGAATTGGTGTATCGCCGCCGCCGAGTCATTTACTATTCGGCGCGCCGCCGGTAAATTTTGTTGCCGCCGCCGAAATTGTTTGAGTTTTCCTACATAACGTTTTTTCTTTCAAAAACATTTTGGATTTTTTTTTTTATATTTGCAAAAGGGGGAAAGCCATTTTTTCCCCTTCACGCCGCCGCCGTCGAAAAAAACCAACGCCGCCGAGGATTTTTGAAAAATCGTCTTTTTTGCCAAACGCCGCCGCCGACCAAAATTAAATCGGCGCTACGCTCTACCGTTTCATCAAGAACGTATTTAGATTATTGAGAACGTACCAGTTATACCCTCAACGCCCGCAAGGGTGATCTCAAATTTTCGCTCAATCGGAAACCATTAAATTTTCTCAAATATTTAGGGACATCTAGTACCTGGTTAACGGTAATAGTTAGTGTAGGGAGCTTTTGGTTCGCGTGGCATGATGGGATTTCCACCACCCTCCTACTCAGTATAAACCGGCCACTTTAATTAATTACATTAAACGTCGCTAGATAACTTGGGAATAAGGTATTAGTTTAGCTGATTATTATTAGCGGTCGTATTAAAATGTAGTTAGTTACGGAAAAGTTAACTTCAACTATCGATAATTTGGCTCGTGTATATAGCTCGGTGGAACAGATAAATTAACCGCCAAAATTTCGAGTATTCATAAAAATTACGGTTAACTGTTTATTTATACATATATTATTAGCGGTTATTAAACGATTTAATATGTAAAAAAAGTTTTTATTCAAATAATTTTCGGTTGTGAATAAAAACAAATAAAACGGATATTTCTTATCCAATACAGATGACGTTAATATTTAAATTTAAATTGCGAAGTTAAGTCTCACTTCTTGATTCTGTAAATGGATCGCACGTACGTTCTCAGTAACATAAATAAATTCGTGGTTTTACACGAAATTAAATAAATATTTTGAAGGATAGGGGATACCTTTTACCAATAATTTTAGTCAGTTGGCAAAAAATAGCGTCAAATGACCGTGAAATATTAGAATAGATTTGGCCAAATCAATACTTATCCCCCCCATAAATTTTACCCCTTCGATAACACCCATTGAAAGCGCGACTCATAAATATGGTCGCATTTAAACTATAAATATACATACATTTATTTTTATTATTAAACTTCACCAGAAGTAAATGAACCGAAGTTAACAGACAGCTATATTCCCCATGTTGGAGGCGTCATGAACTAATTAACATACAGACACCACGTTCCCATGTTATTCCGAAAGACCCTTGTAAAATGCTCTTCCTCTTTTAATCCCCCGACAGAATTTTACTCGGGTCAAAACGTCCCAAAAAGGAAACGGCTACCGCCTTCTAGTAGTTTTCAATATCACTTCTGAATATTAAAATAGCAGACGGTTCTATCTCAGTTTTTACAACGGTCTTTTTTTGCCACGACAATACGTTTTATGATGGTAATTTAGCATTAGATTATATGGAATATGAAAAAAACTTTTGTATGTAAATCGTGTAAAAGTGGTTCAAGATTCAGCAGTAAACAGCATATTAGTGGAGTGTTTTTATTATAGCATTCCCTTAACCCTAAATCATCATCATCATCTACAAAATAAAATAAATATTATAATAAAGCAATTTTGAAATTGATAGCGATAAAAAGGCTGTTTATTAAGCCTTGGTAAACACTTACCAGAAACAAAATCGACATCCAATTCTTTCTTCCCTTTTTTAAATGGAGAAATCAACATCGTTTCATAAGTTAATGAAGAAAAATAAGTTTTCTATTGACTTCAAATTAAGAAGGACAATTCTAGCTAAATTTCTAATTCCGAAAAACGAAACTGAAACTGCACGTGCCTCAACATGGTAGCCACATGGACTAGCTTTATGTTACCCCCGTTTGACCCTAGTTTTCCGTTAGTTCTTAACTATTCCTCCAGAGCACACATTTAGCCATCACCCGAAGCAAATATTCGGGTACGGGGTGTCCCTTTAATGAAACCATTTTTTATACATATAAATAGCTATATACCAACAATTCCCAAGTGCAATTTATCGCGTCAAAAGACGGGGATGGAAATTAGCTTTTATTTGACTCAATTTTCTCGTCATTTTCATAAGGAAAACGCCCCCCGATTCTGAGCGCTATTTCAATAACTTTGGTTCATTTACTTCAGACTTTACGACCACAAAAAAATTCGACAAGCTAGCTGATTTAATCGTATCATTTGTAAAAAAATAAATAAATTGTTGAAACGAAAAAATTGGCGGATGAAACCGTTGTTAGTGCGTGCGCGTGTACTTCAAAGAAAAAATGCCGCGTACGCGGGGTGCTTTTCTCAACGGCGCAAGGACAGGCGAAATAGCCCCGAAATGATAATTGTAATGGCGCTGGCGGAATGGAATAAAAGGGCCCAGCGAAGCGAGAAGAGTTTTGTACATTGTTTTGTCGCTCAAAACAATGTACATCCGAAATTTTGTCTTTCAAGTCGAGCACGAGATTTCCAAAGAAAAAAATATATCAAAATAAAAGACCATAGATGAGACGCGCGCTATACAGGGTGTTTCAGAGGGTTATGCAAAAATCTTAAGGAGCTGTAGGGGGTGAGTTGAGAAGTATGCCTGTTTTTTCCCCATATTCCTACGATGAGTTAAAACATAGCCAGAGAGCTTCAAAGTGTGGCATACTAGCTTCTGGAAGTAGGCTGCAACAAAGGCAAAATCAAGCAGCAGGAAAATACGAATTCAGGGGTACGATGAATTTGCGAATTGAGATAAATAACAAACATTGTTGCAGTTGGGAAGTGATGAGAAATCGCGGTCCATCACGACTTTAAATACTGTTTAAGTTTACTTTTTTACGCTGGTTACCTCGATTTATTTTTAGTCCTTTTTTACCTATCACACGAGCCCAAACCTTAATTTTCGCATTTCCCTGCTGCTTGGTTTTGCGCTTGTTGCAGCCTACTCCCAGGGGCTAGTAAGCTACACTTTGAAGCTCTCTGGCGCTCTTTTAACTCATCGTAGGAAAATGGGGAAAAAACAGGCATACTTCTCAACTCCTTCAAATATTTGCATAACCTTTTGAAACACCCTGTATAAGGGAGGGCGAATTAAATAGTAAACATCATTCCTTGAAAAGGATATTACCAAAATTGTTATTATTTTTTACTTTGGAAGAATGAATACTTTGGTTGAGACGATACGGGGGTATCATGGTCTACGAGGAGGGAGAAGGAAAAACGTATTGCTATGTTCCAATCGCGTTTTAAGACGTCAGTTTTAGAGAACCAATGATTTGATTGACATTTAATGGGAAGAGCGTGAGGTGGGATTGTGAGAAACGCTGCAAATTAGTGCTGTTAATTTTCCCGAAAAATAAAATGCGCAAAAATTTCCAGAAACTTTTCCGGAAATTGGAAAAATAAAAAATTTAAACATGAATTACTTTAAATAAAGAATTACTTTTTAAGGGTGTTTAATGTTTTTATCATTTTATCGACATAAAATGTCTAATAACAATAAACATACTACAAAACATTAATAGTGTTACATTGTTAATCAGTGTAAATTAGTCTAGAGGTTTAGTTTTACTTTCAGATGAGGCGAAATTTCCGCTTTATTTAAATTTGCAAACAATATTAGACTGATCATGGAATGAAAACTTTTTTTTATTTTTTTCGGAAAAATACGGAAAATTTTCCGGAAAAAAGTTCTCGGTCATTTTCCAGAAATTTTCCGACTTACAACACTAATTTAAATCTTCTGACAAAATATAAAATAATTGTTGATATGGGACTTGGCAGTACTAAGTCAGAGTTTTTTTTCAATAGTTTTTATTGTGGGGAGAAATATGTTACCACAATGGCGGCCATGGCCAAAGCTACGGAGTGCCAAGTTTCTATCATACCAAAAAAAAAAGCCGTATAATTTTATTTTCATATTTTGTAGAAAAAGCTTTTGTCACTGAAAAGGTTTGACGAGATAGCTCATCTAAATGTCGGAAATAAAAAAAAGTTCAAAGAGAGAATATTTTGAGGAAAATTCGTGAATATTTAATGACGGCATTATCTTGCCAACTTCCTGATCTTTTTCCCAATGCGTTACTGTGGCGGCCAAGTCAAACGGAAAGGTCAATAGCAGTTTGCGGGAATGACCTAATCTTAAACCATGGGCCAAATAATGATAAATCCAGGACATGACTCTATGCGAAAAGCCCGTCCAACAGCGCTAACACCCGATCACTATTGCCCCCTATTGGGAAAAACGCGCGATCGCGGACCTACGTCATTTTGGGGGCAAATGTTTTAGGGACAGTTTTCAAAAATAATACACGTGGTCGTCGTAGTAAATATCCTGGAATATTTATTCACAGTTATCATATATAGTGTGGTTATTAAAGTAAGTACTTATTTTTATACGTACTAAGTTCATAATTAGTATAATATACATGTATATAATTATTTAATATTAAACATATACTTTCCTAGAATCGTTAAAATTTATCAAAAAATGAGGGGCCAAATATGGCAGGATTTTCGAATTACAACCGCCACTTATTTTCGAATTCCGACTCAGTCATCACTAGATGGCATTCGGGAAACCGGAAACTTGCTTGATTTTGCCCCCAATTTTTTTTTATTTTTCCTCCTTTTCCCCCCTACTAAAATGGCCGCCTGTGTCTTTTAGTGGACGACCGATTTAGTACGCGTGAAGGTACCAGAGTCATGTCCTGGATTTATCATTATTTGGCCCATGCTTAAACTCAAGATTTGACCAAAGAAACGACATTTTTAGTGGGTACATAGAAGGTGAAACCGTAAAATATTTGGCATAAGCCTCAACAGACGAGACTTATAAAACTAAGTAAAGTTTTCATCAGGGTTGGAAAAAACCTGTTTTTTAAATAAAACCCCCCAAAACCATTTTGTTTTGTTCAAACCAGGATTTAGCTATTTTATCCCTTTTAATTATGGACTAATCTACTTTTTCGCGTATTTTATCATCCTTCTCACAGTCCAAAGGTGGTTTCTACTAACTTAACTTATCGTATATACTATTCTCCACCACACTCCCCCCTTTTCGGCTTTCCGTTGCTATATGCAACGCGTTTTGAAATTTTTAATGTTTAGGCTTAGTTTCTCCTTTAGATTTGACAGTCGCCAGCCAGATTTCCCGCACGGTACTGATGAGTTCCAAATAGAACGAAGCCGGTCTACCGTTGGAATTTCTGGCTATTTTATTTAATTTTAATTTAGTTTATTACTCGAAGATCTATTTGATCCGAGTTTCGCGTTTTTTGCTCGAAGACCTATTGGTACGAGTTATTAGTAAGTTTTTTTAATTTCTTCAAATTTGTTTAGGATTTAGCTATTTTATCCCTTTTAATTATGGACTAATCTACTTTTTCGCGTATTTTATCATCCTTCTCACAGTCCATAGGTGGTTTCTACTAACTTAACTTTTTTAAACAATGCTTTATTTTACTGTTAATCTGTTTTTTCTTTTGTTTAACCGTGCATACATATTACCAAACAACTAAAAATTAATATGAGTAATAAAAAATACGCCTAGAATGAAAGGAAAACATAGGAAAAACCGTAAGCAAAAATAAGGATACTTATTGAAAAACAGTGCAAAGCCGCAAAGTGCAAAGAGCAATGCCGCAAAGTGCAAAGCCGCAAAGTGCAGGGTCGCAAAGCGCCCCGGCCGCAATGAGTATGGGCTGCTAATCAAAAATATTACTGCGCAGTTGACTACATGGTCGTTCAGAATTAACGTTAAATTTACCATTAATGATAGTGTTTAGGTTTTCCTAATTTGTATTGCTGTTTGGTGAATGTATTACTTTAAAAAGGTTTGAAATATGTCTGTAATTGTTGTGATAGGATTAGAAATTTCTTGGTTCCTTTAAACGTAAGATGTTTGTAAACGAGAAAGAGCCAGAGAGGGGGAAATGCCATCAAATTTAACGAGCATGCTTCATGCTTGTAGAATGTGGAGGTTTCGGGTTCGAAGTGAAAAGGGTCTAAAAAAAACAATTAGTGCGTTTATGGCTTTCAGCTGGGTTTCCAATCTCGCTCGCTCTTCTTCGCATTTTTTTGTTGTTGTTCATATTGTTACTAGAGAATAACACTGCCTTTCTCGGAAAATTAGTCACTCCTAGGAGGGGCCGCGAAAAGGAGAAGTTGGACAGATGCAATTTGGTCGTTTTTAGACAGTTTTCAGTTGAGAATAAAAAATATCGTTTGCTCTCCCAAAAAAGACTACTTTTTTGACTTACAAATCCGTAACATAGCACCAGTCACCACAAGTTTTCGTTAAACCTAGTCTCAAAAATTTTAAATTAGGTGATCCATTAATATGGAACTTAATATTTCCTTTAACACTAATTATTTGATTTTATCAATATCTCTTTAGCTATAAATAACTCAATAAGAATAAGTATGACAATTACGATAATATTATCACCGAATTTTAAGAGTTAGGGAAATCGGGGTTTTTTATACTTCAGAACAGAGCCCCCTAGTGTCTAAATATGTCCAAATCTAAATATACTTATCTCAAGGTCGATAATACGACTAGTGTTAGTGTTCAAAAAGGTTCGGAAACAAAATTAGAATTAAAATAATAAGAAGGGTCATACTTACGCGATACATATCATATTACTTTTGATATAAGTAAAATAGGGGACCGTTTCATCAGCTCATCGTGTCATACTTATAATTATTACGTTACTTATGCTTTAAGTAAAATAGGGGATCCATTTCATCAGTTCATCGTGTCATACTTTATTACGTTACTTATGCAAGGTTCGTACAAAATTTCCGGAATTAAATTCCCTGACATTTCCAGGTTTTCCCTGACCAAATTGCAAAATTTCCCTGACCATTTTTGTAGAATTAATTTATGTTTTCAGGTAAAATCTTGAAAAAATTTCATTATTTATTTTTAATACATCTTTCAAAAATTTGTTTTGCCGGATTTTTTTGGGGTCATTTTAAAATTCCCTTACTTTTTCCCTGACCATTTGGGATCAATTTAAAATTCCATTACTTTTTTCCCTGACCATTTGGAATCATTTTAAAATTCCCTTACTTTTTTCTCTGACCATTTGGAATCATTTTAAAATTCCCTTACTTTTTTCCCTGACCATTTGGAATCATTTTAAAATTCCCTTACTTTTTTCTCTGACCATTTGGAATCATTTTAAAATTCCCTTACTTTTTTCCCTGACCATTTGGAATCATTTTAAAATTCCCTTACTTTTTTCCCTGACCATTTGGAATCATTTTAAAATTCCCTTACTTTTTTCTCTGACCATTTGGAATCATTTTAAAATTCCCTTACTTTTTTCTCTGACCATTTGGAATCATTTTAAAATTCCCTTACTTTTTTCCCTGATCATTTGGAATCATTTTCAAATTCCCTTACTTTTTTCCCTGACCTTTTGGTAACATTTTCAAATTCCCTTACTTTTTTCCCTGACCTTTTGGTAACATTTTCAAATTCCCTGACTTTTCCAGGTCGTGTACGAACCCTGTTATGCTTTAAGTAAAATAGGGGACCATTTCATCAGCTCCTCAACTTCGACGGATTCCTCACTAAAGGAAAAATATGCAGTGTTACCGGTCAACCTTTAACATTGATTAAAAAACCCACCCAGAACCAGGAGTTACCGTCACGAGAAACCTGGACAAAAATGGGTTAATGCGAAACGTAAATTTCGATTTGCACGCGCGCTGTCGGCTTATCGAATGCAAAAAGGAAATGTAACCCCGGAGATACGTTTGCCATTAAAATTCCGGAATCGTAATGCCCCGGCTAAATATTCGGCGTAGTAAATCAGACGCGTGATTTGGAGTATTGATTTATGTCGAATGAAAGGCAGGTTGGAAACGCGCGTGGTTGAATCCTTATACCAACGTTTGAGCTTGTTTACTTTTTCAGCTGTTTCGGACCCTGTTAATGAGGTTATTAAGAAAATATTGTTCGTATCAATCAGCGGAAGAGAAATGGGTTGGGCGCTCTCGAAAGAATAAAAGCTATTATTTCGTAACTACAGTCTAGACGGACGCTACGAAAAAAAATGGAGAACCTAGATAAAGGTTCGACATAACCTATTGGTCCCAATTTTCATCGATAAAGAAGGCCATTCCAAGACGAATTAAATTATTTGTAAAACTCTTCGCTAGAAAGTCAAAATAATATAAATAAGAGATGGAGTTGCTAAGCCTAATTGCATTTTTGAATGAATTTATAACTTAATTTGATCATCATTTTTATTACATTTTCAATATTAAAAGTATTTTATAATACCGCGTATTGTTATACGTCATAAAGGGATCTGAAATTGAGGGGTTGTTCCTGACATTTGTGATGTATTTTTTATAACAGTTCTCTACAATGGTCATATTCTGAGACACCGCTCAGCTCACTTCATAGGTTTTTATAATTTGATTTCGACATTTTCGTTTTCAAAAAGAGAGTAACAAATGAGAATGGCACCCATATCACCTCTCATTTGAGAGCAAAACTGGAAGAGCCCCAATTCCGCCTCTCAATTGAGCGCAAAAATGCCGCGATTTCACCTCTCAACTGAGCAAAAAAAATGGAAGAGCCTCAATTTCACCTCTCAACTGAGCACAAAAATGGAAGAGCCCCAATTCCGCCTCTCAATTGAGCGCAAAAATGCCGCGATTTCACCTCTCATATGAGCAAAAAAAATGGAAGAGCCCCGTTTTAACCTCTCAACTGAGAGCAAAAATGGAAGAGCCTCAATTTCACCTCTCAACTGAGCACAAAAATGGAAGAGCCCCAATTCCGCCTCTCAATTGAGCGCAAAAATGCCGCGATTTCACCTCTCAACTGAGCAAAAAAAATGGAAGAGCCCCGATTTAACCTCTCAACTGAGAGCAAAAATGGAAGAGCCTCAATTTCACCTCTCAACTGAGCACAAAAATGGAAGAGCCCCAATTCCGCCCCCAATTTAGCGCAAAAATGCCGCGATTTCACCTCTCAACTGAGCAAAAAAAATGGAAGAGCCTCAATTTCACCTCCCAACAGAGCAAAAATGGAAGAGTCTCAATTTCACCTCTCAACTGAGCACAAAAATGGAAGGGCCCCAATTCCGCCTCTCAATTGAGCGCAAAAATGCCGCGATTTAACCTCTCAACTGAGAGCAAAAATGGAAGAGCCTCAATTTCACCTCTCAACTGAGCACAAAAATGGAAGGGCCTCAATTCCGCCTCTCAATTGAGCACAAAAATGGAAGGGCCCCAATTCCGCCTCTCAATTGAGCGCAAAAATGCCGCGATTTCACCTCTCAACTGAGCAAAAAAAATGGAAGAGCCCCGATTTAACCTCTCAACTGAGAGCAAAAATGGAAGAGCCTCAATTTCACCTCTCAACTGAGCACAAAAATGGAAGAGTCTCAATTTCACCTCCCAACAGAGCAAAAATGGAAGAGCCTCAATTTCACCTCCCAACAGAGCAAAAATGGAAGAGTCTCAATTTCACCTCTCAACTGAGCACAAAAATGGAAGGGCCCCAATTCCGCCTCTCAATTGAGCCCAAAAATGCCGCGATTTTACCTCTCAACTGAGCAAACAAAATGGAAGAGCCTCAATTTCACCTCCCAACAGAGCAAAAATGGAAGAGCCTCAATTTCACCTCTCAACGGAGCACAAAAATGGAAGGGCCCCAATTCCGCCTCTCAATTGAGCGCAAAAATGCCGCGATTTCACCTCTCAACTGAGCAAAAAAAATGGAAGAGCCCCGATTTAACCTCTCAACTGAGAGCAAAAATGGAAGAGCCTCAATTTCACCTCTCAACTGAGCACAAAAATGGAAGAGCCCCAATTCCGCCCCCAATTTAGCGCAAAAATGCCGCGACTTCACCTCTCAACTGAGCAAAAAAAATGGAAGAGCCTCAATTTCACCTCCCAACAGAGCAAAAATGGAAGAGCCTCAATTTCACCTCTCAACTGAGCACAAAAATGGAAGAGCCCCGATTTCATCTCTCAACTGAGAGCAAAAATGGAGGAGCCCCAATTCCGCCTCTCAACAGAACAAAAATGGAAGAGCCTCCATTTCACCTCCCAACAGAGCAAAAATGGAAGAGCCTCAATTTCACCTCTCAACTGAGCACAAAAATGGAAGAGCCCCGATTTCATCTCTCAACTGAGAGCAAAAATGGAGGAGCCCCAATTCCGCCTCTCAACAGAACAAAAATGGAAGAGCCTCAATTTCACCTCCCAACAGAGCAAAAATGGAAGAGCCTCAATTTCACCTCTCAACTGAGCACAAAAATGGAAGAGCCCCGATTTCATCTCTCAACTGAGAGCAAAAATGGAGGAGCCCCAATTCCGCCTCTCAACAGAACAAAAATGGAAGAGCCTCAATTTCACCTCCCAACAGAGCAAAAATGGAAGAGCCTCAATTTCACCTCTCAACTGAGCACAAAAATGGAAGAGCCCCGATTTCATCTCTCAACTGAGAGCAAAAATGGAGGAGCCCCAATTCCGCCTCTCAACAGAACAAAAATGGAAGAGCCTCAATTTCACCTCCCAACAGAGCAAAAATGGAAGAGCCTCAATTTCACCTCTCAACTGAGCACAAAAATGGAAGAGCCCCGATTTCATCTCTCAACTGAGAGCAAAAATGGAGGAGCCCCAATTCCGCCTCTCAACAGAACAAAAATGGAAGAGCCTCAATTTCACCTCCCAACAGAGCAAAAATGGAAGAGCCTCAATTTCACCTCTCAACTGAGCACAAAAATGGAAGAGCCCCGATTTCATCTCTCAACTGAGAGCAAAAATGGAGGAGCCCCAATTCCGCCTCTCAACAGAACAAAAATGGAAGAGCCTCAATTTCACCTCCCAACAGAGCAAAAATGGAAGAGCCTCAATTTCACCTCTCAACTGAGCACAAAAATGGAAGAGCCCCGATTTCATCTCTCAACTGAGAGCAAAAATGGAGGAGCCCCAATTCCGCCTCTCAACAGAGCAAAAATGGAAGAGCCTCAATTTCACCTCCCAACAGAGCAAAAATGGAAGAGCCTCAATTTCACCTCTCAACAGAACAAAAATGGAAGAGCCCCAATTCCGCCTCTCAACAGAACAAAAATGGAAGAGCCTCAATTTCACCTCTCAACTGAGCACAAAAATGGAAGAGCCCCGATTTCATCTCTCAACTGAGAGCAAAAATGGAGGAGCCCCAATTCCGCCTCTCAACAGAACAAAAATGGAAGAGCCTCCATTTCACCTCCCAACAGAGCAAAAATGGAAGAGCCTCAATTTCACCTCTCAACTGAGCACAAAAATGGAAGAGCCCCGATTTCATCTCTCAACTGAGAGCAAAAATGGAGGAGCCCCAATTCCGCCTCTCAACAGAACAAAAATGGAAGAGCCTCAATTTCACCTCTCAACTGAGCACAAAAATGGAAGAGCCCCGATTTCATCTCTCAACTGAGAGCAAAAATGGAGGAGCCCCAATTCCGCCTCTCAACAGAGCAAAAATGGAAGAGCCTCAATTTCACCTCCCAACAGAGCAAAAATGGAAGAGCCTCAATTTCACCTCTCAACTGAGCACAAAAATGGAAGAGCCCCGATTTCACTTCTCAAAAGAGTGGGAAACCAGAAAAGCATTAATTTCGACTCTCAAATGAGCTGAACCACTCTTTAAACAAAATGCCCATCACTGTTTCTATATGATGAAGAGATCTCGAAATATACCTGCTTATGCTAAATAGTACCAGAAATATCGAAATATGATGAATATTTTATGAAACAATTTTGGTTTCGTCCAAAACCAATAAATTTTATTACCAATTTACTATTCATTAATTATCTACGACATATTTTTATTACCAATTTAATATTAACGCCAGCTTAATTTACCATACAATTTCACAAACAAAAAATATTACATCACTATATTACGTCACGGATTTCACATCGCGTCGCAATTACAGGCGCAATACCCGGATGACTTCGCAATTGGCCAAAACAAATCACCGATACAGAGGCAAATATCGGTGGAAAACAATACTTCATTCGCGTACAAAAGATTCAAAATAACAAAAAAAAAACCCCTCGAGTTAGAATCGTAACAATTTCGGCGATTTCTCTGACACCAATGCGAGGTGAATAAAAGAAAAACGTTTAAAAAGAACCGTAGTTTTTCGGTACCCCAATTTCGCTCGCATAATATACGCGTCTGAGATGGCAGACAAGCTAATCGTAAAAGAATAGATTGCGCTTTGAATACATTCCATCATCTGAGAACGGAATAACAAAGAAAAACCACCGTTACGCCGAAAGTCACCCGCCACTAGGGCCCGAAACCAACCGGACAGGGTGCAGTTTGCGACGGCACAAACTGGAATTTCTATCTCAAAACCGCTTTAATCGCCAGCGTAAAAAATATTATTTTATGAAAAACCTTTAATTTTGCTCCGACCCCAAAACCTACATTGTTTCTCGAAAGAGTTGCTAGAGACTAGTTTGGCGCGGTAACAATATGCTAAAACGGACGGGGTCGATAAAATCATCTTTAATTTTAAAAAGCGCATCAATTCTTTACCCCCACCCCCCCCCTCGGTAGAAAAAGGGGGGGGGGGATGGTAATCGTTTAATCCCCTTCCACCGGAATAACATAAATATTGAGCACGCGCTACGCTCACGTGCGTTATATAAACAAAAAGCGGCCATCTTGGAAAAGATGACTTCCCTCCCTTCAGCGTCGTATTTTTTCCATTTTATTTTTGTTCTTTTAATAATAATAAAATAATTTTGTTTGGGTTTTTTCATTTAGGAAAAAAAGTACATTCCACTCTGTTTCCCCCTCCCTCGCGATATGCATGGTTTAATAACGCTTTTAGAAGCAAAAGTAAGCGAATTATTATTTTTCAATTCGTCCGAAAAACGTCAACCACCTGGAAGTATCGCCGATATCGAGGCTAGGATACGAAAGGGAATGACGGAACTGGCAGGTAGGGTCGAAGTAAACAGTATAGCAGTTGGGTCGTTAGCGAGGCGGTGGCGACATCTGTTACGAGCGGGCGGAAACGAAACGAACGTTTCTAGACAACGTGACTTTCAGTGGATATGGCGCGCGCGCGCGCCAATGTTCTTTCTGCCCTCCCCCCCTCTCGCGTACTTTTATTTTCTCTTATTTTGATATTACTTTATATTGAAAGTTGGAAATTTGATCCGGACGACAATATCCTGGCTAGAAATACCGAAGTATATTTTATTCTTAAAAATAAATGAAAAATATATCCAGCTTACAAGGTTTGTTTCGAAAAAAGGGTTGGCCTACATTCGAGCTCGACTTGTGTTTTGATTTTACGTCGCAGACGCAAAAAATCTGGAGCGACTCACTCTCTCAATAATAAAAAAAGTTATTTACTTCGCGGAAAGAATCGGTGATAACTCTTTCGTTTTGAAGAAGATAGCAAACTTGGAAAAAGTCGCGCTTTCCAATAAACAAACCCCCTTATTTAAGTAAAATTAATCTAAAAATGTATTTGATACCGACGTCTCGATGTTTTTACCTCTCCGAGGGGACTTTGTACCCTAGGAGGGGTTATACAACCACCGTGTCTGTCTGTCTGTCTGTCTGTGGGTGGGTGGATCTGTCTGTCTGTCTGTCTGTCAGGCCTGCGAACGCGTTCGCATTTTCGGGGCAAAGGGTAATCACTGCGTACCAAGTTTCTTAGAATCAGGGAAAAGGTTTATCCAAAAGCGCCCTCTCTTTGTCATTGGGTGTAGTATAATTTTTTCAACGGCCGGGATTCGAACCCGTGCCCTATTGCACGACAGGTGAGCGTTCTACCGCAGAACCACGGATACAGTTACGCTTCACTGAAAATTAAAAACTCTTCCGAGGAGAGGTATAATTTGGCTTGCCAACTTGTTATTTTAAAATAAAGCGCTGTTAATGACGTTTTGAAGGAAATGAAGTTATACGTAAACGCTATTGCGAGGTAATTATATTTGTTTAGCTTCTAAAGAAACGCTTGCTGGGCAAATAGTGCAGTTAACGTCAACTAATTAAAAATTCCAATTTAGCCACGGCCATTATCAGTGACGATATTTATATAGTTCCGAGATTGAATTTCCACGAAAATATGTTTTTTTTTCATCTGAAGTAAATCATATAGAGAGAAGAATCCATTTAGGCTATAAAAGTGAAGCTCGAGGCATTTTACCCAGTGGCGTAGCTGATGGTCCGCAGGGTCCACGTCGCGGGGAGGCCCCGAGCTTCGAGGGGCCCCACTCACTATAAAAAAAGTTGAAAAGGGGGGCCCACATAGAGATTTTTGCGGGGGGGGGGGGGGGGCTCTGAGTTATCAGCTACGCGTGGCTTTGATTGTACTAAATTTGCACCTACTCTGAAATTTTCCATAGGCTTAGCGCCCCCTTGACGAAGGTACATGTTTCCAGCGCGTAACATTAGCGGTATATTCAGCGGCGGATTAACTAATAGGCTGAATTGGCTTAAATCTAAGGGGCACAGAAACTTACCTAAATGTAGTTGAGTGGTGCTATCGCGAGAAGAACGCAACCCGTCGAAAGTCGTGCATTTTCTTGAGTACATTTTTCATCGGCTAGCCGCTTTAGCGCCTGCTGCATCGGAAGGGGGAAATTCGGAAATTGTCTTCCCCCTTTCCGTAAAACGTGCAGCGTAAAGGCTCGTCCAATGAAATTTGTACGCAACACTGCGTTAGCGTGTTTAAAGGCTAACTGCATTCTACTTGCGTTTGTTGCTCCTAGCTGTCACCCTTTAAATTTACTTTCGTTCCAAACAAATACCCTGGTGGTAAGCCAACGTGTTCCGCTGTTGGCCTACCATCAGGGTATTTGTTTGGAAGGAAAGTAAATTTAAAGGATGACCGGCAAAAGAATACCTAAGCCTTTAAGTTGAAGTATAGTGGTCCGGTTGTCTAGTTAATCCGCTCTCCGCTGATGCTTATAGGGAGACGCCTACTTCTTACGAAGTTACGTAAGACGGAACTTACTTTTGGTAATATATATTTATTATAAACAAGAACGCCGAAGAAGCGAGTAGCTGATATCCGGCGTAACAATGGATTTAATAAATAATGGATTTTTTTAAAGTGGGAAAAGATAGCGCAATTACAGAAGTAGACGTTATGACCGGAAATCAAAGATTTAAGAATCAGTCAGGATTTATTTCCCTGATACAATCTTCGAGGAGAACGTTGCAGCTACTCCTATACAATGTATACATTTTTCATTGCACTTGCAGCGGTGCCAGACCAGTCGCCGCGATCCACGAAAGGGGGGGGGCGTCAAAAAGGAGTAAGGGGGGGGGCGGCGTGGAATAAAACGTAAGCTTGTCGTAGACCACAGCACGTGCAATGCCATAATTCCTCTTCAGTCAGCCAAGCGTCGGATGCTGCCCCCCCCCCGACATCGAACCCCCCCCCCCCCCCCCGCTAAACATCTCGCATCCGAATTCAGCTCGCTCTCTCTCCTCTGGCGTAGTTTTAACTGGAAGAGTGCGTTGACCTTCCCGCGCCAAAAATCCTCTTCCGACCCCTTTCGGCGTCTCCCCCCTTTTCGAGCCTGGATCCCGGTGACGTCATCAGCCCGGGAAAAGGGTTACCCAAGCTAGGAGGAGAGAGAGATTTCCCGGCGCGTCCCTGACTGGTTCCTTAAGGAGGGCCTCCCTGCAATGCAGCTGTGTAACACGGTGAATCCCGCCAAACCCCTTTTCCCTCCCGCCGTGGATACCCTCTCTTTTTTCCCCGCCGCCGCCGCCGCCAGCGCGTTGCCGGACAACGAAAAAACGCGACCGGAAATGGGCGATGAAAAGCTTCTTTACGGCCAGTTTAGCCTTGACTCCTGCCACATTCACTCGGGTCTAGAGCTAGGCGTTACGATATAACGATAAAATCATAAAACCTAATTAAAACCGATTAAATAAATTCCACATTTGTTAAACAATTTATAGTCAAAAATAGATTTATTAAATTTCTCCAAAAGCCACGCTCCAAACATAAATCGGAAAATCAGTGGCGTAGACAAGGGGAAGGTTTCCGTGTGTAACCCCCCCCCCTTCGGTATAACTTTGTCTAAAAAATTTCACCCTCTTCTTGACCCCTCTCAGGTATTTTACATAGTTTGAACTCCTCCTTTGAAGGATTTCTGGCTACGAAAATGCGTAAAATAATTTCCTTTAAACCGAGGGGCTGATCACTCCCCGTAATCGGTGAACAAGCCTGTAGCTTTGACTGCACTAAAATGATTACGTGAGTACAGATTTAGCACTAGTGCTCGGCGAAAAAGATAAATTAACCGCTAAAGTTTTGATTAACCATAAAAATTACGATTAACTGTTTATCCATGGATATTATCCACGGCTATATAGCAATTTAACATGTAAAATAATCGGTTTTTTTCGGATAATTTTCGTTTGTGGATAAAAATAAATAGTGATTATTTCTTATCCAAACGCCGAGCTCTATTTAGCACTACCAAAGGCTGTACTCATTTTCATATTTATGTATGCGGTGTACAGATTTTCAGAGAGTGGTTAGCCCCTCGCTTTAAACGCATTTAAGCTTAAGTAATATAATATTATGTTACTTATGATTTAAGCAATATAATATCCGTTTGGAATTTACCTAGTTGTACCCCGCCTTTATATTAAATATTAAAGGCCACACCCTAATTTTAAACATCCGGTTTGACGTAATAGGCGTTTTATAAAAATTAGTTAAAATATTTTAAACCGATCCGTAAACATTGCATTTTAATAAATGGCAGATGTTATTGAATTAACATAATTTATCTCGAATGTACGGGTACTGCGGGATACAATGAAACCGGTAGAGAGAGACGGAGAGTGGAGAAAGAAATGGCGAGGCCAAAAGTGCGGTTTCGCGATAGGGGGACTCGGAGCACTTCATTTTGACTCTCCTCCCGGTTTCTCCTATTCGTGGTACTACGAGCCTGCCAGCCACTTTCTCGACTCTCAATAAGGGCCCTTCCACTCCCTCGTCTATTATTAGTAATATCGAAAAAAAGAGATAAAATGGATTCTTCTCATCGAGCCCGTGCCGACGCTAAACGCCCCCCCCCCCCGCAATGCACACGCGTGCGTGTATCACCCCGGGGTGCGAGGCCCCCACAGACCATCCAGAAGGACAGAGACGAACGAAAAGGGGACCGAAATGGGGGGATAAAGGGTGCGAGAAAAATACATTTTTTAAGTATGCAGAGTATAAATTACGGTATTACAGGATCAAATCCGAACAAGACGTCGCCGATGTTACGTTTAAAAGGTTACTAATTTTCACGTATGTTATAATAATTTGAGTATAAATACAGGGTGTTTCAAATGGTTATGCAAAAATTTGAAGGAGTTGTAGAGGGTGAGTTGAGAAGTACGCCTTGTTTTTTTCCCCATTTTCCTACGATGAGTTACAAGAGCGCCAGAGAGCTTCAAAGTGTGGCCTACTAGTCCCTGGAAGCTAGGAGCAACAAACACAAGGAGAACGCAGCTATCCTTCTATCCTTTAAACACACTAACGCAGTGTTGTGTACAAATTTCATTGGACGAACCTTTAAGCTGAACGTTTTACGGAAAGGGGGAAGACAATTTCCGAATTTTTCCCTTCCGACGGCAGCAGGCGCTAAAGCGTCTAACCAATGAAAAATGTACGCGAGAAAATGCACGACTTTTGACGGGTTACGTTCTCCTTGCGTGGGGTGCTGTGTTTGTTGCTCCTAGCTGGAAGTAGGCTGCAACAAGCGCAAAACCAAGCAGCAGGGACTTTAAATACTGTTTAAGTTTACTTTTTGACGCTGGTCACCTCGATTTGTTTACAAAGTCCTTTTTTACCTATCACACGAACCCAAACCTTAATGTTCGCGTTTCCCCGCTGCTTGGTTTTGCGCTTGTTGCAGCCTACTTCCAGGGGATAGTAGGCTTCACTTTGAAGCTCTCTGGCGCTCTTTTAACTCATCGTAGGTAAATGGGAAAAAAACCGGAATACTTCTCAACTCACCCCTACAACTCCTTCAAATCGTTCCATAACCTTTTGAAACACCCTGTATATCAGAATGAGTTTTATCATTTTTATCACGGGTGCTTTAAATATTCGGAAAAAATTGTTTCTTCTCCACAACCAAAAATTTAAAATATATTTGCAGTATTTTATTTCAGTTATAGCACTTTCTTAAAATAAAAATCAGAACAACTTTTATTATTTATACATAATTTATTAAAATTAATAATAAGAAGTAAAAAAACGGTACAAAATTAACAATATAAAAATATAACATCAAATAAATTTATATTATGAATTTTAAACCGTTTTTTTAAAGGGAATATAACCTCAGGTATTTGGTGTGGAACACCAACGTTTGAAGCTCTGGCCGCTCTTGCCTTTGGCTTTAAAAATGTTTGGCGCCACTGTACAGGGAAACTTGAAAAATTAAAGGGGTCTTCCATAAAGATTGCTTTGCAGGTTATATTCCCTTTAAGTCTCATTATTAATTTGGTTTTCGTTTCTTCCCACTTGATATATAGATTTTTAAATAATTATTTTTCCTTTTCTATGTAATTGATGGATACATTGATTACATCCGTTATAAAACCTAAAATTAAAATAAATCTTTAATATAATTGCTATTTAGTATTTTAGTTCGATCCAATTTGCTTTGTAGCGCGTTATATTCCATAATTAAATCACGATTTGAATATAAATTTATTAAAAACAGTGAATCCGGATTCATTTTTCAATATCAGTCGTACCAAGAATGTATTTATTTATACTCAGGGAGAATGAATATGTCGAGACTATCGACGGACACGTTGAGGCCCTAACCCAGTCAAGCTAAGGGGGGGGGGGGAGAGGAAAAAAGGTGGCGGTCTTTTTTGCGTCCTTGCAGCAGCTTTAATCGCGTCGAAAAACGTAATTCTTAAGAACCAATGAGATTGCAGTATTATTTGATTTTATTAAAGCGGAGGAGCGTAACGGGGGCCCCAACGGGTGGAACTGGAGAAACGCTAAGAATAATCTCGACATATTCATTCTCCCTGAGTATAAATAAATACATTCTTGGTCGTACCTTGGATTAATTAAACACAGGGATATCCCACAGAAGCTACTAAAGCGCATGCGCGACAAGTGGATCAAAGGGAGAGAGAGGTATGGCGATTCGCCATTTGAAACTAAAAATGTGTAGCAATCATACATTTGAGTTGCTAGGTAGGTATTACATCATCAGAACCAAGCAATATAAGCAACCGAGTTAATGGTAAGAACTTAATTACGGAAATTTGTAGTCTAAGAGTAATTACCAAATTATTTAGGTGAAAAGAAAGGGGTGTTATTAAGCCTTGGCTCAAAATGTGAAGATGATACCGTTTGACACACATTTGGTGCATGCGCAATGGGGACTTCCGTTTATTCGTCGATTTTCTTTGATAGAGGGTTTATAATAGTGTTGTTAATTTTCCGCAAAAAAATGCGGAAAAATTAAAAATTGAAACATAAATTACTTTTTAAGGGTTTTTAATGTTTTTAACTTTTTATCGATATAAAATGTCTAATATCAGCAAACATACTACAAAACATTAATAGTGTTACATTGTTAATCAGTTTAAACTAGTCTAGAGGTTTAGTTTTACTTTCAGATTCGAAAAACAATGAGTCGAAAATGCCGCTTTATTAAATTTGCAAACAATATATTAGACTAATCGTGAAATGAAACTTTTTTTAATTTTTTTCGGAAAAATTTCCGGGAAAAAGGCCTCGGTCATTTTCCGACTTACAACACTAGTTTATAACAATATTTTCTGCTACATAATGTAGTTTTAAGGTAGAGCGGTATATCGCCTTGTTTAATTAATCCAAGGTCGTACGGACAAAAAGTGGAGCCGAATAAGTTGGAAAAAAAAGTTTTTAAAAAACTATTAGTCCTATAGTTAGGCTGGGATCGGCGATGCTAGAAAAAGGGGGTGCCCCACTTGATACACTTCAAAAACAATGTTCGCTATAATAAGAATAAGAGAGACGCATCTGCTTCGGCAAAAAGGGATCGAGGGCCTCTCGTCATTTCGCCTCCAACAAAGACCCCATCCAAGCCCGCGACACCGGGTACAGTCTACGCGGGCCAACTTCCCGCGGACTATCAGCTGAGCGGAAAATTAGATCAGAGCTGGAAGCGTGGCGAGCGGATTCCCTCTACTTTTTTCGCTCCATCCCGAGAATAATGGATTATCCCCGATCCTCCCCTCCTCATCTTCATCCTCCGGCTGACGATTCATGCAAAACTACACCCTTCAAAGGCCTCATTTGCGCCGATTTATTTTTAAACAAAGGGAGGTCCAAGAGGAAGATGGAGATGAGAGAGATGAGTTGCGGGTTATTGCGGACAAAACTCGAGCTTAATTAAATATCTATGACAGGCTGGAAACGATCTGGTAGAATGTGCAGGTGGTGTGCCAAGGCTGGAGGTACCTTCCTCCCCCATACAAACTTCCGAATATCGCTCGCAATGGAACACGTCACCGGTAGAAGAATGGCCGACTTTCCTTTAGTATATAGCTAAAAACCCACAAAGATTACCGTTTAGGCGATCCTAATAATCGTTATTAAATTATTAAAAATTTAATCATCATTTTATCGTTTCAACAAGGATTTAATCGTTTCAATAACGATTTACTAATTTAAATCACGATTTACTTATTTCAATCACGATTTACTAATTTCAATCACGATTAACTAATTTCAATCACGATTTACTAATTTCAATTTAGATTTAATAATTTCAATTTCGATTTAATCATTTTAATCATGATTTACTCATTTTAATCTCGATTTACTAATTTCAATCTCGATTTACTGATTTAAATCTCAATTTAATCCTTTCAATCACGATTTACAAATTTCAATCACGATTTACAAATTTCAATCACCATTTACTAATTTCAATCATGATTTACTAATTTCAATCACGATTTACTAATTGCAATCACGATTTACTAATTTCAATCACTATTTACTAATTGCAATCACGATTTACTAATTTCAATCACGATTTACTAATTTCAATCACAATTTACTAATTTCAATCACGATTTACTAATTTCAATAACGATTTAATCATGATTTACTAATTTTAATATCGATTTACTCATTTTAATCACGATTTAATCCTTTCTATCACGATTTACTAATTTTATAAACTTACTAATTTCAATCTCGATTTACTAATTTCAATCTCGATTTACTAATTTCAATATCGATTTACTAATTTCAATCACGATTTACTCATTTTAATCACGATTCAGTCATTTATGATTTAATCCAATTAATAATGATTGCATCTCTTTAAACTTTTAATGGTGTCCTAATAATGATAAGAGTGCACTGTCCCACGATTGAAATTTAAATCACGATTTACTAATTTTATTCACGATTTAATCCTTTCAATCACGATTTACTAATTTTAATCACGATTTACTAATTTTAATCAAGATTCAGTCATTTATTATTTAATCCCATTATTAATGATTGAATCTCTTTAAACTTTTAATGGTGTCCTAATAATGATAAGAGTGTCCTGTCCCACGATTGAAACCAAAAGGATCACAAATTTACAAATAAGTTTTTGTATCTCAAGTTGACTTCCCGTTTTTTATGATGATTTCGAGATTTTTTTACCGATTATCGGCTGGTTCCAAGAATATTTCTAAAGCTTATTTCTATAGAATATTCGGGATTTCGATGAACGGATTCGCAATTTGGTGTTCAGGGAGAAGTCAACTTTTAGGGATTTTCGTATACAAGGTTCAGAATCAAACGTTATTTAAAATTTATTATTAGTGATACCATAAGTAACATAATAAAAATGACACTTCTTCAACCCTATTTTTTATGACTATTTGTGTCGCCAATGACCATAGAAATAATTACGTGGCTAAGGTCTGACAACTCTCCGGCGGTTTTTAAGTCTTTGAATACTGCCAGTAACGTTGCCCGATAAATCTCCTTTCAATTATAAAAAAACACCTATTCCGATAAAATAATGATGATATTGATTCGGACTTAAAAATTGACTGCTAAAAACACTATTATTGAAGCTACTAATTTTGGAATTTTGGATCTAAACGCGACCTATCACCATCAAAATAATTTCGCCATTCAGCGAAATCATTGAATTCCGTGTCATACTTATGACTATTACGTTTCTTACGCTTATACCATAAGCCTATCATAAGCTCCCCATAAGCAAAGGTCTAGGCCAGTGGCGTAGCGTGTATTTCTTTCACCCGGGGCAAACCCTAAATTGGCCGCCCCCCTTTATTTTCGCAACTAAGCAAAAAATCGGTGAAAAATCTGTGATACTTTGCTGCTCTGTTGATTGCAAAAGGATTCAAGTCTTTTAAAAATTAAAATTTTATTTTGCGTGTTTTTAGCAACGCGATCTCTTTAATGAAATGGTCAATATTAATTGGTACCTCTTGTTCGATTGCCAAGATACCCAGATTTGTTAATCTCAACATGCACATTGTAGACCTTTAATAATTTTTATAATTTTTCTGATACACGATCTCGGCCGGCCGCGTTCGTTTCAATTTTCCAGGCCACTGGCCGCCCCCTACATCAAAGCCGCCCGGGGCCATGGCCCCCTTTGCCCCTCCCACGCTACGCCACTGGTCTAGGCCAAATTTTTTTAAGAGGTAGGTATTCACAATCTGCCCCTCCTAGTGGCTACGTCCTCAACTATGCATTTCTGAAATAAATTTCGCGAAATGCATTATGAATGCGCGCAAGCCGTGCGCGAACGTTTTTAAAGTTAGAACCACCAAGGAGGATAGGAAGGGAGGCGAAGTAGGAGGGATGAACGCGCCAGCATCCTTGTAAGAAGCTTAGCGCGCGCTCGGCGGAGAAATTCCGGAAAATGGCGGCAAGATTGCGGCCGCTACGCTACGTGTTGCCGCCATTTTTCCGAAATTTTCCCGCCGAGCGCGCGCTAAGCTTCTTACAAGGATGCTGGCGCGTTCAACCCTCCTACTTCGCCTCCCTTCCTATCCTCCTTGGAACCACGCGGGATAAATATCCGCCGCCAGCCTTTAGCACCGTAGCCAAGGCTTATTCGCGATTTTATCACTTTAAAAATTTAAAATTAACACTTATCTTTGCAAAATGATTCATCAGAACCTAAAACTGGCTATTAGAAATAAGAGTTGCGTTCAGGGGCGTATTAATCATTAGGCACAGTAGGCACGTGCCTAGGGCGCCACTTTTCTAGGGGCGCCAATATTCTGATATCGTTTTTCCATTTTCTCAAACGTTTTGTTCAAAATTAGACAGACTAATGTAGTAAAACGAAGAAACTGTAAAACAGGTCACATTTAATCATTCTTCGGCGAATTTATTAAAAATATCGCTGAAATATCGTCACATTGGACGGACAGTAATCTTGTTGCACAATTATCCAAACGCTAAAAAATACAATAATGGTCCGATCCAAGGTGAAGGGAATACAAACTAGTAGATACTTACAAGTTAGTAAGTTATATTTTTTTAAATGGTTTTTAATTTTCAAAACAAAACCTGAAATCAACAGCTAGTTTGGATTTGGGGCGATAAAATTTTATGTGCCTAGGGGCGCCGTAAGTGTTAATCCGCCCCTGGTTGCGTTCTGAAGGTATTTGTTTTTCAAATGTGAGATTTAGACGCGTTTTGTGCGGCATTTATAAACCCGAGCGTGGCTGCTCTACCAAGTAAGACAATATTTTATGTGTAGAAATTTTTAAAAAGAAGATGTCGCTACTGTAATATGGTGGGGGGGCTTAAGGGAATTGTTTGACGTGCGGGCTATGCTGGGTTAAGGTCTCCTATACCAGATTGGTCGTGCTTAGATTCCTAACCGATAGTAACCACCCTCTGTCGAGGTTTCAGGTCCTGACTATGGCCTGTTTAAAACTAGTCCCATCTGTTTGCCGTGGACGGCGACCTGTAAGCCATGCGATGGGAGTCCTGGAGGTTGAGTTTGTTGACATACTGCGGTTAGTTTTCAGACAACACGCCTCTTCGGTCCTTGAGTGTAGTTAGACAGGAGGTCTACGCTAGTCCGACGTAGATCAATCGGCTCCTACACGGGGATTGTAGTCCCCGGTAGGGAGGACTAACTGGGCATCGTGATACTGCTAGTTATCCGTGCCTGGGTATATCTCTCTCATATCACTTATCTTGCTTGCAAGATACCCATGTTGGGCTCCGTGGTGGGCGGTGAGTGGGGTAGATGAAATGTTTTGTTTTTCTTTATGGCTACCGAAAACAACTACCTTGAAACTGGATTCCTAGAGTTTCAAGAAATTTCCGATTCGGAAGACACTGTCTTCCAGAGGTCCAAGCGACCTCGAAATGACTTTCCAGAGGTAGAAGAGGCGGTTAAAGAGAGTGTCGAAGCTACACTCGCTAGGGAATTCCTCGCCCTAGATAGAGTCCTTTGCAACAAGGACAATAAAGTGCAAATGGCAGTTGCACAGAAGATCAGGACGGTCTTCAAAGCGGTGGAGACCATGGTATACACCAGTCACCTGGAACTTGCTAGGGTGCAGGGTGCTTTTGAACAACTTAATGAGACTGTGAAAGATCTCAGAAAGCAGAAAATGAGCTTCGCTACTGTTGCAGCCAGTAATGTAAGTTCAAAGGTTCCTGAAATTACCAAGGGCAGGAAAAAGTCCACCGTTAAGAAAGGGGGACCGAAGGTTCCGCCAAGGGGAAAAAATGTGGTACTGCTCTATCCCACAGAGCAAGGTGAGACTTCTAATTCTCTCAAGAAGAGATTAGAGAAGGAGGTTGATCCCTCCAAACTGCAAATAAGTGTTCAGAGTGTCCGGTCCTGTAGGAATGAGGGTCTGGTGGTACAGGTCAAAACCGCTGAGGATATGGAGAAGCTGAAGAGGGGAATCAGCGATTGTGCTGCCTTGGCAGACAAAGTTAGTGTTAGAGCTCCAAAGCTCAATAACCCTAGGGTTATCCTTTACGGTGTTGATGAGGACATCGTAAAGGAAGAAATTGTTGCTAAGCTTATAAGCAACAATAAGCTCTCCTGCAAGGAGACGGATATTGTCCCTAAGTTCTCGCTGAGGAACAGGAAGGGTGGTGTTAACTGGGTGCTGGAGGGGCCTCCAGCCCTGCTTAATTCGTGGAAGGCGAAAAAGAAGCTCAATTTGGGCTACTCTGTGGTTGGAGTCAAAAGTTATGTGTATCTTCCAAGATGCTTTAAGTGCATGAAGATTGGACACATAGAAGGTGGGTGCATTGAGAATAGAAGGTATTGTTCCCTATGCTCAGAGGATCACAGCTACAAGGATTGTAAGAGTGATCTTAAAACTTGCAGAAACTGTGCCCTGAGTAATAGGGACAAGAATACCAAACACAACACTGCGCATTCAGCCCTGGATGGCCAGTGTCCTGTGTATAAGAAGGAGTTGGAGTTTCTAAAGAGTAGAACCAACTATGGAGGTGAGTAGGAAGCTAAGCTGTCTGCAGGTCAACTTAGGCAAGGGCAAAACTGCAACCTCTGCGCTTAGGCAGTCTTGCCAGGAAGGCTCTATAGACATTGCCTTACTACAGGAACCATATGCAATTAACGGTCGGGTAATAGGTTTACCCATGGGAACAAGGATCGTATGTTCCCAGGACAATCCAAAGGCAGCTGTAGCTGTCTTCAACCCTCAGGCACAAGTGATCGTGCTCTACGAAGACTCTCACATGGTTGTGGTGGACGTGCTTTTGGGGAATCTAAGCTTATGCCTGTTCTCCATTTACATACCACCAAATGATGACATTGAATTCCATATCGATAAGATTGCGAATCAATTGGAAGTACAGAGTGGAAAAAAGGTTATCTTGTGTGGTGACTTTAACGCCCATCACGCGCTTTGGGGATCAAAGCATCACGATGAGAGGGGTAGGTTGTTAATCGACTTGTTCAACTCGTTTGATTTGAATGTCGAGAACGATCCGGGTAGTGGCCCGACGTTCTGGACCGTTAATGGTAAGAGTTGGGTGGATCTTACGGTATCCAGTATGGCAATTGCGAGTAGAGTAATTGAATGGCGTGTCAGCAACGAGGAAACATGCAGTGATCACAAATACATTTTCTTTGAAATTGGTGATCTTGTCCTGGAGAATGATTCGAATGCAATTCGTGTCAAGGATATCGATCTTGAAAGGTTACAAGATATTATCGTGCCTGACTTGGAGAGGTTGATGGAGTCTCCACTCAACAATGAGGTTGAGGTCGAGGCATGCGCGGTGGAGATTAATAATCTCATTATTGAGCGTTCGAAAGAATGTTCAAGGTTGCGTAAGAATAAGGGGTACAAGTCCACTCCCTGGTGGACGAGCGAACTCAGTGAGAAGAGGAAGGAGTTACGAACGCTCAGGAGGAGGTTCCAAAGAACCAGGGACCATGCAGCCCGGGAGGCGCTAAAGGTCGAGTACCGTCGTGAGTCAAAAAGCTATAAAGCACTTATAGCGGACTCAAAGCTTAAGTCCTGGCAGGATTTCTGCACTAGGGTTTCAAGGGAGGATCCTTTCTCCCTACCCTATAAGTTGGCCACAAAGAAGGTCAAATGTAAGAATGCATTAAATTGCATCAAGAAACCGAATGGTTCTTTGACCTCAGGTATTGAGGAGACGTGGTCTACTCTGATGGATACTCTTTTTAAAGAGGACTCCTTAAATGATGATGAGGAGGTTCATACGACAATAAGGGAGTCATTGCACGAAGACTTCATGAGTCAGAATGATGAGCCATTTACGAGTGATGAGGTCTTGGAGACTATCAACTCTTTTAAGAAGGGCAAGGCTCCTGGTGAGGATGGTATCACTATCGAGCTCTTCAAGATATTTTTCTTAGCTTGCCCAGCGTTGTTTGTCAGGCTTTTCAACACTTGCCTCAGTATGGGATACTTCCCAAAACTTTGGAAGGTTGCTAAGTTAGTTTTTCTTTATAAAGAAGGCAGAGACAGGCAGGACGCTAAGGCCTACAGGCCAATCTCGCTTCTTCCGGTGGTAGGGAAGGTGCTTGATAAGCTGTTGTCAAGAAGGTTGTATTACTTTCTCCACAGCAACAAATTGCTTAGCGATAAGCAATTTGGGTTTAGACATAGTCGATCCACGACTCACTGTCTAACCAATATGGTGAACCAAATCAGGGATAACAAAGAAAATAATTGTCACACCAGTCTGATATCTCTAGATATCGAGGGTGCTTTTGACAATGTGTGGATTCCAGGAATTCTACACGGTTTAAGGAACTTTAAGTGTCCGAAGAACATATATGAGACATATGTTAACTATCTAAAGGATAGAGTTGCAGTGGTGAGGGCAGGTAGTACCTGTGTACGGAGAGTACTGACCCGCGGCTGCCCTCAGGGTTCATGCAGTGGACCTCTGCTATTCAATGTGGTTATGGATAGCGCACTGAGGATTGAGTATCCAGAGGATTCTCTAATCCAAGCCTTCGCGGATGACTTGCAGTCATTATTTTGGGGCACGTCCAGGCGTGCTCTCGAAACCACGGGTAAGGTGATCGTGGATAAATTGACTAAGTGGAGCCAAGTCTATAAGCTGAGTTTTTCCATTAAAAAGTCGGCGGCTATCACCTTCGCCGCAAAATCCATAATGAAAAGGCTCCCAATCTATAAGATGGGAGCCGTCAACATTGCAAATGTTGACAAGTTGAAAGTTGTCGGTGTCACCATCGACAGCAAGCTTTCCTTTCTTCCTCATCTCGAGGAAGTAAGTGTCCGGGTGACGAAGCTGGTGCAAAGCATTGCTTGTTTTGCAAAGGTTGAGTAGGGCCTCGACCATAAAGCGTTAAGGACTATCTACAATGGGTGTATTGTGAGAGTAGTGGCTTACGCTTGCGGTGCTTGGTGGAAGAGCACGCAAAATAGTGTGATGGTGAGGAAGTTGAGCTCAATTCAGAGAATTGCGGCCCTTCGTATTACTTGTGCTTACCGGACTGTCTCGAGCGATGCGCTGCGGATCCTTGCTGGTATTCAACCGTTAGACCTGGTGGTGAGTCAGGAAGCTGCTGTGTTCAGGTCCTTTTCTTTTAGGGAAGACAGTAAGCATTGTGGGGTGGAGTTACGTGGTGGTAACTACCTCTACCCAGGCGACCCATGGGAGGACCACCCAGCGGTCAGTAGCAGTATAAACATCACAGAGCAACTACCCAATGGCAATGGGATAGAGGTGTTTACTGACGGTTCGTTATCCGGTCGGGGTGCCGGAGTGGCATTTGCTGTGTACAGAGATGGTGTGGAAGTGTACAATGAGGTCACTCGCATTAATGGTAAGGTGGATGCGTTTTCTCTTGAGCTGTTAGCAATACACGAGGGTATTTGCTGGTTAAGGACGCATGGTCAACGTCCTGGTGATGGTGCAACGGTTTTTACAGATTGTCTTTTTGCTATTAACGCATTAAGCAATCATAAAAACAATCATGGTTTATGCCATGATATCCGTAAGGTGTTAAAACGGATGGAGACTCAAGTCAACTTTACTTGGATAAAGTCGCACACTGGGTGTGTAGGGAATGAAAGGGCTGACTTTCTTGCAAAATCAGCAACCGATCTTCCCGAGGAGAAGGAGATGAAGCCAACTAAGTTGGTGATTAAAAGGTGGCTCAATGAGGTGACGACTCAAAGGTGGCAGGAGTCATGGGATGAGAGTGAGAAGGGAAAGGTAACTAAGAGGTACTTTCCTAAGGTCAATGGTAGCTTCAACACGAATTACTATTTGACGCAAATCCTAAGTGGACATGGTAAGTTCCCACTCTACCTGTTCAACTTGGGTCATATTGCATCGCCCAAATGCATATGCGGTGCTCTGGAAGCAGACTCAGAGCACTATGTTCGTAATTGTCCTAGAACGAACCATTTGTTAAGGAGACCAATCCGCGAGAATGGTCTCCACAATCTGGATAACGAAACGATCAACGATCTTGAACGCGTAATGCGTTATATCGTTGTGAATTTTGACGAACTCACGAGTGAGTCGTGAGTAGGAGATGCAGGTATACGGGTGTATACCGTTGTGTGTATGTGATTTAGGAAGCATTTCCTATCTTTGTATACAGGTCGACGGCTCGGCCGGGACAGATGATGAGTAACCCCTGTAATGCTTTGGCGGTGCACGGGGTATATAAATACAACAATCTGATGTAATATCGTCGTACGTTAATTTTCTTATCTCCAGGACAACGCCTTTAACATGGGTCCCTATGGTAGACCTTTGCTTATGGGGACCTTATGATAGGCTTACGCTTATATGTCCCAACTAGATATTTATAATTTTAAGTATTTTCAAATTTAACAAAGAGAAAATATTTCTACCAGGAAAGGAGTTTCGTAGGAATTAAAATTAAACTTAATTCTGTTAGTCAAGACGCGGTATTTAAAAAAAAATCCCTAGTTTGAACAATACGGTGGAAAGCTTAATAGAGAATTTTAGGAGAGCGTCGTTAAAGAAACTGCTCAAAAGAACGTCATTTAATTAGCGAAAAGAGCTAAGACTTATAAACAATTACGGTGGGGAAGGAGAATTACCAGGAGATGGGGATGGGTGGAAAGCCCTCTCGCCAGGCGCCACGGAATATCTACATTGTTTCTGTTGATGAGGAGAAAAGGAATCGTCATTATTTTACGGCGTCTTTGTGTTGCCGCTCCGAGTGCTGCTGGAGAGGAGGATGAGGATGAGGAGGAGGAGGAGGACGAGGAGGAGAAGGAGGAGAGAGAGAGTACGTCGAAGCCTAGCAGTAAAGCCCGCTTAGAAGGGTTGCCCGGATCGTAATTGTTATTTTACGTCAACTTCAAAAACGGACGCAGTTTCGTCGTCCATCTTTTAAGTGATCCGGAGATTGCCACGCGGAAGGAGAGGAGACAATGGACAACTAAAATTATTCAAAGTCGCCGTCTTTTCAATGGACTATGATATCATATATCTCTTACGAGACAAGTATCCATTTAGGATGTAGAAATGAAACGTGTTCTGGGCACTTTTCGATGGGAAACGGAGGAAGCATTCACCCAATCGTGGCTCGAAATTTACTCAGCCTGACGATGTAATACAGGGTGTTTCAAAAGTTATGCAAACATTTTACGGAGTTGTAGGGGGTAGGTTGAGAAGTATATCTGTTTTTTTCCCCATTTTCCTACGATGAGTGAAAAGAGCGCCAGAGAGCTTCAAAGTGTGGTCTACTAGCCCCTGGAAGTAGGCTGCGACAAGCGCAAAACCAAGCAGCGGGGAAACACATTTTCTTACTTTGTTCTTCCGTGTTTAATTAAACTCATTGCACATGCCTTATTTAATCATTTGTGTTTTGTTATTTATCTCAATTCCCACGTATTCACCGTACCCCTGAAATCGCATTTCCCCGATGCTTGGTTTTGCGCTCGTTGCAGCCTACTTCCAGGGGCTAGTAACCACAGTTTGAAGCTCTCTGGCGTTCTTTTCACTCATCGTAGGAAAATGGGGAAAAAAACAGACATACTTCTCAACTCACCCCCTATAACTCCTTCAAATTTTTGCATGACCTTTTGAAACACCCTGTATATAAAAATTACACTTTGAACTAATATTTACTTATTTATAAACCATGTACTTCCAATGAAATAGTTTTTGAAAATATTAGAGAGGTTAAGCAGAGCATTCTAGAAGTTTAAACACCAACGTCGGGATTCACGTGACCATTTGTACTTCGGAGTTGAAAACTCGGAACAACTCCTTCCGCGTTGAATTTGCAAGTTCTTTCCCCATTGGTTTAAGGGGTTTTCATCCGAGCTATTCGGTTTCCTCTTCCATAAAAACTTGTTGAGGTTAACGGTAATAGTTAGTGTAGGGAGCTGTTGGCTCGCGTGGCATGAAGGGCTTGCCACCACCCTCCTACGCATTGTAACCCGGCCAGCTGAATTAAAGGCTTCAAAAGTCGCTTGATGACTTAGGCCTAAGATGGTGCCTTGGGTATTAGCCTAGCTGATTATTATTATTATTATATTTAACAACTTCAAGACGACGTCATATTTCTGTAGAGCTTACGATATATTTATAGTTTTTAAATAAAAATAATGATAAATTTGATAATTATAATTTTCCAACTCAAAAAATCGAGACAGAGTTATGACATCACCTTGAAACTTAATAATCCCAAGAGGAATTTTATCTTTTTCGAGTTACCTGGTTTGGGAAATAAGGTAGCGAAACGCGAATTTGTTAATTTAAATTAATTTTTAGACAAACCGAATTTTTCGAGTTACCTGGTTTGGGAAATAAGGAAGCGAAACCCAAAATAAAAACAACAATTTTTCCCAAATAGTTTCTTGTGCACTTTTTAAATTTTCGTTGTCCCTAATTCTTGAACTAACAAGGAGACTACCCGAGGTGTTACACACCGATTTTGTTCAAACTCGGGGCATTGGTAGACTTTCATGTAACTTGAAAAATCCTAAAGGGATTTTATTCAATGGCCAATGGTTTTGCCATGGCAACGAAAAATGTTTTTGACAACTTAAAATGGAAATTTTCCCATTGAAAATAACATGGGATTCCAATTAAAATACCAAAATTATAAAAAAATTGATAAAAATTGGTCACATTTTTATCAATTTTTAAAAAAAAATTTCACAGGGAAATCGGTCAAAATCCCATGTTATTTTATGCTGTCAAAAACATTTTTCGTTGCCATGGCAAACCCGTTGCCCATTGAATAAAATCCCTTTAGGATTTTTCAAGTTACATGAAGGTCTACCAATCCCCCGAGTTTGAACCAAATCGATGTGTAACACCTCGGGTAGTCTCCTTGTAGGTATATTTTGGCTAATCTTTAAATTATATACTAAGTTATAGGACTTTATAGAACATTCTATAGGATTTACAGGATAATATAGAATAGGTTGAAAAATTTAGGATTTTAAAGGTATTATAGTTCGCGGTATAGGAAGATGAATACTTATCTCTAACAGCATATTATATACTTCTGATACATGGTTTCAAATGCGTTCATAGAATTAATACTACTTTTAAGACTAATCTTTTAATTAAAGGGGCTCCAAAGTTCGGTGGCAAAAAAAAAGAAAATTGAACATGCTTTTCATCCCCCCCCCAACCCCTCACTCGGCCTCCGTAAATTTCGGACTTTACTGACTTTACACACATTTTGCCACCGAACTTTGGAGCCCCTTTAAAACTTATTTTTACATAATTTGAAATTAAATCTTCCAAGAATGGAGTACTGTATAATAACCTAAATAAATGGTAGATGTCTTAATACGAATCCGGTTTCCGTAATTGCAAACATTACATCAGAGGCGTAGCTGATGGTCCGCATCCCCATAAAAATATTTAAAAGGGGCCATAGAGATTTTTTCGGGGGGGGGGCTCTGAGTTCTCAGCTACGCCACTGCCTGACACTTTGATAGGGGCCTCCAAATTTTAATCAAAAAGCCTCCTATATTTAGGTAATGGGTTAAAAAATTTCAAATTAATCGATTAAAATTTTTTTGGTTTATTTATACGATGGCAATTTAAGGGGGGGGGGGGGCTCCAAACTTGGTCCCTAAGGGGGCCTCCAAGGTCGGTGCCGCTACTGGATTTTCTTGAATAAAAATCAACTTTAGAAATTTTACAGGTGATTAGCCCAATTAGTCCGCGAGTAAAAAATATTTATTTTCCCGTCAAACGACGCAGACCGGGGAAAAAAAACTTAAACTAAATATTAAAATTTTCATCGCGTATTGAAAAGGCAAACGGGTCCTTAAATATTTCCAAGTAAGGAATGTAGACACCCTATCTATGACATTCCACACAACGGCACTTTCGAACAAACGAGAGAGTGTTGTAATTCGTGGCCGACGCGGGATTTCCCGAGTTTTAAATTTGAAATGACGCGATCCAAGATGATATAAATTCAAACGTCAGTATTGCACGTATGTAAAGCGCGCTGCTTTCGCCGTGAAGCGGAGAACGAAAGCTCGTACAAAATGCAGATGGAGAACGTTCGTGGCTGAAATCCCAAAAGTACGCCCTTTCACGCCCCCCAAACGCCGAAAAAGAACTCCACCTTTTGGGCCATTTATTTGAGAAAATCAGACACGATTGCAGCTACAATTCCCTCGTCTATAGAAAGAGAGAGTTGATGCTCGCGTGAGGTGGGGATACACAATTTACACGTGTATATACGTAGGATCAATTTCGGGGAGATTTATTTTAAGGAAATGCCGTGAAATATTTATTTTCCAGAGATTTCCGGAGGAAGAACTTTTTCTTTCGCCATCTTCCGCTCAGCCTCGAAGTTCTAGAGTCTAGACTATCGACGAAGAGGTATTCGTAGACTTACCACGGATAAGTTTCGACGTCGCGACGAACGCCAAGCGGACGTGGAAGGATCCGATCAAAATATTTGGAAAGTTATTTCTCAAACTTTTTAACTCGTAAATCTAACGCGCTATACGTTGACTACTCCAATATTTATCAACTATAGAGAAAGAACTTCCTATATAATAGCATCGTTTCGCCGGAGCCTACGTTCGCGATTGAAAAGTTGTTTCTATAAAATAAAATTAATAAAAAGTAAAAAAATTTAATAGGTGGTTTTTTTCCGCCTATCCGAGGACAAAAAGTGTAAACTTTTTACCCTAAAACGTTTTATTCGCCTGTTCTCGGGGTAAGATTCACCCTGTCCCGAATTTGGTTCGCTTGTTCCAGAGCTCTAAGGTTACACTTTTTACTCCTCCTCGAAAGGAGGTGTAGAGGGAGTGATCTAGCTTTGTCGTCTGCTTAAATTTCGTTTCACGAAAACATGAACATCTTCACATGTGGCATGCTTTTAATAACGAAAATTCAATTTAATGACTTTAAAAGTCGCTTGATGACTTAGGTCTAAGGTGGTGCCTTGGGTATTAGCCTAGCTGATTATTATTATTATTAAATAAATGAGAAAAATGAGCCACATATTGATGACCTCACCACCGGCCGCCATCTTAAAACAAAACTACGGCTGCTACGGCAAATAAATAACCTTTAACCTTAACTACTCTTACTCCAACTCGTTTTTTTCGTCAAGACAGAATTGGAGTAAAATGACGTCATAGGTCTGCGCTTTTTAACCCGCTAAAAAACTCAGAGCGAAAAAAAGCCACATAGAATGTTGCTCTTACGTCACAAGACACAGCTTTATTAGTATATTCTTCGCACGCGCGATTTGCACGCTCGCTAGAAAAACCTTTATTCCTCGCGACTGTAGCGCGCGCTCGTAGGCTTGTCAAAGTAAGAGACTGTGACGTAAGAGCAACATTTCAACAAGAAGGCCACGTTACTTTAAAACGAGTAGTCCCGTAGTACGTCTTAAAAAAGGTAATTTGGATAGAAATCGATATTTTTTCTTGTACGAAGTAATTGGTAGCGAGATTGTTGCTTTCCAAGTTGGCTTTTAAATAAACCCTTTTTCGCTATATTAACTTAAGCTACTTCATTAAGTGTAGTTCCTCAATTCCAATTTACAATTCTCTATTAACTTACGTGGAATTAATTTATTCTTTTGTCATTCGCAAAACTAATTTTCACTTAAAATTGTTTTGAAATTTTTAAACGTAATTGTTCATTATTTCGCTCAAACTCCTTAAGTAATGATTAATCTTAAGCATTAGGGGAATATTGGATCTGCACGTAAATGTCTATCATAGTACTAAAAGTATATAATATCTCGCTAAACCAGAGAAGTATCCAACTATACTACAAAAATGAAATGTGTACCTTCGCAAGCTTGAGGCAAGTTCCAAAATGCGCTTACTTATCCCATCATGTGGAGTGGCGAAGTGGTTAGCACTTTCGCCTCGCAGCGAGAGGAGCCGGATTCGATTCCAGCTTGTGCCACATAGGAGCAACAAACACACGGAGAACGCAGCTAGCCTTTAATCACACTAACGCAGTGTTGTGTACAAATTTCATTGGACGAACCTTTAAGCTGAACGTTTTACGGGTGGGGGGGGGGGAAGACAATTTCCGAATTTTCCCCTTCCGACGGCGGCAGGCGCTAAAGCGTCTAACCAATGAAAAATGTACGCGAGAAAATGCACGACTTTTGACGAGCTGCGTTCTCCTTGTGTGGGCAGTGCTGTGTTTGTTGCACCTAGGAGGATTCCTAGGTGCACTGGGTGAAAACTCGGAACAACTCCTTCTGCGTTGAGTTTGCAAGTACTCTCCTCACTGTTTAAAGGGGTTTTCCCCCAAGTTCTTCGGTTTCCCCTTTCCATAAAAACAATAATAGTTAGTGTAGGGAGCTGTTGGCTCGCGTGGCATGCTTGCCACCACCCTCCTACGCATTGTAACCCGGCCACCTGATTTAAAAGGCATTAAAAGTCGCTAGATGACTCGGGCCTAGGGTGGTGACTTGGGTATTATCATATGTAACATAATCACTCATAAGTATGCCATAAAAGCATTTTCTCTAATGAAACCTTGTTCACGGGATATGACGTAAATTACGTCACCTACAACTCCGTGACGAAATTCGCGTCATCAACTTTACTGATGGGAAACGGAAGTTAGTGAGAATTCCTCGCGCGTCTCTGGCTTGGCCCATGTCAAGTTTAGCTCGTGCCTCGCGATCACGTGATTTCATTTCCATGGTAACCTTTTCAATAGCGCAAGGATTATAAGAGTTTTTGCATTTTTGGGTCCGCTTAATGTATGTTCCGTGTGAAACAAAGTCTCATTGAATTTTTTCAATGGAAATGTTATACAGAGGCATACTTATGAGTAATTATGTTACATATGGTATTATCTTAGCTGATTATTATTATTATTATTAAAATATAACGCGTGTAATGAAGAAAAATGTAAAAATTTCCACAGTGTATTTCGTTATTTAAAAACCACAATTTGTCCAATATAATTGTTTGAGAAAATCACTGTATGATATATTTCGTCTAGTTTTTCCTTAGCAGCATAGGGAGTTGGTACTGTAAAATATGTACTATACGCTTCTGATAACAGCCATCGCCACACTGGAAAGGAAAACGATCAACAGAAAGGTGGAGCGCTAGAATATTACAAAGTTTATATTCCTAAACACCTCTTTTTAAAAATAACACGTAAATATAGAAACGATAGATGAAATATTGTTATATTGTTTAATGATATAAATAAATATAAGGGGGTAATGCGGGCTATGCTGGCCAATATAAGCCACTTAATTGAAAATATTTCATTTCCGGAATGGATAAAACGGGTCAAACTAGACAAATTTCGATCAATATCTGGAAAAGAGAGAAAAACCCGGAAGACGAAACACGAACTAACCTAAAAAGTGCCGACGAACATTTAATACTTATTACGTAAAGGAATAAAAAGATACAACAGGAGCGTCTTAAAGAGGGGTAACTCTAAAAGTCTTTCTTCCGCGAGAGGTAAAGACAGAATCTCTTAAAAACCGTGATAAAGTACGGATGCACCGAGCGCCGGCGACCTTCAAACGCGCGGATCCTGGCCACGCTTTAACGCCGAGGATAAGAGGATGGAAGGCGGTTCAGCGGGGTGCGAGGAGTCGCGGCAGCCGGCTGGAGAAAGGACTCGAGGAGGAGAGAGATTATTTATGAGTCGCGAGCTCAGCTGGCTGGCGGCGTTAAAGAAAAGGGTTCCAGACACAAATTTACACCAGCAGTGACACTGCCCGTTAAGGGTGAAGCCAAGGTCGGCGTTTCGGTCGGGCGCTGAAAACCGACCCTGGCGCGCGTCGGACGTCTGAACGTACCAGAATCGGTGGCGCCCATTTTGATCCCAGCTTCGACGGTTATATTTGATTTTGTTTTTATTCCAGCCAACATTCGGATAAGAGTAGTCTAGGAAAGAAAGGGTTATTTGACCTTTGCAAGTTCTTCTTTTGGCTAACGTAACGGGCTTAATTGATGGAACATCACAATTAAGCAATAATTAAGGAACTGTAATGGCATTAATTGATAACAGCTAGTTTTAAATTATTAAATATTATAATGGAATTAATTTGTTACGCGGTTTTGGTACTTTCTTGATTCTTTAAAATGAAAATCAAATCAATTTATTTTTTTTACTTAAATCGAATTTTATTAAATCTTAATTAAATTTAATTACTATTTCTCATTTTCGTTTGCTCAGATTGGCTTTGTATTGGAATTACTTTAGAACCTATTTTTTGTCATTTTTTAATCGTTCTTTGAAATGCATTATATCAAGGAATTTTTAAAACCTTAAATTTCAAATAATGATTCAAATCAGCCAATATTTTTGATTATATCTATACTTTTGTAAATGATTGTAGATTAGGTTAAAATGACGTAAAAATCCACGTCATCCGCACCCAGTGAAAGTTGGAATAAATTCAAGTTTTGGTCAAGCGACTGAAGATGATTTATTTATAAATTACGAGCACGCGCGTTCGATCTCTCGAGATTAGAATATTGATTCGCTCGAAGGGTATTTTTAAAAAAGCAAAGTATATCTTTGCTTGATTTAACTCCGAATAAAAAGGAAAAACAAATATCGTTCGCTTCCTTTAAAATATTCAAAATTATTTTCCGATATTTTCGTAGTCACGAAAGAGAATCATTAGATGGCGAATGTAACAATTCGTTCGGGTAAATATTTACCACAGTTATTTTAGAATAAAATATAATAGCTATAAAATGATATTCAATGTAACTAAAGATAATATAGTAAAATGGAAAACGATTCTTCCATTAAGGGGGAAGACTACTGTGCCCATTGTCTACTTTCGTGCTATTTCAAGCTGAACTCTTTTAATTTTGTATTTTAACTTATAAAACTAATAGTTATGTGTAGAACAGCCTCTTGGTTAGTGATTAAAATAATTTTGACGATTTTAATTTAAAAGTAATTAAATTATTACGTTTTAATTCGGGCCCCCGGAGCTAAACAAGTTGGGCAAGGGCCCAAACTACCCTTTAGTTAGGACCTTATATCTCGTTAACTATTAATATTATAATTATCAAAATTATTTTAAGCACTAGAGGAAGGTTCAGCCTAATAATAAAAATATAATTCAATTATTTAATTGTTAAAACAGAAACGTTCAGCTTGAACGAAAAAGAGGTTTTTACTGTATTCTTCCCCCTTAAGACCATAAAGGTTATCCGTTTACCACCGCGGGTCGTCCTTGGCGGAGGACGCACCCTAGATAAGGTGTCAAAGCGGGTGCCGGGCAAGGGTTAAAAAAGGATCGTGACTCCGGAAGAAAACCTTTGACAAGGGACGCGCCGTAAATCGGGAGGACCTCGCGCCTCCGAGCATCAGAGGCTGGCTCGAATAGAATAAACTTCACTCCTCCGTCCGCCTTTCTCCGAAATGTCCGATCAGGTGGTTTGGGCTGAAATGACTCGACAGGCGAGGGTGGCGGCGGATCAAATTTGGCGGCAATTATTACGGGCCAACTGCCAATAGCAACCGTCTGGGAATAATACAGAGAATGCACACCCCCTCCTAACCTCCGTTGGCGCCAAAAAACAAAAGGTGTTCCTCATTCCTGGAGACTTTTTGGCATTCACTGTCATTACCACATTTTTCACAGATTTGGGGAAAAGTGCCTTTTTTACATGTGTCCAAAAATGAGAAAAACACGTTGTATTTCATAATTGGAACAGAAAAAATATTTAAAATACATTTTGACGTGGTAAAAAATTGGCCTACTAACTGTAGAACTGAACACGGATTTTTTAATTTATTTGATTTAAAGGGCCACACCGGCGTTTGAATTTGACCTGTTTCACGCGCTATTTTTCAGAATAGGATTGGTCAAATTTGCTACCACGTGTTAATTTTGGGCCGAATTTTTCAAACGCCGGTGTGGCCCTTAAAGTCGGATTTTATATTTATTATTTTTGTATATTTTTAATTTTAAGTCTTTTATCAAACTTTTTCCTTGACAGCTTAATTAAAATAAAATTGATATTTATATTCATTCAATTTAATTACTACTCACAATTTAGTTCGCTGTAAATTGGCATTGCTTTATACAGCGCGTTTGAACATTTTCTTAAATACATTGAAGGATAATATCAGATTTAAATCGCGATTTAAATCAAATGATTTTATGAAATATTGATTTAAATCAAATGATTTTATGAAATATTGATTTAAATCAAATGATTTTATGAAATATTGATTTAAATCAAATGATTTTATGAAATATTGATTTAAATCAAATGATTTTATGAAATATTGATTTAAATCAAATGATTTTATGAAATATTGATTTAAATCAAATGATTTTATGAAATATTGATTTAAATCAAATGATTTTATGAAATATTGATTTAAATCAAATGATTTTATGAAATATTGATTTAAATAGCGATTCAAATCAAATGATTTTATTAGTTATTGATTTAAATCGCGATTCAAATCAAATGATTTTATTAGTTATTGATTTAAATCGCGATTCAAATCAAATGATTTTATTCTCCGTCAGTATAAATACATTCTTGACAAATTTAAATCCTTGAATAAAACAGGCGACAACTTTACCACAAATCTGTTCACCAAAATCTTTAAAAAAATAGTGAAAAGAGGTACTTTTTGCAAATAAAATTAGCGTAAAATAGGAACCAAATAGGGGCGAATGTAAAACAAAATGAAATCTTTATTTGAACTAAATTCCAAAACTGACCTGGTATTTATATATTTTTTAAATTTTACAAGCTAACAATTTTATAATGTTACCAAGCTTGTGGCGCTATCTTAAGTACAATGTTCGAACTATATTATCGTTAATCCTCAGATTTGACTATATTGTAAACAGTCCTCGAGCAGATGTATTAAAACATATTTTAAGCCTACGCGATGTTTTCCCTGCATTTCACGAAAATAGGGTAGTTTGCGGACCAAATCCTGATTTTAGGGTCGATTAGCGACCTTGAAGAAAAATAAGGACATTTTAGGGACCTCTTGGGAGCCCTGTGTTCAATATCATATTATTAAAAGTTTTATCGACTCCCGGAGAAGTTTCCAAGTTTATAATAATAATGAAGAAAACCTATTACCGAAAGGTTATATATTTATTTTCCGGTGAGAATAAAACGGCTTGGTTAAGGCGGGGGAAAAAGCCAGATCAGCGAAATCTCGAGAGGCGAGAACTTGAAAAACAACAGAAAGGGGGCGTTCGATAGCGAGCTAATCCTCTTAAGGAGACTAAAACGAACGCGTTTCTTTTTCCGCCAAAGCGGGTCTAGCCTACTAATCCCGACGGATTTACTTCGAGCCCAAATGTTTGATGTTTTATTTGTCGCACTATACCAATCACGCGCGACCAAATCAGTTTAAACCGTCTTATGGAATAGCAAACGCCGTCCTTCACAAAAATATTGGAAAATATTACGTCTAAAGTGTTGTTAATTTTCCGGAAAAATGAAATTCGGAAAAATTTCCAGAAAATGTTCCGCAAATTGGAAAAATAAAAACTTGAAACATAAATTACTTTTTAAGGGTTTTTAATTTTTTAAACTTTTTATCGAAATAAAATGTCTAATAACAGTAAACATACTACAAAACATTAATAGTGTTACAATGTTAATCAGTTTAAAGCTGGTCTAGAGGATTAGTTTTACTATTAGATTCGATAAAATTAGACGAAAATGCAAACAAAATTAGACTAATCATGGAATAATAAATATTTTTTTTCGGAAAAATACGGAAAATTTCCGGAAAAAAGGCCTCGGTCATTTTCCGGAAAATTTTCCCGACTTACAACACTACGTCTAATAAATATTTATGAAGAAAGAACGTAAGTTTAAAATTTAAATCTAGGTTATGGAATTGAATTTCGCAAATACTACGGATATTAGAATATATCCACTGCCACGTGACACGACGTCAACGATACTTTTCGCTACACCCAAAATGGCGGTCAGGGTCAAAGCTTGAACTCTAGGAATCGCAAAAAGATTACCAATATTTTTAATGATTTTTAGAGCAACTCGAGCTAATATTTGGTATGTATTATAAAGCTAGCATTGGCTATATTTTTATTTTATTAAAAGTCAAGAACAGATTTATTTTTTGGCAGCATTAGATCTAGACACGTATATCACATAGCGATCACATTGCGCCCTATTTTTCTCGCTTGCAAGAAAATTAGATGCTCAAGATGTATGGCCTTGACTGAAGCAGACTCAACGCGGGGGGGGGGAGGGGGTGGAGAGGATCGAACTTGGAGGGAGTCCCAGGGACCCGATGGCGGAGGAAAGGGGACCGCGAGATAGCCCCCAAAAGAAAATCCGCGGAGATTATCGACTGACGAAATCTTTGACCGAAACGAGCTTTCAGCGCGGTGCGTATCGTGGCTGTCGAGCCCGGGATGGAATTAGGGGGGGGGGGGGGGTCAGTCCCTTCGCTCGAGGGACAATCACGTCACGTCACTCTACGAAGAGCGAGTTTTCCCCTAAAAAGTGCAGAGCTGAAAAAAACAAGCTGTACGAAACGAAGGTTAACGCTAATCCTCGCTTAAACGCGTGACTACCCCTTTAAACCAGCGACGGCGAACCCTAAAATCGAGCTTCGTCATATCCGGATTAAGGAGAGATGCAAATTATATCTGGCGGGTCAAATTTGATTACAAATTTATATCTTAAAGCCCTAGGTTAATCCCCCTCCCTTACTAGTAAAAGGGTTCAAACATTTTTTTTGCATCGCCCTCGTAACCCCTCCATTGAAATCGATGGTCAGCTCACTCTCCAGGTCGAAGGATTAAATCAGGCATTGTAAGCCCTGCCAAAATTGCAGGGCTGGTGTACTTTTTAGCTTTTTTTAATAAAAATCAAATCAAACGATTATTTATATTTAAATCGGATTTTTTTAATTTTATTGAATTTATTGATTGTTATACAACTTATGTCTCTTTCATTGTATAATTAACGGATATTTTACTTTAATCAGTTAGCTAACCTTGAACTCAATGAAGTCTTAATTAAATTAAATTACTATTTAATATTTTAGTTTTCCCAGATTTTTTATTTATTTAAATTTTTTAAGAACCTATTTTTTATGTATTTTAATTTTTTAAGAACTTATTTTTTATGTATTTTAATTTTTTAAGAAACTATTTTTTGTATTTTAATTTTTTAAGAAACTATTTTTGTATTTTAATTTTTTAAGAACCTATTTTTTATGTATTTTAATTTATTAAGAGCTTATTTTTTATGTATTTTAATTTTTCAAGATCCTATTTTTATGTATTTTAATTTTTTAAGAACCTATTTTTTATGTATTTTAATTTTTTTAAGAGCTTATTTATATGTATTTTAATTTTTTTAAGAGCTTATTTATATGTATTTTAATTTTTTAAGAACCTATTTTTTGCCAATTTTTATTCCCCCATTGAAACACATTGTGTGATTTAAATCACGATTGAAATCAATTTGATTGAAATCAGCCGACCCTGCAAAACTGTCAGCAGTTTCAATGCCCTTGAGAACCGAGAAGTCCGAATTACGAGAAGACTGTCGCTAGGAGGATAACGAAGGGAAAATCAAAAAGATGTTTGATCCCTTTTTCGATACTGGGAGATGCATGACGTTTTCTAAAAACCATAGGCCTTAAAAATGCCTAATATTTTATCCAATTACAACGTACAAAATTCAAATCTATTCCGATTAGATCAAAATTATTTGAACCAAGTTACCAGGGGCGTAGGAACGTTCTAGAAGTTGGAGGGGGCAAAGAAACGAAAAGGGGTCTGGAGAATGGTTTTAAAGTTTTAATGGAGTGTAGCTTCTCCGAATGCATGTGTACTTTTTACTACTATGTAAATTGGCGGGAAACGATTGAAATTTAAACACAGTTGAGGTTTTATAAGCTTTATATGCTTTTTAAATTAGAATTTGAGACTTTTGAAGATCTCAACTGACCAAAAATTTGGAGGGGTCAATAACATGAGTTGCCCCTCCCTAGATTGCCCCCCCCCCGGTTACTACGCCCCTGCAAGTTACAGAATTCGGGCATTGGATCGTGTTATTTTCATAAGATCGAGAAGAGCCGGGTTCGATCCCAGCTTGTGGCACTGGGTGAAAACTCGGAACAACTCCTTCCGCGTTGAGTTTGCAAATTCTCTTCCCACTGATTAAGGGATTTTCCCCCGAGCTTTTCGGTTTCCCCTTCCATAAAAACTTGTTGAGGTTAACGGTAATAGTTAGTGTAGGGAGCTGTTGGCTCGCGTGGCTTGACACCATCCTCCTACGCATTGTAACCCGGCCACCCGAATTAATGGCTTCAAAAGTCGCTTGATGACTTAGGCCTAAGGTGGGGCCAAGGGTATTAGACTAGCTAGCTGATTATTATTATCGTTGATAAGAGTATATATAAATATATGTTCGCAAAAAGAAAAGTATAATATTCTGGATTATCTTAAAGATGAGGCATATCTGGACGTACTACTCCGGGACACCATTGTTTAGGAGGCTCTCGAGAATAAAACGAGCCAGCGAGTTCTCCGGGTCAGTGCCGCTGTGGGAATTCACAAATTCTACAAATTTAAATGATTTCGTAAAAGTGTTAGTATCCCTTTAAGGGTTTATTTTGTATAAATATTGTTTTTAGCCGAACTTGTTTTTGGGGACTTTTTTGTCGCAGTTAGAAGGGACAAACGTGAAGAAATGGACTCTCCTTTCCTTTCCAAGAAAACCCACGCGGAGGATTGCCCCGGGCCTAGAAAGAGAGAGTCGAGGCCAACAATAGACCAAGGAATTTCTGTATCACGTGATTTTAGCAGCAACGGTCAAAAAGAAAGGAAAGGGGAGAGTTCAAAATATAGAAACCAGAAGCTAACGGGAAACTCGTGAGAGTAGTAAGAACCAAAGACAAGTTCGGCGCTTATTTTCTCAATGTAATTTTTCATTAAACTATCTTTAACTTACCCAGAGTTTTACTTTCTAACACGTTCGAACCAAAGTCAAGTAAAATAACCTAAGGCATAAGAAGTTATTTTAGCCGCTGCTGAGGACGTCACCGCGGATGATTTTGTTGGCCTAAACGCCGTCGACGAGGGGCGGCGAATCAATACAATTTCGCCAAGGCTTCCAGGCTTCGTTAGAAGTAGGACTCGAATATACAAGCGAGGGGAGCTAGAGTGTACACTTAGGAAACTTAGGCGCGCGTAGAAACTCAGGGTCGTAAGGGCAGAAAAGCGAATCACGTGACGTCTGACTCTTTCCATCTTCGCGAATTCGATCTCCGAGCACGTGTCGGTCGGGGCTCCGAGATGTTTCGACGAGGTTTACAAAACCGAGTTTTTAGTAAAACGAAGTATATTTATTTCTCATACTCAGGGTTGGAATTTTTTTCTCTAAAACACTTTTAAAAATTACTTTTAATCTATTTTTTTTCGCTTGTGTTAATTCTTTTTAACTTTATTAACTAAAATTTAATTTAAGTTTAAAACATTAAAGGATCCATATTAACAAAACAATACTTTTTATTATCCGTGACTTTTCTGACTCTATTTAAAATCTTAGTTTAAAGTGTAAATGCTTTAGAAGACGTTTTAGTTTTAGTTTCGTTGTGTTTTTGTTAAGAAAATATACAATTCTTTGTGTTTTTGTTAAGAAAATATACAATTCTTTGTGTTTTTGTTAAGAAAATACACAATTCTTTGTGTTTTTGTTAAGAAAATATACAATTCTTTGTGTTTTTGTTAAGAAAATATACAATTCTTTGTGTTTTTGTTAAGAAAATATACAATTCTTTGTGTTTTTGTTAAGAAAATAATTGGGAATAATTTATAGTAAAAAGTCAAAGCAAACCCGCTTTTATAAGCCTCGTTTGAAAAGAGGGTATTTTCGTATTTATTTTAAAACTAGGTTCATTTCATGATAAACTAGCTAGAAATTCTTCCGTTTTGACAATTTAAACCAAACGACGTACGATAAAGCTTTAACCGAATGAGTCAAATTAAGAGCTTACTCGTATACGCCGAGCGAAGTTGACTTTTTCGCGCTAAGAGTGACCGGGTGTTCCCTCTTTAAAAGGCGTACTGACAAGCGACGTTGTCGGTAACGCTTCTCTTTAAACTGGAACGCTCATAATCTTACATATTCCGACCACGTTACGCTGAGGCGACCGTATGAAAACATCATCATGCAGTATAAAATGCCTCTAAACGAGGGACCAGGGACGCTTTCGGAATAGACGCGCTTACGTCGAACGTGTATAATTTAGTAGGAGCCAGCGAGCCCTGAAAAAGCGACGACGGGAAATCCCTTAAGATGTCCCTGCGGCCTATACAGTGTTGTTTTTAGCATAAAGCCCTTATTTTTCGGGTTCCGTCGATCCACCAGCTCTGACTGATGCCAGCCATAGAGAGAGCGACTGACGGAGCGAAGTACGGAGCTTCATTCTGCCATTTCTCCGTAAATAGCCTATAGCCAGGGATCAACGTCAAACGGGCGTGAAGGGAATTTATAAAACATACTTTTTGAGCGATGGAGATCTCTTTAGACTGTTATGGATGATGTTAGTTAGCAAATTTATGTTATATTTGCCTTTTTTTCACGAGATTATGAAAATGTGGACTTTGAGTTCTTGTATTTCACGGACTAATAATAAAAGTAGATTACAGCGTAATTTGCAAAGACTACTAAATTTAATAAAATACCTCGATCGTCGAACATTAGAAAAAATACAGATTTTGTTTATCTGACGAATTTTTCTTTAAATCGTAAACAACCAATTAAAGAATTTCTATTTTCAGAAGTGTACCTGATTTTTCCCGATGAATTTATTTAAAATTTAAGGCTTTTAAAGAAATCTAATATAATTGTAGGATTTCCAGTTAGTGTTCGGCAGTCGATTAATTTTTATCCATGAATAAAATAAGCTCGGCTATATTTAAATAATATTTATTTAAATAACCAATAGTTCAATAAAAATTGTAAAATATTTAAATAATCGAAAGTGATTAAGCCTATTATTTAAATAAAACAAACAATTATTTAAATAAATACCACTTTTATTCAAATAAATGCTTGGTTGAGTAAAAAACATAATTAAATAAGTTAAAATTATATTCTTTTTACCAACGTTTTTTAAATAAATCGGAAAATTTGTGGATAATGAATAAACAATTCCGAACACTATTTTCAGTAACGATTTCCGGTTCTGACTGGAGTGTAGGCGATTTGTAGAAATAAAAGTTCCTAAATTCCTTAAAATGAAAATTTATTTTTGGCATTAAATTTAAAACATGATGAACTCGCCCGCGAAAAGAGAGACCCTACTATCATCCTCTGAATTATTTATGAGCCGAAAATAAAAATGAAAAGAGGTTCGATAACGCGTAAACGATCCAAAAGGGGCGAGTTCGGCTTTCACGTAAGGCGTCGGTGCTAGACGGTTGGAATACTTCTACAGGCGGAAGTAGGTCAAAAATAGGTCAATATCGGCGGAGAGAACGAGCAGCCTAATTAAATATACGATACTTTAAATGTAGGTCAACCAGGGAATCGGATGTTGGATAAGGCACCAATTAGTGAGGGCTTAATATAAGCCCTTAAAATTCGAGTAGGAAAGAAACGCCATAATCGCCCTTAATGAGCGGAATTTTTTTGTTACCGCTAGAAATTAAATTTCGCGTAATTCGTTTAAATAGTAAATATCATTTTTCTGCCGCTTGAATTTACTTTATTTTTAAAAAAATTTATACTCTGCAAAGGGACTTCGCTTATTTTCCAATAATTATTACCGTGAAATTATGGAAATATGATTTAAAATAATAAAACTTTACAACGACTGATACTTTTATTATATTAAAAAAAAACCCACTTTGCGAGCTTTTGGGCCGGAGCCCATGTTCAAGCCTAGTCCTTACAAATTTCATTCAAAAAGAAAGTTTAATTATTTTAAATCAATCAAAACCATGGTAAACAAAAATCAACATATACGATTATGGAATTATGAAATATTGCAGTAAAGAGCGATACGCGAAGGATCAAAATTAGTTCTAAGACTATACTCAACAATATATTATATATATATATATATAATAAAAATATTATTATTATTCATTATTTAAAATCAACTAAACACTTTTTAAAGTCGAAATTTACACATTAAATTTAATTAAAATTAAAATATTTGTAAGAACCACATTTTATCGGAAACTACTTTTTAGGCCACCTGTAGAAAATTTCACTTTACGGTAGATTTCTATTAAAATCTACGATAGGTGCTAATACGTTCCACTAAAATTCCAACCTAGCTGAAAGAAGAAAATTATTTCCCCAAATTTTCCAAGAGGTAATATTCCCTTTAAAATAACGAAAGGCTAAAAAAAGGGCGAAAAATATTTAGAAATTGAAAATCGGTCCGTTATTTTATTATTATTCTTCAGAGTTTTTTTTAAATAAAAAGGGAAAAATCTTTCTTTTAAAAAAGTGAACTGAACAGAACAGAGAGGGAGAGAAAAGTGGGTCAAGAAAGTGGGGGAAAGAACGCCGGAATAAGAAACGCGGAATAACTTTTTTCTTCCGTGATTGGAATGTTGAAACAATGGGAAACTCCTTTTCGCGAAGATTAAGCAGACGTCTCGAACCACCCGACTGGCCCAGTAGGGGTACTCAAAAGAATACTTAGTATTTTATTTTATTTTTCTTTTAGGAGCAGCGTAGCGAAAGCGGTCGAATTCGGGGGGGGGAGGAGCCTTGATTTTGCCAAATCTATCCTAATTTTTGCGAGTCAGTAGAGGAAATGTTTTTCTAAATTTGTTTTGTATAAAAAATGGTTTCTACAAAAAAGCCCAAACCTGCAGTAACCCCCCCCCCCAAGGTACGTCCCTGTTTTTAAGGTATATATAAAAGATAATTGAATATCATATACATGAAAAATCATTCGACGTAGACCTTTAAACGGGACAAACGTAATCTCGATGTACGTTACAGAGTACCACGCAAAAACAGGGTTACCACAACCCAATTTCCCTGATATTTCCCAGAATTTTATTCTAGGATTTCTTTCTAAATTAAACAATCTTTTCACGAAGAGGTATATAGGGTAATTCATTTGATTAAGCTTAATTGGTTCTATTTTATTAAATATGTCAGAAGTAATAAAGTTAATCATTTAATAAGAAAAACTTATTAATGTAAATTTTTACTCTTTCTTAACTACTTATAAATAGGCCTATATATAAAGTAACATTGATTGGTTTAGCGCTCGTTGCAGCCTCAGGGTTCGTACAAAATTTCCGGAATAAAATTCCCGGACATTTCCAGGTTTTCCCTGATTAAATTGCCATTTTTGTAGAATAAATTTATGTTTTGAGGTAAAATCTTAAAAAGCGTTAATTATGTATTTTTAAGACATTTTTCAAAAATTTATTTTCCGAATTTATTTTTGGGGTCATTTTAAAATTCCCTTACTATTTCGGACCATTTTCAAATTCCCTGACTTTTCCAGGTTTTCCAGGTATTCCAGGTCGTGTACTAACCCTGAGCCTACTTCCAGGGGCTAGTAGGCCTCACTTTAAGTTCTCTGGCGCTTTTTTAACTCATCGTAGGAAAATGGGGAAAAACAGGCATACTTCTCAACTCACCCCCTACGACTCCGTGAAATGTTTGCATAACCTTTTGAAACACCCTGTATAATTATAAAAAACCAAAGTGTAGACCTAATTACTGATCTAGAGTTGGCAAATGTAAGCCAAAAACTCAAGGTTGGAGTAAAAGATCCAGAACTCAAATGAAACTATAATCCAGCCATCGGTAGACTTCGAACAGACAAGGCGTAATCTCCTTGGAACATTTGTAATAAGATAGCGTCTGATTGTTCAAGCCAATAGCGCACTCCGACTACGATCTATCCTGGCAAATCCCTCGGCATTCCCCCGTATTAGGAAGTAGGCCTTTTTGCGCGAGTCTATTTTGAAACGGAGCTCATTACGATTCCGCGAACGCGCGTATAAAGGCGGGGAGTCCGAAGAGAGATAATCTCATTGGAAAATGATCATCGTTCGGGAGGTGCTCGTCGCGAAACCCGGGGAACTACTTCTCGGGGCAGACGAAAACGAGACGTTTTCTAAATATAGAAAGCGATCCATAGGAGCTCTCCTCTTCCGTCCGCCCGCATCCCCTCTCGAGCCTCCTCGTCTCCATCCCGGGATCGAGATGACGCCGGGATGCTGACTGGACAGCGAAATGGAAGGCGCGCGAAGGGTACCAGTCTCCGAGTGATCGGTGTTGGTCGCGGGTGTCGGGTGACGGGCCGCCAAGGAGGCGTCTGGGGCCCTTAGAAACCAGGCCACCCGAAAGTTTTCAGACAAAGTAGACGAAATAGGGACTTCGCCGCTGCGAAAAAAGTCGACGCGTCGAAACTTTCGCGCGGAATTATGCGCGGATAATCCACGGCTCTACTTTATGGAGACAATTATTTTTAGAGAATCGCTCTCTCGTCTAGACACTAGACGATGTAAAAGGGTAGCCGATCGCGCAGGGGGGTTAGAGGTCACGAGCTATGGGGGGGGGGCGGTACCTTCCAGCAGCCCGTCCGGAGTTAGTTGCCAAGGCCCAGAATTTTGTTTAATTATAAGAAAACTCTCAAGACGGCTACCACCAGACTGCTTAATGCTAGGAATGGTCAAGTGCGATAAATTCCAGAAGCCCAGTTTTACGGCGGGGTTCACTGGCATCCGCAGACGGCCGATTTGGGGAAGCTAAACGTCCTTTCCATCGCGTACGGAGAAGTCCCAGACACGTACGTTTCTACGGAGATCATTTTTTAGAAGCCTTCAACGCCAGACTATAGTTACCAGCTAAACTATAAATTTAGCTTGTAAAATGCAAGGTTTCGTCTCGTATTTAGAAGTTTTATTGGTTCTCATACCAATGAAATATTAATTTCATATTCTTAATAATAATATTAATTTAATATTATTAATATTATATTAATATATTATATTATATTAATATTAAATTCATATTAATAATATTACATTATGTTATATTAATATTAAATTCATATTAATAATATTACATTATGTTATATTAATATTAAATTTATATTAATAATATTACATTATGTTATATTAATATTAAATTCATATTAATAATATTACATTAATATATTATATTAATATCAATTCCTTACAAATAATATTATATTAATATATTATATTAATATTAATTTCAGATTATTAATATTATATTAATATTAATTTCAGATTATTAATAATATATTAATATTAATTTCAGTTTACTAATAATATATTAATATTAATTTCAGTTTCCTAATAATATATTAATATTAATTTCAGTTTCCTAATAATATATTAATATTAATTTCAGATTAATAACAATATATTTATATTAATTTCATATTAATAATAATATATTAATATTAATTTCAAATGAATAATAGTATATTAATATTAATTTCAAATGAATAATATTATATTAATATTAATTTCAAATGAATACTATTATATTAATATTAATTTCAAATGAATAATATTATATTAATATTAATTTCAAATGAATACTATTATATTAATATTAATTTCAAATGAATACTATTATATTAATATTAATTTCAAATGAATAATATTATATTAATATTAATAATATTAATTTCAAATGAATAATATTATATTAATATTAATAATATTATATTAATGTATTATACTTATATTAATTAATATAATACCATAATTCGGAATTTTCCGATATTTTAAAGTTTTCAATCGTTGAAAGAGAAATTGTCTCCGGGTCGTTTCAATTTCAGCTTCCTCCTCGGCGACATCAATTCGAGGAAGCTTAAGAGAGAGAGAGAAAGTAATAGCGGCGGGGAACTTTACTTCCGGTCTACCCTTTGGAGCCCGTTAATTGCGTTACGTTGTCTGGCATTTTTATTTTTCTCAAAATCTATTTACTCCGTGTCTGCGGACGAAAACTATTAACTAGCCTTTCATCAAGATTAGTTGACATAAGGTTACGGGTATATCGTTGGAAGTCAATATTTCGCGTTTATACCATTAGAAACCTATCGCGCGCTGTCCTGAATGGCTTAAATGTATTCCAAATTTAACGAAATATTAAACGCAATATTATTAAGGGTTAGTTAAATAATATTTTTTATCAGCCGTAACTTTACATTTTGCAAAGTTGATAGTTATCATAGTTCCTTAAATTGCAGGGGATATTGATAAATAATTTGCTTTGGTCCCATTCGACCGAAATCCCATTCGTTCGAAAACGATTTAACATTGAGTCCCAATCGATCGAAAATACCCCAATTATGCGGTTTACAGCCCAATTTTGCACGTTTATATTATTTTTTATAGTACATCAAATTTCGTTTTTATGAGACGTTTTTTAAATAGGTTTACTTCTTATATAAATAAGTGTTGATAGTCTTATTGGAGCCAGTTAGCTAAAATGGAGAAAATAGCTCACAAAGGAGGGTTTTTGTACATTAAGAATGATTATTTGTTTCGCTTAAACAAAACGGTAAATAAATCTAGTTATTATTGTATTCTTGATATAAATAAAAAGTTCAAAGCATAAATTTATTTATAAAAGCGCGCCACCCTAGGGAAGTGAGAGACTAACCTAACCTAACCTAACCTTACCGTTAGTACACCTGTAGCAATTTTGTTTAGGTATAACGTTTTTTGCGTACCCTGCTATATCTCGGGGCAGAAGTAAAAAACAAAACAAAAGGTCCCAATGAACCGAATCCGCCTTTTGGGCTATATTTAGGAAACATATTGAATTCGGTCGAATGGGATTTCGATCGAATGGGAATATACCAAATAATTTACATATTTTCTTCATTAGTTATTATTAACTGAAGAAACAGCGAACGTTTATTCTACCTATAGCGTTAATAACTTTACAAAATATAATTCAATTACAAAATCGTTTTATCAAATTATTTGGCATAGATTTTTGCAGGATATTTTAAAACGTCAAGCTGATACTAAATTAACAGCAGGTTAATACCAGAGTTACCAGGGAAAAGCTTTGAAAATTTTATAGGAAAAATCGGAATTTTAGGGGCGAATTATAGGAAAATATAGGAAACTAAATAGGCAAATTATAGGAAAATATAGGGAACTAAATAGGCGAATTATAGGGAAATATAGGAAACTAAATAGGCTAATTATAAAATAGGTGAATTATAGGAAACTAAATAGGCTAAATATAAAATAGGTGAATTATAGGAAACTAAATAGGTTAAATATAAAATAGGTGAATTATAGGAAACTAAATAGGTTAAATATAAAATAGGTGAATTATAGGAAACTAAATAAGCTAAATATAAAATAGGTGAATTATAGGAAACTAAATAGGCTAAATATAAAATAGGTGAATTATAGGAAACTAAATAGGTTAAATATAAAATAGGTGAATTATAGGAAACTAAATAGGCTAAATATAAAATAGGTGAATTATAGGAAACTAAATAGGCTAAATATTAAATAGGTGAATTATAGGAAACTAAATAGGTGAAATATAAAATAGGTGAATTATAGGAAACTAAATAGGCTAAATATAAAATAGGTGAATTATAGGAAACTAAATAGGCTAAATATTAAATAGGTGAATTATAGGAAACTAAATAGGTTAAATATAAAATAGGTGAATTATAGGAAACTAAATAGGCTAAATATAAAATAGGTGAATTATAGGAAACTAAATAGGTTAAATATAAAATAGGTGAATTATAGGAAACTAAATAGGCTAAATATAAAATAGGTGAATTATAGGAAACTAAATAGGCTAAATATTAAATAGGTGAATTATAGGAAACTAAATAGGTTAAATATAAAATAGGTGAATTATAGGAAACTAAATAGGCTAAATATAAAATAGGTGAATTATAGGAAACTAAATAGTTTAAATATAAAATAGGTGAATTATAGGAAACTAAATAGGCTAAATATAAAATAGGTGAATTATAGGAAACTAAATAGGTTAAATATAAAATAGGTGAATTATAGGAAACTAAATAGGCTAAATATAAAATAGGTGAATTATAGGAAACTAAATAGGCTAAATATAAAATAGGTGAATTATAGGAAACTAAATAGGTTAAATATAAAATAGGTGAATTATAGGAAACTAAATAGGTTAAATATAAAATAGGTGAATTATAGGAAACTAAATAGGCTAAATATAAAATAGGTGAATTATAGGAAACTAAATAGGTTAAATATAAAATAGGTGAATTATAGGAAACTAAATAGGCTAAATATAAAATAGGTGAATTATAGGAAACTAAATAGGCTAAATATAAAATAGGTGAATTATAGGAAACTAAATAGGTTAAATATAAAATAGGTGAATTATAGGAAACTAAATAGGCTAAATATAAAATAGGTGAATTATAGGAAACTAAATAGGTTAAATATAAAATAGGTGAATTATAGGAAACTAAATAGGTTAAATATAAAATAGGTGAATTATAGGAAACTAAATAGGTTAAATATAAAATAGGTGAATTATAGGAAACTAAATAGGCTAAATATAAAATAGGTGAATTATAGGAAACTAAATAGGCTAAATATTAAATAGGTGAATTATAGGAAACTAAATAGGTTAAATATAAAATAGGTGAATTATAGGAAACTAAATAGGCTAAATATAAAATAGGTGAATTATAGGAAACTAAATAGGTTAAATATAAAATAGGTGAATTATAGGAAACTAAATAGGCTAAATATAAAATAGGTGAATTATAGGAAACTAAATAGGCTAAATATTAAATAGGTGAATTATAGGAAACTAAATAGGTTAAATATAAAATAGGTGAATTATAGGAAACTAAATAGGCTAAATATAAAATAGGTGAATTATAGGAAACTAAATAGGCTAAATATAAAATAGGTGAATTATAGGAAACTAAATAGGCAAAGAAAAATATGGGAAAAATAATCAGGTAATTATTGCATATCGGTATACTTTGACTCGTATCACCTAGAATATTGATAATGTTTTGTACACTGCTTTCTTGCATTATAATTGGATCACTTAGCGGATTTACAAAGCTCGTATATTTCAAGATTTTGTTCAAAAATGGCAGTATTTACGCTTCAACCATAAAATCTTCTTTAGAAGGATCATTAATATGTCAATCGATAGAAAAATTCAGATCCTAAATAGCCCAATATTCATTTTTCCAGGTAACTCGAAAATTTCGGATTCTCTAAAAATTAATTTAAATGAACGTGTTCGCGTTTCGCTACCTTATTTCCTAAACCATGTAACTCCAAATATTCGGTTTCTCTAAACATTAATTTAATTAAGGGGTTCGCGTTTCGCTACCTTATTTCCAAAACCAGATAACTCGAAAAATTAATTTTCGATAAAATTCCTCTTGGGATCATTTAATGTACAAGATGACTGAAAATTTGTTCAAATTTAAGAAATACGGCGAAGTGAAATATTCGACTCCGAAGTACAAACGGGAAAAGCAAACTTCTAGAATGCTCTGCTTAAGCATTCGGTTACTTTTGGTGGGACGCGGGTTTCAAGAAGCAGCGTGTGGGAGGTCCACTCCAATTAATCCATAAGTCACCGACGTTGCATTTTTTACGTCGAAAATAACGAAGCGCACTTGGGAGTCTTCGAGGCCGTTTTTCTCGTTTTTCGCGAAATTTATCCCCTAAAAATCGCTCGCTTTAGGGGTCGCTAATGTGATTCGCGGCCCGAAAATGGATTACGCGAAAGAGAGAGAAGACCCGCGCCAATACCGTTAAGGCCCTTTCCTCAATAGCCCGTCCTTCCAGTTCATTTCCTTCCACGACTAATATCTTCTAATTATTATTTCGATGCTAGCTTACACTCCTATACGATAAAAAAAGACTCGCGTCATATAGAATCTTTACGAACATTAACAGAAGTTTATAAAACTAGTGAAGTATTAATTTTTGCAATAAGAGCTAATTTCTTCACTAACTAACTAACTAACAAGGAGACTACCCGAGGTGTTTATCTCCGATTTGGTTCTAACTCGGGTGGTAAGTAAACCTTCGTGTAACTTGAAAATCCCTAAAAGGGTGGACAAGAATGGGCTTTCGTTTTGCCATGGAAACCAAAAATGTTTTTCACAACTTAAAAACTGATTACTCGTATTTACCCAATATATGTATATTTACTCATATTTACCAAAAATTGACGTATATTGGTCCAAATGTACCAGATTTAGCCATGATCTGGATTATGTATCTAATTGATGAACCTTTTTTAATTTTTTGAAAAATATTGTTCGACTTTCCCATGTTAATTTTCATAGAGAAAATCAGTTTTTAAGTTGTGAAAAAACATTTTTGGTTGCCATGGCAAAATGAAAGCCCATTCTTGTCCACCCTTTTAGGGATTTTCAAGTTTCATGAAGGTCTACTTACTACCCGAGTTTGAACCAAATTGGAGATAACCACCTCGGGTAGTCTCCTTGTAAGAACGTTTGGGAAGTTGGGGGAAATCAGTTTAAACTAGGAGGTCGGGGGGAGGGGGCGATAAGAAAAATATTTTAACCCAAAAAAGAGACCAGATTTAGTATTTTTTGCACTTGGAAATTTTATAGATGAACTTAAATTGATAATTAACATAAAAATAGAACAGATTTTATCAAGTTTCATGTCTGTTTTGAATGATACAACGCCCCCCCCCCCCGTTCCTACACCCCGGCGCGTATGGATACCCCGCAAACTCCGCCTTATGATGTAAAATATAAAAATTACAGCGCGTAGAAATACACACAATTTCTCGACGGACAGATCCCTTTGTTACAGGGTGTCCTAATAATCATGATTAAAAATTTAATCATTTTTTATCTTTGTACAGCCAAACCTTCAGATTTAATTTTAATCTAATCTAATCATGATTTAATGATACGAGGGTGTCCTAATAATCATTGGAGTGACCTGCCCCTCGCGGCATGAGGAACTACTCCTTCCGCGTTGAGTTTGTAAGTTCTCTCCCCACTGGCTTAAGGGGTTTCCCCCCCGAGTTCTTCGGTTTCCACTTTCCACAAAAATTTGTAGAGATTAAAGGTAATAGGTAGTGTAGGGGCCTGTTGGCTCGCGTGACACGAAGGGCTTGCCACTACCCTCCTTAGCATTGTAACCCGGCCACCTGTTTAAAGGCATTATAAGTCGCTAGATAACTTGGGCCTAGGGTGGTGCCAAGGGGATTAGCCTAGCTGATTGATGATTATTTCCCCTCTCATCTCGCACTATTTTTTCTTCCAAAACGTCGTTTGAAAAATCGAGCCAATAACATTAGAAATATAGGGAGATACACTTCTTCCATAAAGGTAATTCTATATACTTATGATGTTAACAATCGTATTTCAGTTTCTTATCATTGTTGGTGTAGTTTTAATAAATGGAAAGAATTTGACTTTCTTTTTACAACGATTTTTTTTTTAATTTAATCCCCAGGGTGGGTGAGAACGTCATGATAAAAGTGAACCGCGTAATTTCAAGTTGCCGCACTCTTGCGTACGGAAAAATATAAAATTTGGATTGTTGAATTTTCCATATGTATTCTTTTTGAGGGAGAATAAAGGATTTTTCATATAATTTCTTTTTGAGGGAGAATATAGGATTTTTCATATTATTTCTTTTTGAGGGAAAATATAGGATTTTTCATATAATTTCTTTTTGAGGGAGAATATAGGATTTTTCAAATAATTTCTTTTTGAGGGAAAATATAGGATTTTTCATATAATTTCTTTTTGAGGGAAAATATAGGATTTTCATATAATTTCTTTTTGAGGGAAAATATTGGATTTTTAATATAAATTATTTTTGAGGGAAAATATAGAATTCTTCTTATAAATTCTTTTCGAGGGAAAATATTACATTTTGAATTTTAGATTTTCCATTAAAAGATTTTCCCTCGAAATTTTTTAATTAAGATTTTAAATATTAGATTTTTCATTCAAATTTAATTCTAGAGAAAATTCATGCTTTAGAATTTTTATAAAAATATAGATATTTCATTCCCAGATTTTTCATTCAAATTTAATTCTAGAGAAAACTCATGCTTTAGAATTTTTATAAAAATTTAGATATTTCATTCCAAGAGTTTTCATTCAAATTTAATTCTAGAGAAAACTCATGCCTTAGAATTTTTATAAAAATATAGATATTTCATTCCAAGATTTTTCATTCAAATTTAATTCTAGAGAAAACTCATGCTTTAGAATTTTTATAAAAATTTCGATATTTCATTCCAAGAGTTTTCATTCAAATTTAATTCTAGAGAAAACTCATGCCTTAGAATTTTTATAAAAATATAGATATTTCATTCCAAGATTTTTCATTCAAATTTAATTCTAGAGAAAACTCATGCCTTAGAATTTTTATAAAAATATAGATATTTCATTCCAAGATTTTTCATTCAAATTTAATTCTAGAGAAAACTCATGCTTTAGAATTTTTATAAAAATTTCGATATTTCATTCCAAGAGTTTTCATTCAAATTTAATTCTAGAGAAAACTCATGCCTTAGAATTTTTATAAAAATATAGATATTTCATTCCAAGATTTTTCATTCAAATTTAATTCTAGAGAAAACTCATGCTTTAGAATTTTTATAAAAATTTAGATATTTCATTCCAAGAGTTTTCATTCAAATTTAATTCTAGAGAAAACTCATGCCTTAGAATTTTTATAAATATATAGATATTTCATTCCAAGATTTTTCATTCAAATTTAATTCTAGAGAAAACTCATGCCTTAGAATTTTTATAAAAATATAGATATTTCATTCCTAGAGTTTTCATTCAAATTTAATTCTAGAGAAAACTCATGCCTTAGAATTTTTATAAAAATATAGATATTTCATTCCAAGATTTTTCATTCAAATTTAATTCTAGAGAAAACTCATGCCTTAGAATTTTTATAAAAATATAGATATTTCATTCCAAGATTTTTCATTCAAATTTAATTCTAGAGAAAACTCATGCTTTAGAATTTTTATAAAAATTTCGATATTTCATTCCAAGAGTTTTCATTCAAATTTAATTCTAGAGAAAACTCATGCCTTAGAATTTTTATAAAAATATAGATATTTCATTCCAAGATTTTTCATTCAAATTTAATTCTAGAGAAAACTCATGCTTTAGAATTTTTATAAAAATTTAGATATTTCATTCCAAGAGTTTTCATTCAAATTTAATTCTAGAGAAAACTCATGCCTTAGAATTTTTATAAAAATATAGATATTTCATTCCAAGATTTTTCATTCAAATTTAATTCTAGAGAAAACTCATGCCTTAGAATTTTTATAAAAATATAGATATTTCATTCCTAGAGTTTTCATTCAAATTTAATTCTAGAGAAAACTCATGCCTTAGAATTTTTATAAAAATATAGATATTTCATTCCAAGATTTTTCATTCAAATTTAATTCTAGAGAAAACTCATGCCTTAGAATTTTTATAAAAATATAGATATTTCATTCCTAGAGTTTTCATTCAAATTTAATTCTAGAGAAAACTCATGCCTTAGAATTTTTATAAAAATATAGATATTTCATTCCAAGATTTTTCATTCAAATTTAATTCTAGAGAAAACTCATGCCTTAGAATTTTTATAAAAATATAGATATTTCATTCCTAGAGTTTTCATTCAAATTTAATTCTAGAGAAAACTCATGCCTTAGAATTTTTATAAAAATATAGATATTTCATTCCAAGATTTTTCATTCAAATTTAATTCTAGAGAAAACTCATGCTTTAGAATTTTTATAAAAATTTCGATATTTCATTCCAAGAGTTTTCATTCAAATTTAATTCTAGAGAAAACTCATGCCTTAGAATTTTTATAAAAATATAGATATTTCATTCCAAGATTTTTCATTCAAATTTAATTCTAGAGAAAACTCATGCCTTAGAATTTTTATAAAAATATAGATATTTCATTCCTAGAGTTTTCATTCAAATTTAATTCTAGAGAAAACTCATGCCTTAGAATTTTTATAAAAATATAGATATTTCATTCCAAGATTTTTCATTCAAATTTAATTCTAGAGAAAACTCATGCTTTAGAATTTTTATAAAAATTTCGATATTTCATTCCAAGAGTTTTCATTCAAATTTAATTCTAGAGAAAACTCATGCCTTAGAATTTTTATAAAAATATAGATATTTCATTCCAAGATTTTTCATTCAAATTTAATTCTAGAGAAAACTCATGCCTTAGAATTTTTATAAAAATATAGATATTTCATTCCTAGAGTTTTCATTCAAATTTAATTCTAGAGAAAACTCATGCCTTAGAATTTTTATAAAAATATAGATATTTCATTCCAAGATTTTTCATTCAAATTTAATTCTAGAGAAAACTCATGCCTTAGAATTTTTATAAAAATATAGATATTTCATTCCAAGATTTTTCATTCAAATTTAATTCTAGAGAAAACTCATGCCTTAGAATTTTTATAAAAATATTGATATTTCATTCCTAGAGTTTTCATTCAAATTTAATTCTAGAGAAAACTCATGCCTTAGAATTTTTATAAAAATATAGATATTTCATTCCAAGATTTTTCATTCAAATTTAATTCTAGAGAAAACTCATGCCTTAGAATTTTTATAAAAATATAGATATTTCATTCCTAGAGTTTTCATTCAAATTTAATTCTAGAGAAAACTCATGCCTTAGAATTTTTATAAAAATATAGATATTTCATTCCAAGATTTTTCATTCAAATTTAATTCTAGAGAAAACTCATGCTTTAGAATTTTTATAAAAATTTAGATATTTCATTCCAAGAGTTTTCATTCAAATTTAATTCTAGAGAAAACTCATGCCTTAGAATTTTTATAAAAATATAGATATTTCATTCCAAGATTTTTCATTCAAATTTAATTCTAGAGAAAACTCATGCTTTAGAATTTTTATAAAAATTTCGATATTTCATTCCAAGAGTTTTCATTCAAATTTAATTCTAGAGAAAACTCATGCCTTAGAATTTTTATAAAAATATAGATATTTCATTCCAAGATTTTTCATTCAAATTTAATTCTAGAGAAAACTCATGCTTTAGAATTTTTATAAAAATTTCGATATTTCATTCCAAGAGTTTTCATTCAAATTTAATTCTAGAGAAAACTCATGCCTTAGAATTTTTATAAAAATTTCGATATTTCATTCCAAGAGTTTTCATTCAAATTTAATTCTAGAGAAAACTCATGCCTTAGAATTTTTATAAAAATATAGATATTTCATTCCAAGATTTTTCATTCAAATTTAATTCTAGAGAAAACTCATGCTTTAGAATTTTTATAAAAATTTCGATATTTCATTCCAAGAGTTTTCATTCAAATTTAATTCTAGAGAAAACTCATGCCTTAGAATTTTTATAAAAATATAGATATTTCATTCCAAGATTTTTCATTCAAATTTAATTCTAGAGAAAACTCATGCCTTAGAATTTTTATAAAAATATAGATATTTCATTCCAAGATTTTTCATTCAAATTTAATTCTAGAGAAAACTCATGCTTTAGAATTTTTATAAAAATTTCGATATTTCATTCCAAGATTTTTCATTCAAATTTAATTCTAGAGAAAACTCATGCCTTAGAATTTTTATAAAAATTTAGATATTTCATTCCAAGAGTTTTCATTCAAATTTAATTCTAGAGAAAACTCATGCTTTAGAATTTTTATAAAAATTTAGATATTTCATTCCAAGAGTTTTCATATATAGTCCAGTCGAGGTAAAAACCAGAGGGACAGTTCACTTCGCTGATTAAGTTTGCACACTTGATCAATTAAATCTGATTAAATCTGATTAAATCGCGAATACGTTGATTAAATCGCGATTACGTTGATTAAATCGCGAATCCGTTGATTAAATCGCGATTACGTTGATTAAATCGCGAATCCGATGATTAAATCGCGATTACATTGATTAAATCGCGAATACGTTGATTAAATCACGATTACGTTGATCAAATCGCGATTACGTTGATTAAATCGCGATTACGTTGATTAAATCGCGAATACTTTGATTAAATCGCGATTACGTTGATTAAATCGCAAATACGTTGATTAAATCGCGATTACGTTGAATAAATCGCAAATACGTTGATTAAATCGCGATTACGTTGAATAAATCGCAAATACGTTGATTAAATCGCGATTACGTTGATTAAATCGCAAATACGTTGATTAAATCGCGATTACGTTGATTAAATCGCAAATACGTTGATTAAATCGCGATTACGTTGAATAAATCGCGATTACGTTGTTTAATGACGATTACGTTGTTTACTCTCGATTACGTTGATTAAATCACGATTAAAATTAAATATATTACTAAAAAATAGATCGTGATTAAATCTATTAAAAAGATTAAATCAAGATTAAAAGATTAAATCAAGATTAAAAAGATTAAATCAAGATTAAATCAAGATTAAAAAGATTAAATCAAGATTAAATCAAGATTAAAAAGATTAAATCAAGATTAAAAAGATTAAATCAAGATTAAAAAGATTAAATCAAGATTAAAAAGATTAAATCAAGATTAAAAAGATTAAATCAAGATTAAAAGGATTAAATCAATGTTAAAAAGATTAAATCAACATTAAAAAGATTAAATCAAGATTAAAAAGATTAAATCAAGATTAAAAATAGTAAATCAAGATTAAAAAGATTAAATCAAGATTAAAAAGATTAAACCAATATTAAAAAGATTAAATCAATGTTAAAAAGATTAAATCAACATTAAACAGATTAAATCAAGGTTAAAAAGATTAAATCAATGTTAAAAAGATTAAATCAATGTTAAAAAGATTAAATCAACATTAAACAGATTAAATCAAGATTAAAAAGATTAAATCAAGATTAAAAAGATTAAACCAATATTAAAAAGATTAAATCAATGTTAAAAAGATTAAATCAACATTAAACAGATTAAATCAAGGTTAAAAAGATTAAATCAATGTTAAAAAGATTAAATCAACATTAAACAGATTAAATCAAGGTTAAAAAGATTAAATCAAAATTAAAAAGATTAAATAAAAATTAAAAAGATTAAATAAAAATTAAAAAGATTAATAATATTAATTCGAATTAAAAATTTATTCGCGGTTAACACGATTTAAATGTGCACCCGAAAGAGGAGTGATCTTCCCCTCGTAAAAGAATTTAGAATTTTTAACCAAATTTTGTATATGACCAATCGTACGCTATTTTGACACCTACATAAATAACTTATAAATAGTATACAGGGTGTTTCAAAAGGTTATGCAAAAAATTTAAGGATTTGAGGGGAGTTAATTCAGAAGTATGCCTGTTTTTCCCCCATTTTCCTACGATGAGTTAAAAGAGTGCCAGAGAGCTTCAAAGTGTGGCCTACTAGCCCCTGGAAGTAGGCTGCGACAAGCGCCAAACCAAGCAGCGGGGAAACGCGAACATTAAGGTTTGGGTTCGTGTGATAGGTAAAAAAAGAACTTTGTAAACAAATCGAGGTAACCAGCGTAAAAAAGTAACTTAACAGTATGTAAAGTCCCTTCTGCATGAATGAATGAATATTTATTTTCCCTTTAAAATACAAATCCCTTTTATAACAGGGAGGAAACCATTTACTGGATTCGCGGGTCAAAAAACATAAAAACGAAATACGCTAGCACTTTAAATACAAATATAAAATGCGCCAAAAATAAAAACAAGGAAATTAAATAAAAAAATTGAAAAATTAAAAAAAAAAATTAAAAGGATGATATATACAACCAATATACTGACTATGTACAACCAACACAAACCAAAATGTCAAGAGATCAATTTGTCCTTTGTAACCGTAACCCAGTCCCCAAGCCCAGCAGAAAAGACACACAGTCGTCCGACTTATCCAACTGCTTGGTTTTGCGCTTGTTGCCGCCTACTTCCAGGGGCTAGTAGGCCACACTTTGAAACTCTCTGGCGCTCTTTTAACTCATCGTAGGAAAATGGGGAAAAACAGGCATACTTCTCAACTCCCCCTTACAACTCCTTCAAAGTTTTGCATAACCTTTTGAAACACCCTGTAGAAAAGTTCCCTCTCTAAATTATTTCAGTCGATTTAGTCATAAAGTAAACAAAGCATTAAAAGTGAGAGGTGAAAGACTGCGGGCATGGTCGCCGAGGCTGGAAATTTAATTTAAATCTTCTCACGCGCGAAAGGATTAAAGGCAAAAACGCCCCGTAATTCAACCCCGAAACGAGTCCCCCCCCCCCCCCCCCCCCCCCTTGGAGAGAAAGAGACGGAAGAGTACCAGCCCAGTTTCGGAATGAGGTCAATCTTGACCCAAAATTTTAAATTTCCGGCCCAGATTTTCGTTGAAATACGGTAAGCCTCTTACATCACGTTCCAAATATGAAACGCCGAAGGTACCCAATAAGGTATATACTGGCTCTGGAACTGAAAATGTACACTTTTTGCCCTAAATAAATCCATTAGCTTGGTCCGTTGTTGAGAATTTCTCCTCACCGTAAACTATTGGCCGAGGGCACTTGGGAGTCGCCTTATACTTTGTACTTCTAATTAAAAGATAGAGTAAAGAAGGTAATCGAAACTTCTCTTAGAGGTGGTTTCTTTTCGCCCGTTCTCGGACTAAAGGTGTACTCTTTTTACCTTAAAACGTTTTATTCACCTGCTCCGGGGAGGAGAATTACTCCGCCCCATAAACTATTCGCTTGTTCCGGAGTATTAAGGGCTACTCTTTTTACTCCTTCTGAAAAGGGGGTGTAAAGACAGTAAAACGGATTTTGACGTCTGCTAGCCAGAATTTATCCGCTGAAAAGCCCACAGGCAGCCATTTCGGAAAAACGTTTTTACTCCGACTCGAATTATTCGCCACCACAGAATCGGAGTAAAATGACGTCATAGCCTTACTCTCCTTACCCGTACTCCGAAATCCCGGAACAAGCGAAAAGAAACTACCTAATATTGGGTGAATAGTTACTTTTCGGTTGTACTGGTATTTCCGAGTAGGGTAAGGAGAGTAGCTATATGACGTCACTTTACTCCGATTCTGTGTGTAGAGAAATTATCCACCAGAACATGCAAATATTTTAATTTAAAAGGTGTACTCATTTTGTTCCAGAACAAGTGAAAAGTATTCACTTAATAGGCAAATTAGATAAGGTAAAACATATTTTGACTTGAAAATTAATATTTTTCCGAGATGAAATTAGTAAATAAATCGAGGTAAAACCGGTTGACAAATTTTATTAAACCCAAAAAGGGTATTTTTTAAACAGGTCTTTAAAATTAATAACGCTTATTAAATTCGGTAAAAAGTATAAAAATCATCAGATTACGCCGGTGTCTCACATTTCAAAATATTTAAACCTTTGCTTCTACATGAATAATAATAAAAAAAATATTTAAAGGCTATCCCTCGAAATCTGCTTTCAGCGAGTATAAAAGGACCCCTCCCAACGATACAGCTTTCAACGGCCAAAGACGTTTGCACTACACTGAGTCGGGCAAAATCAGCGCGAAAAACAAAACGAATACCAAGATAGTTCATTATTAAACTCCTTCTCTCTTAATTAAAGGCAGGAGTGGCCAATAATGTAATTTTTATTTAAATATGGGGTACGTTCAGCAGAGCTCATCAGACTCACCGATTACTAATCGGTGACATCGGTTTCCTACTGTACGCTTGGTCGCGTTTCCGGTTTTGACGTCACGATAGTCATCGGTTACTCACCGAAGTCATCGGCTGGAGGAGTCGGTTTTTCCGATGACTGACGTCATTTCTGACGTAAAACTACTTTAAAAGCTACGGCATTTTAAAAAACACCGATGACTGAATAAGAGCGTTCAGCAACTTACGACGTCATTATGACGAAAAAGCTCATCGGTTGAAAATATCAAATCCATCGGGTTTTTTTTCGTTGACTGCTGCTGAACGTAGCCATGGTCCCGGATATGGTCGCCAGATAGATTCTCGGGGGCCCACAAAGGTGTTTTTGGAGGCCCATCGCTTCCAGTATATCCCCCTCCCCCCGGCTTGGAAATTCAGTTAGAATGGCGAAATACTATGATAAAATTTTATCATCCTTTACAATGCAGCAGGCTTCATACAAACCTGGAGAACCTGGAAATATCAGTGAAACAGATTCTTTCCAAAAAAATCAGGGACATTTTAAATATTTAAAAAAAAACCTGGATATATCCGGGAAATTCGTTTGAGTCTGGAAACGAAAACCTACGGTGTTTTAGCACCTAGAAATATCAGGGAAATATCCAGGAGAAAACCTGGAAATATCATTTAAATTAATTTTCCAAATGTTGTATGAACCCTGAATGCAGTCCATAGGTGGTTCCTTTTAACTTAAAGGCCGACTACATATTTATTCGGTTTACTCTGTTTCTCACTGGTAGTCGGCTGCTTGCATAGCATACGTGTCTCGCAGCGAGCCAGCTTCCAGTGAAAGACAGAGTAAACCGAATAACTATGTAGTCGGCCTTTAACATTGCGAAATACTATGATATTGGTATACTATTTTTTTAATCTTTAGATAAAAGCACGGCTGACGTCGTAGTGCCAAGTCTCTAGTTACGATTCTATTAGAAAATTAGAAATTTGAGAAAAACTGTCTCATCAAAGCGCACAATAATTCTTGCACTCACATCAATGGTGCAAGTTATTTATTTTTTAGTAGAAGCAAAGAGAGTTTTCCGATTGTCGGTTTTGTAACGAAAGCGATTACCTACTTCCGGAACGTGACCTACGAAAAATCGGCCTCCTATAGTTCGTTACCATGGTAACTGTGGAGATAATGTTTTCGGAGTTCCGATAGGAATTGGGTAAACGCTGTTGACTACGCGCGAAGCCGTGATTTTCAATCTAGGGTACGAGGTCTATATTATCTTTTGTATAAGCATAAGTCTATAATATTGTTCCATAAGTTTGTAACTTTTTGGAATATTTTACTGAGAGCTAGTAACGGTGTGACGTCATCACAAGTGGAAAATCTCCCCCCTAGCGAGGTGCTGTTAAAGGCTACGTGTGACGCGTTAGCAAATGGACGCCGAACTGTGACGAAGCCCGTAATGCTGTCTGTCTTGTGAATAGCTCTCAGTAAAACTTTTGCTTGTGAAGGATAAGAAGTGTCACACTTAAGTAATAAACTTATACACTTATGGTATAAGTAAAAATGGCGTTTCTTACAGTTATAATTTAATGTTTTAATTTTAATGTAATAAAATAATATTATATAATATAATACAGTAATTTAATAAAAAAATAATATAATCTAATGTAATATAATATAATATATAATATAGTAATTTAAAAAATAATATAATATAATATAATATAGTAATTTAAAAAAATAATATAATATAATATAATATAATATAGTAATTTAATAAAAAATAATACTAGGACGTCACAAAACCCCAAAGGGTATTTTGACACAGACTTGAGCGGAGCGAGCGAGACGTGAAATAAAAGCATACAAGAAATAGTTATTAAATTGAGCAAACATATCACAGGACCAGCATTTTTTCCCCATAGCAGTCGTTGCTAAGGGAGCTACGCTCGCCCCGCTCAATAATATACTATAATATAGTAATTTAATAAAAAATAATATAATAAAATAAAATAATATAACAAAAATAATAAAATAATATATATTATAATATATTATGTAATAATATAATATAATATAATATAATATAATATAATATAATATAATATAATATAATATAATATAATATAATATAATAAAAATAATTCTATATAATATGGTATAATAATATGATATAATATGATATAATAATATATATAAAGATAATTAAATAATATTACATTAGATTCGATTCGATTTGGGCAATATTAGGCTTAATTTATCCGGCAACCCTGTTTTTAACTGGACGTTCCAGTAAAGAACTAAAGATTATCAAAAGCGCAACCCGGCTGGCGTGGGTTCGGGTTAGTCCGATACGAAGGTGTTCCTCGGTTGGTGCCCTTGGCTGCAAATGGGAGCCTTTCTCCCTTTCGCTGTGACCCACATCCGTAGCCCCGTTTTCTTCCCCAAATAATAATCATCATCATAACGACCGCTATAGTCGAATCAAAGTGTCACCGAACACCGCTCTCGAAAGCCGAAAGAAAAGGCTTTAATCCTTAATAACATTAACGAGACGCACGTACCATCTATAAGTACAAAAGGGTGGATGGGAAATTCCCCAGTTCCGCCTCCCCCGAACGTAACCCCCCCTCCCCCCAACGGGCACGGAATAAAAAAAGCGATCGCGGCGCCAAAGTCGGCATCCCAGACGGGTGGAGTCCCCAGAAATATTTTAATATAGCCTTGGAGGAAAGTGAAAATCTAGCAGCGCCAATGGATAAGTTATAAATGGCGTGGTCGGGTTTTCCGATTAAATTAATTAATTCTTCTCCGTCGCTATATCCATTCTGTTTGATACATTTCACTTTACAAGTAGATCGGTTTGAAGACAAAAATTTCCCTTTATTTTTGAGTTACTAGGTTTCGTACGTACAGTCGTACAAAGATTTCGAACCAAGGCTTAAATAGTTATCAACAATATAAAATTAGAATATATTTGAATAATAACAGACTTTGTATCGACGGTTAATAGTGGTGTTTTCAAAAATTTAAATCGTTTAAGGTTCTCCGTGATCAGATCATCCGCTCCGGAAATTATAATTTAAACATAACCAATCATTCTATTGATTTTAAACGAGAAGTTAAAGATCAAATTAAGGGAGAGTCTGAAACTTCCTCTTTAAGAACAGAGCGAAAAGAAGAATTCAATATCCATCACGATCGATGTTAAGTCTAAGAAAAAAAACCGCAATGAAGTTGTTTACTAACAGAAATATACGGCCAGATTGACCGATTAAAATTACTTGGTGTGAATAGTTTGATGATTATCTTATCTACGAGATAAAAAATCCCCTCTGCGCGCGCTCCCCTCTCACGTAGTGGTTTGTTCAGTTAACATAGTCTCGGATCTGCTCCGATCAAGTTTCTCGTGTTCCATTTACCGCTCTCGGAGCCAATTTTTGCGTGTTCCTTTTAGATATTTGGCAAAATGGCAGACGAAGACGCGAAAATTCCAATTACTAGCAGACGAAATACAACAAAACGCGGGAATATGTTCAAATTGACTAGTGAGCCCCCAGATTTCGATTAAATTTAGTAGTCAGAGCATTTATTTTAGTTGTCAAATCTGGTCTCAACGAAAATACTTTTTCGGCAAGGTTCGTAAAATCGTGCAGGCTTTTTCGGATAATTTCGTTGATCGTTACACTTTCATACACAATCGCCATCTGTGTTTGGTTTCTGTGATTAAAAAGCCGACGAATTTTCGAAGTACGCTCGAGCGTCAAGGTCCGTCGAGAAAAATATACCATTGTGTGCGAGCATGGGCCAAATAATGATAAATCCAGGACATGACTCTATGCGAAAAACCCGTCCAATAGCGCTAACACCCGACCACTATTGCCCCCTATTGGGAAAAACGCGCGATCGCGGACCTACGTCATTTTGGAGGCATATTTTTTAGGGGCAGTTTTCAAAAATAATACACGTGGTCGTCATCATTATTTGGCCCATGGTGCGAGCGAGCGCTATCGCCGCGGATTATTAGGGATCTCAATGCATTTTTAAAATTATTTACGTCTTGTTTATATAGTTCATTTAATAATTATCTTTAATTAAAACCTGGATCGCTTTACATCCTTTTAACATATTTATTTCGCCAAATTAGGCAATAAAAACGAGTTAGTGTATTTTTAATATCTTCATTCTAGAATGGAATGAAGTAGCTTTATTCGCAAAGGGCACGCGTACCGTTGGAGCTCATTTACGCGCGACGACTGCCAAAGAAGAAAAATTAGAATAAAATTGTCATCAAAGCGGCAATGCGCTGAAATTGAATGCGAAAGTTATGGTGGGGAAAAAGCGTTCAAAGGGGTAAATACTGGACGTCTCGCTCTAAGTGACAATGCTGGCAACAATCGCGCGCGGGAAAGCCACTGAAAAGCTGTTTTTATATACACGTATATGTATTATTGGAGCAAAAATGGAAGGCGCTTTGGCTGGGACGTCTGGCGCCAGGACTAACAGTGCGCGCCGCCCAAATGATTTTTCTGCCATTGTCCTTATAACGCGCCCCACCCGACTCTCCATTTTCTCGAGTTCTCTCTTAAAGTAGTCCTAAAATCCGTAATTAATGTTGTTTACTTTAAGCGAAGGCTTAAAAAATATTGCGTCGTATTACGGATGAAACGAAAAACAAAGTTTCGAAATATCCGCCATTTGGGAGAATTAATTCTCTAATAACCCTACATCGTCATATTGCGAAATTTTTCCCAATATGAAAAACACATTTCTTAGCCCTTAAATATGGCTTTCCATATTCTTATTAAAATATTAGCCCTTCTAAAAATAAATTTCTAAATTATAATAATTTACCGAAGCTGTAGGTAATATTTTAAAAACGAATATATTCGTGTAGAATGGGAAAATCCGTCAATGTACTACTCGTATAACCTGATCTATATTTTTGAATTTTATTTTTAAATTATTCCCAAGGGGTTTTTGTCGTTGCTATACGTCTGGTAACTTTTGTTTTCATATTTTATTCGCTTTAACGGCTTGAAAATCACGATTTAATGGAAGAAAATTAAACTAGGTCATTGCGTCTGAAATAAAAACTATAGTAGAAACGGCCTCGCGCTTGCAAAAGCAAGGACGTTTAGTCTAGAGTCAAAGAACGTTAAAAATTCACCGTTTAATAACGCCCAACTGAGCTATTTACAGAGACTGTAGCGCCATCTACATAGAACCAAGAGAACTTTAAATCACAATAACGGGCTGCTGCCATCTATGATCTATATAGCATTAAATGGATTTTTACCGCCATCTGTGAGCTACGTAATTAACTAAATTTAACCTTAAAATCCAAGATGGCTGGTGCATTGAAGAAAGTTTGTACATTTTCTTATTTTTATAATAATTAACCGATATTATCTTAATTTACATAATTTTTAGACTACGGGTCTGACTGGACTAAATGTTGCTAGAAACCCACATCATGTAGGAGCCTGATTTTATTTCAAAAAGCAAAGTTTATGAACTACCTCTAAGCCTTTACATTTGATATTTTTTTTTTTACCATCAGTCTCTTGAAGCAATATATAGGAAAATAATTGGATGTTTAAATCAAATGCCAGAATCAGCAGCGTATCGCAAACATACTCAATCTATTGTCATGCAAAGACTTGCAATCGTTAATTCGGTACACGTTTTTAATTTACATAACCACCATATAAATAGCTCTAAAATTGTTGTTTTTGTCTGCTAGGAGTCAGATGTTTCCCAATTGGAGAAAAAAATTAATTCTGGACAAGTTGAAGAACTAATTTTACAAGTAAACCACCCTTCACAAAGATTCTGAAAAATAGTACTTTCAACTTATCTTACAGGCTGAGAATGAGCTGATATTAGCAAGAAAAATGCTTTCGTGGAAGCCATGGGAACCACTGCTAAAAACACCTCCTAAGAACCAATGGAAATGGCCAATTTAATCATCTTAGTGTTAAAACTTATTGAATATTTTCATGCATAAATAATAGTCCACTGAGGAGAACCTGTATTTAAAATTACAATGTTGCTAATAATTCATATTAAAATATTTAAAGAGATAGCATAAGTTGATTTAACAAATGTTACATGAAGTTACAGTTTGATAAACATCTTAATGGAAAGTGTACTATTGTGTCGGAGATTAATCAGAATTTTAAAATTAAGTAATGAAATGCTTTTGACATTGTAGTTATCTCCCAACCAAAACTCTGCAGTACTTTTTGTAGCAACATATTGAGTGAAAAACCATAAAAAATAACAGCTTACAATATTGACCCGAAGATTGTTTAGCTACCAAAATTAAATGAATCCTTTCAAAATTTGTAGACTTTATCTTTGCCCCATAGTTGGGTAACAAATTGTTATAAGCAATCTGGGAGCCAAACAGTAAGTTCAACTCAATACACCAAAAATTTGCAGAAGTAATATTAGAGGTTATATTCCCTTTAAGCCAGTGCTAGGAAACTAGCAGAGGATTGAAATCTTATTGTGTGGAGCATTTATTTTCAACGCTAATGTCAATAAAGTCCAATAAAATGACATTGTTTCAACAACCCAGGAAATTGACTTTTACCCTAACGTCTAGGAATTTCCCCAACTTCACTATCATGAGCTGCTTAAATTTTTTATTGAAGCAAGATAAACCTAGTTTCTAAATATTAATGAAAAGTAATTTCAGTTAATTAGTTATCGAGTTACAGGCTTTAACAGAATCGCCACCGTTTTCCAAGATGGTGGACAATCCTACCCTATCCATAAGTGAAACTGAGGGAACATCGCGGTCATTCAGGTTTCTCGACCTAAAACATTTGTCAGAAGCTAAGAGCTGCGTTTTGGAAAGGCACCTTAAATACCTCGTTTAAAACGATAAACAACTGAAAATCTCACTTACACAGTATTCCTTGATAATTCATTTTGTATTAAAACTTTTTTGTTAGTACTTAAATACATAAGTCTAAACAAAACTACGTTACGAAAATTAAGGTGACAAAAACCGGGATTTGAGTCAAGTACTGAATATGAAAAAAAAACGGGAAAAGAAAACTATGGAAACTAGCAATTTTATTGGTTGAAAATTTGTCAGACCACTTACAAGGAGAGTACCCGAGGTGTTTGTTGCCGATTTTGTTCAAAGTTGGGCGTAATGTAGAAGACCTATATGAGATATGAAATTTCCCAAAAGGAGACGTTGCATTACCCATTCGATTTGCCATGGCAAACGAAAATGTTTTGGACCACTCTAAACAAAAATAATACTTTTTCCTTATTTTACCCAAAAATTGTTATAATTTAAGCCCAAAAATGTTCCAATTTACCAAAATTTATGAAATATACCTAAATGTGGTTAAAATAACCCATTTCGTGATTTTAAAATTAAAATGGAGATTTTCTTGTTTTAAGTGGTCAAAAACATTTTTGGTTGCCATTGCAAATCGAATGGGTAATGCAACGTCTCCTTTTGGGAAATTTCATATTTCATATAGGTCTATATTACGCCCGACTTTGAACAAAATCGGCAATAAACACCTCGGGTACTCTCCTTGTTAGTTGCGTTTTTCGAATTTTTGTCGGTCTTATGTCAGTTGGTTGGGAGAGTTTCGTTTGGCCGACTTCTCATTTGGCCGACCACAAAATACACGTTACGCCGACTGTCCATTTGGCCGACTGCACATTTGTCCGACTGAGAAGTCGGTCATATGGACAGTCGGCCAAATGGACTGCTCATTTGACCGACTGAACATTTGTCCGACTGTCCATTTGGCCGACTGAGAATTCGGCCAAATGGGCAGTCGGCCAAATGGACAGTGCATTAGACCGACTGCTCATTTTTCCGACTACTCATTTAGCCGACTGCTCGTTTGGCCGACTGCTCGTTTGGCCGACTGCTCGTTTGGCCGACTACTCGTTTGGCCGACTACTCATTTGGCCGACTACTCATTTGGCCGACTACTCATATGTCATTTAGACGATACTAGGTGCGTTTGGCTAGGTACTGTCCTCTAGGTCGCGTTTTAGAAGGCCCAGCTTGGTTATAAAGAACGGGGCTGGGGGGGCGCCGGTCCGGCCCCCCAGCGCTCGAGCGAAGCGAGTGCGCGGCGCCGTCAGGCGCCAATGCTTAGAATACATTGCCCGTTCTATAAGTCAACCTAACACTAAAGACATAGATAAGGACAGGCTATAGTATAAGAGTCAGTGAAATGAGCAGTCGGTCAAATGAGCAGTCGTTCAAATGAGCAGTCGGCCAAATGAGCAGTCGGTCAAATGAGTAGTCGGCCAAACGAGCAGTCGGCCAAACGAGCAGTCGGCCAAACGAGCAGTCGGTCAAACGAGCAGTCGGTCAAATGAGTAGTCGGACAAATGAGCAGTCGGTCAAACGAGCTGCTCATTTGGCCGACCAGAATTTCAGATAAAAGAGTAGTCGGCCTAATGAGTAGTCGGCCATATGGTCTGCTCATTTGGCCGACCGAAAAGTCGACCAAATGAGCTGTCGGCCAAATGGGCATTCGGACATATGAGCAGTCGGCCAAATGAAAAGTCGGTCAAATGAGGAGTCGGCCAAATGCGGAGTCGGCCAAATGCACCCCACCCAGTTGGTTTACGGCTATTTTTGGCTTTTTACACACATTCTCTTGGGATTTGTGTGTATTAGTTTCACGTTATGTGTCCGCCGCCGCCGGTGTTCGCATGATTTCTCGCGGTACGTTAGAGGTACAAAGACACATTATACGTCAATCGATTGGAAATATTAGCTGAAAACTATTCGTGAGTTCTGAACCGTTCAACCAGTCCCCATGCGCACTATTCGGCAAAAAAAATTCTAGAACTACCCAAATGCAAACTATTCGCAGACAAGAACCTCTTGTTGAACCGTTCGGAACCGTTCTAAATGGTACCTGCTCAAGAGCAAGTACTGGCCGGAACTCAAGGTTGAAATCTCTAAAATTCGTCTGCACATCGGGCTGCGTACGTCAAATCGTACGAATCACAACTATTCGTCCAAAAGTTCTGAACTATCCAGAACTTTTGCGTGACGTCACAGCTTAGTCCTAAGCCGTTCTCTTAACGGTTCAGAACTCACGAATAGTTTTCAGCTATTAACATTTGTGAGATGGGGCCCCCGGAAGTGGGACATTTGCTCATTTTAGTGATTTTTGGCGATTTTCGACTTTAAATCTACATTCTTTTTTTAAATTAAGACCTACTTGGTTGAAAATTAAATTTTTAGTTAGTACTGATCATTTCTGAACTACGTTTTCGGTTGCATTGAAAAAAATTAGTTTTACGTGAGATTTCTGACCAATTCGCGGGACCCCACAACCCGCGTACGCACTATGGTGATATTTGAATTTCGTACCAATAGACGCTTTAATAAATTATCCTCCAAGGAAATCGCCAAGAAGTAATATTTCCGACAGCCAGGACCTGCAAGTCACGGTTTATATAGTGCTTGTTAAAGTAATTGGAAATTTTTTCACCTTTACGGCAGCAACAAGCGTTCCCTTTTAACCACGTAGCTTTTTTGACATATTAAGGCTTGGCAAAAACCAAAGATTATATATACGCTTCGCTTACTAGACAGGCGTCTCCATACAAAAAAAACTGTTAACACTTTCGAAACATGGGAGAAGCCTTGAACCAGCCGTTAGAGGCGCCATTAGTAGCACTCTGAAAATTTTGACCAGTGTTTGTTATCGTATGCAAGTTGAGCCATTGAACACGCCTATCTATTTATAAATAGTCTTTGGCAAAAACACAATGTTCTGTAACTTCTGTTTACAGGTGAAAAGTTTCCATTATTTCAACCTAGGAGCAACAAACACAACACCCCACTCGTGGATTTTCTTGTGTACGTTTTTTATTGACTAGACGCTTTAGCGACTGCTGCCGTCGGAAGGGGAAAATATGGAAATTGTCTTCCCCCCGCCCGTAAAACGTTCAGCGTAAAGGCTCGTGACGCTCGTCCAATGAAATTCGTACACAACCCTTCGTTAGCGTGTTTAAAGGCTAGCTGCGTTCTCCTTGTGTTTGTTGCTCCTAGATTTCAACAAGCACTATATAAACAATAACTTGAGGGTCCTTGCTCTCGGAAATATTACTTCTTGGCTATTAAATTAAATTTCTTCGCCGGAAACAGTTACAAAAATTATATTAATAAAAGTACTAAAGACAAGGGCATCAAAGCATGGAATGACTTAAATAGTACTTTAAAATCCCTTCAAACTGTTAATAACTTTAAAAAGAGTTTAAGAGTGATATTAAAGGAAAATTACATGACTGCAGCCCCCTCTTTCCCACTGGGCACTCTGGGCACGTGCCCAGGGCCCCGCGATCGATAGGGGCCCCCTAGTTCTTGCCAGATCATCAAACGATAACTTATATTTATTACCGAAAAACAAATTTATTTCGAAAAAATCTATTCTAACAAAATAGTGCTCTGTCCAAGTCATAGGGGCCCCATCATCCTAATGTGCCCAGGGCCTCCAATAGGTTAAAGACGGCCCTGCATGACTGTTAAAATATGAACCTAGTCCCATATTACCTCTAATAGTCAACAGTTTGGGTTTTTTTTTAATTTGAACTTAAATAATTTTTATTTTATGATTTTAAACAAACGGACTATACACTCTTTTTCGGGGAATTTTCCTGGGATTATTAAGTTAATGTACAAGATGATTGAAAATTTGTTCGAATTTAAATTTAATATTTAAAATATATTTAATACATCGGGGGGATCGTGTGTACTTAAATGTCCGTGATATCTTGTTTATATTATTTTATCTTTGAAATGAAAACCAAATTTATAAAATACAATTTTCATATAAAAAAGACGTGCATTTATTGGTACAAAATGTATCATAAAAAAAGTGTTAATTTTGGATTTTTAAAAGCCGAAAAGAATTTATGATTATTCTGCGAAAAGAGATAAACCAATAATTAAAAACAATAAATTAGTTAAGATTATTTGATTTTGTATAACGATGGTTGTCCCGTGACTGTTTTCCCTGGATGTCCTGCTGCCAAATGCAGTCGGCAAGGTGTAAATGACCGTCCTCGCAGACCAGGAGTAAGGCGTAGTGTTGGTATGAATCGAAGATGGCGTGCTAATAATTGGAATCGGCGTTGATCCAGAATACAAACTAACCCTGTTAGTCTCCAACGGTGGCGGGGCAGTTGGACAACGATACGACATACTGAAATAGATAAAGGTCAACCATTTTTTTGGCTTTGCACGCCACTGTCACTGTCAATCTTGAAGAATACATACCTGAAAAACTTCATCCCGCATCGAGAAATGAAGTAGTTCATCGATGTTTCCAATAACTTGATCCCTTTATTTCCACACTGATGAATTAATAGATCGTCAGCGCATTGTCGATACTGACTGAAAGCGCTGTCAAATGAAGCACCATAGTTATGATTATTTAGTGAGTCGAAATGGGTCCTTCCTTCAATTGATCGTAGTCAATAGGACACTATTCTACCAACCCCGTACTATTGATTGGAAAAAATCTTTCGACAGTCACTGAAATGTTACTCACGCGTATAAAAAATGATTGTCCACGCGTCAACGGTCTCCTATCATCAATTCCAATACACAGTTCTCGAGTTTTAACTAACATTATTACCCGCCTTTACAATAGATATGACAGAACTTTGAGACCGTGGCGTAACAAAGGTCCCTGGAGCTCGCCCACGAAACTCGACTACCAAAGACTAAAGAGTCTTAAAGGGACTCTCAAGGGAAAGTTTAAAGTCCATTTAAAATACGTCATTCGGTCGCCGTTCATCGCATTTACAAATTTACACCCTGATGGCGTTTCAGTGACGAACTTCAATTTAAAGGGATTTAACTAAAGCATTTGTCTAGGCTGGCCGCCGAGTACTGTTCGGGTTACTTCAAACCCGACCCGACGGCAAGCCTACATTTTTCAATGTAATCTAAATTGTTATTTTCCTTACTATATTTTCGGAACTGTCCGACCTCGTAAATAACAATAAAAAAGTTGTCCGCGCGTTAACTTACCAGCAAATATGTTCGTCATTTGAAAAAGGATTGGTTACTTGTTGAATCATGGAACGGTAATAGTTACCGCATTCGTTGATCGAAACCCTCTTGAAACAATCAGAGTTTTCTAAATATTCTGAAAGAAAAAACTCGGCTTTAGTTACGCGGTCTTCATCATTCGGGTTGTAAATTTTCGTACCTTTTTGATACCTATCAGAGCTGCAAATGGCGTGAACCGTGTGTAAGGAGTTTTCCACCGCCATGTGAAATTTAGAGCGTTGATCCTCTGTCGAGCACTTGGCCATAAATTTTCGTACACAGTCAACGAAACGACTCCAAACTCTACAAGACATTCGTATAAAAATCACGACTTTGTTCCGCCAATGCAACTCCGTATAACTTATCCCAAAAACGGAGGATGGAGTGACACGGGCTTGAAACCGTATCGATTCTTACTTGCACATGACGTCAACATCCCGCATGGTGGTGGGAAACATGTACCGAGAATCGTCCAAGAAAGGTTGGACCATTCGGGTGCAATTGGACAGAGTTATTTCGCAGTCCAGACTGACCGAACCCCGCGTCGTGGCCGCAAAAGTGGCCAAAACCACTAGCAAACACCGCAAAAACGACATTTTAATTAAAGTTTGAGATTAGTATCCCATTTTCAACGAGTGAGAGACGCGTTATCACGATATTTCCCAAAGTTCCATTACGCTGTTTCTCATATACCAGCTAGTATTGGAATGCTAGAATGGAAAGGCGAAACGAACTACGGGAGAAACTTCTATTGTAATTATCAAATAGACCGAACGCAGGAAATCCACAAACCAACAAACAAATTTTTGAAACCGTACCTATTTTAAAAGTAGTAGCTGCGCGATCAACTAGGTTCATTCACAGCGAGATTCTGCGAAATTGTAACATACGGCGCTTACTTTCAAAATTTTATTACTACACACCAGCCTCTGGTCAATGCATTTAGGTCGTCAGAAATTAACGTTAACGTACCAAAAAAAGCCGTGCGGGTAATTTGTATGACAATTTATTAGGAAAAATTCAAATTATATCAATGTAGGGGAGTCGGAAAAATTTCACGGACGAAAAAAATTGTGAAGAAATTTCTCGATTCATTCTTTAAGATTACTCGAACGTATAAAGTGGCACTTTCTCTTTACAAATATAATAGACCGAAATCTTGTTCGGCGCTCTTCCATAAAGCACCGAGGAAAACGATATTCGCTCAATTATCCACTTTAAAAAGCCACCAAATCCCGTGAATTAGCCAGGAAAAAGGGGGTTTATCATAAATTTGCTGAAGCAACGGAAAAATCTTACCAATAGACGAAATCCAAATAGATCCAGGTAACATTATTCCGTGGTTTAACCCGCGAAACTTCCCTATTATTTGCTTGTCTCGGGTGTACAAAGTTTTGGTAAAAATATAACACGGTACATAGCAAAATATTAATTAGTATTATAACTACGTTATCAAGGTAAAGGGTACGACTTTCGGTTAGGGATGGAGGTACCAAGATGACCCGTAACAAAATGCGATTTCGGAATCAATCTTTTCTCGTCCAATTTGACCAAAATAATAAATTGGTTTACCTCGTTCCAAAAAAAAAGGCATCTTTTCATAGGTTAGCCACTATCATTCATTGTGCTTGAAGTACTAAAACGAGGAAGTAAGCACAAAAATCTCTGGGCGGTTCGATGTTTACTCAAAAGCCGCGAACAAAAAGAGCCGCGCGTATTATTGTACCTGTGGCATCTCGACATCCGCTTTCGAGCGTTTGTGACGCACTCGACTTCCGGAAATGCTATTTTCCAGGCAGTGTCTCTCCGTAAACGAAACGGAGACAGTCTTTGGGAATATAAACGCAAACGTTATGGAGAGCCAGAGGACGCCTAGCTTTTAAGCAAAACATCCACAAAAACTACGTTTAGGTTTTTTTTATTTAAGGTAAACGACACCTAAAGGAATTAAAAATTATTTGGCTTTTAAATTAAAAACCCTATTGTTTCAGAAAGGTTAAAAAGTCAAAAGTACGCGTCAAAAACTTAACAATTAACGCGACCATGAGAAAAAATAATAAAATTTACAATTTAAAATTGGTCTTTATTATTTTCTCAAGTGAATATTAAACATTTATAAATTTTGAGAACATAATATTATAACAATATTTTTTTAACTGCGTGTTATAAAATTTTCGGGAAATATATAAACTTAATGATTTTTTAGTACTAAAATTGATTATTATAAATATATTATAGTAACTCTTAAAATGCCATTTGAAGTTCATTGCAACCAGTTGCTTTAAAATGCTGTTAACCTTCAAGGTTTACGAAACAACACATACCAGTGACATGTGAAAATTTTGTTTTCATAATATTAAAAATAATTTGTAAATTAAAAATTTACTTCACAATATACTATTTCAAAAGCTCATAGACACTCATCTTGAATTTTGTAAATTACGTGTGGAATAAAAGTATAGTATTCTTATTAAGACTTGGGAATGGCATTAATGTATGTCAATGACACATTTTTACAATCAATTAACATAAGTCTATAACATCGTCTTTGACACTTCAAATTTTTTGCAAGCAATTTTTTTACTGAGATCTAGCTATTCACAACAGACTCTGTAAAGACCTTACTCGCCATTTTCGGTCCATTAATACAACCAAAAATCTATAAAGCCGCCACAACACCGTTTGAATTTTACTACTTTACCGAGTGGGCTCCGGATATGGGACTAAAAAATGCGAGAATAAGATTGGTCAGATCAGCTATCACGAGGTAGGGAAAGGGAGGAGCTTTTTGCTTTCACCCACCTTTTTCAAACGCCGGTGTGGCCCTTTAAAGAGGTTTGAATTTGACCTGTTTCACGCGCTAGTTTCCAGAATATGATTGGTCGTATCAGCTACCGCGTGCTAAATTTTGGTGAATTTTTCAATTTCAGTTTGGCCCTTTAACATTAATTTCATTCTGGGCAGCACCCAGTTCGTCTATTGGTTCTCTAAAGAAAAAACGCGCTGCTCGTTTTTGCGATGCATCAATTCGTCAAAAGCTAACAGTAAAACATTTTACAATAGAAACAAGGAACGTATTATAAACTTATGCCATTTTCACTCAAGACTACTTTCAAACTATAAACATTTATAGTCAAAATTATTACAAATAATTGTGAATTTTTTTCCCACTGACTAGAAATTACCAAGTGTGTAAAACAATCCTAGCTTTTCCTTAACTGCAAAACACTTGATACATTTTTTTAACCTACAGCAAAATATTATATGGTCTTTCGAAACTTCAAATCTTAAAAACCTACTACCCTAGTTTTGGTACGCTAAATGTACAAGAATATTTTTTTACAAAAATAAAAATTTTAATTGAATTTGCTTGACAGCAAAACGGTGTCATCTTCACGATATTCAATTCCTCCCAATTATTTTATCCAACAAATTAAAAAGTTCTTTGTTTTTAAGTACTTGAATTACCGTGCCTAGTTGAAAGAATACTTTGCAAGTGTCAGCTTAATAGCATTAATGCACAATTTGGTTAGGTATCCCTCAATTCATTTGATTCTTTTTTATTATTGCTTGGGTGAAGGGTGTTTTATTTTGCTTGACAACCACGAGAAGCTGCTTTGTATGGCATTTACCTAATAAGATCCGCTGGCTATTTCGCCTTTTGAATTGGATTTGTTTTTAAATTAGGAATCCAGATACAGTTCCGAAAACATAACACGCCCAGTACTGAAAGTTTGAACATGTTTAGTGCTCGTGATTTTGTTCGAAGGGCGAGAGAATCTCTCATTGGAGGGATAGTCGTCAGTTTGTGTTGCCATTTCTTTATAGCATTTAGGTCTAATGTTAAATCTATCATTATCATTAGTGCCGCAGGGAGTATCTTGTTGTTTCATCAAAGTTTCCACTTGACGCATCAAATCTTGTACCTTCTTTTCCTGAGCAATATAGAAGTTACATTTGTTAGATGAATTTGCAATTGCAATATATATGGGGCTGGTTTAGTTAGAAATATAATGATATTGAAACCCCAGTGGCTTACAATGACCTTCCATAAAAATTTGAAAAAAACGTACGGAATGGAGTGAATTATAATTATAAGTTTGTGGTCACAATTACATAACCTCAATTATTGAAGGTACAAAATCACGGTTCTATTATCATTCCCCAAAAAGAAATGTTTAGACAAAAACATTTACCAGAATGGCATTTTGAGAAGGAGGTGATATACTCGAAGGATTTTGCGAAGGATTTGAAAAATTTCCAGTACTAGTCGAGGGAGAATAACTTGATGCTAATAAAGAGTGCTCTGTAAAGGTAATAATGGAAGAAAGCTACAGAGTGTAGCGATAATTTTAAACCCATCCATACCTGAAGCGTTCATATAATTGACAATGTTATTGGTGGGATTATGTAGATAATGATGGTTCATAAAAGAACTTGAGTTATGAGGTGGGTGAGTAGAGTGAAGAGATGCCTTGGTTTGATAATGCGGATAAGAATTGACCATACCCGATGGTGTGGCACTCATAGAAAACATTCCCATAGGGAAGGTCTAAAAAAGTTCTTATAAGCTCTTTATGGAGATTTCAATTTGTAAATTCAAACAACTTACTTGCGAAGATATTCTAGACGTTTCAGTGTCTCCTTGGTTTGCAAAGTTGAACTGGCTAGCAAATCTAGATTGAGTACCGTAAGAAATGGGTTGATTTATCTGCAATGTCTTAGATTCCTGAGGGAATAGACTGCATGTACTAGGTGAAGGTGATTTTGATTTATCAAGGTCCGTTTGACTTTTTGAGCTCTCTAGTTTGTGAGACATAAACAAGGGGTCAGTCGATGATACTTTGCTCAACTGACTGTCACTACTATCCAAGTGTCTCTGTTCCATTTCTACGACCGATGCCCAATCAGTTGTCGACAAACTAGTTGAGCTAGTTAAGGCAGCTTCAACGTGATTCACACCTACAGCAACTTGTTTTTTAACAGTCAAATCTGGCTTTTTTCCTATCCATACTAATGTTGTTTTCCAGTTGCATTCATACAATCCATTCGCTTGATAAACAGCGTCAAAATGAACCCTCGCATTTTCCCCAAGTTCCAATAGAAAGTCTTTGATTTTACCACAGTTGATATACATTACATCCAATGAAGTAATCGATCGGTGCATATATCTCTCGCCAAATATTATAACAGCCATATCTTTAGTTTTAGCAGCTATTATACCAATCTGGTTTGTAACAGATTTTGGTACATCTCCATTGATTTGACCAGCCAATACAGATGATGAATAGAATGGTAATGCAATGGGTGACAAGCTTGAAACAGCACTCGAACTCTGGTTACTAATACCTATTTGTGGCCTTTTAGTAGAGAGTAAAGAATTTTCAGAATCCAGGCTGTTATTTTTAGAGTCTAAATCTTCCACGTAATCTCCTTCATCGTCATTTCTATCTGAAGCCGAATCGTAGGACTCTGAATCTGACATGAATATTTCATTTCCATCCTTGGTAGCGGAATGATCTAACCAAACGTGAGAGGCTTGCCATTTTATAGCAGAATCTTTTTGTTCAGACGGCACCGCATGAAATTTAACAAAATCTCCAATTTTAAAAACGTCTAATAACGAATTGACTTCCTTTTCATTTGGTATGACTACGTTATTCAGGTGAAAAAATACATTATCTCGAACTAGCGTATTTCTCGCTATGAAACCGTACTTGGGAAATAAATTATGAATTTTTCCACATCCTCTAATTTCTTTGGCATCCGATTCTTGCGATACATTACTAAAAACTTGAAAATATTCCGTACTTTCGGGGCGCCAAACTAAAGATGCTCTGTACTGAGCTTCGCAATTATCAGGACCTTTACGAGCATTTAGATATACTCCTTCGCCAATTTTCAAATGACCATCAGTGAAGGATTCCAATTTACCATTTTCAAATGATTGAAGATCAAAATAAACTGAAGCTTGTAAGCGTGGATTTTTTACTGTAATGAACCCATAAACTTGAAAAATTCTGTAAACCTTTCCCTTCATTTCCTTTAACTCAAAAGGTAGGTCATCTCTGGGGTGAGGTATCTCTATTGATCCCGCATCATTCGAATTCAAGACTCCAGGGCTCAAATTAATTTTGGATTTTGCATCCATAGAGGCCGCTTCATCTATTAGTTTCTGAATAGAAACACCCTCATCCGAAGAAATACTATCCAAACGATTGTAGCTAGTTTCTATAGCTATTTCCACATTTTCTCTTCTATCAAGCTTAAAGCTTTCTGGATGTTCTTTGATAAATTTTTTCAAACAACTTTTGGATGTGCCAAACTTGTTGCGCACGCGGGCCGGAACTGACGATAAATGTCCAGTGAGATTTTGTAGATTGAGTATACCATGTTTCTCCAAACGATCTTTTATGAAATTTATGTATTGCCGTTCTGGTGTTTCAGTTGGAGTCTCATCTTCACTCTTCTGAGACATTTAAGTGTACAACTTTTATAAATTAAATAATATTCGTGTTAGTAACTTACATTGAACAGAGTATTGAACTGTATAATAAATTAAGCTTGATCTAAAGGAAGCTTATCTTCAGGGGTCAGTAGACCTGTTTATCAGACAATTAATACTATCAGAGAAAAAAAGGGAATAATTACCTAGTAATTTCTTCGCTTCTAAATTATGGTAAATTCCAGATGGTACGTACGAAACATAACGTTGTCTTTTTAAACTTTGACGACCAAATATTATGAAACACGTATAATAATATCAAATGAACAATAAAAGAATGAGAAAAATACAAGGGCCTATGCCGTAAACAAACAATCAATACATACGTACGTTTGATTTTCTAAGCCGCTTCCCCTTCCTTTCGTGCAAAGAGAATCGCTACATAGCTTATATAGTCTTTGGAGAATACTTTAGTTTCCAGCGGGGTGTATCAAACTTTTATCCCCCAATTTTCAATACACGTCATCTCAGCAACATACAAAATATTTTACGGAACGCATTTTGAAAAATCAATGGATTGCAGCGTTCCTACGTTTTTATAATAACGTAGGCAACGATTGCAGTTATTAAAATTAACCGCTTCAAACGAACTCTGAAGAAATATTCTACGTTTGCGTTTTAACAAAACAACAAATTTAATGCTCAGTATATTAGAAAACAAGTTCATAAACAGAGCCTACTTTTAAATAAACATTATACAAGTACGATACATTTACATATTATGGTCTTTCTGGGTAATTGAAGATTCCACCAAAGAATGGGATTCCCGAAAACAAATCTATATTTTTATAAGACCACCCAATTAATAATCACTCTTTAAAAAAAAATTAAGTTTCTCAATTATGAAGTTTCAAAAATCAAGGACACTGTTCTTAGAACCTTTGTAAAAAAACTTTCAGCATGGATTAACTTCATAATTTGGTTGTTCATAATTAACTAAAACTACGTAATAAATCTGTACAATTACAAATTTAAAAGTTTAACAAATAATTTTTCTATTTATTCATTATATAATTTTAGAAGGGACTTCCAATAATCATATAATTTTAGCAGGGACTTCCAATAATCATATAATTTTAGCGGGGACTTCCAATAATCATATAATTTTAGCGGGGACTTCCAATAAAATAACTAAAAAAAAGTCCGGTAAATTTTATTATACTATAAAGCATATATGAGTAGTTGGTGTTAGCTCGCAGTTTGATTGTCTTTAGTGGAAGCCGAACGTTTAAGAGAGTCCAAATATTCTTGTTGCGACTCAGCTAAAACTCTAGCCAGCACATCAGTATCATCATAATCACTTAGACCTTAAAAATTTGCGTTTAAAAACATATAAGATAGATAATGAATTTCGGGGACTTTGAACTTTAAAACAGAGGCTTATCTAGTACTATACAAGAGATAAAAATACTTTTTGTTTTCTAAAAATCCAGATAAAAATTGTTCTAAGTGCTATTTAGTATTTACTTACCTCTACTTTTGATACCCTACAATTTATAGACTAGTTTAAAGAAAAAAATTATAAGTACCAAAAAGAGCTGGCGGGAGTTGATTAATAAAACTGGCAGTTTCTACTAGAGGAAAGTCGCCAAATTCAGTTGCAGTGCTACTAGATTGTTGGCCTATTTCCACGTACGAACTTTGGCTATTTGTCGTTGTGCCCGAGCACCCAGCTTTGGGACTTCCCACTAAGAAAACAAAAATTTTCAGAAATAAAATTAAAATCCTTTGTCTGTGTATGAAAAAAAGATATTACAAGAATCAGGAGTAAAATTTTTCTCTTCAGAAATTAACGGTTCAATTCGAGGACTACAAGTTGGAGTAATTGCTCTATTACGAGGCGAAACTCTGCCAACGCCTTGTGGGGAGACTCCACCTCCTAATGCTTCAGGAGCGGATGATATAGTAGCGCTTGAAGTTGCGGAAGTTGAACGAGTCTGCTTTACAAAGTTTTCCCGTATTAGTAACAAATGTTTCAAACATTTGAAATAATAAAATAACCTTCTTGCGCGCTCTAATTTCATTTTCTCTCAACCACTCTAAATAAGACTCTCTGGCTACTTGTTCTTCAATCGCTTCATTAGTGGCTTCCCAGTCTGTTGCCCTTTTCTTGTCCTCTAACATTGCCTGTAATAAAAATATTTCAGCAACGAAGGGTATAAGAACAAAAAGGCTTCAATTGTGGTCTCACTTGTTCTAATTCAATATCTTCTGAAGCCCGTATTGCATCTGTAACCATACTTTTCTCCGCTGCCTAAAAGTTTTTATATTTGGTAGAAAAATGCCAATTTTCATTAAAATTGAAGTGACATTTTACATGGATTATATTCACACCATTGGTATAATGTCTAAAGAAACGACATACCAATAGTGAGAAGTAATACCAGAAAAATGAAATGCAACTCTTACACCAGGTTTAAATGAAGGCAGCCCCAAACCAACTCCAACTGTGGCTTTGTAAGGGTCTACAATAGAGTTGTAATGAACATTTCTATGGTAGCTCAGCCGAATTGGTTCATTATCTGTCTTGTGAATTCCGTGGAATATATTAATTGGTTCTAAAATTCCATTTAGGATATTCGTTATTGTACTTTGTTAAGGTATGTACCATCTAGGAGCACAAACTCAACGAGAACACAGCTATCCTTTCAACACGCTAACGCAGTGTTATGTACAAATTTCATTGGACAAACCTTTACGTAGAACGTTTTACGGAGAGGGGGAAGACAAATTTGTTAATTTTCCCTTTCAGACGGCAGCACGCGCTAAAGCGTCTAACCAATGAAAACTGTACACAAGAAAATGCACGACTTTTGACGGGTTGCGGCCTCCTTGCGTGGGGTGCTGTGTTTGTTGCTCCTAGGTACCATAATTGTTACCCTAACCTGGGCTATAATGGTAAACCTCAATTGGGCGATTAAACATCTCAGATAATGCTTGCATTTCCACGTGATTTCCATGTATATGATCGCTCCTTTTTCTCTCAACATATTTTTCAAAATCCTCAGTGATGTATTGAGAATAATAGTCAGCATTTTTTTCCTATGCATTGCATTATATATTTTTTTTTATATTTTGCTTGACAAACTTAATGGGGATTATGAGACCTCGCATACATACCATATAGTCCATACATAATTTTCTAATAGAGGCATGCATTTCTTGATCTCCATAAATTTGATCAGCTAAAATGTTTAAATATAATTTGATTTATTTTTTTTTAAGAAAAATGGAAAACTAAAACTAACCGCTCCCTACTTTTATAAGATTAAAATAACTATTGGCCAATATCGTAATTTAACTGATTAGATACCGATTTTGAGAATTTACCGATATTGATTATTTAACCAATATTGGAGTCGGAAAATCGTTACTGATACCAAATCAATTATAAAACCTTGAAATAATCACAGACCTGCGGCCAGGTTGGTAAATATTATGGGGTAGCTGCACTACCTGCCTTATTTTTGAGAAAATAGGTTTACTAATACCGCTAATTGATTAATCAAGAAAATCTGGATATTGGTAACCGATACCGATATCACATCGGTTTCAGCTCATCATTAATTAAAATGCTTCTTTAAACTTTCCAAAGACATTGTAGGAAAGAGTATAGACCAAAAATATTATGGGCAAAGTTACATGGATTACAAAGAGCGATTGACTTAATCCCTATATAAAAAGTAATCCTACCAACTGCACGAAAAAGACAAGCACCATCTTCACCCATTGCTTTAATCGAAAAACCTTTTTTCCTCATCTTCTTTTCAAAACTTCTTTCTCTCTAAATTAAATTAGAAAAAGATGAGCCACGGGTAGTAGTTTCTAAACTGGTACAATATATATACATATATAACGGGGAACCACTTTAAATCAAATTAACTAATTACACTATTAAAAAAGAAGCATTTTTAGGCCTCAATCATTTATCAATTTTTACCACTTAAATACAATGGTAACCCAAAAAAAAGCAGTCCCCCCATGGTAAGCCCATGGAAATTTTTAGTTTCCTTTTCTTCAAAATAAAGTTCCAAGATTCAATTGCAATGTGATATTAAATAACATATTAACACTGCTGACTATTATTCTAGCTATATTCAAGACAATATTATATATATATCTTATCCAATTATTATGTTAACCTCATGAAATTTTACATTATACCTCTGCATAATCATCCTCAGTCCAGTTTTCCGTATTTTCTGTGGCACGATCATATTCATCACCACTATTATAACCAGTATGGTCTTCGTTATTTTCCGTTGAAACTTCATCATTAACTGCACTACTAGGTCTTTCATGGGCTGGACTATGTCCACCCTGCGTTGCAGCGGGGGCTGTTACTTGATAATTTTGTGAGCCATTATTTCGGTGACTGTGGCTATGGGACTTGCGAACATTTCTATGTGGTGAGGCACGATGCCTCCTTTTGGAATGACTAGGGCCATTTTCAACATTTTCATAGTCATCGAAAGAAGTACCAGAATTTGAATGTGCAGGTCTTTTGTTTTCTTCTCTGGATGTCGATAACACTGGCCAAACGGGAGGTGAATTTCTAGACGAGTAATTGTATCTTTCTCTGGATTCCTGGGCAATGGGTTGATGTCCTAATCGGTCGCCATGATAGGAGTGGGAATGAGGGTTAGGGTCTGAATTATCATTATCCGATTTTTGCTGGCTAGTTTTTTTCTTAGGCAAAATAGTCATTTTGAACACTCCGGAAACCAAAGGAGTATGTTAAAACAATCTAACCCCTTAAAAAAACGGTTAAACCACGCATCCAAATAAGACACGACAGCGCACGCACATTCCGCAAAACTTCAAAACATGGCGACTGAATAAATTATTTACGTCATCAAAACATGAGACCACCTGACGGGGGGAGGATGAACTGTTTACACCCCTAGGGAATTTTGACTCCGCTCCCTCCGCCTAATTCTACCAGACGAAAACTTGGACTTACGAAACAACGTGGTATTTGACTAAAAAATGTTGGCATTTTTTTTTTAAACGCCAACAACGAAAATTGAAATACGCTTTAGCATGCCAATTTGTTTTAAGAAATTGCTAACGAACCGTTCAACCGCGACCCTGCTGTTGATGGTTGCTGTTGTCCTCAGGCTAAAATATTTCTGAAGGTCATACTCTGGTTCATTCTGTAAAATACTAGTTTATTTTTTAAACCAAGTCAATAGAAAAAGATATATATACGGCTATTTTATTTTACTGTAGATAAATACGTACAGCATGTATTTATGTTGGGTACATTTTCGTGAAATTTACCCTCACTGCCCCAAATTTCAAACCTTGACCAAATAACACAAAAAAAACAAACGAGTAAAAGATCTGAAATTAAAGTTTTTTTTTTTAATTTAATACAGTTATATAAGTGAATGATATGGCGACTATAATCTAATGTCCAAAACCTGTACAGGGAGAATAAAATTCAGAATTTTTGTAAAAAAAAATCACAGGCCTTTAAAGTTAACATTCACAAAATATTATACAAAATAAAAAAATTATTTTACAAGAACGCCCAGTAAAGGATGAATGACAATGTCATAGGCGTTATATATATTTAAAGATGAACTAGTTATGCCACGTGTTAATAGTACCAAATCGAAAGCTTTTAATATTAAGATTAAAACAAATTATCAACACTTTTAAATATTTTTTTTAATCCTAATGCATTGCTTGGTGATAAAAAAAACTATTTGTAACCTAATACACATTTTTCTTCAAGTCTACAATCAGCGCAAAAGGGGCCATGTATATCTTTAGCTTTATTCAACAATTCAACCACCGCAACATTCAAGAATTTTCCAACTGACGTTCTTTAATAACCCCTTAAAACTGATAAGCAACGGAAAATAGAAAAGCTAAATATATATATTTATATAATATAATGTACTGCATCATTTTGGTGTAATTTATATTTTATGAACAGTACAAAATGTTGCCTTCCATAAACTTGAAAACAACATTTTATCCTTTAAATTTTTCAACTGCTTTTATCCTTCAGAATTTATTTTCACTAGTTAAATTTCCTTTCAGTCTTATTAACACGCACAACCATCGGAGCGCGGCTTTTGCTCATTGGTCAATTTGATCTGATCTGGAAATTCATTGTAAAGCTCTACATCCGTTTCTTGGGCTAAAGCATTCTTAGCAACAGTTTGGAATGCCTGTTCCACATTAATAGCTTCCTTGGCGCTCGTTTCGAAATAAGGGATGTTATTTTTGCTAGAACACCATCCCTGGGCACGTTTGGTAGAAACCTTTAAAAGTAAAAAATGTTGGATCATTAAAAATATAATAGAATATTTAACCTTACTGCTCGATTTTCCAAGTCAATTTTATTTCCAATTACAACAAAGGGAAAATTATCAGGGTCTCTGGGAGATGCCTGAATGAGGAACTCGTCTCTCCACGAGTCTAAGGATTTGAAAGTGCTAGGTGCTGTGACATCAAACACCAGTACGCAACAATCCGCTCCCCTGTAAAAAGCAACTCCTAAGGATTGAAACCTTTCTTGACCAGCTGTGTCCCAGATCTAAATTGAAGAAAGAATTAATGTCACATTAACGCTAAATATTTCATTTACAGTTCAATACCTGCATTGTGACAAGACGGTCATCAACCATAACCTCTTTTGTTAAGAAATCAGCACCAATCGTGGCTTTGTACTGATTGCTAAATTTTTTGTTGACATACTGGTTCATTAAAGATGTTTTACCAACTCTGAAAAAGAAAACAGGCTTAAGCAATCCAATAAAATTAAGATAAAAATCCTATTTTAATATTTACCCGCTGTCTCCCAAGATGATTACTTTTAACAACACCTTCTTTCTGGAAGTCATTGTTGTTTTCTATGGACGTAGGTATAAAAATCGTTGTTCAATTTATCCCTGTCGATAAAGTAAATTCTCAGTAATCAAAACGCAATAAAAAATTTAAATTTAAAAATGACTTGGGCATAAAGCAGTTAACACTAATCTATTTATAGATCAAGGTTATATATTCTTAAACCAGAACAACAACCATATAGGTGCACCACTAAGGCTTCGTAAATGGTACGCCCTCTACTTTTAAAGGCGTTAAAATTTATAGGATGAAAGAACGCTTAGGCCTAATAACAAATTTTTCACACGCAAACAAAAGAGAAAAGCCTAGGCTTAGACACTAAGTAAAACTGCGTATAAAATCGTTAACATATAAATTTCTTAACCAAAACACTATAATAAAAAGATTATATTACCTTCGTAAGAACTTTCTACAGTTTCATTTACTGTACAACAGCCGAAGAAATTCCAATAATTACGTTATCAACTAAACACAACAACACCGCGGAGAGAGAAAAGGAAAACTGATTTGGAAAAATGGCGCAGCTAATATCACGGGACCCCAGCTGACTCATTAAAGGACCTGTCACCTGATTGGTTATTCGGCAAAGACCTCTTGGGGGCCGCTAGTAAACAATTTCACTTCCCCTTGTCACGGCCAACTTTGATTTCTCGCGCATCTCTCGCGCTACAGCGGCCATCTCATTCGTTGACATTCCTGTGTTAACCAATGAGCAAAAGATGTGTATGACGTCAGCGCCCCTAGCGGATTATTATTTTTAGTATAGTTTTTACATTGGGGACAATATAACCACCGAGCGTGGCGCTGAACTCCTACACATTATAGTACAGTTTATAGGGGGAAAATCCTTGCTCGCGGAATTTCGACGAATGTGTTGGCCGTAGTAGCGCGAACAGCGCGTGATCAAAGTTGGCCGTGCCCTTGTCAAAGGTTTTGACATGACACCTGTCGCGTGGACCTAAGAGAAGTGATAAGTTTTTTTTTATATTCCAATAAAAATGAGCGAAGAAAATTCGTCTGAATTAGGCACCGAAGAATAGTAATTTCTATTTAATGAATTAATTAAATATTTACTAATTTAAAATTACGAATAGTTGGTCGGCTTTTTACGGTGATGAGCTAAAAGACTTTCAAGAGAGTGGCTCTACAGGTTTTGTTTGGTAAAAAACCATGAAACAAAAATGAATTTTAGGAATACATTTCTTTTTTCTTTTTTTAATATAGGTTTGGGCAAAAATCTGTTACAGCAATTTTAAGTTTGCTAAAAACCTACGTGTGTGATTCCCAGAAGGCTATAAATATAAGTGATTCGGTACTTGAAGTTGGTTGTGGTAACGGGCATCTTCTTAACGAATTAGTTAGTTGTCAATATATATCTAAATATATTTATGAAAAATCATCCCAAAAAATATTTTTGTTTTAGTATAAAAATGGCTTTAAAATGCTGAAAGGAATTGATTACATAAAATCTGCAGTTGACTTGGCAAAGAGCATTTCTCTGAAGGAAAATTCGGAAATATATTTTGAGGTTGATGAAATATTTTATATAAAATTACACATAATTAACTGAATGTTATTGTAAAATTGTTCAGGAAAATGATATTCTCAAAAATTTAAAATCTACACTTGAACCATTGGGTTGCTTAAATGAAAAATATAAAATTATTCTTGACAAAGGTATAAGCATTAGAAAAATTTACTGAGTCAATTATAAAAACAAACTTCCTGTCCACTTTTTAATAGGAACATTCGATGCCATAACTCTCAGTCCGCAAGATGCTAAATCAAAAAGAATAAAATATGTTGAAAATATCCATAATCTTTTAGAAGATGATGGAATTTTTATCATTTGTTCTTGTAATCTAACTAAAGATGAACTTTTAATGCAATTTAAAAATGGTGGTAAAGCTAATTTTTGACCAGCCTACAAAAATTGCAGCTATAACTGTGCGCTTTATTTAAATAGGTTTTCAATATTTTGACGAAGTTCATTTTCCAAAACTAAATTTTGGAGGGAAAACTGGTACCACCTTAACTTTACTTGTATTAAGGAAAACATCTCAAAATAGCCCTAATATTGAGAACTGAAAATAAATATTTTTATTTTTTGATAAACCAAAAAAGTATTAGTTTCTTTCCATATTTATTCAAGATGATTGTTTTCATCACAATGAAATCTGTATATTTTTTCTATATTTTTCTGCCTGCAAATTAGTTTTTTTTATACATGGTAGAAGGAAATTTATTCAGGGGAAATATTTGTGATTTTTTTTAGTTACAAAGACTGGCATTAGCCAATATAGCAGCGTGAATATTTAAGAGCAATCTATCAAAAACCAAAATCATGTTAATTGTAAAAGTGCCTATAAAATTTACCCTTAATGCGGCTCAAAAAGACAAATTTAAAAACTCTTAAACAAAATAATTCGCTGCTAGATTAGCTTGCACATTTTTTTCACCCTCCATGCTTTACATTTCCAATAGCAAAGAGTCTTATACATAGTTACATATTTTACTCTTTACAAAAAAATTGACAACATTTTTTTGATGCGAAGAACCTCGTCATTAAATGTGAATTGATTATGCTTAAAAAAATGCTTGACTATATTGTTCGAGATTCATTGGCTAGGCCTATATTTTCAAATACTTAGATGGGAATAACATGTAGAACAGTAGTGAACTTTGGATGATGTTTGAGATACAAGGGTCTAGGGCATTTTTTTAATCTCCAAATATTTGTTCTTTTAAATGAATTACCAATGTTTTACGTGTCAATCGTATTTATACGTCATTACGTATGTATTACAATGTACGTATAGATTGTGTTACCATTTATATGTAGGAATGTTTTAAAATTTTTTAACTTTTCTGTTAAACTTTAAAAAAATCCTGTAGAAATACGAGCACTTCGGAATGGTAAAATATTTAAAAGACCAAATAGGTTGGAAAGTTTAGATTTTTTTTACTATACAGCTCGTTTTCCGAGATTCACAAAAGCATAGATTTTAAAATTACAAGTATAGGTTCCTGTATTGTTTTTGATAGAAATGCATATATATTTTTCACCTATTCTATTTTTAAAGACTACATCCTTTTGTTTTCCTTGGTCCTTTTATAATACACATTAATCGACCTGTGATTCTTCAGATGCACTTTTTTTATAGATTTAATTTTTTAAATGTAACGGAGATAAAAAAAAAACTTTATACAAATATGTGATTGCAGTTTTATGATTCGTAAACTCAATATTAAAAAAAGTCTAATGATGATGAAAACCAAATGAATTAAAAACTATATAAAGGCTGCTCTATAGAACAGTTCGTAAAAAAAAATAACTAGTAATGTACACATTAACATGATAATTTTTTTTAAATATAAACTAACCATCACCATCATTTCCTTTAAAAGCTTATATAGTAAAAAAGTGGCAGGACATTTTTCTCATACTGAAATCTACATATTCTAAATGAATGCTTTCACTAATAATTTAGCTATTGATTAGAAATTAAGCCAATTACGCTTGCAAATACATATTTTTGTTTTTTGGTTAAGTTTTATACCTAGTGGATACTAGTAATGGCACACTTATATGAACTGTGTAAATGAATTATGATAGATTCAGTCATTTTTCTAAATCAAAATTATTTATTTTTAGCTAGTGGGCTAAAAGATTTTCCTCAGAGTTAAATTAAATGAGCAGTAATTGAGATTAACGATTTCAAGGAAAACTGTCATTGTTCCTTCATAGATTGAAAATAATACATATACCATTCTACAAAAAAAACTCCTAAAAAGATCAAGTTTGCTGCGTGAAAAAATATATCATAAGTTTCCTAAGCTTTTTATGAGATCCTGAATTTCAGTTTAAAAATACACATTAAGGATCTTTTTTTTTACAAGTTTCCTTTCATCCTTAATTAAAATTGCAGTCTATATGCAATATTTCTTAAAATATTATGAATTAAGTTACTGCAAACTTTTTGTGCAATTTTTGGAAAGAAATTATGAATGTAGCTGCTTTAAATCTATTTATAAAAGTGTAGAGATATATTTAACATTCAGCTACACTTTCTAATAGAAAATTAAATTTTTATCCATGGGGCAAGGATACAACGATTTTCTTTTAGTACATCTTAGCTTCAAACTTTATACTTATCTCCAAGACTGAAACATTAGTATCTAGTGACCCTTACATTGAGTTTTTACATCACAACCAAAGCTCGAAAAATTAAAATATAAGCTACAATGAAGAGTGCTCCTAGGATATTTGTTTTGGGTTTTTAGCACAGTGGAATGTATGGGTTTCTTTGAACATGTTCCAGACTTGAAGATAAACTCAATTTAGCAAAGATTAGTAATTGGCAGATTGCTTTTCTTTTAATAAATACTGTCTTTTGCTAAAACAAATGAAGCATTGTACAGTAATACACAGTACACTCCTCTCCAGCATAAAATAAAAAAATTATATAAAAAAAAAACTATAACCAAGCATCAAAGCTTAATTTGAAAAACAGATCTTTTTTAAAAACACACGAGCTTTTTGTTCCCAGAAACAAACTTAACACAACTGATACAAAACACAAAAAATCTTTCCAGCTTTGACCTATCCATCATTGGCCAAAGCCCTTTTTGAAATGACTTAAGGCAATCACTACCTTCCATACTGCAAAACAGCTGAAACGTTTTTTTACCGGTATAAATGCGAAAGTGAAAAAAAATATTATATTTTTCTCGCTCTTACTCTTTAGGGTAGAGAGCGCTAAGTTTTAAATTATAGTTCATATTAGAGGGGGTTTAATATAATTAAACAAACGTGGCCATAGCCGAGGGAGATGTTGCTTCATCTTCCTTCTTTTTCTTACCACCATACTGACCAATAAACGAGCCATCTTCTCCAAATTTACCCGTTTCACCCTCAGCGTAGTCAGCCATGCTATCAGTCTCACTCTCATGTCCTTTAAGACTGCTATTCAGAGAGGTTCGGCTGCCACGAGGTAACTGGGTTTCACCGCTGTAAAATTTTCAATTATGAAATTTTTACAATTGCAATTTTTTAAAAGGTACGATGCACTACTGTAAAAGTCCTACCACAAAATTACACAACATAATAATACTCACGGTTTACTGTACTCGTTGAAACCTCCATCATCGGGGTAGTCCAAATCTCTTCCCTGTGCTGCTTCTTTTTCGTGCACAGAGTATTTGCCCCCTCGGTTTCTTTTGATAAGGCAAACGATAATCAGTAGCAACAGCAGCAGGGCCAACGCACACATCATGCCTACAAACCAGGCTGCTGTGGCCACATTGTCCGTTGACTCAGGGGCTTTAACGGCTGGAAGACCCAAAGAGACTACAAATGTTAAAAGAGAAAAAGAATACTAGCGTAAAGAGGGAGTCTAGGGTTAGACGGGGCTTGGAAGTCCTAATAAGTTACAGGCATGGACAGAAAGAAGCGCAAAACTAAGGTATTTTAAGCAGGCTGTTCAAATTTAGTACTTTTCACTTCATTGAATTTTAAAATTAAATATGTAATCTACTTGTAAAGAGCCTCACGTTAATTTGTCAGAAATTAGGTCTAGCTTAGAAAGAATAGTAAGCAAATAGTCTTAGATAAGATTAAGTGTTACAGATAAAGTTCTGCAGGCATTGATAAGAGATATTCGGGGAATACTGTTGTTTCTCATTCTACAACTAGTTTCAGCATGAGCTAGTCCCTAATGTAGTTTGTGGTTTAAATGCTACTAGACCTTATATCTTCATCTCAACAGAGACTTGTACATTCATGAAGAAGAGAACTGCATTGAGTTGGTGAATATGGTTACTAAAATACTTTTCTCAATTTAGCTTATTAGCATGAGGAAGATTGCTTCTTATTTTATATTGGTCATTTTCAAAACTAATACTACTAAAACCAGCAAGCATTTTCTTCACGGATGTAATGAGCCTCAAGTTTATTAGGCAGAAATTACACTGGGCTCAGGTAGTGATATATCCTCACGCACAACTATTCCCTCAAATAATTTCTGTTGCTTGAATATTGTATACCAAATTAGTTTACAGTCCAAGATGGATTCAGTAATATGTTGAGTCCTTATATACTAATATTTGCACAGCCCCAGCTTAAAATCAGGGTTAAAAAGAAACCAGGGGAAAAATTTGAGTATAAAGCAAGAAAGAAAAAGTGCCCAGTTTTACGTTGGATAGAGAGAAAAGCAGAACCAAAAACCATAGTCTTAACCTGGATGCAAAGAAAAGGGTAACCCAAAAAAAAACTCAAAACTAGATGCTGAAAAAAAGAAAAACCACAGTCTTAAACTGGATACAATGAAAAAGGAAACCAAACAACATTGAATTACATCAATAACTTGATTATGATGAAAACTGTGCAGTGGCAAACAAAGAATAACGCAAAATAACAAACTGACCATGTCCTCCGGTTTCAATTTCTTCCACTTTGCTGGGTGTTTGATGTTCTCCATCTACAGCGACAACTCTCATGTCGTAAATAGTACCAAGTTCCAAATCAAGAACATCTACGGTATCCTGATTCTCTTCCATCGGAGTGCTCGACCATTCAGTGGACCCTTTCTTTTTGTACTGCACGTAAAAATGACTTCCAGTATGTCCTTCAACAGCAGGAACCCAAGTAACTTTAACGCCGGCTTTTCCCTCAGCGTTTGATAAGTGCGACCAAATGAAATTTGGTTCATCTGGGGCTGCAGAAAAACATGATAAATTACAAACACTTGCGCTAAATAAAATTTATCGATATTGGACTTACGTCTTTCCGAGAGAACATTGGTTTTGGCTTCAATGAAATGTTCGTCTCCAAGACCAGCTTTGGTAGTAGCTTTAATAGTCAGTCTGTATTTTGTGTCCGGTTTAAGTCCAGCCAATTTTGCACGGGTTTCAATTGGATTCGTAATTTGAGGTAGACGTTCCAGCAAGGTTCCTACGTCGGTTCCAATAACTTCTTGGTAGAAAATACGATAACCAGTCAGGACTCCATTTGGTTCAATGGGTTTTTTCCAAACAAGATAGAATGCGCTGGAACCCATTGGAATGGCGTCGAAATTGGGCACAGCACCCGGTGCTATAAAAAGTCAGTAGTGAAATAAGCGTAGTCAATAAAAAAACTTAAAGTGTATTATTTTTATCTTACTTCCTTCGGGAGTCACCAATTCAATGGTATCAGAGGGTGGCCCATTGTACATCTTATTGAAAGCCAAGACCCTGACTTCGTTTGTTGAAAACGGTTTGAAGATGGTGACCAATGTTTCAGTGACATTAGGAGGAACCACTTGTTCTCTCAATTGTTTTTCAGTTTCTTCGGGCGTCCAGGTTTGAATCTGAGGTAAAGTTAGTCAAGTCAGAACCTCAACAAAAACAGCACATACCATCTCACCTTGTAGCCTTCAAAATGTCCTCTAATAGAGTCAGCGGGCACTGGTTCCCACGAGAATATGGCAGATTTTGCACCTTGTAATTTTAAACGTCTAAAGTTTCTCGGGGCAACTTCAGGAACTAAAGAAAAGATAAAAGTGTCACGATTAACAACATCTTAACTAGAATATGAACAATTGAGTAGTTACCATCTTCTCCAGAGTAGCCAATGACTTCAGTGGCTGCAGTGTGGGCCTGACCTTTTCTATTGTGAGCCTCAACTTTAATTCTGTATGGTTTAAATGTCTCCTGATTGTTGACAACATATTCGTTGGATTTCCAATCCACGATGGTTTGAGTCTTAAATGTTTCCGATTCTCTGTCATTTCTTTTCCAAAAGACTTTATAGAAGAATTCAGGTGCATTTTGCTCAATGGGAGGCATTGGCTGAAATATAAACATTCTTGAGCAAAAGACCCTGAAATTTAAACATTGATAAACCTACAGTCCACGAAATAACGAGATTGTCTGGTCTGTTTCCTCTGCCCATAACCTTCTCAGGATTCTTATGAGGTACGTCCTCTGGAGTTGTACATCTCTCAGAAGGTTCGCTGGGCAAACTGGGACCAATTTTATTTCTAGCAATGACTCTGAAAGTATAGTTGGCCCACGGGGACATAGATATGGTGAATTTAGTATCAGGAGCCGGGATGTTGACAAAGGCGTCTTCCCAAGTATCCGGGGTGAAACTGGTGTTCAACTGAATGTTGTAATTGAGAATAGGAGCTCTCCTATCCCCAGTGGGTTGCCATTCTACCAAAGCATTCAAGCGATCACAGGAGACACTAACCACCCTAGGTGGGTTAGGTTTATCTGCAAAATGGTGATGAGTATTAAGGCATTACCAATTTAATATTGCTTATGTAGAAATTGCAACTTTACCTTGAACAGTAAGTGTTGCACTGGCTGTATCTTGATCTAGTTCAGTTTTAGCGATGCAAGTGTATGCCCCAGAGTCAAGCTCTATTGTTTTGGTAATGGTTAAAGAATTATCAGCGGATTGAACCATACGAGGGTCTTGGTCAAAATCAATGGGTTGCCCATTGAAGAGCCACTGAATAGATATGTCCAAGCTGGGATCGTAATCGGCATTACAACGAAAAGTTGCAGATTTATCAGCTGCTACTTCGAAATTTTCCGGTGGTTTCATGATTTGCGTTTTTCCTATAATTAAATTTCCAAGAAAAAAAGATCAAATATTGAAACGAGTTGAATTAGAATAGTGAAAAATGATATCAATACCTTTCACTTCCAGTTTCCCACTAGCCTGCACGTCATTAAATTTATTAGACGCGTAACAGGAATAATCCCCCTGATCGGTCACTAGAACCCCTTTTATTTCTAAATCCCCAGTTTCAAGAACCTATGGTAAAAGTTTACGTTAGTGGTGTGTAAATAATAATAATAATAATAATAATAATAATAATAATAATAATAATAAAATAAGCTTTATTGGATATTCTTATATTATATATTCATATAGATTACCTTATAACGGCCTCCAGATAATTCCTGACTATCCTTCAGCCATTTTACTGTGGGTTTAGGAGCTCCAAACACTCTACACCTTAAAACAACGTCAGATGTGACGACTGCTTTAGTAACCGGTTCTGGTCTCTCAGTAATGGTTGGCGGCAAAGCCAAAACATTCAAATAGAAATCTTTGAAAGCATATCCGTGGACATTGGAGGCATTACACTGATATACTGCAGTGTCAGTTTTGACCAGATCATTGAGGACAAGCATATTTCCTTCAACTTTCCTTCTCTTATTAGAAGGAGCCTCTGCAAAATATCAATAACAGTTAATAGGAATAATTCACATCCCACCTAAACAAAAATAAAACTTACTGTCCAATAGGACTCCGTTGACAAACCATTGAAGCTTAGGTTCAGGAACACCTTCAGCCGAACATTCAAATTTAACAGTTTCATCTTCAGCCGCATTAGTGTTGTTAGGTGCTGTTATCCAGTATGGTGCGGCTACAATTTAATAATGTATTAATAAGAGAGCATGAACTTCAAACAGACAATGGAAGTGTGTCTTACATTGCACAGTAACAGTCATAGCTTGAGACTGGGCAACTCCTTCGCCATTTGCAGCTGAACATTCGTAAGTACCTTCATCTTGGAAATCCACTTTCCTTACTACCAAGGTTTTACCATAGTTGACATAGTTGTAGCGATTGCTGAATAAACTGCTACTACGCTTTTTCCATACAATATCGGGAAGAGGGCTATCAAGAAAATTTTAATTTAATCACTTTAGGTAATCCAGTTTTTTTGGTTAAATGACACAACATACGTTCCGCCATAAATACAACTAAGCTCCAATCTCTGTTCCCTCAAAGCAACAATATTGGGGGGAGAAGTGTATTGTTTGGTTGGAGGGTGACGAGATTCTCCAGATCCTATTAAATGAAAATAAATTAAACGAAGATGGCAGAGATGACATAGAAGTAGAATGGAAAGTGTTTTTACCTCTAGGTTCTACTTTAAGAATAATTCTATTTCCTAATTTGTACTCGTTCCTAAAAAACGACGTGGCACTACAAGCGTACATGGCATCATCAAGGGCATCTTCACGAGTAACATTTGAAAAATGAAGATTTCCTTCCGGATCAACCGTGATCCTAGAGCTATTTAGGCTCCTAAGTGCTCCGCTATTTGACTGGATTATCCAAAAAATTGTGGGACGTGGATAACCAGTAGGAGGATTACACTGTAGAGTCAGAGGATCTCCCTCAGAGACATAGATATCTTTCTGATTTTCATCAGGAAAGGAATTTAACTCTATCACAGCAAATGCACAGTGTTAATTAAAATGATTGGCAAGTGTAGTTTCTGTAGTTTCATGTATAAGTTAGGTTAGTACCAGATTTCCGAAGGAAGACTGAATTTGATAGGGCTATTCCATGAACATTTTGGGCAAAACACTGATAGAGTCCCTCATCCACATCATCTGGTTTGGTAAAAATCAACGTTCCTCTTCTGGGCTGCTGACTTATTCGTTTGTCATAAGCGACGTAATCAAACTCCAAGCCATTTTTAATCCAGCTATATCTGTTTCATTAGAAAATACCTTTTTTTAGAATAATCCTTTCACAGAATGTTTTTAGTATTATTATTACGTGGGCTCTGGATTTCCTTCAGCTTCACAATCTAGTGTAAAAGGTTTATCCGGTTCATCCTGGGTTTGAGAAACCTGGTAAAGTTGTTCGTGAGGGGGTTGTTTAATCATGGTGGGAGGGAAAGGAACTTTTCTGTCTGGTTCGTCAGCCAAAGTGACAAATGTCATCAGGGTGGTTACCAGCACCACACCCAATGGGCACACTTTCATCAACCCGTGATGATGCATTGCCTGCCCCAAAGGGAAAAAAAGAAAAAAATATGTCTTAACTCCAATATTAATTTCAGAAATACTGCTAGAATTGCCTGGAACTTGTTAAAAATTAATATCAACCGTACCTCCTTGAAAATAAATTTCCGATACTAATCTGCACTAAGCTACACAACCCACATTACAAAAAGAACTTTAAAATCACAAGACTTTTGATAAAAATCACATGATTTCCTAAGACGTTTTTTATGTCAAATAAATTAAAAAAGCTCTTCAGACGACATAAAACAGGAAATCGCTTATCAGTTTATGTTGGGTTAGGCTCTCTCACTAGCAGTAAAATCTGTGGGAAAGCATTAAACAGCCCTTTAGAGTTACAAGTCAAACTCCCCACTATAAACTAGGTAGAAGCAGTTGCATACACAAAGGATTTTGCGCATTCCCTGTTGAAACTAAAATAGTTAAGCCCTAGTTTTGTAGCTTTGACTGTATGTAAATTAACATGGGGATCTTTAGATATAGCCTGCGCCATTGACTTATGTCTGGCCAGGGTCGCATTGATACCACTTGAAACCCATGGGCACCGTTTGCCCGTGGGGTTTAGAGGGCCGTTTTGCACCCCCTCAACAACTTACGGAAAATATTATAATATTACGTCTCACAACTCCCCTCTAGTGGACCAAATGGAGCCCTAACAATCGGGGGCCTGGCGAGAAGTTGGGATGAATCTAGAATACTGTAGTTCAACAAATGTGCAGTCATGTTCTTTACATATAAACGGGGGCGGGGGAGGTGTCGAAATAGACAAGAGATCTCGTCCGAAGTCAATGTTCGCCCGTCTCCCTGTCTCTCTCTACAGTATCAATAATGGGAGAACCACGCCCCAAATGAAATGAGCTATGAAAATCGATTTTTGGTCTTATTTAGTTTCTAGGTGCTAAAACGCGTCGTTGAACCTTCGCGTGTCAAGCTACAGGCCTATTATTTGCGCATTAGAAGACACGGAGACTGTATCCGTAACTTCGAAAAAGTCCGGAGCAGCCCGAGAAAAGTTAAAAAATAATATTCGTAGCTCCAATGACCCAAATAAAAGAATTGCGCCGGTACCCGAAAACGTAAAAGCAACACAGACCCACTTTCGCTAAGCTATTATTAAAATAGTAGATCTAATTGCCCAATTAAAGTAATTATCGTTTTAAATACAAAAAAAACACTACAGCTTATTAAACAAAAGAAAGGGGGGGGAGACCAAAATGAAATGATCTAGGTTTGCTTCCGATGAGTCTGGAAACATTGTAGTTATTACTCTTAAGACCTTTTTTTCTCTAAACGTCATAAACCACCGAATTTCGTTAAAAGCGATGAAGTCTTATTTTTCGGCTTATCAGTTCCAAGATTAATAGAAAGAGATGGCCTCCTACGCCCAAATAATCGACGAGTTAAAAAGTAGAGGATCAAAATCAAACCGTGTTTAAAATGAAACCGAAGTGCATTTCCAACAGACAGGATACACCGCGGCTCACTGAAAAGCGTTTTCTTTTTAAGTATTCCGCTCCACTCGTAACTAATACGCGGGATTATTAACAGAAGTGGTAAATTGGACTTGACACTAACTGTTTTTTTTTTCTTCTTCGAAAAGTCCCAATAAACAGATAAGAGTAACAGGCCCGTTTGCACTATGGTTCGCAGTAGGCTCTGTGCACTTTGAAATGCGGTATCGGTTTTCACTGGAAATTATCTACAAATTTCTCATTTCACGAAAATATAATGCCAAATATTTCGCAATAACAGTCTCAGACGCACGCGCCTATATCTTGAGTGTGAGTGTACTTATCTCAAAACTTTCCTATAGGAAAAAATAATTTATAGCACCTTTTGGGTTGGTTTAATTTTTGCCACTAATTATTTTTCTCTGAATAATGAAACACCCATTCAAGCTGGAAGTTAGGGGAAGAAATTGTGTATACGTAAAAATATAAGTATCCAAGATGAGACATAGGGTGACGTCACCTATGTTACTTCACCAATGATATACGAAGGACATTCCCCAGTAATGGCGGCTACTATTAAAGTTACTGACCGACGTATTCACTTGGTTCTTGGCTAGATTCAAGAGTGACGTCACCGTGTTATGTGACCATAGATAAATATTATACCCCAGTAATGGTGACCACTTAAATAAAAGACATTTCTACGTCGTTCTTTTAATAGACTGACGTATTCACAACGTTCCTGAGACACAGGCTGACGTCACCAACGTTATTTCCATCAATTTCCTTTTTCCCTTCACAATCAGCGATTATCAGCGCCGCAAGTGTGAAAAGCCATGGGAGGCAGCGGACAATATTGGAACCCTCCGAGGGCGACAGAAATACCAGAGTTTATATTCCCTTTAAGGATAAATATTATTCCCCAATAATATCGATAACTGTTAAATCTACGCTATTCGAAATCCTGGGGCAACGTGCATGGGGGTGAGAATCTGGAAGCTGCTTAATCATTAAAATAATAAAAACTAATTAGGTGGTCTAAGAAATGTGTGATACTTTTATCTAATCATCTTACAGAAAACCAACTGATTAAAGTTTGTCCCAATTTGACGACCGAACGGAAACCATCCCTCAACACTACAATGACTCAAAACCTAATAGTTCTGAAAGTTCGTAATTGCAACGATAACGGCTATACTCATTATACTAATTAAAACTAATTGGACGTCTAAGAAATGTGCGATAGATTAATCTAACCATCTTAAAATTAAACAAAATTGCTGAACTTTAGTATACATTTTGTGTACTACACGGAAAACCTCCAACCCTTCACATGACTCAAGCCTTATAGTACTGGAAGTTAGTCATCGCGAAGGTTCCACATAGGGGTTATGTCATGTATCTTCCACCAGCCCATGGGTCACGCGATATTGGTCATAAAATGGCAGGTAGAAATTACCCATCACTATTACCGTATTACATTTCCCCTCTCCTTAAAATACCACATACACGTTTTAAGTTTTAGTTAATAGAACGTAAAATACATTCACTAGCAGCCTATCCTACTCAAAAACGGAATTTGGTAGAAAGTATTCAAATTGCGTAATATTTCAATGCGTATGAGCCTTTTAAAATAACCGACCTCAAAGTTTGGTTAAGGGGCCATGTGAATTGTGGAAAGAGAAAGCGGGTTAAAGAAACCAAAATACTGTCATATCATAACAGTTGATTGGCAAAGTTGGACGTTGTCCAACAAAACACAAGAGATAACATGACATTTATAAACATTGAATGAAACCCAATTGAATACGCGTTATGTGCAATTAAAATATTAAAACGAACCAAGTCAGAAATAATAACAACGAATCAAAAATATATTAAGTAAAAACGGGAAAATGTTATCGAGTATAGCAGATAGCGAAGACCCTTCGCCCAGTTCCAAATTCTTGGTCGATAATGGCATCTCCCAAAATTTTTTGAGTAAGCAGAAGCCTTGGCTTCCTAATAAAGGTCAACCGTTGATTAAAGAATTAAATAAAGGAACTAAACACCAGATTTGTTAAGAATGGAAACAATAAACTATTAAAGATCACCCGATAAAAGTCATCTCACATCACACTGTTTCGAAATTGCCTCAACATTCAAAGAGTTGCTGTAATTTTTTTATCGTCACACCCAAGATTTGATTGTTAGGCCTAGCCCGTTGCCCCTTTTAGCATTAGTTTTCAAACACGATTTGGGGCGCGTTTCAAGATTGACAAAAAAAAATACTCACACCAAAGAACACCGCTCTAGTCTTTTAGGATCTCCTGTTTTAAGTCCACTGGGTTTCGATACCCAAACTTTAGAAATCTTTCTATTATTATTTATTGTATTAAGAGACCATTCGCGGCATTAACTACAGCGCCTCGGACGACGGTTAACACCCGCTCGCTGTCTGCTTCGATTTCCCCGGCTCTAACTGGCGCTTGCTTACCCCCTTTCAAATGGTAGGTCTCCCCCCCCCCCATATTAGTCAGCTCTCTCCTCCGTGTGCTTAAATTTCGGAAGCCCGTTTATTGTTGGTAGTTTTTTTTTTATATCCCGCGCTTCCGCTTTTATTCGAGATAGCATCATCTTCCAAAATGACGTAAGTTCGCATCATTTTCTAAAACAGCAAAATGGTTATCTCGAGCATTAATTTATTTCAAACAATACAGCACAAAATCTGGAAAAAAAAACATTTTGGAATAAAACTTTTAAAACTTATCACACAAAAATGCTATAACATCAGTATTGTAAATATAGTCTCATTTAAATTTCAACTTTTCTTTTCCCACTATATTTTTTGCATAATTTTGAAAAGGCAAAGCTTTAAACTATTAAGTCTGTCGTAGTAAAGTATTTAACCGGATTTAAGGTTTGCGTAATTTCACCTAAATTTCACCAAAGTTTATATGTCCAGTATCTTTGGCATGCTTCTGAGCTTCTGTCTGTCCTTGAAGCCGAGTTTGACAAACCATGCATCTTAATGTAAATGAAGCAACATCGGTGAACTGGCGGCTAGCCTTAGCTTCGTTAGCTAGTTCAAGAGCTTTGTCCAAAATAGAAATATCAGATGTTGGAAATTTAGTTCTAATTTGACCACTACCATCAAAAGACTCTAATAATAAAGGATCATAATGAATTCCATCGTATATCAGAAGAATCCTTTGTCCATAATCTTCGTCTTCTCCAAAACGATGTATGCATATATTCTGGGTGTCAACTGCAACTATTTCCACCCCATAGAACTTTGCCAGAATAGAAAGTTCAATTCCACCTCCCCAATGATCTTCATTTAATATCCACTGGCAATAATCCTTATTCGGCTTCCCCAAAAATGCTTCATTATAAGTGTCTTTATCAGCTGCAACAACTGCCGCAATCACTTCCCGGAGATTAATGCCAGCGGTAGTATCGAAATCCCCACCAGTTATGGAAAAATGGACACTAGTGAACAAGCAAGAATTATTGGCTGGAACAACTTTCCTCATCAAGAAACCGGGTGGAACTTGATTAGGTGCATTATCAATGACTTGATTGCGAGAAACAATGGGTAAATTGCCAGATTCATTAACGCACGAAGTGTTTGACATTGAAGATTCACTCCTGTTAAACTGCTTCTCCACAATGAGAGTTTCTCCCGAGTGCAAAGGCAGTTGGGCTAACGTCTGGTTTCCATTTGACAAATCAAGAACTTGAGGAGGAAATCCAACCAAAACCTTTACATCAGAAGGGTCTATTTCTGTTACGCTAAACAGCATCGCTTTAAACTCATCCACAGTCATATCATCAGTAATAGAGTTCAAAACTGACTGTCCTAATTTAGACTTGCAGCGCAAATTAAGCGTTTTGGGCGCCATTTTCACTATTTTTTACTTAAGTTTATCTTTAAATTAAGTTTTCACTTACTAAAACGAATAATTACGTAAATTTACGGTTTTCCATGTTTCAATTTGCAACTGCAGAAATTGCTTGACGATCTTAAGTAAGTTAAGTAACTTATGACCGATAAGACCAGGAGAAAATAAATTAACCAAGGGTTAACTTAGAAACTTTTTAAGTACTCATTCAGGGCCGTGACTCACTTAATCTTGCGGCGAAAGCCAATTTAACTTGACATTCAACTCATTAAGTATTAAATATAATGATAAAACCAAAAATAGTTTACATTTTATTAACTGGAAACGACTCGATGACTAAAATAGTAAAATTCAATCAACAGTTTCAACTACCCGAACATAGGCTACATAGCCGGCTGCAGTGTGAGAAATAAGGCACTATCACAGGCCAATCGCCAGTTTAAAAATTAGCTGGGCCAGTTTAAAAATTAAATGCTTGGGGTGTTAGTGGCCCTGGTGACCACTTAATTAATTCAAAGGGTTTTCCCTTCAAGATTTTAGTTCATTAAAAAAATTCTATATTAATCCACTAAAATTGTTTGATCTTTGCTTCTATGCTGTGTGCTTGACCTTGTGTCAATTGTGTGTTAGGGTGGGTGACTGTGTGACGTGAGTCGGTCTACTCTACACTTCACACCATAGAAATCTTATACTCCTACCTAGAATGCTCCCGAGAGAACCTGACGCCAAGTCATTTTGTAGCAACGACTAACGATTATATAGTCTTTGCTTAAGCTTCAGCCAATCAGCGGCCATTAATTGACTACGGCAAGCCGCTAGCGCCATAACATGGCGGTTAAAAATAGTAAAAGCTCAGAATTCCCATGGGTTTTTGCTGGAGTTTTTCACATGAACCACTTCAACGTTTTTGGATTTTTATTTAATGAAAGTGTTAAGATTTTTTTAACTTTTAGTTTTGTTTTCATGTTTATTTATTATAAGGAATATTTAAATGCCATTGTGAGGAAGATAAATAAGATTTCGTTTTGGTTCGCTTTGAAAATATTTAAGCCTAGGCCTAACATAGGCCTAACTTTTAAAATAGCAGGCAATCTCAATGGTAGTTTTGGGAGAAGCAGTGACTGGAGGTCCTTAGTATTAACCTTTGTATTTAAAGGTTATTTCACATTTAAAGTAATTAATATTATATTTATTATTATGTTTGTAGAAACTTAGATAAACAAAAATCTTATGAAAGAGTAATTATATCCCAGAAAAAATACATTACACTAACGAATGACAATTATGACGAATTGACGACAGTCATTGAATTAAACAGCAACAATCATACTGATAATTGTCTTCTTTTTCAAAACATTACCGTGCTTAGGGGGTGGCGAGCCGGCGGTCGCTAAGGGCCGCTAAAATTTTTCCTATAGGTATGTATATACCAGAGGGCCGCTAAAATCACAATTGTCAGTTTCGCCCATGCATTTCGCCCGGGGCCCTGAGACCTCTAAGCACGGCCCTGACCTTCTATATAATAATATGCTTTTGGTCTTAGAAGCTTAGCCAAGATAAATGTCTCACACTCTGCTTAAAGTCAACATTCCACTGTTAAACAACATAAGAGATAGTACTCAACGAAGACCGATATTTACAATGTTAAATAAAGTGTTTTAAAAAAAACGGATATTGCATTCGTTATCTTTATTTGTATACCCCCGTACCGTAATTTAATACATACCGCCGATACCGGGGGATATTGCAGTAATTATAGTCCTGAGTTGTTGTTCCACTAGGCTCACTGAACTTCCTGAAGTAATTTTTACCAAATCATCAATTTGAAAGCCCGCCATTTCAAATTGCTCAAGGAAACTCAAACTTTTACCTGTACAACGCAAATCGTTTTCTACATGTGGAATTGAAACATCGAGGAGCCATAACAACAAACAACGCAATAGTTATCCAAAACGTTTGCATATAAGAGAAAAATCTTTACGAGTAAAGAAACCGTCTACCATGTTTAAAAACTACATTAAACTCGATCACGTGAGCGCGTGCAGGGGGACGTGACTCGATTGACGTGGGCCAATCAAATGCGGGTTCTTAAGGTGACGTAATCCAAAATCGAATTATTATTTTCAGTAACTCAAACTAGATGGCAACGAGTCGTTGCCGTAGTCACTCTTTGAATCGTGATTGGCTGATAATGACGAAACCTCCGAAAATTTAATTAGCCCAATTTATATTTATACGGAATCATTCTATGTTATAAGATTTCTATGCTCCACACACAGTATTGAAGAAGCAAATTTAGCAGTTAGCAAAAAGAAATATTAACATTCTCTCTAACCTACTAAGCCTATGCCCTAGCACATATTGTCAAGAGTAGATAATTTGACCATAAATTATGAAAGCGTGATTTTGAAGGTTAAAAATGGTAAGTGGCCAGTGGCCAGTTTTTTAATTAAACTTCCTAGGCTCTACTGGCCACAGGTCCAATTTAAAAAAAAAAATCCTTATTTCTCAGCCTGGCCGGCTGTATAAGAAGAGTTAGAGCCATAGAGACAGAAAAGAAATAGATGCACTATTGCATCGGGCGAAGTTGACCGCGAGTGCCGACCATAGAAATAGAAATTAGACTAGAAGCACTGCCCTTTCCGCCAATCCCAAAGTAAACAGGCGAGCTAGAAGGCTGACATTAGGGCTGCGTTCAACAACTCTAAAATAGCTCAGCGCTGAGCTCAACCAAAGATAATTTAAACTTCGTACCCTAGATTCGAAATCACTCTCTCGCGCGTTACCGATAGCGTTTACCCACTTCCCGCCGCAACTCAGAAAAAATTCGCTCCAATGGTGGCGCACTACTGCCATCTAGGGATAGAAACTAATTTTTTTTTGGAAGTTGTGGTGCGTAATTTGACGCGTTTTGCGTTCAACTCGGAAGTTTTAAAACATGATGGACCACAATTATAGCACTAAAAAAGTTTCAAATCGAAAGAAAAAACCTAGACTTACTAAAGGTGAGTAATATAATCTTACAAGAGATTCAAGCATAATTTGACTAAACTTAATAGTTCATTCAATTTCATTTACCATTTTAATAGGGTTCGTGTTTAACATCGACATTCTTAAGGAATATTTGCATGAAATTTTAGAAAATTCTTCAAGATTGGCATCATTACCGAAAGAAGATATTCAAGAACCAGAATTACCATTTGTTAAAGTAAGTTTTTATGGGAAATATATGATCTACAATTAAGCGTGTTTCTATAAATACTCTTGTTTTAAATAAACAAACCTAGGCCTAAATATGGCGCCTTACCGCAACCAATGGAGCCGATTTTTCTGAGGTCACGTGCCGGAAGAGGGTAAACGCTACGTAACAAAACCGTGAATGGGAAAGCTCTCAGTATTCGAATCTAGGGTACGAAGTTTAAATTATCTTTGGCTCAACGGTCAGCGGTTTTTTGTTGAACGGGTTTTTTTACTTCCGGTTTTGACGTCACGTTGATCATCGGAGACTCAGCGGAAACATCGGCTGGGCGAGATGGTTTTTCCGTTGCTCATCGGTATCGTGACGTCATTCGACAAAGTTAAAGGAGGGGTAGCAGACGATATTTTGTTCGTTAAGTCAGCGAACTTATAAATCGTACAACAACTTTAGATTTTTGTGACGTAGCGTTGATTAAAAGAACTCAACGATAACTCAACGGTTTTTCTCCGTTGATAGTTGTTGAACGCAGCCAAGGGTGGAATAGCAAGACTACATTTTCTTGCCTTGGAGGCAATTTAACTTTTGCAACTTTTGGTTTGGTTGAGACGGAAGGCTTTCTGGTCTTAGACTTAAGACGCTGTCGCCCAACTATCCCCATGGATTCTGGCGGAGTTGGATCTACAGCTGCTGAGGTTATCTCAGCGAAAGATGCCATACGGTGTTCCTGCTTAGCCAAAATTTCAATAGTACGATCTTTATGCTCGCTGGAACCCAACAGCTGAGCTATCTTCAAATTACTCTAAATGACTAAACTCTCCATTACGTGGGGACAGGGGTAGGGACACACGTGGCGGAAGTATTCCGACCACCCGTTGGGGGATTGGTGGTCGTCCTCACACGGCCATCCACAAACTCTGCCTCCCGGACGCCTGGGAGTACAGGAGTGAGCCACTACTCCCGGCAAGATGCTTTGTAGTTACATTCCATTTTTTTTTTTTTTTTCGCTATCTCCGTGGTTTGGGTCCAATTGCGCAGTTTTCATTTGCGCACTTCCCATCTGCGCAGTTTGTCAATTGCGCAAATTACCATTTGCGCGGTTTTTCCCGTTAGCGCGGTTTTCTGTTTGCGCAGTTTCTCATTCGCGCGGATTTCCCATTTGCGAGAATTTTCATGACTTAAATATTCATTATTAAGCCTTTTTTATGACAAAAGGGTTATTTCTGGCAGATAATTTTTAACATTACCTTATTTACCATCCAGCTGCACTGCTGGTCTATGTTTAATGTCCGGTCGCGCTGTAACTTGTAAATACCAAAAAATTTCATGTTTTGCTTAGTTGAATTAGTCGTTTGAAAATATATCACCAGTCAAACAGCGACTCGTAGCTTCTCGGCCTTTAGGTTAAGATCGTAGTGTAATAACTGTTTACTGACTAGCTCCAGAACTATAGCCTATACTATAGCCTGTACTATGTCTTTAGTTCCAAGTTGACGTATTCTATGTATTGGCACCTGACGGCGCCGCACCACCCCAACCCCATTCTAAAACAAGACGTACGACGGTCAGAATACACACAATTCTCCTAATGTGTTATGTTTGTTTGAGGTATTCACAGCAACCTGCAACGCCGGTAGCACAACCAATATATATCCACGGTCACACATAATTGTATTTACACTTATTTGTTACTTCTAGTCATACTTTGAAAGCATCGAAGATTCCTTCGATCAGTGTCACTCTTATTTTTTTCTTATGATCACACTTATTGGTTACTACTAGTCAGCCGTTGAGTGTCACACTTATTTTTTCTGGTTATACGACAAAAACTAGTTCGATCAGGTTCATACTTATTTGTTACTTCTGATCACACTTATTTTTTACGTTGAGTGTCACACTTATTACTTCTGGTCATACGCCGAAAACTAGGTCGATCAGTGTCACACTTAATTGTTACTTCTGGTCATACGTTGAAAGCGCGGCGCACTCTGAACGGCCTTGAAAAACGCTAGAGGGAAACGGGCGCGTAGACCTCTATAAACACGCGGATTTACAATGTTGGAAATTGCGGGGGTCCAATAGCATTTACAAGAAGGGTAAGAGAAACAAAACAAAACTCTCTTGGAGCTAAAATTAAAGGGGGCTCCAAAGTTCGGTGGCATAAAAAAAGAAAATTGAGCATGCTTTTCATCCCCCCCAACCCCTCACCATGAAATAACAATAACTCACAGGGATAGTTCTCTTCGAAAATAATAAGGCGCGTTTAAGAGTCTATAGCGAACAGATTGATCCGATTTATTGGGTGCTGGAATCTATGTAGGACTAGGCGCCCACACCATGGGCCGGGATCGCGAAAGCCGCGCCAGCAACTCCCTAATCGTCCGCTCTCGAGCCGTCCGTGTAAATGACAGTTGCGTCCTTAGCATGGGGATCCAAGGTCGCGAAAAACAATTGCCTTTAAGGGGCTCCAAAGTTCGGTGGCAAAAAGAAGAAAATTGAGCATGCTTTTCATTCCCCTCAACCTCTCACTTGGCAGAGGCGGGCAGAGTCAACCGTAAATTTCGCACTTTACTGACTTTACACACATTTTGCCATCGAACTTTGGAGCCCCTTTAACGCTTCTGTGCTATACTCGTCCCTGGAATGGGGAAGCCAACGAGATAAGATCGTGGTCGGCGTAATGTTAAAATTTCGTACACGGTTTTTGGCATTGGTGTGCAAAATATTTGGTGATACCAAATAATTCGATCGAGTACCAAATTGAGTATTCGATTCGTCAAATCGAATAGCGCTTGGGAAAGTTCGCGGATATTCGTTTTTCCTGATATAGTAGTCGAATATTAAAAAAGGGAGGGGAAAAGTATTTGGTATTTTCAAATAGTTTGCAAACTGGTCGGATAACCGCGGGTCTTTTTCTAAATTGGTGAGGTTCAAGGCCATCAAAGGAGAGCGCAATGGAAAATCCGAAGTAGTCCTTTTTTATAGTTTACTGTATTTAGGGCTAGTTAGGAAGGCTTAGGCTTAGCCTTTGCTATCTGATCTACGAACATTTTACATACGAGCAACCCTTGTGGCGTATTCGCGATGTTAACGTTGTACCAAAAGTGGGTCTTATGCTATTTTTGGTTGTACCAGTAATGCGTCTTACAATTTTGCGCCTTCGTTGACTTAAAACGCGATCCCACTGGAGTCTGGGTGACGCGTTTTTGTCAATCGTTTAATAAAATAATACACAATGAGGGCCCTAATGTTTTTGGGTTTATAGCCGTACACACAATACTAACGTAGATATCGCGATAAACCATTACTGTGCACCGGTTTCCCCCATAACCATTGCGCGTAAAACAACTATTTCTAACAGTAATTGTTATGTGTTTTTGTTTGAGTAATTAGTGCGAAATATTTAATTACGCAATTTTGAACCATAGATATCGGATAACAAACTAGAACGATTTTTGAAATTTTGACGCGTGGTTCGATTAGAACTTTTAAAGAACCCTGCCTTTGGCCCATGCTTTTCGTTTGGCTGGCAACGAAAGTTACGCCATCGGCGCCACACTGGTGAACTAACACTCTATTTCGCCAAAGATTAAATGGCCGACTTTAGCTCGACGCTAACGCGGTTTTTTTTGACATTATTAAAGCGACTTATGTTTAATAAAAGTTGAAGAATGGCTCAAAATTGTGTAAGAGTAAATACACAAAAGATAACATCTTTTCACAGGTTAGTGTTAGAAATAGTTTTCTTTTTACCATAATTTCCAATCGCTAAGAACGCACTAGAAAACGCGTTTCTTTCAAATCATAGAAAGCTAGTTTTTTTTTTTAAATAAAAAATGAAGAATGGTTCAAAATTGCGTAAATAAATATTTTAGGAGTAATTATTCAAACAAAAACATATATTTTCACAGGTTACGGTTAGAAATATTTGTTTTATGCGCAATAGGGACTTGGCAGTGCTTCGTCACAGTTTTTTTTTTTTCAATTGTTTTTATCGTGGGGAGAAAAATATGACCACAATGGCGGCCATGGTCAAAGCTACGGAGTGCCAAGCCTCTATAGTTATGGGGGAAACTGGTGCACAGTAATGGTTTATCGCGAATATCTACATTAGTATTGTATGTACGACTATAAACCCAATTACGAACATTAGGGCCCGGCTATTTCCTACAAAACATGTTCTATGAACATTTTACATACGAGTAATCGTTGTGTCGTATTCGCGGTTTTAACATTGTACCCGAAACGCGTCTTACTATTTTGCGCCTTCGTTGACTTAACCGCGTTTAAAATTTACCACCCAGCTAACACTTGTTATTTCTTTTAAAAATTTAAATTTTAACCGCTAGGTGCTATAAGAAAATTGACAATGATAAAATTGTAGAGCGTTACGGAAAACGTTGCTTTTTCTTTCTTTTTGCCACAGAGCTTGCGTTGCCCTTTAAATGGCCGACTTTAGCTCGCCTCGAACGCGGTTTTTTTTTACATCTTTAAAACGACTTTTGTTTAATTAAAGTTGAAGAATGGCTCAAAATTGCTTAATTAAATCGTGTAAGAGTATAAATACACAAAAGAAAACATCTTTTCACAGGTTCTGGCTCTGAGGTCTACATTTAGCGTTGAAATAATACACAATGTATACAGGGTATTTTTTATTCTCGAAAAAGTGATTTTTTTTTCAAAAACTATTTTTTCTAGAAAGCTGAAATTTGTACTGTACATTATAAGTGCCGGGGGACACTTTCTACCAAAATTGCATTTAAATCGAAAAATATTGAAACTTTTTTTGAAAATTTAAATTTTAACCGCTAGGTGCTATAAGAAAATTGACAAAGATAAAATTGTAGAGCATCACCGAAAACGTACAAATAGCATTGGCGCGAAAAAAATAGACGTCGTTTTCACTGAAACAATACGACTTGAAAAAGTGACAAGTTGGGCAAGCTAAAATAACTTTTTTTGAGTTCCATTGGGAGAGTAGTGTAACTTTATGAAAGTCAGAAATTTGTTAATCTGGTGTTTAATGCAATAAACACCGCTGAAAAATCGAGGAGACAATGGCGAAGAAATTAAATTAACTAATTAAATTATTAATGGCGATTTAAATTACGTAAGATCTGGCGACTTTGCTGGCCAATGTGCCGAACCGTTTCACCCTATTCATCGTTTTGAAATACATTATTTCACATTTCGGGGGTCATGAGGCGTGGCACTCTTTTTGAAAACACAATCTGGCTCATTTATCTTTTGACTTTTCCTATTAGTTTTTTAATCTAATAGGCCTGTGTGTGCATCTAGTCTTATTCGAAACCTATTTTAACCCTGATAGGCGAGAAGATGAATAGACCACAGGTTTAAAGGTCAGTAAAACCCTTAAATTTATTTAGTATTTAAATAACTGTAATACATACTGTGTAACATTATTGTCGTAATAAATATTAACAATCATGCCTCATATTCCAGAGCTGATCGTACGGAACTAGTGGCCATTTACTACGCGGAAGGTGGAAGAAATCTACGACGAGTGAGTGAGATCTTTGAGCAACGACATCCAGATAGAAGACCATCCATAACTACTGAAGGCGAGCTGTAAATGACTTTCACCAGTATGGTAACGTACAACGTCGGTTTCGTGGGCCTGGTCAGCGGAATTTGGACTTTAAAAACACCGTTTTAGCCTATTTTGCCGCATACCCACGTAGTAGTTGTGCCGCGGCGAGTAAGGCTTTGGCTTGCAGTAAAACTCGCATTTGGGAAATTTTACATAGGCATGAGCATGAGCTAAAACAACAACTTGACGAACTGCCGTTGGCACAACGAGCAAGACTGTGAGAGATTACCTAAACAACGAATTTCCACAACGATGGATAGGGAGAAACGGTTCCGTACACTGGCCAGCAAGGTCGCCCGATTTGACTCTGTTGGATTTCTTTCTTTGGGGCTTCGTCAAGGACAAGGTGTACGCCACTCCGGTTGAGACCCTTGAAGGGCTGCGTCAACGAATTGTAAGTGCTTGCCGGGAAGTAACCCCGGAAATGATTCAAGCCGCCTTCGACAATATGATTGTTCGCGCCCAAGCCTGCATCGCAGCCGAAGGTGGTATTTTCGAAACGTACTTATAAATTTTGTTTGTAAGTAGATAAATAAAATGTCTTTGTTTTTTCAAAAAATTCGCATTTTTCATCCTACGAAATTAAATCGTGTAATACCTTCTTCGCCATTGTCTCCTCGATTTTTCAGCGGTGTTTATTGCATTAAACACCAGATTAACAAATTTTTGACTTTCATAAAGTTACACTACTCTCCCAATGGAATTCAAAAAAAAGTTATTTTAGCTTGCCCAACTTGTCACTTTTTCAAGTCTTATTTTTTCAGTGAAAACAACGTCTATTTTTTTCGCGCCAACGCTATTTGTACGTTTTCGGTGACGCTCTACAATTTTAACATTGCCAATTTTCTTATAGCACCTAGCGGTTAAAATTTAAATTTTCAAAAAACGTGAAAATATTTTTCGATTTAGATACAATTTTGGTAGAAAGTGTCCCCCGGCACGTATAATGTACAGTACAAATTTCAACTTTCTAGAAAACATAGTTTTTGAAAAAAAATCACTTTTTCGAGAAAAAAAAATACCCTATATATATATATATATATACGCCTGAAAATTTCGAAGCTTTCCAATACCATTGAAAAGACCCGAATACTCTTGGAGAACGTCGTCACAAGTTATTTGTGACGTCCATTGCCATGATGAGGTTCAATAGAACCCACACTCGGTAACAAATTCAATCGTTCTAATGCTGGAGCGCCGATGATGTTATACGCTGACTTGCTTGGATGTAATACATGAAAAACATCATTGAATGGAGTGCTGTATGAAAGTTATAGTTGTCGCAAACTGCCCAATTAGCGGAAGGGGATCTTTGGACGCGTAAGGAAATACTTTGAGTATAGACTTTTCAAGTTTTGGTTGTGGGTGTATTTCCGAGTATGTTTATTAACACATGCTCCTGAATCTTGAAGTGCTGGTATTTCCCACCCACCAATATTAAACGTCTTAACCATGTTGGTACGTGTTGGGGTATCGCCCTTAGATGCGTTGAGTGTATTTTCAACTAGAGTACAGATATAAGGTTCCTCTATGTCCATCTGATCGTGGGTGTCAAAATCAGTGTACTGGTCATTCACAATAGCCGCAGCCGAGGGATAAACAGCTTCGTTGGCTTTGGATCGGCACATCATTTCAACATGTCCTAATTTTCCAAACCACGTACAAGTTTCATTACGCGTGGGGCATGTATCTCGGCCCTAGAAGTGTGGGAAATTTCCTCCGCCGTTGAAGCAGACCCCCGCAAGTGGAGTGCGATTAATGTTGAGTGGTCGTTGGCCCCTATGCCGTATATTAGGTGGACATGCATGGGTATGGTGGTAGCTGTTGTTGAGGAAAAGTCATTCTTGGGGTAAATAAATGTTGTTGGTAGTAAGGTGATCGGTACGTCGGTAATTGCTGGGGGTGTTGACGTTGATGTTGTTGTTGTTGTTGTTGTTGCGTTGGGGTAAGACCGGATTGATTAGGACGTTGGTGTAAAATGGACGGTTGAGTTGACGTTTGCACATTTTCAGGACCCCTCGGTGTTTCCAAGACATTCGCAATCGACTCAAGTTTAGTTTCTATTACACTTGCCTGTTCTTCCGCGAGCTCGTAAGATTTTGCAATAGTTAGGAATTCATCTAATGTAAGAGCTGTTTCTCTCAAGGCCTTCCGTCGTAATGCCGCGGAGACACATGTTTTGATTAGGTGTCCCAGGATTTCTTTCTTCAAATCGTGGAAGTCACAGGAGACAGCGAGTGCTTTTAGGCGAATTGTATACTCATCAATTGTCTCATAATGAAACTGGGTAGCTTGTCGGAACTTAAACTCTTCGACCACTGTGTTTCGGCGAGGTAAGAAATAAGTGTTGAGTGACCGTGTACCAATGACATATTCGTCAAATTGGGGTGCTCCTTGAGCTGCTGGTAGAAGGGCTGATAACTGTATCGTGTCAAAAAGGTCCTGGACTTCAGGTCCCGCGTAGTACAAGAGCATTGACTTTTTCCTATGGGGATCGGCAATAGCAAAAGCATCCAAAAAAATATCAAACCGCTTAAGCCACTTTTCCCAGCGAAGGCCGACGTCATCCCGGGATTCTTGGATGGAAAATGGTGGTACGTTTGGTGGTGGAAAAGCCATAGTTTGTGGAAGTGGTCCCCAATCTCCGTCGCCAATTTAATGTTTTCTTGCGTTAGGCTTAACGAGATTTATTCCGTTAAAATAAAATGCACCCGTGTAGTTCGATTATTTATTAACGACTGCTCTTTTTAATTCTCTAAGCGCGCTCGTGATATTTCACGTTTTTAATAGTTCGCGTATTTCGAATCTTTACAAAGTTTAAAACACGGAATACCAAAGATAGTATACACCTATTTACGAAGTCGGCCATTTCATTACAGTCCATTATAAAAGGGTGTATAACTACGGCTACCAATAAACCTGTAAACCTGTAAACCTAATTTAAAATAGTACAGGCAAGGAGGCCTGCACGTGCTCATCAGCTCGAGACGTCGCGTGCACTTGACCGCGTGAAGCGGCCTTGCATGCGCTATTCGAAATCAGACCTGTAATAAAATGGCAGCTCTCACAAATAAGGATATAAAAGAGTGTATATGTATACATATTTATATATATATATAGAGGACACTACAGTAACCTCCCCACCACCCCTGTAGCAAATTAGAGTCGGGCCGACGTCGGCAAAAGGTACTAAACACTTAAGTCGGCCAACGGTCGGCCGACCTTTGGATTTAGGGTCCAAATGTCCTAGGGGTAAAAGGGTCGGCCGACTACAAAACGTCGACTCTTTACCGCCTTTTAATAGACCTAAGAACCGACTGCGAAACGACGTCATCCCGACTTAGAATGTACTGGATAATTACGTCGAAACGACTTACTTTTTGATATTTTAAGTGACTGAAAATGACCAAATAAAACCGTAAATATAGCTATATAAATAGCTTTATATATGTATGTAGTTGGTCAAGTCCCATGAACGGGAGTGAAACAATGAGTTTATTTCCGTCAATCGGAAAGCTCTTGAATCTAGAATACAGAGTTCTAGAGTTTCTTCGGGCTTCGTAAAAGTAACGAATATATCTTCATTAATAATATCTTAGCCTAACATATTTAGCTATACGAATGTAACCTACTTGAGCTGAGAGATTTTTAATAAGGAAACATTCTCAGATTGAATATATAATCTTTTTCGAAAAAATATAATACAGAAAGGAAGTTATTTTAAACATATTTCAATTTGTTTTATTAAATCGCCAAAGTTTCACAGTTTTGAATGATTAATTGGCAAAGCGCAACCTTAAATCGACCCTTTGTGCCACAGGGGTAATAATTAAATGTAAGGTCTATTTTAAGTAGGATAATGGTCGGCATACCGACCATAAATAGTCCCAAAAAAGGATTTACGGTTTTAGTGTCGAAAAACGTTCGGACGTTTTTAGGTCGGCATTTGGTCGTCGACTATAAAGCGACTTTTCGACCGTACCCCGACCCTAAAACGACTTCATGTGCTACAGGGGCACCGTCCGAAGAGATGATGAGTTTTACCGTGGCAATATCCCTGGAAGTGTACGTTGAGAGCGGAAGGGCATGAATGCCCTTGCGTATCAGTGCACAAGCCCTGGGTGTAGCAGAGTTATAATCATAGAATATATTACCTGCATTTTGGAGGCCAAGTATCTTGCCATTGGCAGTCCTTGGCTCCTGTATGAGAGCGACATCAAAGCTCTCCTTGGCAAACCTTCTGCAGAGTACAGCAGAGGCTGCCTTGCCGTGGTGCAGATTAATCTGCAGCACCTTCAAACTCATGTTTAGGTGGGTTTAACTTGGTTGCTGGCCAGTTCTACCAAGCCGTACCCAGTGGTAGATGTGGAGGCCAAATCACTAGCACCGTCCCGACTAGCGTCCCCAGCCTGCCCCCCTGTTGCTCCCTCCGTATGAGCAGCCTCCTTGATCTCGTCGATATCCGAAAAGTCAATAGCCTTAAGGTCCTCTGCGAGAGTTTCCTCCCCAGATTCCCCAGTGGCTAGAATATCGTCTTCCATCTCCGACACCTCAGATTGTTCCAAATCCGGCGATGGGCCATCCAGGCTGGTCGGGTCCTTCCAGTTGTCCGTGCTAAGATCAAGGAGTATCTTGAAGAAACCCCTGTCTAAGCCGGTTTCAGCTCTAAGACCTGCTTCCCTGATGGCCTTGACCGACTCTCCATCCATCTGAAAAATCCAGCGGATGGCAGTCGGGACCTCAGACTTGTTGACAATCTTCCAGCATTGCGTATTAAGCGCGCTGTTGAAAGTCTCCAGTCTGCGAAGAAGGACGTTAGCGTCCTTCGTGTACACATCCTTGGTGCTGAAGGTGACCTTGAATGGTTTCGGAGACCTGAGACTGGGAGTCCGGAGTTTCATTCCCCCTTGGTCTCTTGCCTTGCAAAGGAGGGGGTCTTCCTTGTTGGATTCCGCCTTTGGTTTTTATTGAGGGACGTTTCCCCATCGATCTCTTGCTTCGCCAGCTGGGTCTCTATTTGGAGACAGTCCCCCTTGCTTAAGGGTGGGTTCTTTCGAACCCTCCCCTTGTTTTGGGTTTGGTCCTTTTCCTCCCCCTGCTTTGGGTCGGGTCTTTTCGAACCCTTGCCCGGTTTTGTTTTGTTTTTTTTTTGTGTTTCCATTTTGGTCCCACGAGAAAAGAGGAAAGTAAAAGGTCAGCGCCCTTAATCCTCTGTCCGGGCGGAAGGCTAATTACAACGGGGTTTCGCCTGGTTCCCCGAGGGGATCGTTCATGATACCGTATTTCGCTTCCCCGGTACCACTCAGCCCTCAGCACGATACCTTACACCTTGGCTTAAGGAAGAAGCAAGGCCTTAGTTGGCCAGCATGGAGGGTTGCCCCTGTTACTCCCTTCCACCACGAAGAGGTACAAGGTTGCAGTTTATGGAAGGGCATTTGTAACCATACAATAAACCTAATTAGAAAACTATCAAAGTAATAAAAACCCGAGGGTAAGCTCACTCCAATGATTATTAGGACACCCTCGTATGATTAAAGCATGATTAGATTAAAATTAAATCTGTAGCTTTGGCTATACAAAGAATTAAAATGATTAAATCATGATTAAATTTTTAATCATGATTATTAGGACACCCTGTAACAAAGTGATCTGCCCCTCATAAAAACCATAAAATATTTTTACAATTATTTAGGATGGTATAGAAATAAATACTCAAACATTTATGTATTATATCTAAAAATTATAATATAAATAAATAGTATATAATGAATAATATAATTAAATAGTACTGATAGTATATAATGAATAATATAATTAAATAGTACTGATAGTATATAATGAATAATATAATTAAATAGTACTGATAGTATATAATGAATAATATAATTAAATAGTACTGATAGTATATAATGAATAATATAATTAAATAGTACTGATAGTATATAATGAATAATATAATTAAATAGTACTGATAGTATATAATGAATAATATAATTAAATAGTACTGATAGTATATAATGAATAATATAATTAAATAGTACTGATAGTATATAATGAATAATATAATTAAATAATACTGATAGTATATAATGAATAATATAATTAAATAGTACTGATAGTATATAATGAATAATATAATTAAATAGTGTATAATATATAATGAATAATATAATTAAATAGTGTATAATATATAATGAATAATATAATTAAATAGTGTATAATATATAATGAATAATATAATTAAATAGTGTATAATATATAATGAATAATATAATTAAATAGTGTATAATATTATAATGAATAATATAATTAAATAGTGCATAATATATAATGAATAATATAATTAAATAGTGTATAATATTATAATGAATAATATAATTAAATAGTGTATAATATATAATGAATAGTTTATGATATAAATAAATAGTATATATATAACCATGAATTTATTCATTTTAAAATGAATAAATTCATGATATAACGAAGTCTCTGAATTTTTTTCTCTATGGAAATGTTATACAGAGGCATACTTATGAGTGATTATGTGCAAATATATATTAAATCATTAATAATGTAAAGAATAACTATAATATATTTATTTGCAAAAAAACACCACGAAGCTAGGATAGCTTATATGTAGCGGTAAGTCCATACAGTAGGTATATACTAAATAATATTAATAAAAAGGGAGAAAAGGAAGGAATAAATATATAAAACAATAACAATAGGTATATTACAGGGAACTATGTTCCTATGTTAAAAGATGTTCACGCACAAAAATTTTGAATTAATTAATTTCATATTGTATATTAGGTTAAAAATAAATACGTAATTATAATTCACCATAAATAAATATTAAAACATTTTTCCCTAATAATAATGTGCTTGAGCCGCTACCTGATTATTTTGCTTTTGACAGACACCCATGTATAAAAATAAGCTACCCTAAAAATGTGAGTCGCCCACGTATGACGTTAAACTCTCTCTCGGAGCCGTTTCGGAAAATCGTTGAAAACCCGTATATTGAATGAGTCCCCCTTGATATATTCCAATAAATAAAGCTTATTATTTCGAAGAAAACAAGCCGGCCCAGGCCGTAATATTAGTTCCACATCAGTGTATTCGAATGGGCAAAGCCATACACCCTTAGTAGACACAGGTAGGCAAACTAATACAAAGCTTTTGAGGCTTTGTGATTTCTTATCGTTGGATATATAAATTGCCACCCTAAGTGAAAGGGTGGATGCCGCCCAAAATCAGGAGACCCGGGTGGGCAAACTAATATAAAAACTGCTGAGCCCATGTGATTTCCTATAGTTAGATATACTATTTACCATCCTATGTTAAAGAGAGGCCACCGCCCACCCTCAGGATACATGGGTGGGCAAACCAATTCATAAGCTGTTGAGGTCATTTATTGACTTAACTTGCAAGGTAATTTGACAAAAAGCTATATTTTAAATTTCGATCTATTTGTGGTAGAGCTATAAACGGGTAGTCTTTACGTGAACTTGTAAGTTAATATACCTAAGTTTTGCGAATGGTATACGGCAAAGATTATCGTAATAAAAATTTACCTTCATAGATATAAAACTACATATGCCCGAATGCCCCTAGTTTTTGGATGAGTATGGGAGTCCAATAATTAATAATGGCGGTACGTAAGTGTGTGAAGGGAAATAGAGTCTTCAATGCTTTAACTTTTTAAGCGTACGCGTGTTCTTAATAATATAATACCTTCTCCCGATAGTGACTTCAATTTATAATTGTTTCTCTATGGTTCTATTGCTTTTATTACCCAAAAGGAAGTTCGTCAGTGTGGATTGAACTCGTAGTTTGTCTTGAACCTTTTGTTTGGTGTAACGAGTGATGAAGTTTTTTAATGTCTCTTGTTGATTTATTTAAATAAGAAAATAAGTATCTCATTGTGGGGCTTTTAGAGCATTTATAAGTACATATGGGGAAGAGGGCATTTAAAATTATACGGAGTTTTTGACTGTGAGTTCGAATCCCAGTTTCGCCAAAACTGCAAATTACTTTCGCAGCGCCATCTGCCGTGTCGTTGCTTTCCACACCAAACAAACAAACAAACACACAACACTTAACGACAATCCGTCCATAGCAATAGTCCCACTTCGATATATATATATCTCGATGTGGAACTAAAAAGTTTCATAAGCGCAGGATCTCTGGAAATATCAACGAGTTTATTTTCCAAATCACGATGCACTAGTGCCATCTACTACAGATTCTTGTAATTTTCGACTTTTAATTTTCCATTTTATTCTATTTTGAATCTTGCGCGCATGGTGGGAAGGTTTCCAGTGTTGAAAATAAGCTTTTTAAAAGTACTGGTCAATATGACCTACTTAAAAAATAAATTAACTGGTCATGACCACCCTTTTCTGCCCCACCTATCTTTCTCCCCCCCTTTTTATTTAACCATTGAAAGTGAATTGTTAATAGCGATTAGGAACTATAATGAATTTTATTTATCACAAACCAAAAGGCTTTGATATTTATCACATTTCTTAAGGAACTTTAAAAAATATTTCATTATCTTCTTGTTCTTTGAATAAAAACAGTTTTACTCCTTTTAGTTTCTAAAAGTCATAAAGAAATTCCAATGTGTTCTATGCTTATTTTCTTAAACATATTCTTAATGATTGATCTAGATGTTTCGCATTTAGTTCGACGAATCTCACTGATTGCAGCAGAAGAACGTCAAATTGCATTACTGCCAGATGCCACGAAATACGCTCAATTTAGGAGTCAAAATCCGCAATTTCATAGGCTGTGAGAAACTGAGAGCGCAACGCTTTTATCATTTTCTCTTTTTGGTATAGAATTATTCTTTCAATTAAAAATAAACTGGCCATTATGACCAGTGAACCCCCCCAGATTCTATTTAATTATTTATAATCTTGTTATTCAGTTATTCTGCCCCCTCCCTCTCGAGTCTCGATACACTCTCCCCATCTAGGATCAAAATATTTCCAAATAAAAAAAATTATGATCATGGCTAGTTTGGCTACTTGACTGAGAAAAACGTTTATTTAAAATTTTCGGCGTGGCTTGACACCTAATCCTGGTAAATATATAACCAAATTTGATAATTAAAGCACCTGCCTCCCATTTCCTTATCCTTTTGAGGGTTCAATTTTAAATGTATTCTCCTTGTTTTTGGAAATTCCTTCTGTCCTACTTTTATCAAGGCCTATGCTGCAGCATCAAGTGGGTGGAGGTAAACAACTAAAGTTTAGTTACTAAACACTTAAAATCTAAAGCCCAAGACATGGGGAATACTGGTGGTAAAAGAGACCGAGCTTATTCCTCGGATACAGAAGGAACACCTTCATCGCCTGGTCGCGAAGACAAAGTATTTGAATTTACCGCCAGTAACAAACGTAAAATCACAGCTCAGTCTTCACTAGAAGATGGAGAAGATTTTTCTAACTCATTTAAAGAGAAAGGAGATGGAGAAATGAGGCCGAGATCTATGATTACACCCGGAACCACGCTCAATGAAAATGCGTTACCAACTGTTTTTAAATGGGAAGGAGGGGGTAAAGAAGTTTGTATAAGTGGTACATTTACTGACTGGAAACCAATTCCCATGGTTCGCAGTCACGGTGACTTTGTTTTGATCCTTGAAGTACCTGAAGGAAATCACCAGTACAAATTTTACGTTGATGGCCAATGGGTACATGATCCGAGTGAACCGATAATAGATAACGATATGGGTACGAAAAACAACATAATCCAAGTCAAGAAATCAGATTTTGAAGTTTTCGAAGCGCTAGCTGTGGATAGTGTAAATTCGGGAAGTGGCTCTCAGAGCTTATCAGGATCTCCATCCGGAGATTATTCCCAAGAAGTGCCACAACGTAAACCTTACGAAAAATTACCAGGCCCTCCAATTTTACCACCTCAACTGTTGCAGGTCATCTTAAACAAAGATGTACCTCTGACATGTGAACCAACGCTTCTTCCTGAGCCAAACCATGTCATGTTGAATCACCTATACGCACTGTCCATCAAAGATGGTGTTATGGTGCTCAGTGCCACGCATCGTTACCGAAAGAAATATGTCACCACATTGTTATATAAACCAATTTAAATATTGGTTTAAATTTAAGATTAAATTTAAAGAGAAACGTTTTTATTGCTAATATATATTGAAGTGGATACCTTATACTGTTAGATTTTTGGTATAAGTATGTATTGTTGTAAGATAAATAAAACTTACCCTCCTTATCTCGAACACATAAAAAAGATAATTATTTCAATTGAATTTATACACTACATATAAAAATGACTAAAGTGATGCCAGTTGTTATAAATTGAATGAAAATAACAGGTTTATCTCAGTCTTAGGTTAGCGGAGAAGTTCTGAGCTAATTTAGACAAGCCAGCGTCTATTTGCCTGAACTTGGGTTCTTCGAACATTATTACTTCTTTATGAAGTTTCACTGTTAAATAAAAAATGCAATAATTGAAAGCTGAAATAAGGTGTTTAGTTGATTGAGGTGATTAATTAAACTTGTACAACTAAGCTTTTAATCATTTATTTTAAACTAAATTATCGTGAATAAAACACTTTTGCAACATTATTAAAATATTTATCCGCTGTACAAGTAGGGCTTTATTTTTATCATTTCTTATTATAAGATAAATTTTGTCTCTATGTTTAATTATTGCGTGTGGGAAAAGTTATTCTAATTCCTTAATATATGTACATAGTTTGTAATTTTTAAGTACCTATCTTCAAGAGGGTACGGAAAAATTTTCTGGTATTATTTTGGCAACAATGTTTTGAACTATTTCTAGAAAACCAAAAATTATTTTTCAAGCACTGCAAAATATCTAAATATAGGTTTTTTTTTGGAAGAAAACTTAGAAGAGACAGCTCACGAGGTATCACAAACTGTGTAGAAAAATAACATATAAATTCATTTAATTTGTTAATCTGCCTGATGAAGAATTAAATAGTTTTGTTCTAATTTTAAGGATGAGGTATGCCTAAATTAAAAATGTTTATCGTGATCAATTTCTACTTAACTTTTCCTATAAAATTAGAGCTTTCCACAATTTTCATTTTAAAATTAAGTGTCAGGTTATTTTGCTATATAAACACTAAAGGTTTAAGTAAAATCTTACTATATAGTAAGAGGCAAAGCTTTAAAAAATATTTGACCCAAAAGTTAGTTGAAATAGGCGTGAAAATTTCAATAAAAAAGGGTTAAGACAAGCACGTAAAAACGGATAATAAAAAAATTATAAAACTACTTAATGATACATGTATAAAACCAGTAGACGCTGCGTGTAATGTTTCATCTCTACGATAGGTACAATCCCTTCTTGACTCTAACCCAATTAAAACAAAGTATAATTTAAAATAAATTTAAAATTTCCAATAACTATACTTTACTGGAGATGTTTTAAATTGCGTATTATGAAAGTAAATAAGGGTCAGAATTGCCTGAGATATGGGCAAGTTTTTAAACAGTTTTCAAACCAAAGGCTTTTTATACATAGCATTGTGGATTACCAATAATACCAGCTAATGAAATTGCAAAAGAAAATAGGCATTACATTACCCTTAATTACACTGAAAGCGTCATTTCATTATCAAAACGATCAAATTAAAATTCCCCATTCTGCCATTTTTATACACTACGCTACAATCGATCTACGAGTTTTCTAAGAACTGGAAGAGTCCATTTTCCAGCGCTTCCAGAGTTTTTATATTCAATCCAAATCAAATGGATCATTATTAACAATAATACAGATTGTAACCCTTATTAGTCAAACGTTAAATGTCTGATCTCAAAAATCAAAATGATAGAAACTAAGTTTAGTTTCCCCGTGAAAACAACGAAAGGGTGGGAGGGGAAAGAAAAGTTGGCTAAAACTTTCTAATTTAAGTTGTCTTGAGCCGACAATGATGGTTGGAAGGCGGAAACTTCTTGATAAACAAGCCCTAAAACAATGCAAATAAGGTTGAATCAGGGGATGGAAATACAAAGAGGGCTAGTTCGCCAAACTATAAATAAAAGAACTCTTCCATTCCTTGTTTTTTACCCAATACCAGTATACAACACCTTACTCTCACAAGAAATAAATATTCAACTCGCCTTTCCATTCAGCAACCGTGAGATCTCTGCTTTCAAAAGATTCGTCGTAAGGTTCTGCTTCCGGTTCATCTGTTGGGTCAGAGTATTGGGCTATATAAGGATGCGCTAATGCTTGGGTTGCGGTAGGCCGTTTATCAGCGTCCAGCTCTAACATTTTTTCTAGAAGGTCAATTGCTAAAAAGAGAAAAACAATGAATATTTAAGACCATTTATTAACAACCAATAAAACAAATAATAAATTAACCCACCGTGAGGATTGGCACCGTGGAAAACTTCAGTGAAATTTTTTCTTTGCATTACTGGCAATGATTTAATATAATTGCGGGCCTAAAAAATTATAAATATCAATTTAACTATACAAAGTACTCAATTTTTTTTTAAATGTAATTTTTAAACCCTCGGCATAGCAACCAAATTGCATAATACGCCACCAAAGGCCACAATTTTTTTTTATTCGCAATATTTCTCTGTGACATATTAATTTTAGGCTACTATTGACTCAATTTAAGTGGCCATAAAATTTAAACTATCGCCAACCTCGGAGCTCGTGACTTTGTGTAAAAACTCTTCATCTGGGGTACCACAAAGCACCATGATACGCATCAGCTGATCTATATCTATGGCAATTGGTTAAGGCACACAAGGGTTTTGTTAAAAGCTCAGCCAGTTAGACAAATTCAAATACAGGATAAATTATGTAGTTAGGATTTTAGTTTGGGTAGAAAATTACTAAGAGTACATAGTTAAAATACTAAATATTAGTGTAGAGCGATTAATAGCAATCAATCGGAGTTAAATGATGTCACTGAGATGAAACCTTAATTGGGGGTGTAAAAAAAATACCTCATCGCTAGTCATTTTGTCCAATAATGATTTATCAGGGGTTCCAACTAGAGCCATAGTACGAGTAAGTTGGTCTATGTCTGAGTATTTATAAGGATTACGAGAATGAGACTAACATCAACGTTTTATGTCTTATGAATATTTATCACAAAGAAAACAATAACAAACAGAAAAAAAACACAGCATGCTTTGTCAAAAAAAAATTAAACAAATCAAAGGAATAAAAAATAAAAAACTCACACTATCACTGGTTATTTTCTGTAAAAAGTCCTCAGAAGGAGTGCCTAAAAGCTTCATAATCAAATTCAGCTGGTGGATATCTAGTATATTGTAAAGGACGGTGACATGCTAACATGCTCATCTTCAACAAAAAAAATATTAACCATGCATTCAATTATTTAATAAAAATTATGGTCAAGGTTCATCTGACAAGTCTTTTAAATAGAGAAGATTGATAAACTAGGCAATTAATTATTATCAGGTGACATTCCCTTACAAAAATTAAAAATTCACACTTTAAAAAACTCAGTTTAAACACTGGTCTAAAATTTTATGATGTTAAATAACAAGGGATTAATTAAAACATGCTCAAAGATTTAAATAAAATTGAAATACCTTAACCTTATGTGGTTTGAGGTATAAGTACTAATTAAAAAAAGGATACGATCTGTGCCGGGAAAAAGTGTTCTAGAAGTCAAAAGTTCAGCCATTATACATCCGACGGACCAGATGTCAACTGTATTTCAGATAGAAATTAAATGTCGGCAATTGCCAAAATTCACAATGTTTCGTTATAATTACCGGTTTGATTATAATGCATCCAATTTAACATAATTTCAGGTGCTCGGTACCATCTTGTTGCTACATAACCGGTCATTTCAACCTCAGCATGCCTAGCTAATCCAAAATCTAAAATTTTTAACTCGCAATCTTCATTGACAGCTATATTACTGGGCTTTAAATCCTTAAATAAATGATAAACATGAAAAGTAGTCAGTTTTTATTCAACTTTCCTCAGTGCTGCGTTGCACCTTAGAACAGCTCACGCTACCCCGCGTGAAACAGAGCTTCTTCAAGCCTTAAACTCTGCGTATAAATAACCCACTTTGCACTTTGAATTCACCTCCTGCTCATTTGCTTTTCCCCCAAAACTTAAAATACACGCGAGAGTTACGGGGAAGAATGGGCTGGTTCAATGGGCAACGTAGCACCCTGCATATATTGCCATACTCTGTGTATGATTCCAGCTGAATGTATGTACTACAAGAAAAAATAAATTATTATTTACTTAGTGAGCGTATAACTTAAATATATTCACTACCTTCAATCCTCTAAGGATCTGGTAAACAAGGAACTGAACATGTTCATCACTTAATCTTTGAGTTCTGACAATACTATTTAGATCTGCACCCATTAGGTGGTTCACCAGATAACTGTTTGGCACATGGTAAAAGAAATTGTTATTTTTAGAGACCACGGGGAATCTTGTTTAACAAAGACCAGAAGACTTACACATCTTTAAAATCATCTAATGTTGTGGATGGACTAAACACATCGAGTAAACCTATAACCTATATTATAAACAATTGATTTTAAAATTTATAAACAAATTACAGTCATTGCACATCTGCAACCTTGGGAAAAGTTATTTATAGTTCTCAAAAACGTTTAAATAAGGCTCCCAAAGCTGCTATAATATAAGGTCTTACATTTTCATGATTCATGTGCTTGAGCAGACGGAGTTCTCGATAAGTGCGCTTAGCATGGATAGCTGATTGAAAAGGACGAGCTAATTTCTTAATAGCAACTTTAATTGACTTTACGGAATCAATAGCAGAGCTTAATTATGAAAATTAAAATAAGAGAACAGCCATGTCTATATAAATCTATTACTAATGATCTTAATGAAGGTGGGCACCGGTAAAAGGAAAAGATTTTTTTTTTAAAAGGAAAAAAATTACCAGACTTGGCCATACGCCCCGGAACCAACTGGCGATAAGTTTTGATATCTTTCGGGCACCTCCCAAACTGTCTTGTTCAATTCGACTTTTACAAAACCAGACCTCATTTTCCGTTTTATATTAAAGCTGTTAAACTGAAACAAATTTAAACATTTACTTTCCTACGCTAATTTCATACTTCTCACGACCTTCCCAAACGCCAATACTCGTGAGTCTTGAAACTAAAAATGTCTTTGATCAAGGCTTAACCGTTGGCCAACCACAAAAGCTTTTGTAGATCACGTGGTAGTTTATTTCACATTCTATATGATAGATGGCTGCAGTGCACCCATTTCAGAATTTTCGACGGGGGAAAAAATAACAATTTTTTTTCGAAATAACTAGCATTATTTATTGGAGTACCTTTTTCCCTATTTGGGTTCAACAAGTACAAAAGCCCTTGTATTAAAAATTACCATTTAATTATCTATGTTATATTCTTAATTTTTGATATTATAATATTATATTCTTAATTTTTGATATTATAATATTATATTCTTAATTTTTGATATTATACTATGAAGGTTACACTCTGGATCTTTTGCAAAAAATAACAGAATAAAATCTAAATCTTTATTTTTCTTCACATACATGGTTACCTACAATTTTGATAGCACACCAAATTATACCCTTTCATATCATTATTAAAAATAACATTGTGCATTTCATACTATAATTATTCTGTAAAGACCCTTAAAAAATTCATTGTTCCCAAAATCGCAATTACTTGTAAAACAAAACACTTTAAACTGCTCATAACAATTTACACGTAACAGGAATGTTATTAATCGGGTCTTTACAGGACTTGGACATCAAAATGGGTAGAAATGTTGGTATTCTTTTAAAAAATATTAATAACAGGATTAAAAAATAAAGCTTTTAATATAAATTTTTCAAGCAAATTCAAATTTATAGAACTGAAACTTCAATGCCAATTAAATATAATATACAAAATTAGGAAGAATCTATTAAGCACGTACAAAATAAACAATAATTTTAGCCACTCATAACCATTCTAACAAAATCCTCATAATGAACATTTCCTTGAGAATCTTCCTGGCCAGCCAATAGTTGTTCAACTTCATCATCCGTTAGCTTCTCACCTAATGTAGTAAGTAAATGCCGTAGTTCAGCTGAACTGATGTAGCCATTTCCATCTTTATCAAAGTGTCGTAGACCCTCAATAAAGTCTTCGGCTGTGTCTGTACTTCGATTTTTGCTAATTGTTTGCAAGATTGGCAAGAAAACTTCAAACCCTATCCTGTCATCAGATTTTAGTTGGTGGCAACATTTCTTGACTTCAGCCTCAGTAGGGTTTTGGCCCAAAGCTCTTAACACATCTCCTAATTGAGATATACTAATTTTTCCATCTCCACGGTTGTCAAAAAGGGAGAATGCTTCTTGATATTCAGCTATTTGATCTTCTGAGAATCCAGCCATTTCTATAAACAAATAACTACGTAAATAAAACGCCTGTGAGGTGTCCTCAAAAATTACAATACAAAATGTATATATTATTTAAGTATCATCGAAGTGGTCTCTTTCAATAAACCGTTAAGCCTTGGCACAAATGTCATACTTAAAATTGAAGTATCAACTGAAGTTATTTAACTATTCATTATTAATCTGATGAAAATGATACTCACCTATAATCGGGAAAATGATCGAAGTCGAATGTTGGAAGACTATCGAGTATACTACTTAATGCCCTAAATGCCAAACACGCGTCTGAAAGTTCTTTCTAATTTCGAAGGGCGGGGCATAAATTACTCAGGGAGGGAGGGTAAATGAAATTCCAAAAAATTCCTTCTATGGCGAGTGGTGACTGAGCATTTCGAAATCAAACCCTAATGCCTAAAAAAAAGTTATTCCTGTGCCTTAATTTTGCCCTAGATAAGAGTATCGAATTTTTAGTTAGCAACAAAGGAAAAGTCTTTGAGAGATAGAGGGATACGTTAAAAAATTTGTAATTTCTAGGAATACCTACACAAGTGTACGATTATTAACTTATGATACCTACCATAGAAATGAAAGCTAAATATCCAATAAACTTCTCCTCGCTATTTTCAAAGCGCGTGAGAAAACTTTCAAATTACTTAAAATGTGAAATATGCCATATAAATTAATCTTGTAAAAATTGGTCAGTAAGTTAACCCCCTCCTCCCGGATATACACACTAAACCGTTAATGTATTTCTAAAATATAATTTAGGAATATGGTGTGCTTATATTAAATTTCAATCCAACGCCAAGTGAATACCTATAGTATCTCATTATCATGATAGTCAAATTAATGCTATTACTTTCGCTAAAAGCACTTAAATTGTTAATTTTTAAACTTATGTCATTGAAAAGAAATAATTTATTAAAAATATTTTTTAATCATCTTTATGCTTGAAAATATTTACAATACATTAACTTATGTATTAAAAAGATGCATTATGTACAATGTTGCAAGTTCTTTGAAACGCTTGATTACTTTTTATCCAAAGTAACCATTATGACAATACATTAAAATGAGACCTTTAAACAAAATGGGGGTGGCCCTTAAAAGGGCCGTTTTTTTATGAACTTTTCACTGATGGAAAGAGTTTATTTAGAGCTGGTATATTTGGTGACGGCTTTGGTTCCTTCCGACACCGCGTGCTTGGCAAGTTCACCGGGCAAAAGGAGACGGACAGCGGTCTGGATCTCCCGACTGGTGATGGTTGACCTCTTGTTGTAGTGGGCCAAACGAGAGGCTTCGGCGGCGATTCTTTCGAAGATGTCATTGACGAAAGAGTTCATGATGGACATGGCCTTAGAGGAGATACCAGTGTCGGGATGGACCTGTTTCAAGACCTTGTAGATGTAGATCGAGAAAGATTCCTTCCTTTTCTTATGCTGGAATTTAAAGAGAGGAATAAGTTCACAATTCAAATTTTATAGAAAATTTAATTTAATTATACCCTTTTCTTCTTGTCACCGGCTCTAACGGCTTTTTGGGCCTTTCCGGACTTCTTTACAGCTTTACCAGATGCTTGAGGAGGCATTTTAATACTTTTGCGAGACGAGTCTTTACAGAACGAGAGCAAGAGAGTTTGTGATGAGATGAAAGCGCCGGGGATAGCTTTTATAGTCGAGTAGTTCTTTCCCCCTCGGATTGGGCTGCAACAGCTTCAATGAGGTCCGCGCTCTTCAAAATTCCCCTTTGTCCTTCTCAATCTCATAAAATGGCGGGAAATATTTAAAATATCTTTGTTTCTGACCAAGCTCGGAATTGTTACCCAGTTTTAGGATCAATGGGGTTAGTAAAGTTGACAAGAATTCTTGCGATAACTTTATTTAAAAAGCAGAGCCAGCAGACTATCAAGAAAACCCGAAATATTTTACGAATAAGCTAAAGTTTTGGCTTCTAAAAATAAGCTTTAAGATAGACTGATATCTAGAAATAATATTCAAATGGTATAAAATAGTAAAATTCTGCCATATCTAATGGAATTTTCCCTAAAATTAATTCAAACTGTAATATTTCTATAATAATTTAAGTAGCTGCCTATTCCTACGCAAATTACTCTATAGACAAATAACCCAGGTAAAACGTAGATATAATGGAAAGCGATTCGTTATTTGGAATATAACATTGATGTTTTTAGCCGACAAAATAAGAAAATATAATTTAACGCTAATCGAGGTATTACAAAATTCACTATATGTTAGGGTATAATAACTTGGTAAATAAGGCGACTAAATAAAAACAAAAATAGAAGTAGTGTCACGTGAACTATTGTGATACTAAAGTAATTATTCAAACAAGGATAAATTTACTAACTTAGCGAAGCTACATGTACTTACATTATCCATGAGTGAAATGTATTCAGTGTATTAATAATTTCTGAAGTAAATAAAATATTTGTATTTCTTACAAGGAAAGTATCCAATTCTCTATAGAGTAGTAGCACTCTGTAGCTTTGGCCATGGCCGCCATTGTGGGCGCGAATTTTTTATGAGTAGGAAAAAGCATTGGTGACGTTGTGTGACGTAGCACTGCCATTACTCTATACTGTCAATGTTACACGTTTAAAGAGTGAAATTACGCAAGCTCCCGCAGATATCTCAAAGTACGTTTCGGGATAAAATAAATGCGAAATAACATGCAGGGCCCCCAGAGGTCCTATAAAATCCTATATTTTCAAAAATGCCCTATAAAATCCTATATTTTTGGCAAAATCCCCAAAAAGTCCTATAATTTTGATATTTTGCCCATTTCAAATCCCGCCACTCAGATAAATTGCTATAGGATAAATTCATACTAGTCTATACTTCTGTTATTGTATATTTTTGGGATAAAGTGGTAGTTACTATTTTTAAGTGAAAATCAAAGATTTATTTCATTAAATATAGATTTTGTTTTTAAATGCATAAAGTTAGTAAATAAAATGGGATATATCATGAGTAATACCACTTATGCATATATAGAGTAGTATCACTCTGTAGCTTTGGGCCATTTTGAGGGCAGTTTTTTATCTATAGGAAAAATCATGGGTGACGTCGACATACGTCACGCCGATATTACTCTATAATCCTATAAAATCAAATAATTTTAAGAAACTAGTCCTATAAAGTCCTGTATTTTTAGAAATATAAATCTTTTTTCCTATAAAAAATTGAAGATTTGAGTGGGGGCCCTGGACATGCATTACACTAATACACGGGAAGATATTGTCTATAAATCTCTACAAAGAGTAATTTTAACATTTTACATCCTCAAGCAGAGTATGCTTGCGCGATTTTGCTGGGAAATCGAGCCTTTAAATTAATTATTTATATTTCTTAGATGGATCCTACTCTCGTAAGATATCTAATAAACTCGAGGGGCTGATCACTCCGCGTAATCGGTGTACAGAGCCGTACCTTTGACTGTACTAATGGGACTACGCGTAATCTTTGAAGTCCCTGCCTTTGGCAGTGCTAATCTAAGTGTAATCCGGTGTACAGACTTTCTAAGAGTGGTTAGCCCCTCGAATAAACTCCTGATGATTCGAAAAACGACTACATGTATATTCTAGAATAATAATGATTTTCATTTAAAAGGGTTATAAAGTTATTATATTTTATAAAAAGATCTAGTATAATGGTTTTGTGCTTTGACCGTATTTGCAATGACATTTCTGCGAGCGAAGTTATCACTACATCTGGGCTTCTAGCCAATAGTCGTAGTCGATAATTCAAAATAACGGTCAAAAACGCCGCCGATCAGTTTAGTAAAATATTTTCGGCGGTGTAATCGTCGGCCATTTTCGGTATGGAGATACAGGCCGAAAGGCAGGCAAGGCTGCGAGCTTTGGAATTTTTGGATAGACCGAAAACGGCCAACTCTCTCAAATGTTTTCGTTTTCAAAAAGAAAATTTTGCGCCGTAGCTATCGACTAAGACTATAATACCCAAAAATATATGGGAATTATACGATACCAATTTCAAAATTATAGGTCTAAATTATTAATTTTAAGGAGTTATGTAGGATTTAAATATAGAAATTATCAAATTTTATAGCGTTTATTTAAAAGAAGTCATAATTAACACTGTCAGACAGATCAGAAAATTCAAAACCTTTTAAAATCTGCTCATTTAATGATTTAGAATTTATGCAAGGATCATTGCTTTTAAGAAAAATGATAAATTCAATATATTTCTTGTTGGTGTGTAAATCTTTGAGAAATTGTATCTGTGGGGTTTTATTTGAATGTGTAAAAAAATATTGGAAATATAGGATAACAAAACCTTGGCCTTCATGTTTAAAGGTTTATTACGTCACTGTCTCTTACTACACGCCTAGAAGCGCGTTATAGAGTCGCAAGGAATTTCGAATTTTCTAGCGCCCATGCAAATCGTGCGTGTAAGATTATACTAAAATGTGAGTACTTTTCACCTGTTCTCGGACTAAAGGTGTACTCTTTTATTCCTAAAAATAATTATTCGACTGTTCCGGGGCAAAGAAGGATTTTAGGGCTACCCTTTTTACTCCTTCTAAAAAGGAGGTGTAAGGAAAGTAAACTGATAAAATCGTCTGCTTAGCGACTCGAACTATTCGCCACCACAGAATCGGTGTAAAATGACGTCATACGGTTACTCTTACCTTACTCTGAAATCCCAGTACAAGCGAAAAGTATCCACCTAATAAAGCTCTGTCTTAAGACGTATAAGAAACATTTTATACCCTTTTTACATTTTCCTACCAATAGACCCATAACAAAAGAGGGGCCGCAGACGAGGCTTAAGTGAGACCTTTGGACGGAACATCCTGTTTGTGACGTTTTGAACCACGTGACCGCCATTGAAATATACAGGCGGAAGTAAGGAAACGGATGTTCCGTCCAAATGCTGAGTTGCCAGGTAAAAATGTTAATTTTCGGCCCCCCAACTTTCATCATGGGTCTATATATCTATTTATCTATCTATTATGGGATCCCTGCTACATAATTTTGCATACCGAATAATTTATATGCCCAATTTCTGTAACAATAAAATTATAATAGGTGGTTTCTTCTCGCCTTTTCTGGGATTTCAGAGTAGGTTTTATGGTGGCGAATAGTTCAAGTCGGAGGAAAACGTTTTACCAAAATCGCTACATGTGGCCATTTTAGTAGATCAATTTTGGATAAGCAGACGATTTGATCAGGGCTCCCGGACCCAGAGTTACTATAATTCCTATAATTTCAATATGCTCCTATAATTTCCTATTTCCTCAAAATTGTTCGTATAAATTCCTATTTTTAGCTAAAATGTTCCTATAAATTCCTATATTTTCTAGGAAATTTCCTATAATTCCTATAATATTTAAAAAAAAAATCGCTGGGAGCCCTGGTTTATTCTCTCTATCCCTGCTTTTGAGGACGAGTAGAACGAGTAGACCTAATATTCCGTCACAAGCGAATAGGTTATGGGGCATAGTAAATTTAATCCCGCAACAGGCGAATAAATAGTTTCAGGGTAAAAAGAGTGCACTTTTTAGTCGAAGAACAGGCGAAAAGAACAGGCCTAGTATTTCCCGCCATTCATTTGAACGGCGATAAGGACGTCATCGCGCGGACCTCGTTGAAGCTGTTGCAGCCCAATCCGAGGGGGAAAGAACTACTCGACTATAAAAGCGATTCCCGCGTTTCTGTTTCATCACAAACTCTCTAGCTATCGTTCTAAATAGACTTATATCGCTATAATTTTGAAATGCCTCCTCAAGCATCTGGTAAAGCTGTAAAGAAGTCCGGAAAGGCCCAAAAAGCCGTTAGAGCCGGTGACAAGAAGAAAAGGGTATAAATAAATTAAATTTTCTATAAAATTTGAATTGTGAACTTATTCCTCTCTTTAAATTCCAGCATAAGAAAAGGAAGGAATCTTTCTCGATCTACATCTACAAGGTCTTGAAACAGGTCCATCCCGACACTGGTATCTCCTCTAAGGCCATGTCAATCATGAACTCTTTCGTCAATGACATCTTCGAAAGAATCGCCGCCGAAGCCTCTCGTTTGGCCCACTACAACAAGAGGTCAACCATCACCAGTCGGGAGATCCAGACCGCTGTCCGTCTCCTTTTGCCCGGCGAACTTGCCAAGCACGCGGTGTCGGAAGGAACCAAAGCCGTCACCAAATATACCAGCTCTAAATAAACTCTTTCCATCAATGAAAAGTTTATTAAAAACGGCCCTTTTAAGGGCCACCCCCATTTTGTTTAAAGGTCTCATTTTTAATGTATTGTCTTACTTTTGATAAAAAGTAATCATTGGTGATGAGGATCTGATACGTAAGTGTACATAAACCACGTTTTAATATTTTATAAATGTATTGTACATCAAAGTAATCAAGGGTGATGAAGACTTCATGCATATTGTACAAAAACCACGTTTTAATATCTAGTAAAATGTAATGTACATAATAATTCCGACCATTAACGGGTAATAAAACATTTTTTATTTATCCTATTTGATAATTTTACAATAATACCTCAGCTGCACTTATTTAACTGAAATTGTTCGCAACTCTCTGGGGCAAAACCTAGAAAAACGGAGTTTTGAAAGTGGTTTGCAATGGTTAGAAAATTTCTTAGGTAACCTGTGGGAGAAAACTGCCCTGCCATAAGCTATCTGAAATTATACCTTTATCATGGACTAATTAATTAGTCCATGCCTTTATAAACTTTAAACAAAACTATAGCGATTAAACCCAAAATGTGGTGTATACATAATCAATTTATCGATTAAACTAACTTTACAATTTTACTTTTGAAAATGTTCAAAATTAAATTAATTGGTCACTGGAAAAACAATATAATAATGTTAATATCTTACCTTTTTAGAGCAGTTTGTAGAATACCGTTTTTCAATTAGACAAATCAATTTGAACAACTGACGGATTTTGAATTGACGATTTAGCACGCGACACTACAGGTACATGTCTTCGGCACGCAGCCTTCTTTGCGTGCTTTTTTGACCATAACATGTAGAGGTATTTTCACGCGCAAAATGAATTTTAAAAGCCGTCAATTCAGGTAAGATTCCGATTTAGAGGAGTAAAGAATGTAAAAGAGGACAGAGCATGCTGAAGTTAGTGAATTAAATTCAGATTTATTTTAATTATATGGTCTATTGAAATGTTTACTATAGGGCAATTTAAAAGCATTCATACAGGGTAAATAGAATGAAAACCAACTCAATTACCAAATTAAAATTTTAAGGCTTCCAAATTCTTACTATTTTTGGCGCTATAAAATCAAATATACTAAGAGTGAAACGAGCTATCAAGAGTGAAATTTTTTTAATTAAGTAAAACAATGATGTAAGAACATTACCATTATTTTACTTTTCTATGATCATTGGTGGCTTCTTGTTTAAACTAGAATTTTGTTCCGGTTGATAATATAATTTAAATTTCTTTTAACCTACATAATTTCAGCATGAAATTGAGAGATTAATGCCCACTTATTAAGAGTTCTTTTATAGGCTTGTTCAGTCTTTACTAACCTAATAGTCTCGGAATTAAGCTAAAATAGTACCTTATAAATAAAAAACTTGTTTTAAAATTTCAATATGAAATAAGCCCTTTATCACGGTTTTAATTAGCCGTAATTGTGATGATACATTTAATGAGAATCCATTAGATTCAAAATGTGGGTGGCCCTAAAAAGGGCCGTTTTTTTAAATGTTCATGTAGATGAAAATTTATTTCTTTTCAGTCTTCTTTGGCAAGAGGACAGCTTGAATGTTAGGCAAGACACCACCCTGGGCAATGGTGACTCCCGAAAGCAGTTTGTTCAACTCTTCGTCATTCCTGATGGCAAGTTGCAAATGTCTTGGAATAATACGAGTCTTTTTGTTGTCACGGGCAGCGTTACCGGCCAACTCAAGAACTTCAGCGGCTAAGTATTCGAGAACTGCAGCCAAATATACAGGTGCACCAGCTCCAACACGCTCAGCTGATAATTAAAATAAAATGTAAATGAGATTAGTCTTAGGATAAAATTGAAAGATCATAGATTTAAACACATACCGTAATTTCCTTTACGCAAGAGACGATGAATACGACCGACTGGGAACTGAAGTCCGGCACGAGATGACCTGGTCTTCGACTTTGCCTTGACTTTGCCTCCTTTACCACGACCAGACATGATTGAAATTTAGGGAGAATTTAAACGTACAACCTCACCGCAATGGAGAGAGAGTTTTGTGGATGTTTTGGGGGCGACCGCTGAATTTATAGTCGCAAAATTCCTTCCCCCTGGATTGTACTGCAACAGCTTCTCTTCGGCTCGCGTGATAACGTCATGTGACAGTTCCGTTAAGACGCGGGGATTTCGAATAAAAAACGGTTGGAAACAAATTCAAATATGAATTAATAATATAATTCATTAGATATTATTTTATATACTTAATTCATTATTTAATAAAAATTTTCGTTCAATTCAGACAAAAATATTTTTTGAGAAAACGACGAATATAAAATCTCATTGGAAGTTTTTAATATTTACTAAATAAAATTTACTCAGTTCCAGATATAGAAAGTTGATTACTTGTTAATTCTAGGAATAATGAAGCGTGAAGTAAAGTATAAAACACATGTCACAATGAAACGCATAAAATCCCAAAAACAAGGTTTAAGAAATATTGTCATAAATGTGTAAAACGTATTATTTTAAATGTTACCATGAACATTCAAATTAAATAACTTTCATTTGGGAATTTGAGGTGCTGTAGCTTTTTGGAAAACACATTTAACTCTAATTTAAATTTAGTAAATTTTGTAAGTGATTCCCTCGTTTGGACAATACTAAACAACAGACCAAAATTTCCGACTTTAAAAAGTATTAAGAAAAATATATAAACATTTTCTGGTTAAAATAAAAGGAATATTCCCTAAACATAATATGGTTTTCCAAGAAAAAAATATAAGTTATTTTCTGTTTTAGAATTTGACGTATAAAATATAAGAGGCAGAAAACTCTAAGATTTTAAATTTTTAGTCAAACTCCTGGTTCAAAAATTGATTACTATCACCAAAAAAGCGACCATTATAAACATAATATGTGATACGTCACTTTATAAAAATATATTTTATTTGGTCCGACATTTGTACAAATATCGTACACTTTAGAGGAAAATAATTTTATAAATTTTAAAATGAACTGGAAAATCCAGAAATCTGGGTAAAATCATATCTAAAATCTCAAAATCAGGTTAATAAAACCAGAAATCAACTCTCTAAGATCTTAAAATCAATTCCTGGTTTTTGATTCTAAATCCCGTACGCAAAATTTTCAATGTCGGGCCCGACCCACGTCCAACATAGTCTATCCCGATTTATAACAGGAACGTTTTCATTTGATACATTCGTGGTGTTAACTACTTAGTTCAAACTCTTCTTATAATTAATTTGTCAAAATAACATCATTTCTAAATCAATAACCCCGTTGTATGACCGATCTGGAAATTAACATAACTATTAGTTCTCGGCTTGAAATTTGAAGGAGGTTCCCAAATATGGAGTACGTTATTCGGAACTATTGTAAGATGTCATTAGGAGAGAAGAAATAAACCTTAACAACAATTGCAAGTACACTATAAAACTCTAATTATAATAACGCACCTTTTAATTTTTTTAATTATAATTAAAGTTTTTATAGTGTACTTGCAATCGTTGTTAAGGTTTATATCTTCTCTCCTAATGAGGATCCCAAATCCTACTAAGGCGAGAAACTAATTACTCCGCGTAATGGGTGTACTAAAGTTTTAGTTATTACGTAATACTCATTACAGATTTAGTATTACCAAAGGCTGTACTCAGATTCATACGCTGCAGTAATCGGGGTTCATATTAACCGTCGTACATGTACTAAGGGACTTCACAATATTAAAATTATAGGAAACTTAAGACGGTTAGCTTTTTATACCCTTACAATTGAAATTTTTTAGAGAGAGGGTGGATTAGAATGCTTCGGTTTCGTTAAAAATATAAAATGCACCCAAAACCCTTCTAAACAAAAATATAAACAAAAATATAAAATGCACCCAAAACCCTCCTAAACAAAAATATAAAATGCACCCAAAACCCTTCTAAACAAAAATATAAAATGCACCCAAAACCCTTCTAAACAAAAATATAAACAAAATATAAACAAAAATATAAAATGCACCCAAAACCCTCCTAAACAAAAATATAAAATGCACCCAAAACCCTTCTAAACAAAAATATAAACAAAAATATAAAATGCACCCAAAACCCTTCTAAACAAAAATATAAAATGCACCCAAAACCCTTCTAAACAAAAATATAAACAAAAATATAAAATGCACCCAAAACCCTCCTAAACAAAAATATAAAATTCACCCAAAACCCTTCTAAACAAAAATATAAACAAAAATATAAAATGCACCCAAAACCCTTCTAAACAAAAATATAAACAAAAATATAAAATGCACCCAAAACCCTTCTAAACAAAAATATAAACAAAAATATAAAATGCACCCAAAACAAAAATAGAGGGTCAAACTAAATATCTGCAATTTAAAACCTACATTTTATACCCGCACATAACGTGGCATTTTTACGATCAAAATTAATTTAAATTTTTCAATGTAATTAATTGGATAACGATTTTTCTAGGTCATTAAATATCTATAGTGAAATAATAATAGGCCCAAGTCATCTAGCGACTTTTAATGCCTTTAAATAGGTATAAACGTTATTATTTCTTAATTTCAATATTAATATTAGTATTAAATCCGAACTAAATTAATTAACTAAATTTAAGTAATGTCAAAGTATTTGATCTCGATTATCTTAATTACTCGTAACATTGTTAGGCTATCTACATTTTTTAATTTTACATGATATTATAAAGATGTATTGGTTAATATTACCGTAATATTTATCAATAGTCAACGATTAATAACAAACAAAAATAATATTTAATATCGAAGTGCGTAACCCGATATATGATTTTAAATTTTACCATAATAATTTTGAATTTTTATTTATTTAAAACGAAAAACAGACGTAAAATAAAACAAATAAAAATATACTGATGTGATATGCCTGTCAAATTCTATCATCGTAATTTTAATTTTAATTAATTTAATTCATTCAATCGTGAAGATAATGCAATTCTAAAAATTTTGAATTCAAGTGGCGAAAACTACTCATAGCAAATAATCCAAACGTTATTGTAATTTACTCTTTAAACTTTTGGCGCCAAGATGAAAAGACGATTATTATAACCCCCCCCCCATAGCATCTAGAATGTTTGGAGATAAAAAATTTCCGTTGGATTGCAGAACGTATCTCTAAGCCAATCAAATCGCTAGCTAGACCACCAACGAGCGGCGCCGAATCGAGGCTCTCCGGGTCCATTGGATAAACGAGGCTCCGCCTCGAGGCGTCTAGGGTATAAATACTCCGTACAGTGGCGGGAAACTTCATTTACGCTTCTTCGTAAGTACCGTTCGTGTCTAAAGATTCTTTGCTGACTATTTCTATTTGAGAATGGCCCGTACTAAGCAGACTGCTCGTAAGTCGACAGGTGGTAAGGCTCCTCGTAAACAACTGGCAACTAAAGCCGCGAGGAAGAGTGCTCCAGCTACCGGAGGTGTCAAGAAACCCCATCGTTACAGACCAGGAACCGTCGCTTTGAGAGAAATTCGTCGTTACCAAAAATCTACCGAACTTCTCATCCGAAAGCTGCCCTTCCAACGTCTTGTTCGTGAAATCGCCCAGGATTTTAAGACTGATCTCCGTTTCCAGAGCTCTGCTGTCATGGCACTCCAAGAAGCTAGCGAAGCCTACCTCGTCGGTCTCTTTGAGGACACCAACCTGTGCGCCATCCACGCTAAGAGAGTCACCATCATGCCAAAAGATATCCAATTGGCTCGACGAATTCGTGGTGAACGAGCTTAAGTCAAATAAAAGACTTGAAAAAAACGGCCCTTTTAAGGGCCACCCTCATTATGAATAATGGTACCACTTTCAATGTGTTGTTTGGGTTGCTTTACACCTATTATGATTATTTCATATTGAAATAAACTATTTTAACAGCAATGTATATAAAACATTATTGTACAAAACGTTCATTCCACATTAAAACTGTCATATTTTAATTTGAGTATTTTATTCTGTAAAATGCTAAGTAATATATTTTAGAATTACGTGCAAGGGAGTCAAATTTCGGGTGATTATCTTTCATGTGGAATCTAGTATTAAAAATAGTTTTATATTTTAGCAAGCCTTTTAAGTCTTGTTTGATTAATATTAATCACTATGTTCATAATCCCCTCCCCCACTGAATGCGTGGAAGCCATTCCTGTAGTTAATCCATTGCTATCCTTTAGTATCATAACCAGAATTTTGGTTCTGGAGGAAAATACTGGCTCTCTTGTGTATCCACGCTACGCCCCTCATTTAAAATTGAGTCACAAAATCTAATATTATGGGCATTTATAGCAGTTAGTTTCCAAACGAAATTGTCAATTTCAGTTAAAATGTGGCGAGTTATTGTTAATCCATGGTCGTACACCTCTTTTTGTAATATAACCGATTTAATTTTAACAACCATGTGACCCGCGTTTTTTATAGATCAAGGGAGCTAATAGAAGTCACAAGACATCACCTATTGGAAAAAAAATTCTATCGAACATTCCCTATTGATAAATATTTTAAACTACAATAAGGAGTAGTACCTTCCCCATTGTACTCTGTAATTATATCCCAGTCTATATTAGATTTTATTTCGTTCTTTTACTATGCATTGAATGTTTTTACATATCTTGATACCTACAAAGGCTACACATAAGTCGTGGTAGGGGATGTAGAGATTTTGAAATTCAAACGAACCGCGGATTTTTCCAATTTTAACAAATATTTTACTTCGCTAGATGGCAGTAGCTCCACCAAAATTCCAATAACGCTATTACGCTTTAAAAATCTCTTTCGGCTTTGAACTCAAAAGGTCGTAATTAAAATGGCGTTACTTTTGCGAAGAATTGTAGCTAGAAATCGACTAGTTACTATAGCGAATATAACGAGAAATTTGAAAACCACAGGTAAAAACAAGGAAACTATTACAGCTCAAGATATTGCAACGCAGAAAGGACCTGAAACCGTAGAGGATTTCATCAATGTTAAAAAACAAAAGGTTCGAATAGCATTACGCCTTTGAAAGTAGTCACTAATAGTTTTGTATTAATGAATAAGGAACATGTGGCTAGGGGTTTTGAATTTATCAGAATACTGACCAAATATTTATATTTAAAGAATTGGGTAAGCTACGGATTTAGTGAAAAATCTGAAGAAGAGGATAGAAATGCCCTCCGAATAGTCTACTTCTCTGGTATTTTGACTGTTGCACTGGTGACATATTTCTTCATGTATTTCCCAGATTTAAAGTAAATACTATTTTTTTTCTTCTCTATAATCTATTTAGTAAAGGTCTTTTTAACTTGAAATTTTAAATCGACAGGAACCGAGATTGGGCTACCCGCGAAGCCTTTTTGGAGCTACACAGAAGAGAAAAAGCTGGATTACCATTAATAGACCGCAATTATATCCCAGTTGACAAAATTATTTTACCAACGGAGGAGGAATTAGAGGGTTTTGAAATTTTAATATAAAAGAAAACATATGCAGTTAAAGTGCTCTTGTAATTAGTCACGAATGTAGCCCTTCTAATTATGTATAAAATCCTGCTATTATTATTATTAAAAAATTGTCAAATATAATATAAATGTATTAATTTTTGAATATACATCTACAAAAAAGCCCACATTTGATCATGGATGAACCTTTGGCTAAGTCCACTAAAAATGTGTGCTCATTCTCAAAATGACTCTCAGTAAACATTTAACATGGGAAAGATAGGGAATTGACACACTTATGTAAACATAATTATAAACTTGTTATTAACAATGTGGAAGTTTTAACATATTCCAGCTATGAAAATTAGGAGTTTAATTTCATTTTCGTAAGCAATGGTGACTGTGACTTTCAGAAAAGCACTCATTTGATTCCAAATAACCCAAAGTTTATTTCACTTTTTTATGATACAGTTTAAGCTTATGATAATCACTGTAGTGGTTACAGGGTAAATCCCATTTAGTAAAATGGGTATTTTGGCCCACACACCAATAAACAGAGAACGTAGTGGCAGGATTGCCAGATGGTACAGGATACGCCAACAAAATAATATGATAAATTAGTTTTGTGCCTTTTTTTATCGGGATGTTTGTAATGACTGGATGCACGTGTAATGTATTAAATTTATATTTTAATTCAGGAAGGGGAAAGGGGGAATGATGTACCCCTAAAATATATTTTCGCCTGAGCCCTAAGCCCAAGGCGCCGCGCCGTTTCAACATAAAATTCCGGTTTGCATCCTACGTGGAGACTACGTTGTGCACCTCCCCTTGCCGCCCAAGAAAAATTACTGAAACTAATCACGTTATGCTTAACGTATAGCGCCCTAAGCCTAAGCTTGATGCCGTGGCGGTAATCCGCTACTTTCAAAATTGCGGAACGCTATTTTATTTATCGCCAAACGTAGTAGCGTATCGCCAATTTGGCGACGAGAAGTCTAGTCTGGCAGTCCTGATAAGCGGGGAGCAGAGACCGGGAGAAGAGAGAGAGAGAGAGAGAGACGAAAATGAAAAAGAAACAAAAAAATCTCGGCCGCGGCAGCACCAATCAAAGCTTTCGTACCATCGACAGAGAAGCCGGCTACCATTGGTTCGGCTCTCCGTATGCTAGTAAAAGATTTCCTCGCGCATAAATTACGCGTGATCCGAACTATATACCGGTTGATCAACGCGTTTTTAACTATTTACCGGAACTACGTCCTTTAATTTACGCAGTGTTTGTCAAGGCTAATTATTCTCCGATGGGAATGAGTCGGACGTCGATTCTTCGGAGTTGATCGAGCTCGCCTTCCCTGGAAAACGCCGCAGCGGAGGCCAAAAGGAGGCTGCTCTCGGAGGAGGAAGAGGGAGAGAGAGAGAGAGCGTAGGAGAGGTATAACTAAGCCTAAAATATATCGATTCGACTGGGACCGCTGGGCGCTATTCCGCGGGTCTCTTCTGGAACCGGGTCCCCTAAAAAATTTGGGGAGCTTTCAGCAAGCCTGAGCGAGTAAGCATGGTCTTTTTTCCCCATCTAATACAAGCCCGTTCTCCCGGCGGAGCCAACGTTAGGCCCGAAAGCTGGAATCTAAGTTAGGCTTAGATCCCAGGATCAAGCCTTCCCCGTAAAGTCTCTCCTAAAAAGAAGCCTAAGATCTAGGCCCGGGGCCTGTAGCCGGAGAAAAGCAGCGCGACCCGAGAGAGAGGGAAACGGAAAAAAAGCAGCAGAGCGCGGATAAACCGAAGAAAGAAGAACTCAACTATATATATTTATATATAAAAGGGGAAGGAACAACTCGTTTGTATCCGCAACAACGATATAGACATGCAGGGAATTAGCAAATCCGTAACGCCGGAAGAAACGGACTGCTCCTTAACGTTATTAGCGACTGGACCGTCATCGTGGTTGCAATCGGTGTCGAGATTTTTAAACATTCGTGCCGCCGGAGGTAGTGTCGGTGGCGCGAGATCGCGAAAATCAGGCGCCGGTAGGCGAAATAATAATATGACAAACTCCGGCTTCAAGAGGAACGTGTGCGCGCTGTTCCTGTTCCTGTGTATCTCGCTGGAATTGCCCATTATTCCGATCGCGAACGCTTTGATGGATGATAAACCAGTTGCCAATGCCAGGATGGACGATAAGGATAAGGAGGTGGACGTCTCGGAGTAAGTCCCCACCATTTTTTGACATTATTTCTAACCCCCCCCAACCTTAAGATAAATTTTAAAATCCGTTTTTGGGTCGAGCAGGGAGAGAGAGGATGCGGATCTACAGATAGCGAGACGCGCCGGGAGTCGACGGAATTATAGACATAAAAGATAGTAGACTATCGACTGAGAGCGAAAATTATCTGTCCAGTGCGTGGACTCGTCGCTTTTAGGCCTAATAAGAGTGTTCGAAAAGCCGCATTATACATCTATGTATATTGCTATACCATCAGTTTATTGATTTATTGTCTGCAATTTGACGCCATATACCGTTCTCGCATCAACTCTTATTTTCTATGGCACCAAAAATTTTCTCTCGATGCCCGACGAAAAATCTCTCTGTCCCCCCCCCTTTCCTCTCGGCGGCAGCGCGTCATTCTCGGCCAGGCGGCCAGCCCTCCGAACCCCGCCGACGAACCGGGGCTGGGAACCTCTGGAATGTAGTTAATGCGTTCCTCAAAAGAGATATAGCTTCCGTAGAAAACCCCCGATAAACGATTAATACAATTAGGCCACTTTTTCAACTATTCCCTTCCGCGCTTTTCAGCGACGGTATTTCAACAAATAAATTGCGCTACTCAGCGGAATACTGGCTAGGCACCAGGCGCCTTCCCGAAGTTCCCAGACGTTAAGGCCTATTATTGAGCTACGATAGAAAAACACGGCGTTACTACGGAAATGCCGGAGAAATGTAACAATGCGAATGACGATTATTAGGATGGGGGCGGAGGAAGTCGTGATTTATTACACTGGCTCCGCGTATCATTAATCTATTCATCGAATTAATTTTGATACACCGGTAGCCCCGGCGCCCATTATAATCCATCAAATTGCCTACGGTATTATTATAATCATCTTATAAGTTCATTTAGGTCGCCTCAAATTGAAACGCGTCAAGCTAAACGTACGTACTGTATACAGTATTACCATAAGTAATAACAGTAAGTATGACAATTAACAAACATTCACCAAAACGATTTTCAGAGCTATCGCGCAATCCAAGTCTTGTTTAAATATACAGGGTGTTTCGAAAGGTTATGCAAAAATTTGAAGGAGTCGTAGGGGGTGAGTTGAGAAGTATGCCTGTTTTTCCCCCATTTTCATACGATGAGTGAAAAGAGCGCCAGAGAGCTTCAAAGTGTGGCCTACTAGCCCCTGGAAGTAGGCTGCAACGAACGCAAAACCAAGCAGCAGGGACTTTTAATACTGTTTAAGTTACCTTTTTACGCTGGTTACCTCAATTTGTTTACAAAGTCCTTTTTCACCTATCACACGAACCCAAACCTTAATGTTCGCGTTTCCCAGCTGCTTGGTTTTGCGCTTGTTGCAGCCTACTTCCAGGGGCTAGCAGGCCACACTTTGAAGCTCTCTGGCGCTCTTTTAACTCATCGTAGGAAAATGGGGAAAAACAGGCATACTTCATAAAATTTTTGCATAGCCTTTTGAAAAACCTTGTATAAGCTACTACCATAAATGTATAATATTGTTACACTTCCAATTGTGACCCTTCCAATTCTTCACATGTAAAAGTTTAATGAGAGGTATTCACAAGACAGACTAGCTGAAAACTATTCGTGAGTTCTGAACCGTTCAACCAATCCCCATGCGCACTATTCGGCAAAACAAATTCTAGAACTACCCAAATGCAAACTATTCGCAGACAAGAACCTCTTGTTGAACCGTTCGGAACCGTTCTAAATGGTACCTGCTCAAGAGCAAGTACTGGCCGGAACTCAAGGTTGAAATCTCTAAAATTCGTCTGCACATCGGGCTGCGTACGTCAAATCGTACGAATCACAACTATTCGTACAAAAGTTCTGAACTATCCAGAACTTTTGCGTGACGTCACAGCTCAGTCCTAGGCCGTTCTCCTTACGGTTCAGAACTCACGAATAGTTTTCAGCTACTGCATTACGGGCTTCGTCGGACTTGCGTCCGCTTGCTAACGCGTCACACGTAGCCTTTGACAGCACCTCGCTAGGGGGAGATTTTCTTCTAGTGATGACGTCACTCCGTTACTAGCTCTCAGTAAAATATTCCCCAAACTGATAAACTTATTTAACAATATTATAGACTTATGCTACTACATAAAGTCAGTGGCGGACTGGGTCTAATATTTTGGGCTGCCAGAAGACAAAGGGCCCCAGCTTTAACAACTATAACGCTATCATGTTTGAGGGGCCCCACTTCATGAACGGTCCGTGGGGCCCACCCGCCATTGGGCAGGTTCACTCTATGGCCAGTCCGCCACTGCATAAAGTTCGGTTGCGAGTCAAAATCGTAGCTGGGTGGGAGTGTCAGTGTTGAAAAAAGGTTCGGTAAAACCATAAGATGTGTCGTACTTATTGTCCATTATGGTACTTATAGTATAAATAGCTTTTTTGAAAGAATAACGAATTTTTTATCGAATACCTATGGTATTTTTCGTCAATTTAATTTTCTTCTTTTATCCCAAAAGCTAAAAAATAAAAAGAGAGAGAGTTAAAGACATTTAGCTGACAAATACTTTTTGGTAGCGCGTATAGAATGAAAATGAACTATATTGGCGCAGTGTTATACGGAATAAAAGAGATCTGTTGGGAATTTGGGGGGAAAATCGCCCATCCTCTAACAAAAACCGAATTGTCACGAGTCTTATTGATTACCCCGTATAAAAGGGCGTATAGCGTTCGCCACTGCATCACCTACTTCTACAGCTCAGAGCGTGGTTTTAATATAACTGTAAATACGATTACAAAGGATGCCGGCACTCATCCCTTCGCGCGCCTTTTCCCGTCCGTTTTCTCTGTCACTTCTTTTTTCCCCGAGGCGATCTTTTCGCCATTATTTATATTGTGAACGAGAGATTTAGTGTCCGTCTTTTTAGCGGCAAAAGAGAGAGAAAGAGAATTATTTGTCCGCCTTCGCTCGATCAAACCGAAAAACGGTTAAATATGAATTCGGAGTTAGCTCGGGAAAGGCGCGAAAACGACTCAATACCGACCGAGACTATACAACCACTTACACGCTGTTTTATCACGCAAATCGATCGGGTTTTCCCCCTGATAACTCGCTTCTCCCTGAACACCCGCGATCGTAGACTAGGAAAGGTTTCTTTTTTACAAGGAGACATCCCGAAGTGTAACCCACCGATTTTGTTCAAACTCGGGGGATTGGTAACTTGAAAAATCCTAAATGGAATTTATTCAATGGGCAACCGTTTTGCCATGGCAACGAAAAATGTTTTTGACAACAACAAATGAAAATTTTCTCATTGAAAATAACATGGGATTCTGACCGATTCCTAGGACCCCCTGTGAAAAATTTTAACAAATTTCAAAATTTCGAAAATGCCAAAAATAGATAAAAATTGACAAAAAACCATCAAAATTGATCAACTTTTGATCAATTTGAGGTCAAAATCCCATGTTATTTTCAATGGGAAAATTTAATATTTTGTGTTGTCAAAAACATCTTTCGTTGCCATGGCAAAACGGTTGCCCATTGAATAAATTCCCTTTAGGACTTTTCATGATACATGAAGGTCTACCAATCCCCCGAGTTTGAACAAAATCGGTGGGTTACACTTCGGGATGTCTCCTTGTTAGTCTATGACGCAATCTTTCTCCTACTTACATTATAGTCACCTAATTTCATTTCCCAAATTTACTGAAATATTGTCCATCTAATTATTACCCGATAAAGTCCAGATGTTTATTTATTTAGTAATATTTATTTTTATAAATTCAGTTACGCTTGCCGAACCTGTTTTTATGTTGCTCTTACGTCACGATGCCATAGCTTTATTAGAATAGATTTGACACGCGCGGTTTGCACTTGAAAATCCGAGATTTATCGAGCCGCAAGGGCGCGCTCGAAATATTACCAAAGTTAAAGTTGTCACGTAGTAGCCACATTCAAACAATAAGGCCACGTTAATTTATAAAAACCATTATTAGGCAAATTTGAATTTTATACAATCAGATTAAGAATTATTTTCCAGCTAAAATTAAATTCCTTCTGAATTTTTAATTAAATTTCTTAAATTAATTGACTTTGTAATCCCATTTTCAATAAGCGGATCCCACCTTGCAGGGCGACAGGCGCGTGACAACTTACCCGAAAACCTGGCGCCATCTCTAGATTAATTGCCGAAGTATTAATTATTGATATCTAGAATCTGTCATCTCCTAAATGCTGGCTCAGCAAACGAATCTAGAGTGTCGATAGTGTCATTATCGAATTTAATCCGCCAGCGGCGGAGATCGGAAAAAATTCCCGGGCCATTATCTATTATCCAAAAATTCATATACTTAAAACTTAAAGGCCGACTACATAAATCTTCGGTTTACTCTGTCTTTCACTGGAAGTAGGCTTACTGCAATACACTCGTGCCATGCAGTCAGCCTACTTCCAGTGAAAGACAGAGTAAACCGAAGATTTATGTAGTCGGCCTTTAAGCAAGCAAATGTACAGTTTTAAATCTTTCTAATATCTCACCCAACAATTAATCCATTGATAACCAAATGTAAGTCGATGTCTTCAGAAAAATCATTAAGCCTCTTTTGGCCACATACATTACGAAGGTATTTAAGATAATTGGATAAAACCGGGTACACGACGCGAATCTATCGAAATTAATTTTATGCTGATTTCATCTTTATGTTACTCGCATCTACAATATCAAAATAACTTCAGTAAAAAGACTGAATCATCAATTTTATTTCTGTGGGGGACTGGGGGCTCTGGCCCCGTATGTTTTTCCTTGTGGGGACTGAGCCCCAGAGCCCCCTCGAGATTGCCGCCACTGCTATCCGCTATGACCGGTTCAACGTCTAAATATACATCTTTTTTTAAGGGGGTATCGACTTATTTCCCTTATTCAAAATGATTTGTTGATTTGGCTTTTAAATAGGCAACATTTGGTTCCAGTGGCGTAGACAGAATTCCTCAAGGGGGGGGGGGGGGTCGAAGTATGTGAATGTTAAGAGGGGGGTCGAGAAGGGGGTGGAAATTTAGTACAGTCAAAGGTAGACCCAAGGGGGGGTGGACACGGAACCCCCCCCCTTGTCTACGCCACTGTTTGGTTCGGTACATCTTCGTCTTGGCAGCGGTAACTGGGTTTTAAGAGCGCCGGTGACAATGGGAAATGTGCCAATATCGCGTGACGCCGAATGGACACATTTTACACCTTAATTCCCGGTTCAATTATTTACGTGATATTGATGAAACTAGACTGTGTCTAGATGGAATATGGCGAATATTAATTATATAGCGCACGCGTGACCCCGGCTAATTACGCTGTTAATGAAAAGATTAGGACAGCTTAACTCCCTTACCGTCAATTAATAAGGCCTATACTAAGTCAGCCTCTAAATCGGGCCAATGTACGCGCGTCCACTTTGTTTAAAGACTCTTTCGCCTTAAGCGCGCTGCGTAATTTCGTATATACGGTGATTAGCGAGGGGCGTTTTAGGTCTTATAATGTATATAGCGGGCGCTCGGTATTAAATTTTATTGTTATCGTACGGAGATAGCAATCTCGACTTCCCGCAAACTAACTTAGTCTACATACCCACCGTAACCCTCCCCCCCTATGGTTTGCCTAACGAAGGGAGATGAAAGAACCTTGGGGGGGTCGAAATTTTAATTATAATTAGACGCTTTAAGGTTTCCAACCCCCCTCTGTTCTTTCCACCCCCCAGGGCCCCACTTTTGTTTTAAAATGAATTGAAGCCGTCTTTTTTTATTTCAAACTTCCTTTCACGCCATTTTTTCTTTAATAATTTAATATTCATTAATCAATAGAAAGTAATTAGAATTTTCGTTGGCGAGTAAAAAGTATTTTTGAAAACTTCATTAAGAAAACCTTGAATTTTTAATTTGAAACAAGAGGGTCCAACACCCCCCACGCGCTATTATTTCTCTATTTATATATCGCCCATTAATCGGAATCTCGGATAAATTTTCAGCTTTTCCACCGCGTTACGTTTTGAGTGATCTTGATTGATGGAGAGATCGTAAAATCCTCCCGGATCAGGCCCCAAAAGTCAACCGGCGAAACGCCCCCACCAACTTGAAAATGGTTAAATACCAGCCCCGTACACCGTCTAGTTTATACGAGTTAGTTTGGGGCTTCGCGTTTTCGCGTGCAAATCGATGGAATTTCCCTCGCGACTGTCGTAGCGGGCTTCTCCCTGAACACCGGTGTCGGGCGTGTTGAACATTTATACAGTCGTCTGGCCTACTTTTCACCTACTCACGAAATGTCGACGACGAGTTTAAAAATTTAGAATTTTTAGAATTTGTTTATTCAATGTGTTAAAATTGTATAACATTATCTCTCTTGTAAGTTTATTTGTATTTAGAACTGTAGGTATTTAATACAAAAATACATTTTTATAGGGTTAAAAACTGGGCATTGAGATTTGGAAAAATTATCCAACAACTTAGTTCAGAAGTAACGTGTTTACGAAGGATAAAAGATGTAAGAAACCGTTTTGAAGTGTCTTTGAATGGAATTAAATAACGAATTACTTCGGGTGTTGTTTAGAATTTTAACAATAGCGGGGCTGAAGTTGAATGGGTTGATGGGACGCAAATGTTGGACGAAATGCGATCCGACGTTCAACATATGGTAGAGTGGAAAAGGCAGGCTGTGAAGGTTACTATTTTCAATATCATTTGCTTCTAATTCGAATATCAAGATCTTTGTATTGAGAGGTCAACGCGCGGGTCTATCTCTGACGGATAATCCGTCAGTCACAAGCGTAATTTGCTCCTTTCGGAAATAAATGAAGTACTTAAAGGGGGGAAATATTACGGTGTCTTGTAGTAGAATGAATAAATGCTTACACTACGAGGCGCCATCTATTGGATCTTAACATTTGAATATATATAATTTCGGTTTAAATATCAGGATATTATTACAAATAATTAAAAAGACAAATTTGTTTTAGATATTTTCTTACATCTATTTTGGGGTTTAAATGAGCACCGTGAGTTTTTTTTTGACTAACGAGTTGCGTAAATAACCGAGAGTGTGCTAACCACTCAATATAAAGATCTTGTCAATATCATCAAATCTATAAAATACTTTTTTTAATATAAATAGCGAATAATAGATGTCGCTGAACACGCCGCCAAAACGCACACCGAGGATCCAGAATTAAAGGTGCATCCTATTTTATCATAATAATAATAATAATTGGGGCATAGTACGCTACCAGGCAGTTCGATAGTCGGCGTTACGAGTAGCGTACCGCTTTCTATCCACTGTCAAGTAAAGCCCTTCGTGTTCGATAAATGTATAACGGAAATTTTTAAAAACAAATTTGAAATACTATAGTCCCACGAATACCTAAATGTGAAAACCATCTACGACCCCGACAAGGAAGAAAACCCCAGCCCAGACGGGGAAGAAGTGTATAGAGAAGTTAAAATGAGTTTGCATCGGAATTTCGACGATATTCCAGTGCATATCCACAGCAGCGCCATTCACGTCCCTACGAACGTGTACGGCTCAGGTCAGTACGAACTATGTCCCATCAGAAGTATATAAGATCTCTCTTACGATCGAAGTATCCATCAAGGATACTTTCCCAAGCTCGAAGCACTTTTAAATAGGAACGAATTTCCCACGATGGCGGCCATGGCCAAAGCTACACTGAGAGAAAAATATTGGGTAGAAATTACATGGAACTCCTGGACGCGCAGTAGCCAGGAATGTTCTGTATTTTTTACAGAAAGTTTCGTAAATATCTTTTACTTGAGATTCCTGTAATTTATACAAATAGCTCATAGTAAAATTTTCAACCAGAATCATTGTATTGTATACAACTGAAATAATAATTAAAATTTCTAACACGCCTGTAAAATTTACGGACTTTACATTTAAAAACTGCGTGAATATAGCCAGGAAATATTATATATGTGATTTGTTCTTACTACCCTTTTTTAAATAAAAATTTATGTACACTAAACATTTCCGCAATTAATTTTTAACCAATAAGGTACTTTAATTGTAAAAAATATTCAACACAATTGCTAAATATATACCAATAAGCTCCAGCAGAACAAGAATCCCAAGCAAGAGACATAAACACGTGCACAACATAGTAATGCAACTCCTCGGCTCGGAATCCAGACACGTATTAAACTTAGTTCAAACCACAAACACTAACGCGATGAATTTGCATTTAAATGTATAAACATTAATTTGTTTTAATTTGATGGGTAATTAAAAATATGACTCCATTGGTGCTTTTACGAGATGGCACTAAAAATCTTTTCTTCATATTAGTTGATTTACAACAAATAATGAATTTTTATGGATTATTACTGTTTGGTAGCAATTCAACTTCGACCACAATAACTACAGGTACTACATGTATTTTAAATACCTTAAAACGTCTTCATTTTTTACTGTAAATACATAGTAATATGTATTGAGCAAATATGTACATATATAACATTTCTACCATAGAAACTACATGGCTGTCCTTTATTACAAATATCTGAAACAAACCTCTAATTTTTACTATAAACAAATAGTAATATGTACTGAAAATGTATGCATATATTACTATTCAACGATAAATACTACATAAAGCCCCTGTATTTTAAATACCTAAATACATCCTGTAATTTTAACTGTAAGACAAATTGTAATATATACAGAAAATGTATGTATATATTACTATTTAACGATAAATACTACATGAAGCCCCTGCATTTTAAATACCTAAAAACCTCCTGTAATTTAAACAGTACAGTACTGTATTAAAAAAATACAGAACGGGTGCTGTAAAATATTTCTGTAAATTCTACAGTTTTTTCTCTCAGTGTACGGAGTGCTACTACACTATTACCCCGCCTGAAGATGTAAAATGTCAAAATGATCCTCCGTAGGCATATTTACCTATTTATAAACCAAATAAGCGAGTTTCAATAATATCGGACACACGCGCAGTTAGACAAAAAAGTAAACGACAGTGGCGGATACAGAAAAAACTCAAGGGGGGTGCTAAAAGACATCTTGAGCTATGGGTCACCAAAGCTTAAGCGTCAAGTGTATCCGCCACTGCCAAACGATAATGGTACGTTGACATCATATCTCAACGTGACCTCGGTGACTTATGACGTCAGCTTAGGCTTCCCTTTGTTTTTACAAGTACCATCCTAATATTTATTTTTAAAGCCGATAGATGTCGGTGCGGTTATTGAAACTTGCTTATTATCTCAACGAAATAGTTTTAGAAAATTACCATAAAAATGACAGGTTACGCCCTCGCAAGAAAACAACACGCAGGGGAAACCTTTGAGTGTAGACGTAGCGTTATTGTCTTCAAAAAAAGCCGAATACTCGATGATGTTCGAGTACTCGCACAGCCCTATGATAAATACTTATCTCTAAGAGATATATGATATACTTCTGGTCGTACGAATACGCCCACGCACGCGAAATTAACCGAAATAAAAAAGTGAAACCCGAGTTTAATTTTTACAGCTCCGGATATCCTGAATGCGATAAAATGGTCCGATTATCTCAATCCGACTTTTCGAAATAACATGGCCGTTGATCCTTCATTATCGTGGCAATTTTTTGGCAGTAGCACCGGGTTCTTACGACTTTTTCCCAGTAAGAAAATATTCTTTTTTCTTCGGAATTTTTCTCTAGTAAATCGGGGTTGAAACAAAAATCAATAAAATGTTTTCGTCCCTTCTTCGCCCCCCCCCCCCTCCTTCTCATTGCCATCTCGAAAGCTGCCAAATGGAGAACCGGAGAGGATCCAGATCTATTCGATTGTCGCATGAGGCCATGGTACGATTATCTCGATACAATTAGCCGTCCATTTAGCGGCGTTCAAATTCCGAATGGAACTGTGTTGACGGGCGTCTTTCTTCGCTAGGTTTATCCAAGCAGCCGCGTCTCCCAAAGACATCGTCATTTTGGTAGATGGCTCCGGCTCGATGACTGGTTTAAGGAAAGCCATAGCCAGGGATGTCGTCATGAATATTCTAGACACTCTCACCGATAATGATTTCGTCACCGTATTGAGGGTACATTGCCATTATAAATATTACTATTATTATTCCATACACAAGGTTTTAGTTATTATGTTTTGTATGATAATAAGAATTGTGTTGTTTATTTAAAGTTTGTTTTTGTTAAATATTGATACAATTTCGATCTCGGAAGATTTCTTCTTCAGATCGAATATTTTCAATATTTTAAGGCTCAAAGTCCCTGATCATTTCCAGGGATTTTCCCTGATCTTTTAAGCCAAATTAAGCAATCAGTGCCGTATTAACCCATGGTAGGGCCCCTGTGCTTCAAGTTTCTTTTGGTCCGTAAACCCCTCAACACCCCCCTCCCCTTGTGACCTTGTGATGTATAGGCCCCTGCTCTTGGTGGGCCCCTAGGCTTCAGCCTCGTTGGCCTTATGGATAATGCGGCACTGTAGGCAATTTTCAACTTTATACATTACTTATATTTAAGTGAAGCGATTCACGTTCAAAATTTTTTTCCAATAACACTTTTCCTTGACTTTTTTTAAATCATTTGTTTTAAAATTCTGAAGCTTTTCCTTAACTTTACAGGTTTTTCCCCCATTTCCCTTACTTTTCCCAACATTAAAAAATGATTTGTTGATTTGATTTATAAATAGGCGGATTCGACCTCAGACCTTCTGTCTGAGGTCGAAACCGAGGGGCAGGTCACTTCCATTTTGGGTGCGTCTTAATCATAGTAAAATGACTAAATCAGGGTAATCGTGATTAAATCACGGTAATCAAGATTAAAAAATAATCACGATTTAAACGAGATTTAAAAATTCTAATCATGAACTAATCTTTTAATCAGGATTTAATCATTTAAACGATATTTAATAATTCTAATCATGATCTAATCTTTTTAATTAGATTTAATCATTTTAATCACGATTTAATCATTTTAATCACGATTTAATCATTTTAATCACGATTTAATCATTTTAATCATTTTAATCACGATTTAATAATTTTAATCACGATTTAATCAATATAATCGGTCGAATCGATATTTTATCATTAAAATCAAAACTAAAGTACGATATAATCATACTAATCACGATATAATTTTTTAATCAGGATTTAATCATTTTAAACTGATTTAATAATTTTAATCAGATTTAATAATTTAATCATGATTAAATCAGATTTAAACATTCTAATCATGATTAAACGTGATTTAAACATTCTAATCATGATTAAACGTGATTTAATAAACTTAATCGTGATTAAATTGAATTTGATCAAAATAATCACGATTAAATCGGATTTCATCTTTTGAGGGGTGCGTCGTTAATCAAGGAAGTGACCTGCCCCTCGAAACAAACGCCATCTCACCTAATTTTATTTTTTAACAAAATCAAACTTCCAAGTTTATTTTCTTTACATAAATAACACCCTTCTAACATTAAAACATGGCAGAAGTGCGTAATTATCTTCTTCGGGGCGGAAGTTTGAAAGCTTAGTCCAGTCGAGTAACAACTGAGTTCTATCGTGGTAATAGATTACGCTTTTTTTCATTTTTCAAATCCCGACTCTGACGAAACTGAAAATTTCTCATTTTCGTTTTTTTAGAAGTACTTTAAAACGTTATTTATTTTTGTAATACAAACATGATTATAATTCCGCTCATTTCAACGTGTCTTAAAGTTATCATTTTCTATCTATAAAAATGTACAATGGTAGATGTCGCCACCGATTCGAAAGAAAGCGCCGTTTTTTACAACAATTACGTATTAGTTGCTAATCCTACCTTCAGAGCTCTGATTTTATTATTTATGGCGAAACTCTGTTGTTCATGTTTATTAATAGTTCTTTTTATAAAATAACCTTGGCCATCTTGTTGAAATGTTGCCTCCCCGCTTCAGCTGTGGATCCGTTTTCTCTCCCACTAAAGAGTTTATGAACTCATTCTTAGGCATTGGCTGAACTATTCCAGGGCAACATTTCAACAAGTTGGCCAAGCGTAAAGACATTTTATAAAATCAACTATTCGGCGGTTAATGGCTCTTTCGTACTTCCCTCCCGAAAGGGGTTATTATAAGCTTCTGACCATAGAAAGTATTTTAACAAACATCAACGTCAATATTTTAAAACTAATTTAATTATTTTGTGATATTGAAAATATATAGTTTTCCGACGTAATTCAACCTGTCGTTAAATGTTTCGAAAACGTCCTTGTACAAGCCAATCAAAGGAACGTACAAGAATTCAAAGATAGTTTAGACAACTTTGAAACCACGAATATCGCTAATTTCACTTTGGGCTTAATCACCGCATTCGAATTGTTGCAAAAAGTAAATATTATCGACTGTCTCGTGGTCCTCATCGTTAACGAGATTGTAATATCATTGCCTTCGCAGTATCACAAAAACTCGTTGGGTAGTCAATGTAATCAAGCCATAATGTTAGTAACGGATGGTGCACCTTACACGTACGAAGAAATCTTCGAGAAATACAACTGGCCGAACATTCCAGTATGGATTAAGTCATTATTTTAAGACTAATCTTTGGATCAATTTTGAACGTGTATTCTAACAATTGATTTTTACGCTGTCTAGGTAAGAGTATTTACGTACTTAATTGGACGCGAAGTTACAGACAACCAAGAAGTTAATTGGATGGCTTGCGCTAATAGAGGTATATATAAGGAGCTAAAAACTTTTTTAGGTAGCTGAGAACTTACGAGTCGGCCCTTTTACGGAAGAAATAAGTACTACCATAAGTCAAAAAAATTGGATTAATAACAGGGCCCCCAGAGGTCCTATAATTCCTATAAAATCCTATATTTTCAAAAATGTCCTATAACATCCTATATTTTTAGCAAAATCCCCCAAAAAGTCCTATTAAATCCTATAATTTTTATATTTTGCCCATTTCAAATCCAACCACGCAGTGAAATTGCTAAATTTAGCTATAGGATAAATTCCTATACCAAGTCCTTCTATTCTATACTTTTGTTATTGTTAACATGGTTAGCTACAAGTATATTTTTGTGATAAAATGGTTAAATCGATTCTATTTTTTAAGTGAAAATCAAAGATTTATTTCTCTAAATATAGATTTTGTTTTTAAATGCATAAAGTTAGTAAATTAAATAGCATATATAGTCCTATAAAATCCTATAATTTTGTAAAAATAGTCCTATAAAATCCTATAATTTTGTAAAAATAGTCCTATAAAATCCTATAATTTTGTAAAAATAGTCCTATAAAGTCCTATATTTTTAGAAATATAATCCTATTTTTCCTATAAAAAATTTAAGATTTGAGTGGGGGCCCTGTAATAATAGTAGTTCCTACCTGGATATATCACTTGAAATAAAACCTGACCAGCAAATGGCTTTCGCGACCGCAGCGCCGCTTCAGCGAAGTTAGCGGAGAATTTCCGAAACTCCCGTATCACGTAGCCTTCTACAAGGCAAAACCCGCAACAAACATTTAGCAAATGCACGCGGGACTATATAGTGATATATTCAGATAGGAACTACTATTATTTATCCAATTATAAAATAAGCTACGCTTGCTGAACTTGTTTTTATGTAGCTCATTCGTCACGAAATACGTAGAAGTTCAGTTCAGTTTATGCTTAAAAACAGGGTACATCGTGGAGTTTACTCTTATGTCCAGGGGTTTTCGTAGTAAAAAGAAATCGATACGTCACTCGTGACACAGCAGAAACATCAAAACAAGAAAACCAATGTTACGTGTTTGCCGATAGTTTTTCACGATACAGACCCCAAAGGCGCGTTTGTACCACTTGAGGCACCAATATTTTGGGAGACGTAACGCCAAATGTAGCTATGTGCCGTTTAGCTTAGCCTTTGCAAGGACAGTAGATACAGGGACGAGAAAGTGTATTGGCGGCCTCTGTTGGAATATATCACCTAAAACGACCTAAACGCAAGGAGTTAGTTGTAAACAAAAAAATGGCGGTCACCTAATTTTAGCGGTTCTTGACGAGGCTTAAGTGTTCAAAACAAATGGGCATTTTTTTATTTACGCTCGTAGTTTTATTTTTAATTTAACATCAAATGGTAAAAACTAACTACAATAATACTGTCCATGGTAAACCACGTCTTAACAATGGCCGCGGTTTGTTTACATCTAACTCCCCGTGAATATGAAGACGTTTAAAATCAAATTTTTTCCCCCTGCTTTCTCGTCCCAGTATCTACTGTCCTTGGCCTTTGACAGTACCTCGTTATAGGGCGATTTTCTCATGACGTCACTCTGTAAATAACGTTCTGTAAATACTTCCCAAAGCGACATACTTAGGGGTGAATTTATAGACTTGTGGTACTACCTAGGCCAGACAGAAATTCGCGATTCCAATTGGAACAGTGAAGCTAGGTTTCCAAAGAGGCTCGAAAACTGAAAAAACGCGAACTTCGTCTCTGGGGATTTTCAACAAGTCTCCGAAACGCATCAGAAGCGCGGGTGTTTTCGCATTTCAAGGACCTTTAAAAACCTAGCTTTAAGCCTATTGCCGGGAACTTCTATTAAGATTGAAATGTGTTTTCTTAACACAATAATTGAGAATTTACCAACTATATATAAGAAATTAAAAAAGGTAGTTAAATTCCCTTATTATTTAATTGCAAGAAATAGTAATTAAATTGAACTTTTCCGTAACTTAACGTTTTGTCGAAAGATAAAAAAGATCTTACGGTGGTACAAATGTCCGAATGATCAATTGTCCGAATGCCGGAAAACCGGATCGTATGTCCGAAAACGTATTTCATTTGCCCGAAAAATTTATCACAACTTTTGTTGGTGATTTAGTCGTTCAATTTATGTTAACTTTACTGGCGAATTTCATTTTTTTTTAAATATTGTTAATATAAGAAAATAGTAACATTAACGTGAACCTAACCTAACCTAAAATATCCACAACATTCAACGCAATTCCCACTTACTATAGCAGCATTTAAGAAAAAACAACGATATTTACAATGTAGTTTTTTATTTTAAATTCTTGCACAAAAAAAATTCGGACCAAAAAAAACAGCAATAAGAAATACTAATTTAGCGACAGAATTCGGACAAGTGATGCTACCGATTCGGACGAATGAAACAAACAAGTTGTCCAATTCTAACAATTGAAACATTTGTTATTTCGGCGGTTCGGACGAATGAAATTCGAACAAATGTACCTACCCCGATGAGATTATACAACGGGAAAAGGGGTGGGGTTTTCCGTTTGAGAAAAGGGTTTTGGTAATAGATTATGCTAGCTGGACTGGGAGGTTGACTCGTAGGCTCTCATTACCTAAAGAAGTTCTTACGCGTGCCAATAAAGTAAAATTTTAACGCTGGGGTTAATCACAATCTACTCAACCAGGTTATTATACCCACGTTGCTAATTTGGCCGAAGTAAGGGAACAAGTACAGGTAAGTTATATCATAAATGCTGGATTGTTTTATGGAGAGGTCAGCGCGAGAGCCAATATCGCCGTATAACGAACTGTAGCCCGTTCGTCATAAGAGTAGTCAGTTTCTACTGGTGGAAATTACCGTACATAAAGTGAAAAACATCACAGTGTCTCTACGCGCCACCTAACGCCCGCTAGTGGAACTAATTTGACTTTTAGCGGGATAATTATGGTAAACTACGATTAAATTATAACATGTGAAATTTTTATATAATATTTATCTTTTAATACGAGGATAATATAAAAAGTAATAAGGAAGACCAAATATTTTATTGGTGCCTTAATTTACTATGCTTTATGTAATTTTTAAATGTGTAGTTTTCGGTACCAGTATAGATGGCGCAAAACAGCGCAATACGATTTTTAACTCAACCTGAAACTGACGAGAGAGTTTCCAAAAAAAAAAGGAATGATAGCGCGTTGACCTCTGCTTAAAAAATCCGGATAAACGCTTCCTTTTGCAAAAAAAATAAAAATGATTCTTAAATTTTTGAAGAAATACATCCCAGTCATGAGCCGGCCCGTCGTTTTGACTGGACAAAATCCATTTATTTGGACTCCCGTCTACGCCGATATCGCCGTGAGTTTTCCATTTAATATTTAACTATACATATTCTCGACGAATATCCCCCTTTTTCCACGATACAATTTAAGCGTTGTAACAAAATAATAAGCGACGATATTAAACATATAAACCAATACATTATCATCGAAAAAAAGCCTTTATTTTCGATGATTTTTTCGTTTTAAATAATTAATTTAATTTGGCAGGCTTACTTCCGTTTGATTCCGGCCATGGGGGATTTAATTCAGTATTATTTCTTTTTTCATGCTGCTTACCCTGGATATGGACCAATATCTTTCGTTCAAATTCCCCCGTTTTAATTTTAAAAATGGCAAAATGACTTTTATTTTGTTTACTTCGCTTTAATTTGCTGGCTTATTTCAATTTTTCGTTTCCGCTTTCTTCGGCGCGCCGTCGCCTCGCATGTTTTTGGCTTTACGCCTATTATACGTACGCGCTTTATACACACTGACACGCGATTCTTTCGGGCGAATTCGCGATTTCAACCGCCGCCTCGCAGGACGTAAGATTGACCGATTGGATTTGGCAAGCTCGCGAAAGAGTTCGAATTGGAAATATTTTGAGGGAAAGGAGCAAGAGACAATTGGAAATGGATATGGATGAAATGGACCATCACGTCCACGGGCCTCCCGCGGAAGATTACGAGAATACGGCCGATTCTTCGCCGTCGCCCGACCATAATCGCTATAGCCACAATGAAACTCTGCCCATTACTTTCTCGAAACTGATCCAATCCGAGGCAGCGGCTGAAATGGAGAATAGCCGACGCGTCGTCAGAAAAAAAGTGAGTCCTTTGCGAGAGAACTGGCTTATTCGCGATTGATATTTTTATAGATATATTTGACAAATTTTTACGAGAGAAAATTTTTTATATTGTAGTTTTTGTAGTTTATAAAGCCCTGGTTTGTGGTTTAAAAATTATTTTAAACGACTACCAAAAAGGTAAAATATATTCACCGTTCCCCCCCCCTCATTTTTTTTTGCTATTTTTGGAAATTTTCTCCCCCATTTTTATCCGCCCAACATCCGCTGCTTATGCGCATTTTTTAATTTTTTTTAAAGATTTTTGCAAGTGTTTTTTCTCAAACTTTTTTTCCCCACATTTTCTGAACTTTATTCAAAAGACACAATTTTTACACACGCATTTTGTATTGAATATTTATATATACAAACAAAATTCAATATACGGTTTCTATCAAATAGTTTTACTTTCTACGGTAACTCTCTTAGTTAGTTTATTAACACGTTTTATTTATTAAATATATATTTTGTATTTTTTTCTTCCGCCCACCACTACTTTTATCCGCTATTTTTTCCTTTGTAATAATCCTCCTGTTTCCGCCTTTCGAAATCTGTACCAAAAACGTTTTTCCTTTTCGTTTTTCTATTTTTATTTTTCCCTCGCATTTTTTGTTTTATCCGATTAAAAACTATCTCAGTTGGCGAATGATTTGGGCGCACCCAATAAGGTAAGATTTTTCATTATACTTTCATCATTGTTATATCCGTAGATGCCTTAAGTATTTTAGTGTCTTTGTGTAAGTATATTGTTTTTGATCCTTGACATATTTCAGGTATTTATAATTGAGAGTAAAATTTATCTCGTAATTGGTTTTGCGCGTGGAGGTTAAGTGACGTCATTATTTCTATCGGTTTTCGTAGCAACGACCAAAATCAAAACAATTGCGAACTTGGCAGTTTGCGTTTAAAGGGAGTATATCCTAAGTCGAAAATTCATACGCTACGACTTGTTTAAAAGGGCCACAAAATCCATTGAAAAAGTCATTCCGAATTTCAGGGAACTCCTCCTCTTCCGTACCTTGTGATAGGCTGATCCGGCAAATCATTATTTGATATTTTTCCAGCCTTATTTCTGGAATGGTAAACTAGTGAAACTGTTAAACTGTAATGATAAATAGTACCATTTAACCTAGTTTCTGATAAATCTTTTGGCAGATATACAGGGTATTTCAAAAGGTAATGCAAAAATTTTATGGAGTTGTAGGGGTGAGTTGAGAAATATGCCTGTTTTTTCCACATTTTACTACGATGAGTTAAAAGAGCGCCAGAGAGCTTCAAAGTGTGGCCTACTATCACCTGGAAGTAGGCTGCAACAAGCGCAAAACAAGCAGCAGGGAAAAGCGAATATTAAGGTTTGGGTTCGTGTAATGGGTAAAAAAGGACATTGCAAACAAATCGAGGTAACCAGCGTAAAAAAGTAAACTTAAACAGTCCCTGCTGCTTGGTTTGGCGCTTGTATCAGCCTACTTCCAGGTGATAGTAGGCCACACTTTGAAGCTCTCTGGCGCTCTTTTAACTCATCCTTGGGAAATGGGGGGGAAAAACAGGCATATTTCTCAACTCACCCCCTACAACTACTTTAAATTTTTACATAACCTTTTGAAACAACCTGTATATGAAATACTCCCTTTAATTATTTCAATCGCTGATTGAGGATTTGAGGTGATATAATGGGAATTCTGTAAGCTAAAACTAATCAAAATTCAGTTTGTGAAACCATTGCAAGACATAGATAAGTGGTGTTTCCAAAAATGAAACTTTAAGGGAATATAACCTCAACGCATTCTTTAAGGAAGACCCGTCACAGTTTGAGCCATAATTCACTAACTAGCGCCAGAAATATCTAAAGCTATATAATGGAGCGGCCAATGTTGGGAGTGTTTGTGTTCCACACCAAATACCCGCGGTTTTATTTACTTTAAGTACAGTAAATCTTTGAGTGAACCGGGAGATAGCTTGGAAAACAGCTTTTTGTCTACTCCATTGTTTTACATTATTACATAAACATAATCATCTACAGTTATTACGATAAATAATATCTGTAGTATCATATTCCGATCAACCGAAACCAAAACTTTGTCTTTTCTGGAATTTTCAGTACGCTCATCTAATGACCACAGTAGCGATGCCCGTTTTCGATCGAAGAAACGCTACTGTAAGCTACTACAAAAAATCTGACACGCGTATAAGACAGAGTTGCCACAGTACCTGGAAAAGTCAGGGAATTTGAATATTGGTCTAAACCTCAAGGAAAAGTCTGGGAATTTGAATATTGGTCTAAACCTCAAGGAAAAGTCTGGGAATTTGAATATTGGTCTAAACCTCAAGGAAAAGTCTGGGAATTTGAATATTGGTCTAAACCTCAAGGAAAAGTCTGGGAATTTGAATATTGGTCTAAACCTCAGGGAATAGTCAGGGAATTTGAATATTGGTCTAAACCTCAGGGAAAAGTCAGGGAATTTGAATATTGGTCTAAACCTCAGGGAAAAGTCAGGGAATTTGAATATTGGTCTAAACCTCAGGGAAAAGTCAGGGAATTTGAATATTGGTCTAAACCCCAAGGAAAAGTCTGGGAATTTGAATATTGGTCTAAACCTCAGGGAATAGTCAGGGAATTTAAATATTGGTCTAAACCTCAGGGAATTTGAATATTGGTCTAAACCTCAGGTAAAAGTCAGGGAATTTGAATATTGGTCTAAACCCCAAGGAAAAGTCTGGGAATTTGAATATTGGTCTAAAACTCAGGGAAGTTAGGGAATTTGCATATTAGTGTAAAACTTAGGGAAATCAGGGAATTCGAATATTAGTGTAAAACTTAGGAAAGCCAGGGAATTTTAATATTGCTCTAAAACTCAGGGACCTCAGGGAATTTGAATATTGGTCTAAAACTCAGGGAAGTCGGGGAATTTGAATATTGGTCTAAACCTCAGGGAAAAGTCAGGGAATTTTAATATTGCTCTAAAACTCAGGGACCCCAGGGAATTTGAATATTGGTCTAAAACTCAGGGAAGTCGGGGAATTTGAATATTGGTTTAAAATTCAGGTACCTCAGGGAAATTAGGGAATTTAAATATTGGTCTAAAATTCAGGTACCTCAGGGAATTTGAATATTGCTCTAAAACTCAGGTACCTCAGGGAATTTGCTAAAATATATGTTAATCAAAACAAAAGTTTGTCACTAAACAAGTCATGGAAAATCTCCGAAGATGGTCAGGGAAAACCTGGAATTTGAATCTGAAAAAACTGTGGCAACGCTGTAAGAGTAATGAGAGGAAGCAATAATGGTATTCCACGTGTATTTCTAGGTGAATGGCAAAGAGGTGAAAAGAGCCGCCAATTTGCTCGGAGTGGCCGGCACTGACGTCCCCATTCGGGAAATACTCAAAATGACGCCTTCATACAAGGTTGGTCGACACATTATTTAATTCGCCAATTCTCTTTCGAATAATAACCAATTTCAGTTGGGTGTGAATGGATATTCCTTCGCTATTACGAACAATGGCTACATATTATTTCATCCCGACCTACGACCCTTGGTAAATATACTTCACTTTTACCAGGAATCCATAACTCTACTTGGAATGCTTATCGCGGCAGATTTTCTTCTCGATCTGGCTGAGGTTTTTTTTGACGTCATTTACGTTAACTTAACAAACAACAACGCGAGAGGGGAGCGCGCGCAGAGGAGATTTTTTCTATCGTAGGCGGGGCCAAAGCCGTCAGAGTGATCTTACCATACGCGATACGGCAGGACAAAGACAGTAGATACAGGGACGAGAAAGTGTATTGGCGGCCTCTGTTGGAATATATCACCTAAAACGACCTAAACGCAAGGAGAGTTAGTTGTAAACAAAAAAATGGTGGTCACCTAATTTTAGCGGTTCGTGACGAGGCTTAAGTGTTCAAAACAAATGGGCATTTTTTATTTACGCTCGTAGTTTTATTTTTAATTTAACATCAAATGGTAAAAACTAACTACAATAATACTGTCCATGGTAAACCACGTCTTAACAATGGCCGCGGTTTGTTTACATCTAACTCCGCATAAATATGAAGACGTTTAAAATCGAAATTATTTTTCCTGCTTTCTCGTCCCTGTATCTACTGTCCTTGGGCAGGATAAGCATTCCAAGTAGAGGTATGGATTCCTGTTTTTATCAGTAACGTCACCAAGACTGTGTCACTCTAGGAAGGGATGATATTAAATTCAGTAGTGATGAAACATTAGATTTCAGGCGGGGGTACAACCAATGTATTTGTACCCCCAAATTGACCGTCCAAAAATTTCATAAATAACATTTTGGTCTATCATTTTCCAAAACCCTCAGAAATAATAATTATATTTTACATAATATAACAATATATTCATACAATTATATAAATTAAGAAAGTTATTTAATTAAATATTGAATTAGACTCGTTATTTGCTAAACTCTGCTCTATTGTCGTGAAAATCCCTACCAAATATGCCCTACAAATACATAATTTTCTCGGAGCGCTGTGGGATGCATGCACGGATTTTTACTTTTGTACCGCACCAAATATTTATCTTCCCCCGAAACCGATTAAATTTATTCTCAATCGTTCGTAGCTATTTAAATTTTGTATGATTTCTTGTTTGAGCAAACATTTGGAGTGCTACAACTATACTAGTTCTATACAGGGTGTCCACTAAAAAACGAAAAAGTGATAAATAACTGAAACACGCTTTTTTTTAAATTTCAAATTTCTATGGAACATTCCTCGTGTACTAGTGTACAATTTAATGACCTTGAGCCATGTCTTCAAGGTCATATAAAAACTCTCGAGAACCGTTAGGTTTACGGATTTGGTTCCAATTAGAAAGTTGTTGCTCGCCATATTGTTAGTTCAAATAACTTTGATTTGACCAAATTTGACTAAACAGAAGCCGAGAAATTGACGGTTAATTAATTCAGTGTTTGATAATAAAATAATCTGATTAGTTTTATTGTGACTAAATCAAATAAATACTGAATAGTTTACAACGGTTCAATTATTCCACCCTCGGCTACGATACATGCTTGAGCTCGTTTAACGACGGAGTTCAATTATTTTAAAATTAGACCAATCAGAAGCCGATAAATTGAAGATTAATTAATTGAACCTGATTTCTATAAGATTAGTTGTCATGACAACAAGTTTTTAAATAATTGAACTCCGTCCTAGCCGAGGGTGGCATAATTGAGCCGTTGTAAACTATTCAGTATTTATTTGATTTAGTCACATTAAAACTAATCAGATTATTTTATTATCCTTCAATTTCTCGGCTTCTGATTGGTCAAATTTGGTCAAAGTTATTTGAACTAATTATATGGCGAACAACAACTCTCTAATTGGAACCAAATTAGTAAACCCAACGTTTCTTGAGATAGTTTTTGAGTTACCTTTAAGACCTGGTTCAAGGTCATTCAATTTTACACTAGTAAATGTCCCCCTGCACGAGGAATGTTCCATAGAAATTTGAAATTTAAAAAAAAACGTTTTTCAGTTATTTATCTTTTCATTTTTAGCGCTATATCGTCTATGGCCGTAATAGTTCGAAAATTATTGCTTAAATTAGTAACGATAAACGTTCCTTTATGACCTGGTAAGTATGGTTCAGCGGATGACACCACGCGCTACCCCACCGGTCGGACCATCCCCTTAGTGACGCCACTGATTTAGCAGAGATATTTATAATTCGACCAAGAATGGATGATTCGACTAAATGTTATTATTTCGTCTAGTTCCAAGATATGTTAAAACCTGGCTACGGCAGCGTCGACTTAAACGAAGTCGAACTCGTGGACAATAAGCTGGGACCCAGGGTATATTTAACTTTTTCCATTTTCATACGCAGAAATTTCAATTCATTCTGCAATTAGAAAGTAGTTTATAAATATTCAGTGGCGGATCTTGATTTTGTGGTGCCCCAGGCGCACCCTGATGTCGAGGATGAACTTCATCAAAAGCGGGGCCTCAAAATCGTTGATTTTGAGGCCCCCGCTTTTGCTGAGGCCCCAGGCACGCGCCTTATGCGCCTGTGCGGTAATCCGCCACTGTAAATATTTATATAATCAGAAGTATATAAAATACTTATAACAAGAGAAGAATCCATACGGATGGACTATTTTCTCGTAATATTCCATACTTCCGTTATTAAATATTTCTTCATTTCTTTACAATGCGAAGGAAATTGACGAATCCCTGAGATTAGTAAGTAGTTTAATTTTGATATTTAAAATTAAATTGTTATTTAACGGAATTATCCAATTGTAGATGAGAGTGAACATGATTGACCGTAAAATTGGTTGGAATAAACTGGCAGTAAAAATCCACCTCGATTCAATGGTAATTATCGTTAATTACCACCAAAAACGGGGACGTTTAATCTCTTTAATAACTATAAAACGTGTTTCTTCCGCAGCGACGCGTCGTTACTAGAAATAATTCTTATTACTACGGGCCGATCGAGGGAACACCTTTCACGTAAGGATAGTTTTTTGTTATTAATTCAGTTTTCTTTTTTATCGCGTTTTTACGTGGAGCGTTATTAATGATACCCCGTTTTTAGGTTAGCCATTGTTCTGCCAGATCCATACGGTCACTACCGGGTCCAAGGTCGGAAGGAGGTCAAGCGGAAAGAAGAAGATTGTAAGTATCCATTTTTCCTAATTATAGATACCCTTTAATTCATCGCGCGCTGTAAATTCTTAATTTGACCTTTTACAAATTAAATTAAATAAACAGCCATTAAATTCTTAATTTGTCCTTTTACAAATTAAATTAAATAAACAGCCATTAAATTCTTAATTTGACCTTTTACAAATTAAATTAAATAAACAGCCATTAAATTCTTAATTTGTCCTTTTACAAATTACAGGGACCAAATATTTCAAGGGTACCAGCTGGAGGGTTCATCCTGATTGGTAAATTATAAGCGTAATTTTAAGGGATATCGTAGAAAGGGCGCTTATAATCGGGGCGGGTCTACCAATTAGGGTTTATTGCGAAGAAAATGAACCCAAAAAATCGCCGGAAGAAACCATTCGTAACTTCTTGAACGAGGCTCTTGGTTCGCAAAATTTCCGCTGGAAAACCAGCAGTATCAGACCGCCCATACTCGATAAGCCCGTCTGTAAGTGTCACCTTTTCAATTACAGGCTTTAGTGCCAAAATTTATATTAAAGGCCGGTTTGGTTTATGGAGAGGTCAGCGCACTAGCCTATATCTGCTGTACAGCGTTGCCAGATCTTGAAACTCAAATTATCGAACCAGAGTCATAATTTTATCGATTTTAGAAATAAATTATCGTTCGCCTGAAAACTGGCAATGAATTTAAATTTTGTGTAAAATACTGACGTTAAACCTGTGAATTTTTTTAAATAACACTTAAATTTTGACCGATTGAAAACTTAGGTTTAACAGTCAGTTTTTAACTGAATTTCAGCCAATTAAAAAATTATCGAACGCGCAAGCTGAATTATCTAAAGATGCGTACTAGTGTATAGCAGGTCATTGAAAATATCGTACGTCCCAAAACATTATCTAGAAATTATCGACGCCTACGATAATTATCATACGTTTGGCAACGCTGCTGCCGTATAACAAATGACCGCGTACACCGCTATTAGAATATCTCATCGCGCCATTTAACAACCGCTAGTGGAACTAATAAGATTTTAGCTCGAAAATTATGGTAGAATGATTAACTGTCGCTCACTATATTGAATCGTAACACATTCATATATTATATAAATTATTTTTCAATATTAAATAATTAAAAATAATCATATCATACAAATATTTAAGAATAAAAATAACTATATTGGTAGGTATCTTAAATTAATTGATTTTATATAATTTCTTATATAAGATAGATGGCGCAAAGATTTGTGACATATTTGAACCCGGTCTGAAACTGACAAACGCGTTGAACAAAATACCGAGAGTACGCTGATCACTCAATACAAAGATTCTGCAAACTTATTTAACGGAGTACTTACGTACCACACCTTCCGTACAGGCGAGAGGGAGCTAGTTCAAAGTCTCGTCTTCGACGCGGTGGCGACTTACGTCGAGGAAAAGCACTGCAGCGACCAAAAAGAGTTGCACTCGAGAGTTGAGTAAGTCATTTTATTCGCGTCGTCATATTTTTGCAGGATATCTTCAGGGAAGAGTTACATTAGTACAGGATGGGGGGTTACCATAAGCCTTTGTGTCCAATGACAGGGTTCGTACACGACCTGGAAAACCTAGAAAAGTCAGGGAATTACAAAATGTTTCCAAAGCGTCAGGGAAAAGTCAGGGAATTTGAAAATAATTCCGAAAGGTCAGGGAAAAGTCAGGGAATTTGAAAATAATTCCAAATGGTCAGGGAATTTGAAAATAATTCCAAAAGGTCAGGGAAAATTCAGGGAATTTGAAAATAATTCCAAAAGGTCAGGGAAAATTCAGGGAATTTGAAAATAATTCCAAAAGGTCAGGGAAAATTCAGGGAATTTGAAAATAATTCCAAAAGGTCAGGGAAAATTCAGGGAATTTGAAAATAATTCCAAAAGGTCAGGGAAAAGTCAGGGATATCTAAAATAATTCCAAAATGTCAGGGAATTAGAAAATGTTTAAAAAAGTAAGGGAATTCTAAAATAATTCCAAAATGTCAGGGAATTAGAAAATGGTTAAAAAAGTAAGGGAATTCTAAAATAATTCCAAAATGTCAGGGAATTAGAAAATGGTTAAAAAGGTAAGGGAATTTTAAAATGACCCCAAAAAAGTAAGGGAATTTTAATATGACCCCAAAAAAATTGGGCAAATAAATTCATTTCAAACAATTCATTTATTCTACAAAAATGGTCAGGGAAAATTTGGCAATTTGGTCGTGGAAAATTGTTAGGGAATTTAATTCCGGAAATTTTGTACGAACCCTGAATGAGAACGTTTAGAGGTGTGATGGAGCTGTCAATGATAATAATTAAAACACGGTTTGATATTCCTATATTGTTTTAAATTATGATGAAAGTAGTATTTTGCTTTTTGATTGGTATTTTCCGTTTTTTTGTGAATGGCATGATATCTTATTCAAATGCTAAATAGTAACATTTTGAAGGCAACATTTCCGCAAGAGCGAACTTTGAAAAACGCTAAAAAACTATAATCACCACAAAATTCTGCGTCGAAATTTTGCCTACGAAAGTTATATTTATGAAATTAGTAGTTGAACGCGAATCGAGCACGAACGAGAGGAACAGGTTCCATATACGCTTTATTGAGCCAGCGAATAAACACCGAGAAAACAATGATTTCATTATGGATTGAAAATAATAGCTTTGAAATCTTTCTGGGATCATCTCCAACAAAACCGAAAACGGCCTTTCCCAATTTAGCGCGAGGGTTTGGGCGAAAGAGGGCCATTACCGGAAGTAGTTCTCATTCCAATTACCAAAAAATACACGTATTTACAATTTGGTAAATGGAAAGTTAAAGGTAAGCGTGTATATTTTTACGAATTTGCGTATTATCCCTTTACCTTTTAAAACCTCGTAGCACTCAGGACACTAGGTAAGTGACGTTTTTCGATCGCGGTAAAAAAAGAGCGTTTTTGGTTTACGGCTTAGACCGTAACGTTGGAGAGCTTGATCCCTGCGCATGGCGGCTCACTTTTGAACTAACATTCTTTCCTTCCATTCCCTTTAACGCTTAATTAAAGCCCACTAACATTGCTGATGGCTTTAATACCAAGGTAATATGTCAATAATAATGAACAAAAATAAAAACCGTAGAAACAAAACTTAACTCACGTTTTGTTTGGAAACGAAAGTAAAACGTAGTTTTTTTGGAGAAAATTTTCTAGAATTAAGTCGTTATTTTTGGGAGATGTCATTCGATTCTTATACCGAATTACTCTCCTTTAAATTTTTGAGATCATCGTGTAGTATCCTCTCGCATTAACGCAATTTCAAACGCGCTATTTAAGGGTTTATAAGACGAGCTGGCAACACGGTCAACCTTTGGTCCCATATAACCAAACAGCGGTGTAATTTAGTTTTTGGGTTTCTTTTATTTGGGGATGGTTTTCAGACCGCACATGATCAAGTCGTACGGTATAACCACCACGTTCGTGGCCACACGCAGCGGCCTACTCAGATTCGAAGACCACAGATCGGAGGAAGATAAAAACAACAGTACCGAAAAGTAGGCAACCAATCCCTCTTTTGACAAATATTGCGCTCATTCGCCGTAACGCGTCGGTCGCCCATCCTATTTCGAAAAGCAAGGAAACACTCGAAACTGCGCTGGTGTATTTTACAGGGTTGCCACAGTATTTGGAAAACCTGGCGAACCTTGAAATGTCCGGAAAATTTAAAATAAGTCTTGAATTCAGGGAAAATTCTGAAAACGTCAGGAAAAAGACGCAATATGGGTTAAAAATGACAAAATTTTTGCTTAAAATAAGTCGGAGAAAATTTCGGGAAATGGTCAGGAATTCCCGAAAAAGTCATGGAATTTGAATCTGAAAAATCTGTGGCCACCCTGTTTTACGCCACAAGAGGCCCAGTTGTCGTTCCCCACTTTTACCACAGCATCGGTTCAGGCCCGTACACAGCCGCCAAAACTCGGGGGCGCTCAAATTCTTTTTGGGGGTGCCAATACCTTGAGTTATTTTTATCTCCCCACCTATGAAATTAGTAAATTGGGGATGCTCAAGTACTCATTTGGGGGCGCTGAGCATCCCCTGGCGCCCCCCCATGTACGGGCCTGCATCGGTTTCATACCAATCCCGATGGTTTTCCCACCATAAACCGGAGACCGAAGCGTTCGCGTGAGCCAACGTTATAACGCTGCCAGAATGTTTACGAATTTTGGGCGTGTTGCAGACCTTTTCACGAGATCCATACCAGAGCCACTGACGAGTTGTTCTACCGGAGAGCGGTGGATTTCTACCTCACTAACAGTTCAGCCTTCATCTTTTCGGTGCCCTTCGACGCTGGTACCAGGAATAACAGTCTGGTGACGGGTAGCCACGCTATCTTCCTCGGTTCTGGCAAACAGCAAGCTCCGGCTGCTGTTGTGGGTTTGCAGTTTATGCATTCCGCTTTCGCTGAAGGCTTTTTCAACGCCACGTCTAAGGTATTTCATCGAAATCATTACGCTTAGCACCAGAAGATTATTATATCAATCTTAGACAGAAGTATCCATCTTCCTAATGGCAAAAGTAGCGTAAGACCCAAAAGTGTGTCAGCTGTACCTTCGCGCCTATTAAAATTTCTAGTGAGACCTAGTCACACTATAGACTACATAACCTACTAGTTGGAATAGTACTAGCAACTTTATATTTAGTCTTTAGTCTGGCGCGATTTTCTCTCTGCGGTTTACTCGCCCGTAGACATACGTTCTAAAACGACTCACTCGGCAGCGCTGGAGTAATTCGATTTTGATGACGTATTTTCCGACCCCCTCTTCGTTTCCCTTTGTTACTTTGCAACAAACTCTCATTAACTACTATACCGTTCTGACACTCTTTTGTAGGGTTCATACAAACCTGAATTTTCAGTGAAACAGATTATTTCCAAAAAAATCGGGGATATATCAGGGAAACAGATTATTTCCAAAAAAATCAGGGATATATCAGGGAAATTTGAAATATTTAACCCAAACCTAGATATATCAGGGAAATTCGTTTGAGTCTGGAAGCGCCTTAATAATTATATATAATTTTTTTCGATTAAACGAAAACCGAGGGGCTAACCACTCTTAGAAAGTCTGTACACCGGATTACGCTTAGATTACCACTACCAAAGGCAGGGACTTCAAAGTTTACGCGTAATCCCATTAGTATAGTCAAAGGTACGGCTCTGTACACCGATTACGCGGAGTGATCAGCCCCTCGACGAAAACATACGGTGCTTTAGCACCTGGAAATATCAGGGAAATTTCCAGGAGAAAACCTGGAAATATCAGGGAAATTAATTTTCCAAATGTTGTATGAACCCTGTTTTGGGTCTTATGCTACTTTTGCTAATGGTATTCCATTTCAACACTTAATTGCACCGATTCCCACATTTTTCTTCAAAATAATTTCCGTTATAACACGTCATCTATCGACTTAATGCCATTGATTCAAGTGAACGAATTATATTGAAACTATTATCTGAATAAATAAATATTCCAATATGACATTATATTTTACACGGCATTGTTACACTCGTTAAATATTGAGTGGTTTTTTTTTGAAAATAGGCATCCATTAAAATCGTAACTGATTTGAGTATGCGAATGTACTCGTTTCACTTTTACGGAACTGATGGATACTTCTCTCGTTCGATATATTTTATCTACTTCCGTCAAACGTATAGACAAACAAATTAAACGTCAATCCAACTAAATAAATTTTGCGAATATTTACAGTGTATGCAAAATTGCAACTATAAATGCGTGGATGATGTAAGAACGATATTTTCCCAGGTGTACAGAAATTGGGTTTATTTTCAATTTGTTTTTGTGTAGGAACTCGACTGTTATCTACTGGACAATAATGGCTTTGTTATTGTATCGGAACAACACGAACATGTAAATATTTAAATGAAAAATCGATTTTTCCGTATGACGCCTTTTTAAACTTTTTACATTTCACAGACTGGCAAGTTTTTTGGCGAAATTGATTATTCTTTGTTTAACGCTATGATCGAGTACAAAATCTACCGACAGTAAGCGCAGTTTTTCTTATGTTTCGTCATTAATAACAATAAAAATAATTAATCGGTTTTTCTCGCGGTAAGAATTAAACTCTACGACTATCAGGCGATTTGCTTAGACATTCTAATACCATCAGGACCCGCCTCCATCGTATCCAACGTAAGCTATTCATTATACCGGAAGTTTATCAACAGGGTTGCCACACGTCAGGGAAAAGTCAGGGAATTTAAAAATGGGCCTAAAAAGTCTGGGCAAGGTCAGGGAATTTTATGAATTTGTAAAAAGTCAGGGAAGAGTCAGGGAATTAAAATTTATCTTGACACTTTTTGAAAGTAATTTTACTCTAGATCAATGAAAAATTCTATGATTATCATTTATTTCCTTGAAAGTTTGGCTAATTTTTTCAACATTGCAATTATCTTTTTACTGAAATATAAGTTCATTTAAATTTATTAACTTCTGATAAAAGAAAAATATAAAATTTTGACCTTAAAAAGTCAGGGAAAATCTCTTAAAATGGTAATGGAAAACATGGAATTTGAATCTGAAAATTTTGTGGCAACCCTGATCAAGATAGGAGTATTCAACTTTGAACGACATCTATCGGAGGTCTGATTTGCTGCTAATATTTTATTTTTATACCTATCTTAATTTTCAATCCTTTCCATGCGTTTTCCGTGCTCATCTAGTTTATCTGGTCCATGATATGTAGTGCCATAGTAAAGGGTGAATAAAATAAATTAAATTTTAGCAGAACAGTATTTGCAACCTGTTTCTCTTCGAACCAGGGGCGTAGGAAACGGGAGGGGTGGGGGGGGGGGCAATGCCCCTCCCTAGAATTTTGCTGGGAGGGGCAACTAATTTTATTGCCCCCTCCAACTTTTTGGTCAGTTTAAATCTTCAAAAGGCTCAAATTATCATTTTAAAAGCATATACAGTTTATAGACAGTGGCGGCTTAAGAAGGCTGGGTTCCCGGGGCGGCGGCAGTGTTTTGTGACACCCCCCAGGACCGTGCAGAAGTTTTCGCGGGTCCGTCTTCTTCAAGTTTAATCGTTCTGATTTGCACCCCCCCCTCGAGCTTCTCCGATGGCACCCCCTGCTGCCCTGGTACCGGGGGCAGACCGCCCCCCCGCCCCCCCTTAGGCCGCCACTGTTTATAGAACCTCAACTGTGTTTAAATTTCAGTCTTTTACCGTCAATTTACATAGTAGTAAACAGTACACACGCATTCGGAGAAGCTACACTCCATTAAAAATTAAAAACCATTCTCCAGACCCCTTTTCGTTTCAACTTCTAGAACGTAGATGACCTTTACAACGAAACGGCGATTGAATACTCTTATCTGTTATTCAAAATATTTTGAAACGGTTAAATCATCAGAAATAAAAAAGAGAAATTGCAACTCGGTCGATTTATCGTCTCGGTGTACTTAAGGTCTATTAACATTAAGACTTAAGACTTTGTATATTGAAACATGTATTTATCGGAAGTACTTTTAAAACTTGAAGATGCATTTTAAAGACGTGTCAAACCCCGGCAGAGGGGGCAGAAGATTGTACAAATTATCGGGGCCCGTGCAGACTGAGGTACACTGTTTCCTCTGATTTATCTCATCAAATGTCGCGTTATCTTCAGTAGAAACGTTAGCATTCCCGTTGAAAATATTCGCATTTCCGTTCATATATTTGTTTTCTATCCATTCCCATTCCATTTGAAACTTGTATAATACCCACGCAATCCAATTTCCGATTCAAAGTATCGCAACCAGATTGAAATTCCATTCCAGACCATTCCCGGACTTAAAATTACCTTTTCCATCTTTCCCTAACCAAAAATAAGGCGCGGTATTTTCACAGTTAAATGGCAAAAATCCGTTTCCACGCGGCTCTCTAATCTCCATTAATAACCGCTCACACGGGACCCGGAATTATCGATTTACCGGGCCTCGGTCCGGTTCTCGGTGGCCCTGGTCAAAGCGGGAGTTGCTATTCCTCTTTTATATTTACTATGGTACTACCACTTTTATATTAAAATTATCGTCACTTTTAGCCACTCAACGTTATTGCCAACACTCTGTCTTGGATATGGAAAAAATTGGCCATGTAAATACGTTTGTTTTACAATTTTAAATGGTTGTAATTTAGAAGTACTAACACCACGGCCGTTCCCTTCAGGCTCGTGTTAAAGTACAGCGTGTTTTCTCTATGGCCGCGTGACGTTCAAAGTTTGGAATACGATGATTACGAGTACCCGTCGGACGACGAGCGAATTCAGTTAAACAAATCCAAACCCAGGCCTTGCGATAAAGAATTCGATCTTTACGAAATGCAGCCTGGAATCACCGACGAACCAGTTACTGGTCACCTGTACATGTGCCACACTAGCGGATGTGACAAGTTAAGTCGAGAAATTATTCCCCCAAATGTATAATAATACAATGTTTTTTTCGGAAATTTGTCTCTTAGGCAATTCATTGTCCAACAAGTTCCCTATACCAATTTAGTAATGTTGGTGGCGTATACCATTTGCCCCTGCGAATCTACTTCGGAGAGTCTCGAACCCAAAGAGATTACTTATAATTACTCTGTCCAGTGCGCCCGTATGAAGAGGAATATCTACAGGGACAGACCCAGTAATTGCGTCAGCACGCATCCAGAGGTAATTTTGTACAATTTTTATACGCAGTCCCCAGCCCCGAGTAACGAGAGTTACAAAGTTAAAAAGGGAGGAGCTTTCTCTTTCAAAACTTTCACTCTTTTGTCCGGGCAGCGGAACCTAATAGGCAATTACCACGCTAGTTTTAACAATCGTTTTGTAAAATTAGACTTTTATGGTAAAGTCCAAAGAGCCTCCTAAATATAATTGTTTCGAGCTGTTGGGAGGGTAAAATTGTAAAGACTAAACAGACGACATTTTCTTCGGACCTGATAAGTGGCGCACCCAGAAATTAATTGAATGTAATTTTGTGGGTTATATGCCTTCTGCCTTCCCACCCGCATAAGGTAGCCAGTGGTGGCGCCAGGGGTAGCCTATTAACTTACCCAAGTTTTAGCTTACTTTTCAAATTATTTTGTGACTTACAAAGCAATTTTAAGAGGCCACGTAAGAGCCACCTCCAGCTTCAGTTTTGGGGCTCCACACCTCTTAGAATTCTGGCAACCATTTAATGAACAGACAAGGGTTAAACTAAAATTTGGTTACCCGTGACCCACTTGTTACTATGGAATAAATAATTAAATAACGCAAATCGTAAATATAATATTAATCTTTCATCGCTGTATTTTTGCAGGAGGGAGGTATAGGAGAGTGCAGTAATCGTTCCTTTAAACAGGCTTCCATTTCCACGCTGACGTGGGCGTTGGCCCTGGTCACGTCTTTCGTTATTCGTAGCTTGATACTCAAATGAAAACTTGATTGCTGAATCAAGCTCAATATTTCTAAAGGAATCAATCGAGTTACGTAAGAAAAATGGCCTATGAAATATACCTTTTACTCCTTTAAAACCCCCGGTGCTCCCGACAAAAATCACACTTATCCCAAATAAAATTTAAAAAAACCCACAAATTTATCCTTACCCTTCTGGAAAAATTAATAAACCCTAGACTTGAAATACCGAAAAGAACTCGCTCCAATTTGAAGAGTGATATATTAACTCAAGAGAAGAATTCAAAATAAACCCTGGTTGTGACATTTTTTCTGATAAAATAAAAACGGAAAAACCGCGAAGGAACAAAAGAAATGTTTTTGTTCTTTTGTAAAATGTAAATGACAAAAAAGACACATCTCTGTTTTTGTTACTGAAAGAAATTGCTTCTATAAAAACAAAAAAGTACGGTAATATTTGTGCCCCTATATTAATTATTGTAAAGCTAACCAAAAATCATAATTTCATTGGGTTCAACCGAAATTTTTAGTGTCTTTGTAAATGCCTCAGGAATGTTTAAACATCGTCGTCTTTGCCAGATAAAACAAAAAATTAACAACAACAACCACAACGTAATAAAAAAAATCGGTTTTTTAGACAGCATACGTAAATTTAATATTAAGATCTGTATGGGTGAATTTTCACTTTTGGTGCTAAGTGTGTCCACAAAAAAAAAAGAAAAAAATGCCATTCGTTTTTAGCCGCTTTTTTAATTACTACCGGAACACCCTCCCCTCCCCCCGTTCTCTAATTACCCAAATTGCCAGGAATGGTCCCATTAAAACTATCTATACGTGTATTCCATTTTATTAAGAAAATATTTCCAAAAACTGAACTTTACTCCAAAGAAATGTGTCAGTTTTTAGACTTTATTTATAATATTATTATCGAGCCATAATTTCTAGTCACTCCATTTTCGAATGTTTAAAGGTGTAAAAAATGAGTGTGACAAAAATAATTTAATTTATATTACTCGTTTCTTTTTGAAATTATTTGTGTATCTATTAAAATGTTCCCTCGTTAGTTTTTACCCTTTAAATTTAATGACGAAGCTCATTTTTACATATCAAAAATTGCATTAAATATAGCAAAAATAATGTACCTAATCAATATTATTTAATCTATATAATTTTCAGGGGTTAATACATATCTAACGAAACATTTGCGTTTTTTAAAAAAATCCCTTAAATTAATATTATCCGCTTTTTTACTTTAATTGAAATTGGCGAAACTTTTGGAGGCTAAAGAAAGTCTGGTTTTCCATAACGGTATATATATATATATCTGAATTTATTTTGGACTGACACCCGTTTAAAAGAAATAGTTCTTGCGCAATAATTAAACTCAATTAGTCAATCACTTCTGGCATAATTGGGATTACGAATTAAGACAAGTTATACAAGTATTTTTGAACAGATTTTTGCGTTGCATTTTGTAGGCGAATTAAATAAATTTTTACTTATAAATATAAAAATAAAATGAAACATATCATTGTTTAAGGAATATTATATTAGAGAATTGGAATGATAGTGCCCTGGGATGTGAAATTATTTAATTTTCTTCCGCATATCATCAAAAAAGGTAAAAATTAAAATTCCGTACGTGCACCTCATATGATGTACTTTTTGAATTAGAGGAAGTGTTGTCTTAAAAACTAAGATGCCAAACTTTTTTTGTAATAAAAAGGAAAGAAAAAAATGCTAATTAATTTAGCTATTTGTAGGACATATCTAAAATAAAACTCGTATTTCTAATAATATCCTAGTTCACCAAAAGCTAAACGCTTCAGTATATACATGTATTTAAATATGGCAGTTAATTTTATTCATCATTGGTTCAAAGTTGCCCTTTTGTATCATTCGAAAAATTTTGAAACAAATGATATTGTAAATAAATGTAGAATTAATTAACACTTTTAAAAATAAATATATTAGCTTTCACGCCTAAACCAAAATGGTTTCTAAAAATAAATTATAGTTTTGTCCCGTATATCTTATCGAGTCAAATTAATTTTTAATAAGATTGAATATAATGAAACTAATGAATAAATGTACAACACAAAGAGGCAATAGATTAAAAAAAGAGCAATGCAGGAATATCAAGACAAATTAAGTTTCATCTTAGAAATATTTTTAAAAGAATGAATGAATTTATAAATCTTCTCAAATTAGGGCTTAGCTTTTTAATTGTGCCATACTAATTGGTTTGTTAATTTTTGTAAAATATTAGGTATTATTGGTGTAAATAGACTGTTGGATAAAAAAAAACCTTGTACAATGTACATAATGAAATTAATTTGTGCTTTACTGGTATATAGCTTGTGTTTTAAAAATAGCTGTTATTGAAGTAAATTGGTGATACAAAAGGTGTTGCTCCGCATTGAACCAGATTAGGTTTGTCTAAAAGCACTCATTGACGTTTTAGCTTTATCACGTTGCATTACCGCTTTCATTTTTAATTTACAGTTTTCCTGGTCTCGTTACGTAAATTTTCGTAAATTTAAATAAAATGGTATTAAACACATATCAAGTTTTGGTTTTGTAAAGAAATTAAAATTAGAAATTGTGTAAAGTTGAAATAAGGCTTGTAATTGAGAAAACAAAAACATTGTTATTAATGTAGCTTTGTACGATATTTATTTCATCAATCTCACTGAGCAACAATGTTATTTAAATTGATGAGTGCCTTCTAATGTGTCTTTAATATATTTAAATATTGGCAATTGTTTAATTGGTTTCTAATATTTCAAAAACAGTATTCAAAATTTTTTCGTGGCTCGATCCTTGTAAAAACAATTTGGGTTTTTTTTAATAGCATGTACCGGGAACATCAAAATAAATTCTTTTTCAAACTGTCAAAAACTTATGTAATAATGCCAGAAATTCTCTGATAATGCATGTCCAGACGTTAATGAATAGCAAAAAGCCCTTACTAGAAAACGGGTAAGGAGAACGTGTACGCAGTATAGCTCCCTCCATAGGCGTTTTTTACTAACCTCTCTTATAATCAGAAGTAAATGATTAAAGGTTATTCAATAATAATAGATTACGTAAATAGCTCATTTTCGACGGCTATCTTTTCGCGTTCGGAGTCGAATATTTCACAACTTGGAGAAGACGCTATATTTCTGTATATTTTTTACGAAATAATCCAATTTTCCAACGCAACAAATTGAAAGCGTTGTATAGTTCTGGCGAAATAGGTACGAGTATACAAGCAGAGACCAAGAAGGTATATTTATTCTTAGAAAGAATGGCTATGTTAAGAGAATCCTCGGGCATCATGGCCAGGTCACTCTCCATTCTCCCTAAATACACGAAAATTAAAATTGGTGTTTAGACAATGCTCACAACCATAATAAACGTTTTAAGGTTGTTCAAACACTTTTTCTTATCGTCCTGCACCCTGGATTAGTAAAATACTATTGGAACCGTACTCGTTTTGTTTACTTTTTACCTCTTTTGGCTCGAATTTATGACCATAAAATTATCCCGAAAGTGATTCTGCTAACAAAGAGAATAGACAGTGTTTGGAGACTTCTGATTTCGCAATCTCTCTGTGACAGTCTATCATTAACCGAAATCGTTTCATTTCATCCTTATGGGTATTGTGTTACTTATGTTATTATTATTTTAGAAGGCTACTCTATTCATATACTTGGAATCGCAATTTGTTTTGCACTGATGTCAAAGGAATTGATATTGAATGGAAGTTATAAAAGATAATATATAACCTCTAGTATTTCTGTTCCAAAGGGTTCCAATATCCTATTAATGGAACTTGAGTTGTCGGAAAATAAATTGCTTGCAAAAAGCGATTTTTAATAATTAACATATATCTTAGCGGATAGCTATTTGAATTTTTTTTTCCAGATTTGTAGAGGCGTAATACGGGGACGAAAGGGGGTAGAAGTTTTTCTTCACCAATTTTGGTTTTAATTTTAATTCTAATGTACTAAACCTAGAAACAAAAATTGGACGACTATTTAATAAGTAGGATTTGTGCAGTTTTTGATAATTTTTTCGGAAATGTGTAGCAGTAACGGAGGGAAGGCTAAGTTTGATTTGCCCCAATCCTTTTATTTTTTATATAAAGCAATTAATTTTCAATTTAATTATCTAATTATAAAAATCTTTTATAATTTCCATAACGTTAAATAAGCCAAGAGGCTATTAATATATTTTTTAAATATTTTGGTGAAATTTTGAAAATTCCCCCTCCACGTTTTTACGAACCCAGACCTCCCCCTACCTCTGAAAGGTGTACACGCTTCCCGTAATGAGTAAAGTAATTTCGGCACTTCGCGTAATCTTACTGCGCATTACTCTTCGCGTAATATCAACGTACTTCCAGTAATCGGTGTACAGGCAATCTCTAAGTGACCAGCTCCTCCGGTTTCGTCTGTACTTGGATGTACTTTGAGTTTTCCATTATTATTATAAGTGGTGGCAAGCCGCGCACTTCGACCCTAGGTAAATTTTGCAACCCCCAACCTGTGACTTGAGGTAAAAAGTCCTATTTCCGACACAAAGTTAAGAATCCGTTTGGCCGGGATGTTGAAGAAGTCATGGGTCTCCAACTGGCACCCGATGCATACCAAGATGCTCAAACCTTTGAGCCGCATAATAGTTACAGCTACAAAGAATGTGAGAGGCAGTTTCCTCCTCAGCAAGACCTGCCCGACAAATTGGGTCATCACTGAATCCAATAAGATTTAAGTTATAAATTTTAAAATTATGTTCCATGGTTATTTTTCAATAATTAAAAGTTTTATAAAGATTTAAGTGTCTGTTAAGTTGGCAATGGCCTGTAAGTAAGCCAGTTACCAACCTTATATTCGTAAGCTTGAGTTGACGATCCGACATATACTTGGAGACCAGGCTGCGTACAAGGCCACGGGGGATAGGTAGAGCAGGTTCAGGCCCACTAAACAAAGCTTTTACACCCTCCCTGGCCAAGGCGTCGGCCTTTTCGTTCCCGTGATGCCCTTTATGACTAGGTATCCAATAAAGTTGAACGTTATTATGCGTCCCAAGATCAGAAAGGAGATCTAAGCAGCTAATAACCAGTTTAGAAGTGATACTATACTGGTTAAGAGCATTAAGTGCGGCCTGACTATCCGTGTAGATTTGGATAACCTTCCCGCGATGCTTCTTTTCAGACAATAGTCGGCACTGAAGCAGATAGCACAGATTTCTGCTTGGAAAACGGTAGCGTATTCCCCAAGGCTTTCGTAAAAACCATTGTTATTATTAAGGCAGTACATCCCCGCGCCTGTACCAGAATTGGTCTTAGACTCATCGGTACCGTTTGAAATATTAGACCAATACGTGTGGCTTGGGAAGTAAACCTCAAAAGGCTTACTAAAGTGTAATTTAGCAGCCGAAATGTCAGAACCCATCTTAAGTACTGCACTGTTAAAAAAAAACGTTCAAAAGACGTTCAACTTAGAACAGTCTGTTCAAAAATGAACGTTTGCGTTCTAAAGGTATGTAACAGAGAACGGTGTGTTTAAGATATTTTATTTCGTTCAAATAAAAAAGAATGCTCTTTCGCCCTCTGGAGGAAGGCTTGTAAACTACACAATAGAATATATTCGTTCCAATACACTCTTTTACGAGCGTATCGACCCCCCTTTACAATCTCCCATGTTGCGGCCGCCACCGCCGTACTACCTCTGCCTCCACTATTGAATTTCCCCCCCTAACGGGTCCCCTCCCCATGTAGTCAAGCTATGGATTCCCCCACGAATATTCTCCGTAAAAGAATCTATAGCTAGGAGATCGTTCCCCTTAGAACAGGTTTTACACACAATCCTATATGGATTTCTTTGTATTGGTTTCATGTACAATTGTACTAACATATAAGCGTGACACTTTCAACGTATGACCAAAAGTAACAAATAAGTGTGACACTATTTTGCGGAAAACGTAGTAAGGCCAAAAAAAAACAAAAAAGTGTGACACTATTTTGCGGAAAACTTCGTATGGCCAAAAGTAACAAACAAGTATAACATCCATAAAGTAATAAATGAGTGGTTTAGAGTGCGCTTTGTTATAGGTAGTTTTTTCGTACAATATTATGTTGTTTTAAGTTAGTGTACTGTACTGGTTGATTAAACTATTACTCGTAGTAATTTATTTACAGGGTGAGTTAGAAAATGTTGTAATGAAGTTGTTTTTGTAGTTGTATGTATAGTGTGTTTGGAAATTTACCTAAGATTCAATTTCATTGTTGGAGCGTAGCTCCTTCACTAGCGACTCAAATGGCGTTAGTTCTGTAACGCTGTTTCTCAGAAACTACCCCACCTATTGAAAAGAAACTTCACACAAATAACGATATAAATAACTTCCGTGTCCTAACGAAGTGGAAAACGAAAAAGGGTTGTGAAAGGTCCGAATTTATAGGACAGGCACCGTTTTTTTTTAAGTATATTTTTATTTGATTGGCAAGGTAGACAAAATTCGTTCGGAAATGTAATTGCCCAAGTTCCAGAATCAAAATTTACAGAAAATATTTCGTAATATACTGCAATTTGGTTTGACGTTTTCAGCATAGAAATAAATTTTAAAATCGTTTGTTACCAGTTCTCGGCCTGTAGGTTGAGAGTAGAATGTAATATCTTTGGCGCTATGAAACGATTTTATTTGTTTTACGCATATCACGTTCGTGGTAGATATTTTAAGCTTAAGTTGAGGTTGGAACTAAATTCAAATAATCTAGATTAAGGCCTGGTTTTCCTTTTCTGTGGGTAATGGGTTAGGTTAGGTTGCTTTTAATAATTTAGCATGATGAACCGCTGGCAGGAGACATGAGCTATAATTTTGAAAGCAATAACTGTATGTACTCTTTGTATTGGATAACGATAAAGCATTCCAAGTCGAACGAGAAAATGATCCACGGCGAACGACAAAGCGTTCCACCGAGAACGACAAAACGTTCTAATTTGAACAAAGAAGGTTTGTTCAATATAGAACATCTAAGTTCAATATTGAACCATCAACCATCGTTCTTTATCGAACGAATATTTTTTGTTCATATTAGAACAAAATGGCGTTCTGTTACAGGGACAACCTTCTGAACGGCGATTTGTTCAATTTATAACATTTTTTTTTAACAGTGTGGTAACTGACTAGAAATATCATGGTAGAGCTTGGTGTGGCTATTTACCCAATTATTAACCTTCCACCATCCAATTTGGTCAAGCCTATAGGCGCCAAAAGCAGCAGCTTCCTCTATAAAAAGATGTATAGGAAGAATGTTCGAGAGAACTTCTAGAGAAGCACTTGGGGCGGTTCTCATAGCTCCTGTAATGCCAACACAAGCCAGCCTTTGCAGGGTGGGCAGCTCAAACTGCACGGTTTTTAAAGTAACCCTTGGCCACCAGACCGCAGCTGCGTAGGACAGAATGGGTCTGATGATCATAGTATACAGCCAGTATACAACTCTGGGACTAAGGCCCCAGGATTTACTGACTGTACTCCTATTCCTCCAAAATAACATTTTGCCCTTCTTGATAATATAATCAAGACGTGGTTTCCATGTTAATTTGCCGTCAAGGATGACACCGAGATATTTCACCTCGGTGCTTTCCACTAGGTTAGTTCCAAATAAGGCCATTAGACTTAGCAACAAACACAAGGAGAACGCAGCTAGCCTTTAAACACGCTAACGAAGGTTTGTGTACGAATTTCATTGGACGAGCGTCACGAGCCTTTACGCTGAACGTTTTACGGGCGGGGGGGAGACAATTTCCGAATTTTCCCCTTCCGACGGCAGCAGGCGCTAAAGCGTCTAGCCAATGAAAAATGTACACAAGAAAATCCACGACTTTTGACTGGTTGCGTTCTCCTTGTGTGGGGTGTTGTGTTTGTTGCTCCTAGGTTACACCATCTTGGAAAATAATTATCCAAAAACTCAATAGACGCTTAAATAAAACCGGATCAGCGATTTGCCTAGAAATAGTAATACAGAGAGGCAGTTAATACTTGTAAAAACGTTATACTTTAAAGCGCGCGCTGCTTAATGTTTCAATATAGGACTCATTCGATTTCACACGTGCCTCCTGAAAGAAACAAATTCGCGTGCTCTCAACTTTAGCCTTACCACGGCCCCCTGCATGTGCTTGCTCCTCGTGCGCTCTGCTCGTCTAATAGCATTTTCCATTAGGATCGCTCCGAGACCACTCGGGATTTTACGATGACGTCAGAACTCTTACTCGGACCATGGGCCAATAAAAGATATTGGCCCATGCTCGGACTGACGTGAAATCCTTGTGAGAGCAAAAAAAGTTGCTCCGTAACTGAAGACAGACCAGTTTTGAGTGGTCCGCGAGCGAGTGATTCCACCCATGGAGGACGTAACTCGCCCTCGGAGCAGGTTTTTTCTACCCAATGGAAACGAAAAAAAATTACGAGAAGTCTGCGATCGCTCGGACCAGGCCAATGGAAAACGCTATAACATAAACACGTGACTACTTTAGTCAGTGACTCGCGCGTAGAAGAGGAAAGAAAAAGAGAGCGGCATTTATTGAAACGACTTTTAAATGTAAAACATTACTAAATGAGGCATCTTTTTTGTCATACCTACCTCCTTAAGTTCTGATAACGTCGTTACTGTAAAAAGCACTCATATTGCTCCACGAAAAATGTTAAAAACACCAAATTGTTCATAATTTAAAGGGTTTTCTCTAAACTTCAATGGACTATTGCGGTATAATTTTGATGGAATTTCCTAGGGTTCGTTGGCAAACAATAAACTTGTGTAATATAGTGTTGAAATTTTATATCAACACATCAGCTGCAAAGTATGATGAAATAACCAAGCAATTAATAAATTAAAATAAATTGATTAATTTTTAATAAATTAAAATAAATTGATTAATTTTTAATAAATTAAAATAAATTGATTAATTTTTAATAAATTAAAATAAATTGATTAATTTTTAATAAATTAAAATAAATTGATTAATTTTTAATAAATTAAAATAAATTGATTAATTTTTAATAAATTAAAATAAATTGATTAATTTTTAATAAATTAAAATAAGTTGATTAATTTTTAATAAATTAAAATAAATTGATTAATTTTTAATAAATTAAAATAAATTGATTAATTTTAATAAATTAAAATAAATTGATTAATTTTTAATAAATTAAAATAAATTGATTAATTTTTATTAAATTAAAATAAATTGATTAATTTTTAATAAATTAAAATAAATTGATTAATTTTTAATAAATTAAAATAAATTGATTAATTTTTAATAAATTAAAATAAATTGATGAATTTTTAATAAATTAAAATAAATTGATTAATTTTTAATAAATTAAAATAAATTGATTAATTTTTAATAAATTAAAATAAATTGATTAATTTTTAATAAATTAAAATAAATTTATTAATTTTAATAAATTAAAATAAATTGATTAATTTTTAATAAATTAAAATAAGTTGATTAATTTTTAATAAATTAAAATAAATTGATTAATTTTTAATAAATTAAAATAAATTGATTAATTTTAATAAATTAAAATAAATTGATTAATTTTTAATAAATTAAAATAAATTGATTAATTTTTATTAAATTAAAATAAATTGATTAATTTTTAATAAATTAAAATAAATTGATTAATTTTTAATAAATTAAAATAAATTGATTAATTTTTAATAAATTAAAATAAATTGATTAATTTTTAATAAATTAAAATAAATTGATTAATTTTTAATAAATTAAAATAAATTGATTAATTTTTAATAAATTAAAATAAATTGATTAATTTTTAATAAATTAAAATAAGTTGATTAATTTTTAATAAATTAAATAAATTGATTAATTTTTAATAAATTAAAATAAATTGATTAATTTTAATAAATTAAAATAAATTGATTAATTTTTAATAAATTAAAATAAATTGATTAATTTTTATTAAATTAAAATAAATTGATTAATTTTTAATAAATTAAAATAAATTGATTAATTTTTAATAAATTAAAATAAATTGATGAATTTTTAATAAATTAAAATAAATTGATGAATTTTTAATAAATTAAAATAAATTGATTAATTTTTAATAAATTAAAATAAATTGATTAATTTTTAATAAATTAAAATAAATTGATTAATTTTTAATAAATTAAAATAAATTTATTAATTTTAATAAATTAAAATAAATTGATTAATTTTTAATAAATTAAAATAAAATGATTAATTTATTATAACGACATATCAAGTTAAAGATATAGTACAAGGCGAGTTTATATAAGTAGAAAAAAACAAACCGTTATCGTTAAAACATTATGTACAAACATTAGACATCAGTTCGTAGTGGTAAAAGGCAATTATCGTTTTTAATCTTCAACATATATGGCGATTAAAACATGTTATCAGGCCGATAGTACCAATAATTATTTAAACTATGTATGTAGCGAATAGTTTCAAATTAGATATTACGGGAAATGTTTAATTTTATTGTATGGGGTTAAATTAGGCTTCACCATTATATTTTTATTTAACCAACCAAAAAGTTCCCATTATTTCAACAAGCAGTAAATAAACAGTGACTTGAATGTCCTAGCTCTCGGATATATTACTTCTCGGTAATTTCCTTGAAGAGGTTTTTTTGAAGCGCCTATTTGGTCTAAATGTTTGTCAGTCTTTTTGAATATATTTTTTTAATTCTTATTAAACTGGTTTTAAATACAGGGTGCTTTGAATAGCTCTGACTGGCCATTTTTTTTCAGAAACTCCGGGTTTTTGTAAAAAAAATATTTTTCACCGGTAGGTGCTAGAAAAAACGTTTCAATGATAAAGTTGTAGAGTGCTGTCGAAAATGTTCAAAGAAATTAGTTTCATTGGAAAATAACACTTTTTCACGAAGATATGAGCGGATGGCCGGGAGTAGTGGCTCACTCCTGTAATCCCAGGCGTCCGGGAGGCAGAGTTTGTGGAAGGCCGTGTGAGGACGACCACTAATCCTCCAACGGGTGGTTGTCATACTTCCGCCACGGGTGTCCCAACCCTATCCCCAAGTATCCCCCCGTTGGCGTGGCCGTAACACATATCTCGCACCTGATTAATCAAATGGACGAGCGGACTCTATTGTCCCACCCGTCACAATCGCTCATAACGAGCTTCTAAAAAAAAAAATGAGCGGATGAATAAAAACAAGCTGTCCATAGGGGACAATAGCCTTCGCATTTTTGTACGTAAATGAAAGAAATGTCTGAAAGACTTAATTGAACATTTTATTCGAATAAACATAAGAATTTTACAAGTGAGGTTCTATGATACCTCCGTTTGCCACGATACATGTTTGGGCACGATGAAACATGTTTTGAAACGAGCGTCTGATCATATCAGGAGTGACAAGTTCGAAGGCTGCAATGATTCGGTGACGCAAATCTTCGATGTTCTGAACGGGCGTCACGTAAACTTGTGCTTTGATGAACCCCCACAAGAAAAAGTCCATCGGAGTTAGGTCCGGAGACCTCGCATACCATCGAACGTGACCGTTCCTGCCAACCCAACACTGAGGGAACTCGTTGTTAAGATGCTCCACTAAACATCTAGGTACGTGGGGTGGTGCGCCGTCATGTTGTTACCACATCTGTCTGTAAGCTTCCAGCGGAATATCTCCTTAAGCTTCTGCTAATTCGTTCTGCAAAAGCGCCAAGTAGCGTTGTCCATTAAGACGAGCTGGGAGGAAAAATGGGCCAATAACTCGATCCCCGAGCAAACCCGCCCAAACATTCAGTCGGAGTTGTTGTTGATGATGGTGAGGAAAACCCCTGTGAGGATTTTCGTATGTGGGTGTTTTGATGGTTGAAAGGCCCATCTCTCCCAAAGTAAACACTCGTCGGTCACCAGCATTTGATTGATGAAATTTGGGTTCTCATCAGACATGGTTATTAGCCAGTTGCAGAAATCAAATCTACGTTCCATATCTGTTTCGTGCAGAGCTTGGTGGAGGGTCGCTCGATACGGATGGAAGTAGTGATTGTGAAGAGTGGTCCACACGTAGTTCGTCGATAATCCGAGATCGTCGCTTGCACCTCTGACGCTTGCTCGAGGATACGCAACAAAATAGGCTAGAACGGTGTCTTCCATGTTGATGACTTGACGACCTGGTCCATGAAATTTGGGATTGATGTTTCCGTAAGTCTGAAAGTCACGAACATCTCCAAGAACGGTGTTGTGGCTTGGTCTTCTATCTGGATATCGAACGGTGAACAATTCACTAACCCTATGCGCGTTACGATTGTCTTCACCATAAAATAATTCGACCATAAAAGCACGCTGATCAAGTCTAATAACAATCGTACAAGCTTATTTATTATCTAAACGTACACAATGTTGGCGAAAGAGCTAGGCAGTTCTCAATATTCCAAATAGGTGAAAGTTCACTTTCCAATTTTGTTTATAAATATTTTTTCCGCTTTTTCACGTTTAAAGGTATTATAATAACTTCACTTCTATTGTTATAAACAAAAAGGCGTAAAATCCACCCAAAAACCATTCGGTTAAAAATTGCAAGGTCCTTTAAACAAAAACGTCACGTCCTATATTACTCTAGGCCATAAAAGTAGTGAAATCAATAACGGGCAAGATCTGTAATTATATTCCCGTAACCGTCATAAACTGGACTTATTTGTCGACAAGTGATGTGCTCTGAAGTAATATGCTAGACCTTGCGCGTCCTAAGTGTTTTACTGAGTTAAAATCCTTTGTACAACCATAAAACATTTCAAAGAGAATGGCTAATATTAGAATCGCATTGTATCAAATACACCGTTAAATAAATTGGTTTGAAAATTTTCAACGGTTCTTAGGATGCTCGCAAAGCCTTCTGGGAAAGAAAGAAACACAATATTGGATGAAAATGCTATCTCTCACTCATGCGCGAGAATGTATTTTCGGCTCGATGGCCGAGACAAGTTTTCTTAGCTTAGCTGTAACGATGCTAATAATACCAAATAAGTTAAATAATTTACCAAGTTAATTAAAGAAAAAGGTCAATATAACATAAAACGTTTTCTTAAGAATGTATAAAGAGTGAACAAATCATAAAATATACAACGTAGCGGACGAAAGGCAAACATAAATATCAAAAATTAGTTCCTAACCTAATCAACCTCCCGACTTTAAAGTTTTCTCGCAAAACGTGGCCCGGCTTATTTATTTTATTTATAGGTGTATATATTGTTTAGATCGAAATATATTATCTACTCTGTTTAAATTTACTCTTTTACCTTAAAAGCATAGTAAGCGAGTTTCAATAATCAGAGTCAACATAACTTGGCAGTGAAATAAACGTTTTTTTTTTTTATTATTCGATTGTAACGTGTGGGACAATTCAGTCCTCTCGTCCATCTGATTAATCAGGGCGAGATATGTGTAACGGCCACGCCAACGGGGGGATACGTGGGGACAGGGGTGGGGACACCCGTGGCGGAAGTATTCCGACCACCCGTTGGGGGATTGGTGGTCGTCCTCACACGGCCTTCCACAAACTCTGCCTCCCGGACGCCTGGGATTACAGGAGTGAGCCACTACTCCCGGCTGAAATAAACGTTGGCACGTGTTTAATTCTTGTCTCGCTCAAAGTACCACCTTGGCCAACCAAGACAAAATAAAAAAAACCCGATAAAATTACTGAAACTGTCCGTACTAGTGGTACTCGAACATTTCTGTACATTATCGATAGGTGGCGGTGCGACTATTGAAACTGGCAAATTACTTAAAGCAGACCAGTTGTGGACTGCAGTGACGTAATTACTGCAGTCAACGACTTATCTGCTTTATTTAATTATGCTTTTAAGGTAAAAGAGTAAATTTAAACATATAATATATTTCGATCTAAACAATATATTTGATACAATGCGATTCTAATATTAGCCATTCTCTTTGAAATGTTTTATGGTTGTACCATAGATATATGAAATGTATATAAAGGTCTAGATAAATTTCGGGGCGTCTAAGCCTAACATAAAATACGGAATTGACACCTAGCAGACACCGAGGAATGCACGTGACCAAGAGCGTGAGCTCTCTTAGCATTTTAGTACTAAGTGTTTGACCTTTCCGCAGGCCGTAGTCTTTAGACACCATCTGTTGGCGACTTGTAGTATAATTTTTAAGCAGGAGACAATGGCTCTCGCGACGATAGCACGAGCTTTCTTACCGATAGATAGCGCCTTATAAGGATAGCCTGCAGAAATTACGCGTTTCTGCTAGCTGTCACCTCCGTATTCACTCCCTTTGAAATATTCTATCTAGACCTTTATATACGTTTCCTATATCTATGGGTTGTACAAAGGATTTTAACTCAGTAAAACACTTATGACGCGCAAGGTCTAGCATATTACTTCAGAGCATATCACCGATATCACTTGTCGACAAATAAGTCCAGTTTATGACGTTTATGGGAATATAATTACAGATCTTGCCCGTTATTTGATTTCACGACTTTTATGGCCTAGAGTAATATAGGACGTGAAGTTTTTGTTCAAAGGACCCCACTTGGATAAATTCCCGGTTACGGTTAAGAAAGCTGGCATGCAAAGAAATGCAAATATCAAAGGGGTAATCTATAGCGTGGACTTATCATCAAAACCAGACGATGCTGCTGGAATTTAAGTCAACCCCGCCTCCAGAAGTCAAGATTTATTATCGACGATTCGAGATTGCGAAATACGAACGCCGGCTAATAGGCGCTTAAATAAAACATCTTCCCAGAATTTGCCAAGAAGTAATATTTCCGACAGCCAGGACTCAAAAGTTATTATTTATATAGTGCTTGTTGAAATATTAGAAAGCTGGAAACTTTCTCGAACGTAACATCGGTTTTTTGCTAAGCCTGAACATGCCAAAAAAGTTACCAGGTTAAAAGGAAACACTTGTTGCATACCGTACTGCAAAAGTAATATGTATAGTTCTAAAGGAATGAGTTTTCATCTTTTTCCAAAAGGTAATTTTATGAGAAGCTTTACAATTAGCCTTTTCAGTTTACATAGAGCCACGTAGTGAAAAATGCAAGAAGATTATTAACTGCTGGATTTTCGTCTACTAAGCAGACGCTTTATTGAAAAATCGTCTGCTTAGCAGATGAAAATCCAGCAGTTCATGAGCTTCTCGCATTTGCCACTACGTGGCTCTATGTAAACTGAAAAGGCTAATTGCCCGGTATTTTAAAAATATTACATATAATCAGAAGTAAATGAATTTACTTCTGATATAATTTTAATTATTTATACCATAAGAGGATGATAATAATAATAATATTATCTTCTTATACTTAGTTTTAGTAACATTATATATTTTACCTTAAAATATATTATCGAAAATTAACATTAGTATGTTCCTTATACACGTGAGCCGACGCATTTCTTATCTGACGGAAAATTCTCATGAGGGCAAAAACGCGTCTCCAATGGACGCTTCAATAAAAGATACTCGGTTAAAAGTCGGTTTTTACTCCCCTCTCCAAATTCATCTGGGAAGGAATTATTTCCGGTCGGTTGGTTAAACGGTTAGAATGGCTAGCCAAAATGTCATATTTAAGCCAATTGGAGACGCGTTTTTGCCCTCATGAGAATTTTGCGTCAGATAAGAAACGCGTCGGCTCGCGTGTATAAGGAACTTACTAATGTTAATTTTCGATAATATATTTTAAGGTAAAATATATAATGTTACTAAATCTAAGTATAACAAGATAATATTATTATTATTATCATCCTCTTATGGTATAAATAATTAAAATTATACGGAATATTTTTATATTACCGGGCAATTTTAAGGCTTCTCATGGAGGCAGAGTTAATTCATTTCGTATAAAATTATCTTTCGGAAAAAGATGAAAACTAATTCATATAGAACTAAACCTATTACTTTTGCAGTACGGTATGCAACAAGTGTTTCCTTTTAACCAGGTAACCTTTTTTGGTTTGTTAACGCTTAGCAAAAAAACCCATGTTATGTTCGAGAAAAGGTTCCAGCTTTCTAATATTTCAACAAGCACTATATAAATAGTAACTTATGAGTCCTGGCTGTCGGAAATATTACTTCTTGGCAATTTCTGGGAAGATGTTTTATTTAAGCGCCTATTGGCATATGTGACCTTTTGGCTAGCCATTCTAACCGTTTAACCGACCGACCGGAAATAGCTCCTTCCCAGATGAATTTGGAGAGGGGAGTAATAACCGAGTATCTTTTATTGAAGCGTCCATTCAGAATGCCGCAGACTTCGACATTTCAGTATTCAATGCCCGAATAACACTACATGTTACAATTGTGGGACAACCCACACGGACACCACCCCATGCCAAGAAACATCTCTCTATAAGTTGTAAACAAACATACCCAGCTTCCGCTTGGGACTGCCCTGCTAATAAAAGAAGCTTTAAATTCTTCGAATCCAATCCGCTAACAATAGACGAATATAATCCCTAAAAGAATCTATAGCATTTATAGTCTTTGGAACAGACCCATAAGCATTGAGTTGGGAATATTAATCTAGAGGTCCAATCGAAACGTCGAATTTCAGTATTTCGCGAAAGAAGTTTTTAAAAATAAGCATACCGTCGTCTGCTTAAAAATGACGAGAAAACGTTATCATTCTACCCGTGGCGCCGTCTATCTCTCGATAGTTCGTTCAAATAAGACGCGTTTTCCGGCAAAAAGATTTTGTTTTTCAAAAATAATGGATGGCGCAACGGGTCATATGATAACGTTTTCTCGTCATTTTAGAGGAGACGACACATTCGTAATTTTTAAAAACTTGTTTCGCGGGGAGCAGATTTGATTGGATCTCTAGATTAATATTCCCAACTCAATGCCCATAAGCACGTGAAGTTGTGAACACCGATGGTGGAGAACTGGAGAAGTCCGACTCCTAATTTTCGGTATGATTTTTTGACTATTTTAATTAATTCCATTTTATAAGAAGAGTTTTAAGTGAAATTTACGTGTCCAACCGTAGAAATTTCAAAGATAGTTATAAAATGTTTGTTTAATTATTGTTAAACGGTAAACGTTTAACAATACAAGTTTAAGCCTTAGTCAAGCCTAGTAAACTCGCTTACTTAAGTTACTTGTGTAAGTTGTGTTTGAAAACTAATCGCTTGCACTAAGATGTCCGGACTCCGGAGTTTAAAATTGCGCGCCTGGTGTGAAGGACCCGCTATATACACCAATAACTTCTAACCTTTATTTCGACCCCCGCTTTAACATCAACAACGTTCCAGCAAAAGTGTGGCTCTTATTTAGGGCGTTAACATCTCCTGCATGTGTTTTGTATGGTAAAGCAATGATTTTATACTTATTATTTTTCCATCTTAACAGGTGCAAAGATGTTACTAAATCTAGTTTATAAATCTGCTCGATTTACCTGGAAAACAATTTCCCCGTTTATTGTTAATTCAGTCAACTTTGAGGCAGGCCATTCAAATAATTTTGACGACGAAATAGAAAATGAAAATCAGTATGAAATTACTTAATTTTCATCATTTTAATGTTAGCTTTTTATGTACTAACAACATTTTCTATAGTAACTTATATGAAGAAAAAAGTCTATTAGGAAAAATAACAGAAATTAATAAAGCTGAAAGATATGGTCTTATTGATGGAACTATATATTTCTCCTTTGATCATGTTTATGGATCAAAGCATCCCAAAATTGGAGACTGTGTTTCTGCCAAAATATCTCGGTCACGACCCGAACATAGTTGGATAGCTGAAAATGTCAATTTAATAGATGAATTTTGGGGTGAAGAGGAAAATGACAAAAAAAATGACAATCCTGATTTTGGTTCACATAATTCTGATTTTAATGAACAAAATGCTAGGCAAAAATCTATAATTTCGACTGTTAAGACAGTTGAAAATGGCAAGGTTTTAACACGGGATGGCACAGATTTTAATTTAAAGGTAAAAGCATTAGTATAGAATATAAAATGAAATTGTAATATTTAAATGTGTTATAGGACATGGAGTATGATTTCATACCTTGTGCAGGAGATGTTCTTTGTATTAGTGTTTTAGTTGATAATGATTATGAAGAAGACAAGAAAATAGTTGGTTTTAAACCAACCAGGAAATGGGAAGTTGATGGAAAAGTGACATATTGTCGATCTGATGGTGGAGTTATCAATGATCAAGTATGTGTTTCAATTTTTTAGTTTTATTTTATTTTTCTAATAATCTATTTTGCTGTTAGATTTGGTTTGCTTATTCCGCTTGTTATAATAACTATAGGCCAAAGAGGGGTGATCAAGTTAAAGTAGAAGCTGTGGAGAGAAATCAAGGGAAATATGTATGGAGAGCCATATTTGTAGGTCCTAAACAACTTGTAAAAACAGATTATGGAAATGCATCTCCAATGTTAGTTTCTACCTTTTGTATTTCCTTGTTTTAAGTAAACTATAGAGTTCATCATTACAGAAATGAGGTTCCTAAGTTAAAGTTACCAGTTCAAAATAGTTTTATTCAAGAACTTTTGAAAAATAAAAATGATGTCACCGTTACCGAAGATTTAACTTTTCAGAAAGTGGAACTATTTAAAACAAATTATTTATCAGCGTGGATTAAGTATGTACCTTGAAATAAGTTGATATACCATATTAAAACTTTTCGTTTTAATTTTTTTTATTTTGTTAGTAATTACAGCTCTGAAAATCGTAAATTAATTGACTGTAGATTGAGGAAATCATCAGAGGACACCTGCCAATTTAAAATTACAAATCCATTTTTGTATAGTGCAAGCAACAAAGATAATGAAAATCATGATTTTGAAATTAAACCTTTGATCATTCCTCCAGGAGGACGGGCTTATGTTAATCTAATTTGCAATGCAACGTAATATAACGCTAATACTCTAACAGTGTTGAAATAATAGTAATATTTTTTTGATACAGGCAAATTGGCAAAACCCGACAATTGATTTTTTTCCAGTTTGAAAATTTTTCTATTGGTCGGTACATTGAAGTTGAAGTTATTGACAAACTGCAACAAAATTTGATGCCAACTGTTCCATATAAAAAAGTTATAAAGCAAGAAGAATCAAAGAGACAAAAAGATTTTTTTGAAAAGTGCAACAGTGTTACATTGATTAGTGGTGGTATTTTTTTCAAGTAAGAACTAAACTATTTTTTTAATATCAATGAATTACAGAGTTGTTTCTTTTATTGAAGGCCACCGAGTAATGTCCCAGTCAAATTACGTCACTTTCCAGTGCCTAGTAAATTGTGGGATGCCTTATTAGATAATGAAGAAGAATCTGTTTTTAACCTCCTTCCAACTCTATCTGAGGTATTAATATTATTGTATTACTCTTAAACTTTAAATAATACTTGGTTGTTATTTAATAGAAATTAAGTTGTGAAAACTATATAGAGAAATTCTCAGCTCTTCTACATCTTGAGGAAATCCAAATGACATTGGATATGAGGCGATACGATATCAAAGATGTATTTGAGTTTAATTCGTACACGTCTTTATCCCTGGTTTTGCATTTATATACCTCCTTTTTAGGTTTGTTTGACGACGGCTGGAGAATACTTGAAACTTGGTGTTCCTGGATTAGCTGAAGGTAGACCATCACTTTTATTAGGGGATAAAGTTATCCTAACCACTCCTGGGGACGAAGACACTGGACCAGCGTATGCGGGACATATACATGAAGTAAAAACAGTGTAAAATTTTATGAGATTGATTAATTTATTTCCTTTTTTTTTCCTTTTTGTAGGTTTTAAGTAATGAAATACTGCTAAAATTCAATCCCAGGTTTCATGAAACTTTCAACGGGGAATCTTTCAATGTTGCCTTTCAATTTAGTCGGTAAGTATTGTTTCCAATTGATATTGTTTGTAAATTAGTGCATTTTAAAATTTTTTCTAAATGAAATAGAACTTCTTTGAGACGTTGCCATCAAGCCATAAACCAATTTGATCACATAGATAAAGAAAGTAAGGTGTACAATTAAAACAAAATTATTTTGTTCATCAATTTTGTAAAGGACTTACTCTTTCTTTTAGTTTTGTTTCCAACAAAAGTAGAAGTCAAACCTCCCATTATATCCGTAGTTATGGAAAATAAATCATCGAAAAATGAATTATTATCTGACATTTTTAAAGAAAAAATAATGAATGAGAGTAATAATTCGGGGTCTACTCTGAAATGGTTCAATCCATGCTTAAATGAACGGCAAAAAACTGCTGTGAAAAGAATTGTAGAAAATCAGTCCCGTCCATTGCCTTATTGCGTGTTTGGACCTCCAGGTTATAATATACATTATATTATTATATAAAACATATAAACATTTTTATCTTTTATATCAGGCACGGGTAAGACTATCACAATAGTTGAGGCAATATTGCAAGTTGTGCATTTAATTAAATCTAGTCGCGTTTTGGTCGTCACACCTTCAAATAGTGCAGCTGATTTGATTGTGAGTTTCAAATGGAAAATTTGTCTTACTTGAAAAAGCAATTGTTAATCTTTCAATTAATTTATTGACAGACTGAGAGGTTACATGCTAGTGGAAATATTACGGACGCTGATTTAGTTAGATTAAATTCATTTTCAAGATCAAGATCTGAAGATGTAAATAGCCTTTTTTGTTATCTTTTTTTCATTATTTAAATTCCTTTTTTTTTAAATACAGAGTATCAATCAAAATATTAAGCAGTATTGTAAAACAGCTGCTGATATAGAGAATGTGGCTTATTATAGAGTGATTGTAGCCACTTGTACCACTATAGGGTCTCTTTACACTTTAGGACTGAATGTTAAACATTTTTCTCACGCATTTATTGATGAGGTTATTGCTTTTTATTATTTTTTTACCATAATTATTTGAATATTATCAGAAATGTTTGTATTTTTTAGGCTGGTCAAGCAACTGAGCCTGAATGCATGGTTGTTATTGGACTCGTTGCTATTGGAAATGGACAGGTATTAATGACTATATAGTTAAAAAAATAAAAATTTGATGAAACATAATGTTTTTTAGGTTATTTTAGCAGGGGATCATATGCAGGTATAACATAAAAAAATTAAAAATTTCTTTGATATAAAATTATTTGTTTGGACAGCTAGGACCCGTTCTACAATCATCGTATGCTAAAACATTTGGACTAGAGTTGTCCTTGCTTGAACGGCTAATGCAAAGAGTTCCATATCAAAGAGATGAAACCAAGTTCTCTGATCATGGAAATTTTGACCCCTTACTCGTATGTAACATGATTATTAATGGACTAAATTTCTGTATAAATAATACAATGCACGTTTTTCCTCACCAGGTCACCAAATTAACCAAAAACTATAGATCTCACAATTCAATTTTAAACATTTACTCAACTTTATTTTATCATGATGAACTGATTTCCTTGGCGAATAAAAGTATTGTCAGTGTGTTGGATAATTGGGACTCTCTATCCAAATCAAATTTTCCAGTTTTGTTTGATGGAGTTAGGGTAAGGCTATTAAGTAATTTAATGGAAATAAAAAAATATATACTATTTGGTTTTAGGGTGAAAATTACAGAGAAGCCACTAGTCCATCTTGGTTTAATCCGGTTGAAGCTGTTCAGGTCATTCGCTACCTCCGTTCTTTGTACAATTTTGGTATTTATCCGGAAGACATTGGAGTAATAACTCCGTATCGAAAACAAGGAGAAAAAATCCGGGAATTAATGTCCAGTGTTAATTTGGAACCTTGTAAAGTCGGCTCGGTTGAAGAATTTCAGGGAAGAGAATATTTAGTTATCATAATATCCACTGTAAGTCTAATGTAATTTAATCATTTTAATTCCGCCTTGAATTTATTTTTAATGTTAATATTTTTCCCTCAAGGTTCGAACATGTCCAGATCTTCTAGAGTATGATGTTAAACATAGTCTTGGTTTCTTAAGAAATCCGAAACGTTTTAATGTATCAGTGAGCAGAGCTATAGCACTCCTCATTGTCGTCGGAGACCCATATCTATTAGCAAATGTAATTTTTTTTTGTTTATAATATTTATTATATATCTTATAGATTTAAATATTCTTTTTCTAGGATGACTATTGGGGATTTTTGTTAGAATATTGCCTTGAAAATAAAGGCTACCGAGGGACAGAATATCATTAAATTTTTTAACATTCCGGAATGAAAAGTCAATAATTCTTACCAATTTGATCCAACCATTCTGCTCTTTTTTTTAAAGTTTAGGCAAGACAAATGGTATCATAATGCCAGCTGAAAAAGGTTTTATTTGAAAAGATTGTTTAGGTCAAAGGAGGCCATCCCAAACTTTCCCCAGTATAATACTGACAAATTTATCGCAGTCTTATATTGTGTAATAAAATTAAAACTTTGTTGACTCGTTATTAAGCCATTAAATAAAGGGTCACTGGCATTTGAATTTAACAAGTTTCCCGCGCTTGTTTCAAGAATATGATTGGTCGTATCTGCTACCACGTGGTTTTCAAATGCTGGTGTGGCCCTTCATCATTATTTAGTTACAACAAAAATTGTTATTCACTTCTATGAAGTGTTATTATAAAAATGCTTTGTGCATTGCGTTTTCTGTAATCGAACGTTTGTAATAGTAAAAAAGATTTTATTGAATTTTAAGTTAAAGGACAATTCAATCCTTTTGTAAGAAAATGTACAAATACATATATTCAAATACATTTTGCATTCGTTTCTTTAGTTAATTTTACATGATACCAAATGGCAATTATTCCTACCAAACAGGCTTTGAGATATAAAAATTCATCATTAATATCATCAGTTTGAAGAATGGTTTATAATATTGGTAAGTCCAAGCTAAGACCATTTACACCTGGACTGCAATGAAGGTAGGCGTTGTTAGGCTAGTGTCGCCGCTACCCCAACGCCACCATCGTTATTTAGAGGCAACTCTCGTCCACAAGGGAACACCCAGGGAATTCAGGCTGAAAACACGCGTTCACTTCGCGCTCCTCTCCCGACATTTTACTCGGTCGCCCCGCGAGTCGTGGGTGGCATTCATTTCCCCAACTTTCCATAAGCTGGCCAACTGCCCATTTCACCAATTACTCATTACACCAACTGCCCATTACTCCAACAGTTGGAGTAATGAGCAGTTGGCGTTGTGGGTTGCTCATAACCCCAACTAATTTTCGCGGTACAGTAGCACTTGGCGTAATGGTCTACTCATAACCTCACTAATTTTCGGGATACAACAGAGGTTGGCGAAATGGTCTACTCAAAACCCCCACTAATTTTCGGAATACAACAGAGGTTGGCGAAATGGTCTGCTCATAACCCCAACTACTAAATGATCCTTTAGTGTATCTACGATAGTGTTAAAACCGTCGGTTAAAACTTCTACATGTAGAGCGATCGGGAATAACTTATTTTGACGCGGGATTTTAAAAGAGAAAATCATGCAAACGTAGCTAATACAAGTCGGCCAAGGCCGTAATATTAGTTCCACATCGATGAGCTGAAATTAATTTTTCTCTAAGCCTTGGCGCGTGTCAAAAAGGTTAAGCATAGCGTCAGACGTAAGCTTCTTTATCTGTACGGCGTGGTTCTGTCACCTCGTTAAAAAGATATAGAAGGTGTTGCAAATGTGGACGCCAACCACGACGACGACGACACTTCACAACATTCTAACGAAAACAATAGCCCTCAGCAGCTCAGCTAGTTGTGTGTTTCGAGGGGTTGGTTTCGAGGCACTCCACCCCAGTAAGCCCCCCCCCCCACCCCTTTTTCCCATGGATAATTCCCGTCGAACCAGCGCAGTAAGGCCCATAGAAATCTCATAGGTAACTAGAATGCTGCCGCCTACGGCCGATCTTGACGCCAGTTCGCCTTGAACCTTCAGCCAATGAGAGGCCGTAAAGTGGTTCCGGCAGAACCACTCTTTGAGCTCTGATTGGCTGAGATCTGGCTATCGTCTGCCACGGCGTTTGGCCCATTTGCCAGTTACACGGCAGCATTCTAGTTACCTATGAGATTTCTATGGTAAGGCCCCCTCCCCATTTTTCCCATGCGAGAATTTCCGTGGCACCCTTTACCCCATAGTCGAACCACCGCAGTAAGGCCCCCTCCCCCTTTTTCCCATGCGAGAATTTCCGTGGCACCCTTTACCCCATAGTCGAACCCCCCCCCCCAGTAAGGCCCCTCTCCCTTTTTCCCATGCGATAATTGCCATGGTACCCTTTTCCCCAAAGTAGAACCACCCTAGTAAGGTCCTTCCTCCCCTTTTATCCCATGTTATAATTACCGTGGTACCCCCTCCCCCCTTTTCCCATGTTATAATTACCGTGGTACCCTCTCCCCCTTTTCTCCATGCGAGAAAATTTCCGTGGTACTCCCCTCCCCCTTTCCCATGCGAGAATTCCAGTGGTACCCTTTTCCCCGCAAAAATAACTAAAAACTGGTCCCAAACCCCCCTGTACCCCTTTAAACCCCTGTATCCAATGGCTGATTTACTCTCATGACGTGAGCCCCGATTTCCCTCTGTCCCGCGGGCCACGCTGTTTATAGTCGAACCACCTAAGCGTAGCTTTTTTCTAGGAACCTTGGAACATGGATTAAATAACCTAAGGTTATTTAATCCATGATTGGAACCACCACAGTAGCCCCCTCCCCCCTAGTTTTCGGAAAGGAGGATCCCACCATGGACTAATTAATGTATACACAGGGACGGTCCGCACAACGCCACTCTCTCATAAAATCGGCGACTAAGTCTTGTTAATGCTGTTCCCTATTTTCATCCCCCCTTAAGCAAAGTTTAGCCGAGTCAAAACGTCATCAAACGGAAAAACGATGCTGCCCTCTATCTGCAAGTCTTGGAGTCTATCGATGTTGGCGTCTGCTTATGATTTGAAAAACAAACGGGTTTTTTTCGTTCATTTGAATAAGGTGTATGATTTAAGAGCTTTAATTTATTTCAGTAGTTTTACAAATTAATTAATTAGTCCATGATCCCACCCCCTCTAGTTTTGGAAAGTAGGATTCCCCCCACCCCCACCCCTAGGCCTCTAGCGAGTCCCGAACGCCCTACGCGACGAACCGAAAATGTCGGAATAAAATCGCCCAATGACGACTGCGAATTACGAAGTGACCGGCTCTTCCTTATTATATAGATATAAATACATATATACATATATATGGGCAAACATATAAATAAATATTGATTAACCATAAAAATTGTGGTTTTCTGTTTATTTATAGATATTATCCACGGATAAAAATGGATTTTAATATGCAAAAATTAATTTTATATTTCGGATAAAAAAAGATAAAGTGATTAATTCTTATCCAAACGCCGACCTCTAAGCTCACACCAAAAACAGGCAAGGAGAACATCAATTCGCCACCGAAAACTATCGCTACGCCCCCTTTGGTTTGCCATTGAAACCTAGATAAGTAGCGGCGAAAGCAGAAGCTATTAGCTTTTCCTCGTCGTTATTCGTTAATTTTACCTTATGATGCTTATATATGTTACTTATATCTTCTTATTTTTTGCATCATTTTCTTATGGTTTATTTAAGAAAAAACGTTCTTCTGTCTTTTTAATTGGACTGTAGTAGAGAAGCTAGTGTCGTTACGCCACCTATACTCCAGTGGCGTCACCAGGATTTTAAAACTGGTGGCGCTTAAGCCAAAAGCCCTGGTCGGGGGCGTTCCATTGAGTGATATGGGGAAGTGGGGGGCGGCTCCCAAAAAGATTTAGAAAGTTGGAACATAGTGGTCGACTAGGAAAACAAAATTTTATTGCCAATATTTAAAGGGCAACGCAAGTGACCATGCAGGGGGGTAAATTATCTTATAGATAAAAAGAACGACTGCGCATGTGCTACCTGCCATAGCCTTTCCCTCTGTAAAAAAAGCAGAACCATATTTGCCGAATTTATTTTGTAAATGCGCCTCTCGCGGTTTTTACGCAAAATCCATGCGAAAATGGCCGAGGAAAGTGAAGTCTCCGTGCTTACCGACAAATCGGATCCTAAACTTCTACAAAAAAAAAAATATTCTGTCGGGGTATAATGATAGGGAAATTGTTAAGGGAGACGGGATATAGGAGTGTGTGTGGTGTAGAATTTTCTTAATCCAATGTGAGGCTAGCGGCAGAGTTTTACCGCGTCCAAGGCCTAATGTTTCAACTTCCATTATTAAAAATATTCAATTCACAAATAATTTTATTCCAAAACATTGTTAAATCGAATATATCAAAGTCCAACTCTCGGAAACTAACCCAGTTCTTTTCTCCATAATAAATAAATTAAGCTAGGCCTAAATTCCTGGGTTCGTAGATTGAGAGCTAACTCAGCGAAGAAAATCGAAAAATTCGCGAATGAGAGCGAAATTGCACCACGTGGCTACACCTAGGATAATAAGGCTTTCGCGCTGTATAAAATCATCCTTGGAAAACCTACTTACGGCTTGTTGAAGAAAACATAGTTCCCCCCCTGCATGACCACTTGCGTTGCCCTTTAAGGAAACTTTTCGTTAAGTGAATTGGAAAAATTCTGAATTTTACGTGGCGTTTCAGAAATGTTAGAGGTGGCTCAAGCACCGCCTAAAACACCCTAGCGACGCCACTGCTAGACTCGTTTCGATCGCGAATAGAATAGGACTAAAAATATACGAATTTATAGGAATTATAGTACTACTAAGCCCAAGGTTCGTAAAAGAAAAGCACTATATGTACTAAGCCAGTTTTAATCAAAATGTACCTAATTTTATTTATAATTTTTTTTTAAATCGAACATGAAATATGCATGTGGAATATAGAAGCTTGTCTATGTGTCTTGTAACCTTTGAATCCGTGTCCGACAAAAGGGGCATCTCCGTCTCAATTCCGGCCTACTCAAACATGTTCTGCAAGCCGCATGTCCACAGGGAATTGCAATAGTACGACCCAGGTTGATTGTGCAGATGAAACACTATTAAACAATAGTTCTTTTACTATTACGTAACAGTTTTAGGATATAATTTTATTTTTTATTTTTTACCTCCGGTGCACCCTGTTGCGCTTCCGGTGCACCCTGTTGCGCTTCAGGTGCGCCTTGTTGCGCTTCAGATGCGCCTTGTTGTGCTTCAGGTGCGTCTTGTTGCGCTTCAGGTGCGTCATGTTGTGCTCCAACAAGTTCTAATCTAATTAAACCATTTTCGCCCCGTATTACTCTTAGCCTAACGGCTGGTTGTGGTTCGGCGGCAGTGGGCAGTTGTATAGCGCCGTTAAAGGGCATGGCGGTGGCAGCGGGCAGTTGTATAGCTCCGTTAAGGGGCATGGCGGCAGCAGCGGGCAGTTGTCCAGCGCCGTTAAGTGTCATGTTGGCGGCAGCGGGCAGTTGTATAGCTCCGTTAAGGGGCATGGCGGCAGCAGCGGGCAGTTGTATAGCTCCGTTAAGGGGCATGGCGGCAGCAGCGGGCAGTTGTATAGCGCCGTTAAGGGGCATGGTGGCCGCAGCGGGCAGTTGTCCAACGCCGTTAAGTGGCATGGCGGCAGCAGCGGGCAGTTGTCCAGCGCCATTAAGAGGCACGGCGGCAACAGCGGGAACTTGACGATGGTAAGGTAGAGCATTTAATCTACGTTGCCCTCTCCGGCCCACACGTCGCGCGGGTTGAGCAGCCTCGGCTACAAATTATTAAAAATTATTAACCTTTTTAATTTGATAACATGACTTTAAAAGCTTGTTTATTACCGTTTGCTCGTTGTCTACCAGGACGCAAACCGCCTGGGTTTATATAGTTTTGGGCGGTAGGAAGGAAGTTTTCTGTCGAAATTTCTTGTCTCCTGAGTCTCTCCGAAAGGTTTAGAATTCGGCTACAAAAATAAATTAATGTTAATATCCCTTAAGAGCAATATGGACTCAAAATTATATTACGTGTTGTTTTCATCGTGCATCCTGTTAAATCCAGATATAATTTCTTGGCCATTAAGGGCGCTGGCGTGGTCTCGTCTTTGCGCATCTTCTACGAGCTGCAGGATTTCTATATAACGTAAATATTAATATATTTTTTAAATAGGGACAAGGCAGTTGGGGGAGGTAGAACGTCACTACGCTCTATCTCACACTCCTGAAAATCCACCCACTGGGGGAAAAGTGCGTGAAATTAGCTATAACGGTACGATGTCGTGACGTTTCCCTCCCTCAAAATGGCGTCAAGTGCCTTGTCCCTATATTAAGAAACGACAAATATTGCTAATTTATACCTAAGTATTTCCAGGCTCCAAGTCTGCGTTGATTAATTAATTTATTCAGTTGGGCATGAAACGATTCCACATCGTTGTTAGTTCGACGCAAACGGCCAAAAACAGATATCAAATTCGGGGTAAGTATATTAAGCCAGAAATCTTGCACGTATTGCGCGAGACTGTTTAAGGCGGCCAGTTGAGTTGGAGTTAGCTAAATAATGCACAATAATGTAAGAAAGTATCATATTTAATATTATCACTCTTAATTCTAAGTTATACATATTGTATAATACGAGTAAATAGGTGAGGAAATTGAGGCCGTTTTTGGTAAATGGCCGGCAAATATTTTACGACCAACTGAAACCGGTTTAAATCGAAAGTATACATCAAAAGGATGCTCTATAAGAAAATCCGCCAAAATCCGCGCGTGGCGACATTTCAAAATGACGTCATCAACAATTTTATAGCGATTTCCGATTTGAATTGCTGTACGAATTTTTTAAAAGGTTTTCAGTAAGCCTATTGTAGCATATGTTATATTTAATATACTCATAAAAGCACGACGAACAATTTGGGAAAGGTTTTAACTTCGTGAGATTAATATTTTCTAAGTTACTGGGTTTTAAAGTTGAAAAATGGAGCAATCAAAATTGATTTTTCAAGTTTTTAAATTTACCAATTTAATACCATTTATCCCAATTTTTTTCACAAGAACTCGTAGTTAGGCCGTACATTTGACTAATAAATGACGCACACTGGAAGTGTGTATCTATATTATTAGAGAAATGAGAGACAAAACAATGTAACTATGTATCAGTTAAATTTCAACAGATTTTTTAAACGAAATATTTTTTTATTATTTTTATTAAGCACGTGCTAAGTTAAGCCTTTTTATTTTAAAACTTATTTATTTCAAACTACTTTTACATATAAACGATTTATTAGAAAGTGTGCGTTTAAAATGTCCGCTTTGCAAACATACCTTCCAACACAAAAATGGATAAATGTGAAAAGTTCTTGGGTAAGCAAATGTATAATTTGTTTTGACGAATATGGAACACTAACTGAATCAGAAAAGAATGCTAAGTTAACGGACAAAGGAATGGTTACACTTCGAGAAGCGGCTGTTATTCGTTGCGATGACGCAAGCTCGAGAATTGACTATATGATTATAGGAAATCACGCAAGCGAAATGAAATTTCATGTGTTATGTAGACGTAAATACACTGATCACAAACGACTAGTCGTATCTCAGAAACGTCTATCCGATGAAGCAATTTGCATAGACGGAAATGATTATGAAGCGCCAAAGAAAAGAATTTCTCGAACCGACACAGTTTTGTTCAAATGGAAAGAAAACTGCTTTATTTGTGGAAAAAGGGAAGATATAAAGCGTGGCTTGCATTTATCCGAGGTTATATTGAAACCAAACGATGTTCTTGCTCGCGTTTCTGCAGCTGCGACATTGCGTAAAGACGAAAGGGTTTTAATTCGGTTATCGTGTGAGGAAGGCAAAAGTCTTTTAACCAAAAAAGCTAAATATCATAAAGAATGCTACAAGAATTACACTAGCAAACAAAATTTAGATTTTACACAAAAGAAATTACATCGTTCTTTTACAGATTTCAACTACGAACAAGTAGCTTTGATGGTTGTAGAACAGGTTAATGATCGTCTTAAGAGAGGTGAAATATTTACTCTGCCAGAAGTTTGCAAACAATTTAGAGATATTTTAGTCAAGGATGGAGTCCCTTTTGACCAAGCAATGAAAGTTAGATCTTTCTACATTAAAACAAAACTAGAAAGCATTTCCAACGAAAACTTCATATTTTATTCTCAAAACGGTTTACCAGATGTGTTGTGCTCCAGTGACATACCATTATCCCGTTTTATTGAAGGTGTGAACAAACTCAAAATACAAGAAACACCATATATGAAGGACAAAACTTTCGACGTTTTGCATAAGGCCGCATCTATCTTACGACAGGAAATCGGAAAAATTCCATCCACTACTGATTACCCTAATCCGAGTGAGATGACACTTGAGGCATCAGGTGTATTTGTTCCTAACGAACTTAAAGTATTTATTCAGTGGGTTCTTGACAAAGAGACGTTTTCAAAGGCAACAACGGAATCAACTGTGAATAATGTTTTACGTAGAAGAATTCTTACCATATCAAAGTGCATTATATACTGTTCTAGGCGGTATACAGATTAAGTAATTCCACCTTTTCATATGTGACTTCTTCTTCAACTTCAACATGAATATGGTAGTAGGAAAATAATCGATACCATGAATGCGTATGGTGTATGTTGTTCTTACTCAGAACTTCGAGCGTTTTTAACATCAGTTGCGCAGGACGAACTAAATAAGAATAAAATCGTATACGTACCATCTGGCTTAATTAATCGAGAAAATGGAGGTTCATTGTTACAAGAAGTAGACGATAATATCGACATTAATACGGAGACGATTGATGCTAAAAACACCTATCACAGCTTAGCTAGGGTTATATTTCAAAGCCAACCAAATGGTTTGCCAACTTTTCCCACGAAAATAAAACGACAAACTAGTAAAACTCTGCACGAAATAAAAGAGAGAATGCCACAATTTTCTTTACAGTACTTTGAAAAGCCAAATCAAAGAGCTCAACCAAATCGAGTCAACGGTGCGGCATCAGAGATTCAAAACTACATAATGAGTTCCCCAATTCCTCATTCTATGGATTTGATTTGGCTACTGTTACGATTCATCTCACGAGGCTCACTGCTATTAGAACCAGGGTCTATGGTTCAAAATATTCCATTTTGGACTGGTTTTAACACGCATTTATCGGATTCTCATAGGTCAGCGACGGTTTCTTGCTACGCTCCATCTATTGACGCAACTCCTTCTGACATGTCAACGGTATATACTTGTCTAAGAAATGGCCAAGAGTTAGCAATGGCTTGTGGACAGAATTTCCATATTCACACCTTCGATCAACAAATATATGCCGTTGCTCAACAAGTTAAATTAAGTCGTCCTCTAGAATTCCCAAACCTGGTAGTACGATTAGGTGGTTTTCATTCGCTTTGTACATTCATTTCTTGCATTGGGAAGATTTGGGGAGATGGTGGCCTTCGAGAAATGCTGGCAGATTCTGGAGTCTATGCCGCTAACACTGTCGAAAGCATGTTTCTCGGTAAACAGTTCCATAAATCAGTTCGTGGGTTAACACTATGTTATGAAGCTTTGTATCAGATTTTCTTTGAAAATTTTATGGAGTGGATAAAAACACAACCGAACAGTTCTCTGTTCATCAATATCTTGTCTAAGATATGTAGTATTGGAGCTTCTTATTCTTCGAATGTTCTTTCTTCTGATACTATTTAGTTAAAGAAGTTGAAGAAACGCTGAAGCCCTTACTCTTAAAATTCATCGATCATGGAAGCAAATCGTCCAAAACCTTTAAGTACTGGAATGGATTTTGGGAAGCAATACATCTTATGTTGTGTAGTATACGAGCGGAACGAGAAGGAAATTGGGACTTACATATTTCTACACACGCGGCAATGTTGCCTTATTACTTTATCTGTGATAAACCAAACTACTCTCGCTGGGGAACACTTTATTCGTTGCAAATGCTTAAAGAACTTCCCGAAGAAGTACTGAAGAAGTTTAAAAATGGGGAATTTCCAGTAAGGTTATCTTCTGGTGCTTTTAGAGGTGTTTGGAGCGATATGGGAGTAGAGATGTCAGTTATTAAAGCCCAAAAGAGCGGCGCGGGAATAGCTGGTTTGACAAATAAAGAAGCTACTGTCCTTCGTTGGACTTTAACTCGGCATATTCTGGGCATGTACAACAAGATTATGCGCATTCGAAGTGGTATTGACGATACACCCTTAGATATTTCAGACGGAGGTCAACATACGAAACTCGAACAAGAGACGACCAATAACTTACAGAGAGATGAGGCTCACGCTCAAACCATTTATACTTTTATAAGACATAATATGTCGGACCCCTTTGCACTGACAGCAAGTAATAGACTTGTGCATATAGGAAGTGGTCTTGTTGTGAAGCTTTCCACAATTTTAAGTTATCCTCTGACCGCTATACCTTCGGCTCTTTTCACGTATTGGAAAAATTAGCCGAAAAAGATATTATCCGAGAACGACCAACAGCGGCGCGTTTAGGTAAATTTTGGCACTAGGCGCAGTTTGATTTTGGGGCCCTGCGGTCTTTCTTTTAAAATATTGAGTAAAATTTCTGTTTAATTTTAGTTTGCATTGTCAAATAAAAGAAGCAGGTTTATTGAAAAAAATAGTTGAAATTCAGGTTGAGCTTTTCTGGCGCATCTACAAGTTTGGAGTCTTTGCAGATTCTTTTGAGCCTAGGTCTAACTCTTCTAGGCTTGATATGAGTCTTAATAACGCTGGTGGAATATCCCACTTCGACGACTTGTTCCATTTTCGGAAAGCGATCACTTATTGGTCATTTCCCCCAACCTTTTATTTTCCTAAACTACTCATTATTTAACTTCATCCGCAAAAACCGAGCAATTTTTTAAATTTCAATAAATCTCCATCTGGTTGACTAAAATTCCGTCACCAAAAATTCCTTCTCAATTTAAAAGTTTTCCATTGGCTTAAATAAATATTTAAGTAGCCAATAGTGTGACTCCCAAAATTACTAGGATTAATAAAAAGGTAAAAATCTAACGTAATCCACCTTTTTACTGGTTAGAGGTGAAACAAACCGTTTGTGAAGATTTTTTAATGGAATAAAGGTACAGTGGCATACTTATGAGTAATTATGTTAAATATGCTGACAGGAATAGTTAGATAAATTTGTAATAGCATTTCAACATTCGGAAATGTAGATTTTAAACCCCGTTGTATATTTTCATACATTTGTGATGGCGATTCGAGACGTTCTGCTTTAGAATAGATCAAAAATGAAGCAGTTCATCCCTAGTCTTGTCAATATCGATATCATCTTTATACATAGCGTGACTCAGCTGAAAATGACGTAGAGCAGTATTTTTTTTTGTTGTGATTCAGACTTGGAAATAGCGGGAGTCCTGGGGCCATTGGCTCTTAAGAAAAATCAGGGGGCCCTTAAAATAAATCATCATAAAGTGGGTTGCGGGCCACCGGAGCCCCCAAATTTAATAAAAATAGTTATAAAACACTTCACGGACACTTTGGAAAATATTTTTTACGCCGTTGCTGAAACGCTGTTTTCCTACTCTAGTCGAGAGCGAAATCTAGCGTTAAAGTTAACGTTTTAAAGTCATTTCACCCCCCTAGGCCAGTGGCCTTCAATTAAAATAAGCCTAAGGGGGCCCGGGAGCCCATAGGGCCCCTGTTAAAAATATCACTATTTGCAAGTCTGTTGTGATTCACTGGTAAATGGAAATCTTTTTAATATTATTAATTTTCGGAATTTTAGAATAAGTGGAACTAATTTATTTTAAGTATCAGCTTTTGATTTATAGCTTCTCCGGATTTAGATATTTCGGCTAAAATGGGGCCCCTAAAATTCGGGGGCCCTAGGGCGCGCGCCTCGTGCGCCTGTGGGGAAAATCGCCACTGACGACCAATAGTACAATCAAATAGAGAAACAGTTTATATCGTCGATGCTATGGCTTAAATTCAATGCTTAAATTGGCATAACTTTAAAACTTTCAATGATATCGGAAACTAGGGTTGTTAATTATCCGGAAAAATAAAATGCGGAAAAATTTCCAGAAAATTTTCCGGAAAATTTTCCGCAAATCGGAAAAATAAAAAATTTAAACATAAATTACTTTTAAAGGGTTTTTAATGTTTTAAACTTTTTATCGATTTAAAATGACTAATATCAGTAAACATACTACAAAACATTAATAGTGTTACATTTCAACCAGTTTAAACTAGTCTATAGGTTTAGTTTTACTTTTAGATTAGAAAAAATTAGGTGAAAATGCCGCTTTATTTAAATTTGCAAACAATATATTAGACAAATCATGGAATGAAAAAGTTTTTAATATTTTTCGGAAAAATACGGAAAATTTTCCGACTTACAACACTATCGGAAACGCTATTCTTCAACGAATTATGGAACGTCTCAACTACTGCGATGAAGTTCATTACGTATTCGATCGATATTCCGACAAACATCTCAATCCAAAAGATGAAGAACGATCTTTGAGATATGGTGCAAATAATGTAAAATATGACATTATTGGTTCACGTGTCTTACCCGAACAAAGGAAATTACTTTCTTCAAATGAAAACAAGGCTAATCTTACAATTTTCTTAAGTTCATATTTGGAAACTAATGCACCACTACATGAAACTATGATACGACATTCTTCGAAAAAATTAATCCTCGCGGGTGGTTATAAATTCTCAAAAATGACAAAAAGTGTTTCAAGTATTGGCTGTTATGAGGACCTTAACTATTCAGCTAATCACACAGAAGCAGATACAAGAATTATTTGTCATGCGAATGTATGCAGTCATTTACCCAGATCAAACTCAATTGAGAATTTAATAGTTGAGTCCCCTGACACTGACATTTTTTTGCTACTTTTAATGAATTTTCAAATTATAGGATCTAGTCATGTGTGGTTCTTAACTGGAAAAGTAATGCCCATGCAAGATCTTAAACGTTTCATTCCTATTCACAAGCTATATGGTATTATTGGCCCTTCGTTATGTTCAATATTGCCATTACTTCATGCACTCACAGGGTGTGACACTGTTTCGTCTTTTTTCGGAGTTGGTAAAAAGAAAGTTTGGCAAGTAGCGCAAAGATTAACTGATGCACAAATACTGATTTTAAATAAGCTACCCGAGTGTCCAACTGATGAAAGTGTCATAGAAGTAGCCAGTACGTTTGTATCAATGTTATATGACCTCAGTGGAAAATACAAAACCTCGCACCATTCCTTAAATGCTATGCGTGTAATGCTTGCCCAGGACCTAAAATGAGACACAGGTATTGATAAAATGCCGCCATCAGCCCCAGCATTTTTACAACATTTGAAAAGAGCTGCTTGGCAATCAAATGAATGGTATAACGCACATAAAACTATGATACCGTTTAAGGACCCTCTAGAATATGGCTGGGAACTACGTGATGTTTCTTTAAGTTTCAAGTATTTTGAAGGCTCAACCAATCTGGAATTACTAGAGGAATATTTTTGTAATTGTCGTGCTAAAACATCCTGTAGCAAGATGTGTCATTGTAAAAAAAATAATATTGATTGCTGTGAACTGTGTAGTTGCAACGGTACTTGCTCTGAGATAAGTGGATATTTGAAAAAAAAATAATAAAAAAAATATTTCGTTTTAAAAATCTGTTGAAATTTAACTGATACATAGTTACATTGTTTTGTCTCTCATTTCTCTAATAATATAGATACACACTTCCGGTGTGCGTCATTTATTAGTCAAATGTACGGCCTAACTACGAGTTCTTGTGAAAAAAATTGGGATAAATGGTATTAAATTGGTAAATTGAAAAACTTGAAAAATCAATTTTGGTTGCTCCATTTTTCAACTTTAAAACCCAGTAACTTAGAAAATATTAATCTCACGAAGTTAAAACCTGTCCCAAATTGTTCGTCGTGCTTTTTTGAGTATATTAAATATAACATATGCTACAATAGGCCTACTGAAAACCTTTTAAAAATTCGTACAGAAATTCAAATCGGAAATCGCTATTAAATTGTTGATGACGTCATTTTGAAATGTCGCCACGCGCGGATTTTGGCGGATTTTCTTATAGAGCATCCTTTTGATGTATACTTTCGATTTAAACCGGTTTCAGTCGGTCGTAAAATATTTGCCGGTCATTTACCAAAAACGGCCTCAATTTCCTCACCTAAAAGGTTTCTTTACTTACATAGAACATCCCCGCTATTCTTAAACGAATGAAATTGAATCCATCTTGGATTCGGTTGGCTGGCAACAGAGGAAGGGCCATTAGCATTTTTATGGCCTCCCTAGCAAGACCATCAACCGAATAAAGGTCATTCAGTTCTCCTGGATGTACTCTCCTGTATATGGCCTACATTCAACATTATATAAAAAGGTTATTTTAGAAAACAAATATTAGAGTTTTTCAGAATTTTTCCAGTTTAACAGTGCTTTAATTTGACCTGCGTGTAGTGGAACCAGCACCCAGCCAATCGGGCTCCAGGAAATTGTCGCCTGAGGCTGTTGTTCAGAGCGCTTTCAAAATCCGTCATCATTTCATTTGGCTTGAGATCGGGGAACTCGCGAACTATATAGCCAAATAGTTCGTCGTAGGCAGCTTCACATTTGGTTGTCAAAAGGGCATACACGGCTGCGAAAACCTAAATATAATTAAAAATATTGATATGCAGAATGAAGCCGCCACTCACGATCGACAACGCAATGACTGGTAAGTATAGCAATTTTATGACACTTAACAACATTTGACATACAAATTAAAGTTAGTTTTGTTTCCAGGTGTACCTGTGGAAATTGTCGCCCAATGCCAACACACGACGAAAGTCAGGGTTGTAGGATGCAAAAACTGTGCATGGAAGCTGCATAACCCAGCAACCTGTCTGAATAGCATATCTACTATTTGAGTACCCGGTGGATCGTGGGTATGCCCCACATTAGATGTCATGGCCAAGAGATTTTGTCCAGCACACAGAACTGCCCTTTGTTTGCAGTTATTTTCTTCTTTGTAATAGCAGCTAAAATAACTGTTCCCATTGGGTTTCGTATTGTCTTTTAGAAACAAATGACCATTTTGCTTATAAACATTCGTTACCCCTCTTTTTCCACTAATTATTTCCATCTTATGAAATGAGCTAAAAAAATCGCGAGCTCTTGGAACTATAACTATAACTGAGATGGCTCAGAAAACAACCTGTGACCATGGATTAAGAGAGCCTCTAAACGTGGGACGTCTTGTTTCTATTCCCTCAAGGACAAATTTTAGCGGTGCTTCCTCCATGTTTTGTCCTTGACGGAATCTAAGGACGGATTCTCTATCGCGCATGACCCACCGACGGCGTTGCCATTTTTCGTCCCTCGCCTCATATTCTTCTAACATATAGGATCCTTGGTTCTGCATAGTCGCGACCAGGCTTGGAAATAAGCGGTGGTCACTGGGTCAAAGACCAGTTTATTAATTGCTCGGACCAGTTTTTTATTCAAAAGCTAGGGGTTCACTGGTCCAGTGTCCAGTTTATTAATTCAAAATTATCTACCGTATTATTAACCAACTGGTCTACGTGACCACCTAAATAATTCAAGAGTTGGGAGTTTCTGGCCAAATAGACCAGTTTCAAAATAAACCTTATTTCCAAGCCTGGTCGCGACCTCGTATTTTTGCGGGAGTTTTCAAAATTACTTTGAAGGTTAGGCACAGTTCAAAAAGCTTAACCCTATTGCCAAAGACACCCACTTTAAGCCAGAGATCTGCAGCAAAACTGTGGCGGGGTTGGCTCCCGCCAAGGGCGCTAAAATAAATGGGCGCCATTTATTACTCAAATTGATAGACACTCAGTCGCTCTATCAGTTCGCCCTTAAATATAAATTTCCGCTTACAAGTAGGAATTTAAATTTCAAATTTCGGCCGAGCTTTATAGATTTCCGCCAAAAATGTTCTGTGGGCTTAATACTTGTCTACACTTTTCGGGGGTCCGTCTTTACTTCATTTCATGTTCGCCGGTCAAGGTATATACAATTTCTACGGGAGAGGCTACTCGGTATTAGATACAGCAAAGAAGAACACCCGAAGGGCAAAGACAAAATCAAACTTTTAATCCACTGCCATATTTTTCTAGAAATTACCCGCCGAAATTATTGAAACAATGGCTTAACGAGAATAATCCAAATTAACTTTCAGCGAAGGTATTCAAGTGGCTGGCGACCTCTATTGAATTCTAATAGAGGTCACCAGCCTCTAAATTGGCTTGGCTGAAAGCTCCTAGACTGGAAGATACGCTTTAATATTATTTCGTCACGTGTTTGTCTTTACTTTAAAGTTTGTTTTCAGTTTTTCACCAAAGTTTAAAATTGAAACAAAGATCTAGCGCAACCTTGGGTCTAGCGCGTGCATTGTATGTCACGGCGTTTTCCTTAAATTGCTTCGTTCAATCATATACGTAAAATTTAGTGACCATCGTAATTAATAAAACAGAGTATTTGGCGAGGTATTTGGTCTTGGTCAAAATAGCACCGTTCTATTTTTTTGATAAAGCAGGATACACGACAAAGAAGTAGTTCGAATGGACTTCCGTATAAACGGGTTTTACCTAATCAATTTTCTTTCTTCGTGTCTGATGTGTTACAACAAGCAGGGCCGGATTAACCAATAGGCCGAATAGGCCTGGGCCTAGGGCACCAAGCCTACAAGGGGCACCAAGAGGGTTCGAAAAAAATAAAAGTACAAAACTTTAATCATTTGCTTTTCACAAAATATTTTCCGGAGTAATTTTAGTAAATGCTTCCACCCCTATGAACCAAAAACGTTCTCTAACGGACTGCCGTCTAGCCAATGACGGCATACTAAATCTGGCATCAAAATGAATTTTGCTTCCATTTCTCAATTATAAATTGAGGAAGCGCCTAGCTCGCTTCGCTCGCTATTGAAAGGGGGCACTACAAAATTAACTTGGGCCTAGGGCCCCATAAAGTCTTAATCCGGCCCTGACAACAAGCTAGTAATCGAGGGCTTTCTACGACCTAACCCAAAGGTGGGCACTGTACAGATTACCTGTGCAGGTCTGCAGATAACTGCAACCTTTACAGGTCAGTTCAAATCGGATCACGTTAGAAAAACATTTTGCAGGTTGCAGGTTGGACAGGTCGAAAGAATCGCAGATACAGGTTGGGTAGATCATATTATCGCAGGTTTGGAGGTCTACCTGCAAACCTGCCATTTATCCGTAAGATCCACTTTACCGCAACATATAAGTTGTTACTGAGAATGATGGAGTTGACGCCCGATGTGATCGCAAATTGATACTAAGACGAATACCATGAACAATTGGTGGAAACCCTGCCATTGGACGTTGAGAGGTTGCCATAACACTCAGCACTCGGTCCGTCCCAAAAGTCAATAAGAAGGAGTTGGAAAAAACACACCCATGACAACCGGTGCGACGGTAGGCGTTAACAAAAAAAAAACAACCAAACTCAACGCACTCGCAGGCCTGACAGACAGACAGACAGACAGACAGACAGACAGACACGGTGGTTGTATAACCCCTCCTAGGGTACAAAGTCCCCTCGGAGAGGTAATAAGACAAATCCAAAAACCCAAAAACAATATTATATAAAACGACTACAACGTAAATGACTTATTTACTCAATCTACTAAAAATATAAAACCAAAACACCCTATTTAGGTAAAATTTTGCAAATATTGATGAATTTCACCCAAAATATTTAAAATTTTGCATTTTAGTTGAGATTTGAAATTTTATTTTTTATTTTTGAAACATTTTTACAGTGAAACCGAGAAATCCCATGCTTTTTTAAATTTAGATTTTTCATTTTAAGTTGTCAAAATCATTTTCGGTTGCCATAGCAATACGAAAGCCCCGCGTAACTTTTACCTTGGTGAAAATTTATGTTACCCCAAGGTCTACACATCCCCCGAGTTTCATCAAAATCGGTGATTAACATGTACCTCGGTACCGTAAACTCCTCGTGAGAGCTATTCACACAGTGACGCCATCACAAGAATAAAATCGCCTCCTAGCGAGGAACTGTCAGAGGCTACGTAAGACGCGGGAGCAAGTGTCCGCAAAACGGTAACGAAGCCCGTATAGCGTTTCTCCTGTGAATAGCTCTCATTAAAACATTCGCGCGTAAAATATAGGAAATGTCATACTTATATAAAAATATTATAGACTTATGGTATCACACATAATACGATAAACTTCTAAATCTGAATTTTAATTAAAAAATACAACTATGAAATATTACGCATAATATTACATAGTATTAAACGATAAGTGGTATTACAAGATTCAAGAAAATTCACTTTATTAAAAGATTAGAAGATATACCAAGAACGTTTTTAGTTTTATCTGGTAATTCGAAATATTTACATAGTCACTAATTTTAAAACCTAATAAGTCCATGGTATAGAAATATTTAAAAATTGAGTCTTTAATGAAAAGGTCTCATGGATAATAAATACTTTTTTTTTAATAAACGATTTTCACGCGCAATGTTTATCGCGAAAAGATAATTGAGCGTCTGATAATGGTCTGATGTGAACCAGTGTCCCATTATTTTTTATTTTAAAGTCGTGGCCAGAGTTGCCAGATGGGCAGTTTCCCGCCCAAATTGGGCTCCTTTTCGAAGGGAGTTCCGGGGAAAAATTCGTTGGACGGTTGGACGGAAGGCGGGTTTTTGGGCGGGTTTCAAAAGTTCAAGCTTTTGGAAAGCATAATGCATGTTAGGTTTAGTTTACATAGAATGGGTTAAAATTTATTCATCCCAAGGAATTATTATCATCTTTTAACTCTACTATGTATGATGATCTTAAATAAAAAATAAAAAGATTTTATTTGATAGTCCGAAATTATCTTTATTAGTGTAAAAACTCTCTTGTTAGCACGAGTTTAAAGGGCGGTTTCGTAAAATCCCCGATTTTGGTTTGGGCGGAAATTGGGCTGGTATTTCACATACTTTGGGCGTGATTCTAAAACGTTTTTTGGCAACTCTGGTCGTGGCTGGTACGAGATAGTCACATTTTTCCAAGGGGGTAGTCACTTAAGTAATCAGGCGTACAAGTTCATTTTATTTGGTAATTTATATAATTAGATATCTAATCAAAAGAAACCATAGAATCGCAAGAGTTAATCAAAGCGCAAGAAACTTTAACAATTTTATCTAATTTAGTTGGTAGCTTTGGGTCATTGTTATGCAAATAATCAATTGGAATAGTTGACTGTAGTATTCTAAATTTGTTTCTTAAATGCCCGATCACTCTCTCAACATGAATGCGAACATTTGCTATATTTCGAGTATCATGCAACTCTTTCGGATTTAATGGTTTTTTCCTTTTGGTAAAAGCAGGGATAGCAACCTCAGCGCAATAAAATCCAACTGATTCAGCAATGTTGAATCCCCGGTCTGCCAAAATCAAATCACCCGGAATCAGATTTTTTAATCCGTAATGTGATTATCAGAGCAGCGTCCCCCCCCCCCCCCCAAGCATCTGAAATAAAGGAGACTGAGCCTTGCGGTGTTACTCCTATAAGGAACTTCATGGTGTTATGGCTCTTGTAGTGCGAAAAAGTTTCTGCCCTTGCATCTAAGGATGACGGTCTTTCGATAAAAATTTCAAAACAGTCTATGATGACTACTACCTTGTTTACAAATGAATCTTTGAAACAATTGGGCATTGTTAGATGTAATTCATCTCTAGTTGGCCATACAGGAGGTCTAGGGTTCGAATCCCACCTGACGCGATCGCAAATTGATACTAAGACGAATACCGTAAACAATTGGTGGAAACCCTGCCATTTGCACGTTGAGACATTTATCGTAACCCTCAGCACTTGGTCCGTCCCAAAAGTCATAAAGAAGAAGTTACAGAGAAAACGCCCATACATACAAAATGCAAACACAACACTCTTAACACCCACAACCACCATAACACGAACTCAACATTCCCACATTACGCATAAACATTACAATAACAAAATTTCCAGTGAAACTGAGTTGAAAACCGTCACGACAGTGAGCGTTAACGAAAAAAACAACCAAACCAAACCGCACCAACCGCAAATTTCTCCATTAACGCTCACGGTTTTTCGACTTTGCTCCGTTAACGCGTTTGCAGCCCACAGACAGACAGACAGACACACACACAGAGAGAGACAGACACCTCGGAGGTAAAAAAAAAACAGACAACCTGAAGAGGTTACACTTTGTCCCACCAGGAGCGCTATAGTATCGGAGGGGCTAATTTCACAAATTTCCGCCGAAAATTTCAATTTTTTTTAACCCTTTTGATTGGATGGCTCTTTTGGGGTGGCGGAAACTAGGGGTGTGCATCTCAGATTAGATGGAATCCATTGGGGAAGGTACGAAACGACTCGAATCCAAGACTTTCTGTTTATGTCTATTTACTTTTGCTATAAAGCTTGCGAGTCGTTGTTGTTGGATGGAAGTCTTAATAATACTAGATACACTATGCTTAAAATACAACAGAGGATGGAAAAATAACACCTAAAATTTCGGTTTGGGTTTGTTTACTGACCGAAGCCTTTGCTCTCATTTCAAATTCATCCCTCAAATAAAAATTACACTGTGTAGATTGAACTTTTGGAGCGTTTAAAACTGCTATCGGCGGCAAATGTTTTTATTCACTGTATTAAACTAATCACTTAATTAAAATCTTTAAACGAGGTCCAAACAAAACCGAGCGCGAAGTAAAATACTACGCTAGCGTTTCTGTAACAGATTCGAGACGTCGAAAGCGAGGACCGAAACAATAGCCGCGTTCAGTGACGCTCAACGGAGGGGAAATGGTTAATTAAACGTTGATCTCCGTTTGCAATCGTGACGCCACGTCAGTTGAACGCTTTTTTACGATTGTTGTAAATTTTATAAAATATCGTCCGTCTTGTCGTCTGCAACTAGCCTTCCCGCGTGCTGTGACGTCACGATTGCGTTTATCAACATGATAACCGGCTCTTCCATCCGCCAAGGTTAGACTCTCCTTGCAGCCGCTTATTTCGTTGCAAACGTGACGTCAATCCCGGAAGTGAAAAAAGTCATACAGTAGCGAATGCGCATTCAACGGTCCAACCGTTTGCTGTAACTGAACGCGGCCACCGTATCCCAAAACTCCCCGGAATGCACTACTTCTCGCGGGAAAATATGTCGAATAAAGTGCTTTTCTATTGGTGGAAAATAACACGTGATTGATAGCTCTTTAAAAAGGATGTCAAGCATGGTGGAAGGTAAAATCTGAAGGCACTATTAGACTTTATCTCAATATTTACTTTTGGCGTCATTAGGGAAGAAACTATTGACTCACGGTGATTAATTCGTATTTTCGTAGTAAAAAACTAATGGATTTATGTATTAATAGTTGATTTTATAAAATGTCCTTACGCTTGGCCAACTTGTTGAAATGTTGCCCTGGAATAGTTCAGCCAATGCCTAAGAATGAGTTCATAAACTCTTTAGTGGGAGAGAAAACGGATCCACAGCTGAAGCGGGGAGGCAACATTTCAACAAGATGGCCAAGGTTATTTTATAAAAAGAACTATTATGCGTCTAAGATTTCAATTAGACGCCAGCTCCAGACCTGATGAGAGGGTAGTCATTTTATTTTAATGAAATATTTTAATACGTACTATTTTAATTATTTATCTTAGTAACATTTCTTATTGACACACCAATTGGTTTGTGTATTTCTTATTGACACACAAACTGGTTCGTATATTTATTCTTGACACACAAATTGGTTTGTGTATTTTTTATTGACACCCAATTTGGTTTGTGTATTTCTTATTGACACACCAATCGGTTTGTGTATTTCTTATTGACACCAATCGGTTTGTGTATTTCTTATTGACACACAATTTGTGTATTTTACCCTTACACAAAATTTGTGTATTTTACCCTTGCACACAAATTGTGTATTTTTTCTTGACACGCAAATTAGTTTGTGTATTTCTTATTGACACCAAAATTGGTTTGTGTATTTTTTATTGACACACAAATTGGTTCGTGTATGTCTTATTGGCACACCAATTGGTTGCTGTATTTCTTATTGGCACACAAATAGGCGATATAATAAAGTAACGTGGCCTTCTTGTTTTGATGGGAAAGGCCACCTTCCACTAAGCTTCCATTAGCCTTCCCACCAAAGAGCCTATGAATTCATCCGTAGGCTTTAACTGTACTATTTCGTTATCCCATTTTAACAAGTTGAGCAAGCATATCTGACTTTATAATATCGCCTATTGGCTCCTGTATTTCTTGTGAACGTTCCTTTAAATCCATTCCATAAAAATTTCCAGTTTCCCATCGCGACCGTTGAACAAAGTTGAGTTTTAATGTTTGCAGTGCCGGATTAGCCATATAGCAGAAGTAGAAAATGCTACGGGCCCCACGTTTCTGGAGGCCCCGCGCCTAGAGCTATTACCGTAACTAGGCAGGTGCCACCGGTAAGGCCGCACAGGACCCGGAAACTAGGTTAAAAAATTTTATGTTCTCAGTAGTGACGTAGCTTCAGATTTTGGGCCCGCCACCAACTTGGACCTTTTTTGGAATTTACGTTTAGAAAAGTATGGTCATAATTTTGAATGGGCCCCCCTAGGCCCGTGGGCCCGCCTGCATTGCGGGCTCTGCTCCCCCGTAGCTACGCCACTGGTTCACAGTGGCATTCATTAAACCTTTAGCAAAAGAAAGTACAGGGATTGTCAAACTTTTTGTAATTATGTCACTTTTGGTTTAAGCTTTTTGAAGCCCAAACGGCGCCCCTTACCCTCGCGCGCCCTTAGCGAGGGCCAACCCCGCCAATATCTATTTACGGTACTGGGCAAACTGATTACTATTTCTCATATCAGATATATTTCCGATAAACAATTTGATTTCTCTGGCTCCCTGTACGCTTTTTTATCTGACCTACGGCTACCTGGTTTCGGTAACCGACGAGGCCACAAATATTTAAAAAAATTACTAAATTTGTACTCCCTTATAAGGAGTTTCATTGAAAAGTTTTAAACATAATTTTTAACATTTACGTTTTGGGTTCCCGTACGGACGTAATTAGTGTTTTATCTTCGCTCCAGATTCGTTATTATCTCTCGCAACCTACGTTGTATATTTGAATTTAGAGGTCCTTAAATTATGCTAATCATTCCATCTACGTAGCTTCGCGCCTACTTACAATGTTAGTATTCTCACTATACCCAACTTTTCACAAATTTCTGCAATACAGGTTGCTGATCCCTGTAAGATTTTCTCGGAATTGGCGCGGGATCTAGTAAAATTTCAATGCCAAAGTGACCCTTTAAAAACAAAACTCAACAAGAATAAGGGATGTTGTAACTCGTGTTTTAATCTGGAGAGTTTCGCATTTTACTTATCTTTCCACATATTGAATTTTCTAAAACGGATTGAATTGTCAACAAATTAAGCGGCTACGTATTCGAGGTGTTACAGAGTAAGGCTTATCTGTGAATACGTTTAAATCTAATGTATTACATTAAATACAACTTATGATTGTACGATTTTCACTTGTCTGTTTAACACTCATTACGCACCACTTATACCCCCATTATGCACCCATGAGGTTCGGAAGGAATTCACTTTACCCTAGCCACCCTACTTTGTACTTTTCACATTAACGTGTTAACCAATCAAACGCACAAATTACGCACAATTATGCACCACAGTTTTAATATTACGCATCACAATGGTTAATGGTAACATTTAAATGTCAAAATGTTGCTTTTACTTTTGCATTCATCGTCGTTTACTGGGAATGTTGCCGCGGGTGGCAGACAATTGCCTGAAGACATCATTGAGACACTATTACCCAAAAAAGACAAATGGCGACGATGAGACTTGATAAAAAGTAAAAACATTTCGCGCTCCCCTCTCAGCCTCTCACGGCCGAAACAATTATAATCAGCTAGGCTAATACCCAAAGCACCACCTTGGGCGTAAGTCATCAAGCTCAACCAGCTTTTTTGGAAGGGGAAAACCCCTAAACCAGCGGGGCTATAACTTGCAACCTCAACGCAGAAGGAGTTGTTCAGAGTTTTCACCCAGTGCCACAAACTGGGATCGAATCCGGCTCCTCTTGATTATTAGTCTATTTTCTACGGACCTTGGGTGGTGGCAAGCCCTTCATGCCACGCGAGCCAACGGCTCCCTACACTCACTATTACCGTTAACCTCAACAGGTTTTATAGAAAGGGAAACCGAAGAGAGGAGATAACTTGCAGATTCAACGCAGAAGAAGTTGTTCCGAGTTTTCACTTACAAGGAGACGACCCGAGGTGTAACCCACAGATTTAGTTCAAACTCGGGGGTTTGGTAGACCTTCATGTAACTTGAAAAACCCTAAAGGGAATTTATTCAATGGGCAACTGTTTTGCCATGGCAACCAAAAATGTTTTTGACAACACAAAATGGAAAGTTTCCCATTGAAAATAACATGGGAATCTGACCAATTTTGATCAATTTCGAACTTTTTCATTATTTTTTTATTTATATTTTATATTTTAAGCATTTTCAAAATTTTAAATTTTTTACAGGGGGGGGGGGGGGTACCCTTAAAATTGGTCAGATTCCCAATTGTTTCAATTTTTCTGTTCTTGCGTTCTGCAATTAATTGGATACAATCAAGTAGCCCATTTACTTGTAGTGTGAACGGGGCTTTAGACCAAAAAGTTAGTATATACTAAAAACATTTCTCGTGAAATTGGCATTTTATAAAATAGTCAGAACGTCACCACCTAAAATAAAGGCTTTCAAATTATACATCCAGGGTTAATCAGCGAAGGAAGCGGGAAAAACTCCGCGGGACCAAGGGCGAAGGGGTAAAGGGTAATTCTTACAAGGAGACTACCCGAAGTGGTTATCACCGATTTTGTTGAAAGTCGGGGGTTAGGTAGACCATATGGTAGTATGAAATTTGCCATAGGGAAAAATTGCAATGGGCTTTAGTTTTCCTATGGCAACCGAAAATGTTTTGACCTCTCCATTTAAAAAAGCATGGGATTTTCTCGGTTACCCAAATGTTGTTAAAATGTAATCAAAATAGATCAATTTTACCCAAAATCCTTGATCAATTTTACCCAAAATAGGTCAAATTCATCTTTTTGGGTAAGTTTTGAAAATTTAATTTTAAAATTTTTTTAAGTAAGTAAGTACCCTGTGAAACCGCGAAAATCCCATTCTTTTTTAAAGTAGATTTTTTCGTTTTGAGAGGTCAAAATCATTTTCGGTTGTCACGGTAAAACTATAGCCCATTGCAACTTTTCCCTTTGCCAAATTTCATACTACCACAAGGTCTACCTAACCCTTGAGTTTCAACAAAATCGGTGATAACCACCTCGGGTAGTCTCCTTGTTAGTAGCAACTCCAACAACAGGGGCCAGCTGCCGTGACTTCTAAATAGAGTAGAGACGAGTCGGGCTTTTTATGCCCGAGCCCGCTTTGGGCCGGGTCGGGCAGAAATAAATTTTAATATTTACGGGTCGGGTCGGGCAAATTTATTTTTTGAAAATTTCGGGTCGGGCCAATTTTCAATCGGGCCGGGTCGGTCCGGGTTTTTTTTATTTTAAAATTAAATGGACCGGGTCGGGTCGGGCCAATTTTCAAAAGGGCCGGGTTTTTAAAGGGAATATAACCTGCAAAGCAATCTTTACGGAAGACCCCTTCAATTTTTCAAATGTCCCTGTACAGTGGCGCCAAACATTTTTAAAGCCAAAGGCAAGAGCGGCCAGAGCTGCAAGCGTTGGTGTTCCACAACAAATACCTGAGGTTATATTCCCTTTAAAAAAGGCCCGACCCGACCCGCCCTTACCCGCGACTGCGTACTGCGTTGGTCGTGTGAAATGTTTCGGTCCTTGGGGTGTTGTACGAAGAATGAGAGAGGAAGAGAGAGGGGGTGGGAGAGAGATAGACGTAATGAGTTCTGCGAGCAGCGCGACTAGCTTCTATTGACTATCATTTCAAGGTCGTCTCAGTCGTCCGATTCGCCTAAACTTCTCTTACGTTTCGTTTTGGTTTTACTTTCGATTTCACGGCGTTAAATTGCGAATAAGCCTTTCTATAAAATCGAACTTGTTTTAATGTATCGCTTTCGTCACGAGATACGTAGGAGTTCAGTTCAGTTTTGATCTTTATAAATTGAGCGACTCGTCGAATTTTAATAGCTCTTCATTAGGTGATTACGTTAGATTCATCGTGCAGTTAAATTTAGAGAGCGCGCGCATATTTTGGTTTTTGTTGAGCTCGCGCGAAAACGCACGAGACCCTCTACACGGAAATATTAGGAAGCGCGCGAGCCCGTTCACGCTAAAATATCAAGACGCGCGTGGAACTTTTTAACAAGTTGAATAAGACATAAATCATAGATATAGGCACGGCCAACTTTGATCACGTGCTATTCGCGCTACTACGGCCAACACATTCGTCGAAATTCCGCGAGCAAGGATTTTCCCCCTATAAACTGTACTATAATGTGTAGGAGGTCAGCGCCACGCTCGGTGGTTATATTGTCTTCAATGTAAAAACTATACTAAAAATAATAATCCGCTAGGGGCGCTGACGTCATACACATCTTTTGCTCATAGGTTAACACAGAAACGTCAACGAATGAGATGGCCGCGAGAGATGCGCGAGAAATCAAAGTTGGCCGTGATATAGGAAACGTATATAAAGGTCTAGATAAAATATTTCAAAGGGAGTGAATACGGAGGTGACAGCTAGCAGAAACGCGTAATTTCTTTTTTCACACCCGGGCAAGGGGGTTTTTTGGCGCCCCTCTTATTTTGAGACTAAATAAAACTACCCCCCCCCCCCGTAAAAACGTTACGATGTCCATGTTCTAAATTTACCGTTTTCATAACAATACATAATCCCTATAATTAATCCGCATTTATTTATAAAAAGATAATAAATCACGTAGGCTTTTGTATTAGTTTGCCTACCTGTGTCTACTAAGGGTGTATATATTTGTCCACTCTAATACACTGATGTGGAACTAATATTACGGCCTCGGCCGACTTGTTGATGTTACGAGATCCGATCCAGCAGAAAATATTCTTTCTGCAGGAACCGACGTCGCTGGTATAGCGAGGTAATCCCTCGCCATTTTGGCAACGGATGTATAATTTACTTCATTTACCTGAAATATATGTAGGATAAATTTAAATATGTGTCATATCAAATTTTGGTTTTACGAGTAGGTCAAAGGGCAATAAAGTAAAACGGAATAAACCTTAAAATCGCGCGTAATTACGCATACACTTAAAGTTGAAAAGGTCAATGGCTCTCGTGAGCATAGTTCTACAAACTTGTCTCTAATCCGAGTCTAAGACGATTGCCATTTCGGGTGAAAACTTTTTCCATTTATCTAAAGGCATAACCATGGGTGACTCGCGCTGACCTCACAGTAAATTGGAGCGAATCATTGAAGTTGAAATAAAGTTAATCGTATTTATAATTGGATACAGTTTGGTCGTGGGCAAGTAGAGTAAATAAGATTCGGAAATATTCATTTCATAATTGTGAATCGACCACATTGGCGCAGTAACGTTTAATGAAAAAGGTGTAAAAATTCCTTCTACCGTTTCTTCTGGAGCAAAATCTATTGTATAATGCAATTTTTCTTAAAATAACAATCATTCTACCCCTTTTTGTTCCCAAGTACAAAATGATGTGAATTTAGTGAAATAAACCCAATTACCGATGACTTTTCGAACCGAGTTATGAACTACGCGGAAGATAAAGGTCAATTAATCGAGCACAGGCGCCAATAAAATCATCGCGAAATACCTATGCTACGCAATTGACTGCATTGACTTAATTCCCCTTTGAAATTACGGTTTAGTTGTATACTGACTTTCCACCATTCTAATACATTAGTTTTCGGTGGCTGTAGATCATCTTTGAAATATTTCAGGAGCTCGGAACCTCGGGCCAACTTAGTCGGTCGTTTAGGATAGAAAGCGAATATTCCCTAAAGGTCTTCGACAGTAGAATTTTGAGTCGCAGAGGACGAATTACTTTCATACAATGTGTTGAACACGTTCAAAATTATCGACTTAATAGATTTAACCATAGGCTTCCCATAGTGTTTTTGAACGAAGTCCACCTTCAGAGTTGGGTCCAGACTCCAGAGCTATATAAATAATATTTTAGAGACTTTATTTTATTTAGACTTTACGCTTAGGGAATATTTTAATTATAGTCCGTGAGCCAGGTGAAACCTCGATCACCCAACTTCGGACATAGTGAATCAGGAACCAGGAACCGTTTTCTGGCGCCCTCTAACGCCCAGCTATTAAAAATGGTGCCTCATTAAAGCAAATCTTGAAACTGTCGTTTCTCGGCCGCCTGTTATCGCAGAGCAGCCCACCGTGCCTTAAATAATACATTTGCGGGTAAGAGAAACCGAAGATATCGAGGAAAAACTTTTAAAATCCCTATTGAAAGATAGTAAGCAACGTATCATAAATGTTATTTTAAATTTAGTATAAGAACCATATAGCTAATGTAAAATATGGATAAATATAGGTAGAGAAAAAAACGATTTGACATATAACTTTATGCAGTCGCTGCGTACGAAAAGGTAAAACCTTATAAGTTTATAGTTATAAGGTTTTACCTTTGTTTTTTCTTGTTATTTCTAATTTTTCTGTAACTTACAAGGTTCGATTTTGTTTTCAGATTTTTTTTGAAAAGTCAAAATAGCAGTTTGATACACCAAATATTTATGTGCTATTGTTTGTGTTTAACTCATCTTTTGAAAAAATCGAGTTATAAGGTTTTACCATTTGACAGCCGTTCTGTTTTACTCTAGTCTCAAATGACCCTTTTAACTCGTTGTACCGTATGCACCCCTTTTATTTGTATTTTGTAAGTTTTTGTGTAACCTGTAACCATATGTAACATAATTACTCATAAGTATGCCACTGTACCTTTATTCCATTCAAAAATCTTCACTAACGGTTTGTTTCACCACGAACCAGTAAATGGTGGACTACGTTAGATTTTAACCTTTTTATTCATCCTAGTAATTTTGGGAGTCACACTATTGGCTAGTTACATATTTATTTAAGCCAATGGAAAACCTCGAAATTGAGAAGGAAATTTTGCGTCGGAATTTTAGTCAGCCCAATGTAGCTTTATTGAATTTAAATTATGAGTAATTTAGAAAAATAAAAAGTTGGGGAAAATGACCAATAAGTGATCGCTTTCCGAAAATGGAACAATTCTTCGAAGTGGGATATTCCACCAGCGTTTTTAAAACCCATATCAAGCCTAGAAGAGTTAGGCCTAGGCTCAAAAGAATCTGTAGATGCGCCAGAAAAGCTCAACCTGAATTTCAACTATTTTTTCCAATAAACTTGCTTCTTTTATTTGACAATTTTAGAACGTGAGTCTCCGAGAATTTCATTAATTTGCAAATTAATTACATTAACAGAACTTGACACTATATTGTAGTTCATTTTAGCTCCTAAGCCTTGGTTGTTCAAACCTTTTTTTTACTAAAATAATGGCCGTCGGTTTATCAGACGTAAAGCTAATTATACGACGGCATTATCCGCATTTGAGATTCGATGACGTCAAATATTACGTAGGGTACGGATGACGCAATATCTGTGAAACAAACCGTTAGTGAAGAAATAGAGCTAGTGGCATACTTATGAGTAATTATGTTACATATGCTGTAACTATTTTGATGTACTGTATGGCCACATATAAGCTAACACTAGCCAAAGATAATATAACTACATGTACGTACCCTAGATTCGAAATCTCGACGTTTCTCGATAGCCCGTTTTCTCGTGAGGCTTTTACTGAGTTCGCGCCGGAAGTCGGAAAAATCGGGCTCCATAGCAGGGTGAGAAATAAGGAATTTCAATAGATAACCCAAAATTATATTACTCACCTTTAGTTTTCTTTCGTTTAGAATTTTTTTTTAGAGCTACAGGCATGATCCATTATTGTTTTAAAACAATATAACGCAAAAATATCTGGTATCTTGAAAACCACGGCGCAATTTTCACTAAAACGTTTTAACTAGATGTCCTTAGCCCTGCCAGCAGCGGCTCTATCATAGAAATAGAAATTAGACTAGAAGCACTGCCCTTTCCGCCAATCCCAAGGGAAACAGGTGAGCTAGAAGGCTGACATTAGGGTGGAATCGCGATGTACGTGCCATCTGACAAACGCATTAAACATTGTCGGCATGGCTACAACGCGAATTTTGAAGAGGGGGGGGGGGAGGCGATCCACTGCGCATCACGTCGTGCACAGCGGCGGTCTTTTCGTGTTTAAAAAATGGTTAAAAACTGCGCTTTTTCACATTGTAAAGAAAGATCTGGGAAAGAAATAAAATTATCATTTCATAAGTATGTAATATTATAGTAAATATTTTATAATAATCTCGGAATAAGAGATTTTTTTACACTAAGATTTCCTCTGAGAAATGCTGAATTACTAGGAAAATGGGTTTTAGCGGTAAATCGTGAAAATAGGACTCCGTCTTCAATTACTTGATATGACTTTGTGTGTAGTAAACATTTTCTGCCGGATGAAATTTACTTTCAAAATGGAAGGCATCATTGGAAGCAAATGCTGTACCTAAAGTTAAGTTAATCTACTTTTTCGCGTATTTTATCATCCAATGCTGTACCTACACAAGTAAAATTTACCCTATACATTCTGAAATAAAAAACTAACTGAAATATGAATAATTTCTTTATTAAAACAAGAATTTGAAAGAGCTCCCAAAAATATCTATTCCAGAACAAAGCATATTAACATCTTCTAGAGTATGTCAATTTATTGATTTTAGTAATTGTTATTTAGTTTCCCTATTTATCAGAGGTTATTTCAGAAAACTTACGGAAAAAGTGAACTACCGGAAACCACTCAATTTGACATGACTAATACTGATGATAGTTTAAAAGACACTGAAACCCAGATTTTGGAATCTCATGAAGGCATATTTTAAACCACACTGAAATAATTAAAATTTAGTTAAACTGTGATGATTTGTGGTATTTCAGACTTACAATGATTGCGCAAAGTTAACGTGTGACTTTAAGGGTGACACGGTAGATATAGTAGATTCTTGAAATTTTTATGATTTTCCTAAAGCTGTTTAAATAACTTAATATAATGTCAGATAAATAAAAAAAGGTTTTAATACGTTGCTTACGATCTGTTTTACGTTATTCCACGTGACCATATTTACTTATTTAGTTTAAATTGTTTCTATGAGATGGCGCGACTATCGCGATTCCACTCTGATGGCAGCCTTCTAGCTGGTACGTCCCCGCCCAATCCAATCGTGCTTCTAGTCTAATTTCTATTTCTATGGGCTCTATGGAGGCAGTTTTTTCCGACTTCCGCCGGGAACTCAGTAAGAGCCTGCATTACGTGCAAGGAGCTTAATTTCCAATCTAGGGTACGTAGTTCTTTAGTTCTTTAGTTCTTTATTTGCTTAACAAAAGGTCTGAGACCCATCACGTCAAGACATCGAGAAATGAAATATGTACAAACAATAGATATAAATATATACATACATCGAAAATAGAGAAATAAAAACGATAAATTTGTTAGGATAGATTTTTTGACCCTTATTCGTAGAGTTCAAGAAAGTTCGCAAGCTCCTTTCGGAACTGGGTTTGCTTGGAAATGCCCTTGAGATGATCGGGCAGAGAGTTCCAGTCCCGGATGGATGAGGGTAGGAACGAGTGTCTGCGGCACGCAATGCGAAGACCTGGGAGAACCAATGACGCCGTACGTTGACCTCGGGGATGTCGGAACCACTGAGAAACAACAGCGGAAAGAGGCGCAAGGGCGCCTCCTTGGCGGTGAATGACCGAGTTTACTATGACCAGGCGTTTAAAACGGCGACGAGAGGCAAGCGTGTTCCACTTGAAGTTAGTGAGAACATTGGTCATACAGGTGCTAGCGAACCGAAGAGCCCGTCTCTGGACAGCCTCAATTGAATGGATACCGCTAGCCGTGGTGGGTGCTCAAACGGCCGAGCAGTACTCCAAGATAGGGAGAACGTAGGCTTTGATCCCCAGAGACTTAGTGCTGAAAGAGCAGTGGGCCAGATGTCGTTTGACAAAACCCAATGCACGCGCGGCCTGTGAGGTCACCCGGGCAATGTGGGTAGACCACTCCAGCGTGTCCGTGATGGTGACTCCGAGATATTTCTGGGAAGTGATGACCTTCAGAGCGACACCGTCAACGAGATAGTCTGGCACAACTGGTGGTTGACCAGAGCGTCGAAGTGAAATTGTGGCGCATTTGGCAGTGTTCAAGGGAGGTTTCCACTGCACACTCCAGGCATTGATGAAATTGAGATCCCCTTGCAGCAGCTCACAGTCGTGACGCGACAGGATCGCCCGGGAAAGAGCCACGTCGTCGGCAAGGATGTAGAGGGTGGAGACTACATTGTCGCTAATGTCATTAATGTATATAATGAAGAGTAGTGGCCCAAGAACTGAACCATGGGGGACCCCAGATGATGCAGGCAACCAAGTAGAAGTAGCGCCAGGGAGGACAACGCGGAATTTCCTGTCTTGAAGGTAAGCCAACAGCCAGTTAAGGGTTTTTCCACGGACCCCGTAAGAGTGAAGCTTGGACTTTAGACTGAAGTTCGTGTGGAACCGAGTCGAAGGCCTTTCGGAAGTCAAGGAAGATTATGTCCACACGGCCCCCTAACTCCAGCCCTGCAGTCCAGTCCTCAATACAGCAGAGGAGTTGAGTTTCAGTACTGAACCCGCTGCGGAAGCCATGCTGGTACGGCATAAGCACATCATTAGTAGAGAGGTGCGTGGTGATCTGGGAAGCATTGACATGCTCGTCAAGCTTGAGGACTTGAGAGAGGAGTGTGATCGGGCGGTACTCAGACGGGTCAGAGGTATCACCACCCTTCGGAACCGGGGTGACGTTTGCGCAACTCCAGTCAGAGGGAATGGCGCCGGCGTCGTACGACAGTTGGAAGAGGGCGGTCAAGGGAGCAGCAAGAGCATCTGCACACTTCCGAAGTAGGGCAGAGTGGATGCCGTCGGGGCCAGGGGGCTTGAATGGCTTGACCGTCCTGAGCAGTTTCCGAATACCAGGTACAGAGAATTGGACGGGGTCCATAGTTGGGGCTCTCCGGGGCAGGAGAGGAACCGTGTCGAAGTTATATTCAGGAAAAGTTTTTTGGAAGGAAGCAGCAAGCAGGTTAGCCTTATCGGCGGCAGACGTGTAAAGAGTCGAGCCCATCTTGAGGTCTGGGACAGAAGACGTCTTGTTTTTCCGAGAAACGAGCTGGAAAAAGCGCTTCCGGTTAGAATCCAGGTCCGAGGCAACCAGATCCAAATGGCGAGTGCGCGCAGCCCGGAGCGCAAACTTTATGTTTCCACGGTGCCGCGATAAGTGCCTCCTGTTAGCGTCACTAGGATGAAGTTTGGTTCGGTTGTATCGGCGCTTAGATATGCGAATCAACCGACGAAGCGAAGGCCCCACCCAGGGCAAGCTTTGGCGCGAGGATATTTTTTTACGGGCACATGAGCCGCCGTGGCAGCCTCAATGGCCGACCGTAGGGTGCTCCAAGCTTCCTGAACCACAGTAGGGAACTGAATGGCTCCAAGACCGAGCGAGGCGGTACCCGAGCTGGGGGATTCACCCCCGGATAGGGCAGAGGAGAAAGTCATGGTCGCTAATACCCGGAAGGTGAGTGACTGCCCCCAGAAGGCCAGGGTTCGAGACAAGGATAAGATCGAGGATATTCCCACCGTTTATGTTGTCGCGTGTGGGCTCCAGGACACACTGCGTCAGATTGGCGGACAGCATAGCGTGAAGGAAGTTCGTGTCTTCCGCGGCGGGACTAGTGAGGGATGTCCAGTCAATTTTAGGATAGTTGAAATCGCCGACTATGATGAGGTCCGATTCGGCACCAGAGAGACGGGTGATGAGATTGTGGATGCGTCTGTTATAAGCAGGTTTAGCTGATGGCGGCCGGTAGATACAGCAGACCCGGAGGCAGGAGGATCCGACAGTAATCCTGGCAGCCACAGCCTCGACTTCCGTGTGGAGATCAAGTGGCAAGGAGCGTAACCATAGAAATATCACAGGTAACTAGAATGCTGCCGCCTACGGCCGAGCTTGACGCCAGTTCACCTTGAACCTTCAGCCAATGAGAGGCCGTAGAGTGGTTCCGCCAAGGAGGATAATAATCCTCCTTGGATCCGCTACTATAGCGGGAGATAGGTGACGTCATTCTCTCTGGTGACATTAAATTCTTGGCAGAACCACTCTTTGAGCTCTGATTGGCTGAGATCTGGCTATCGTCTGCCACGGCGTTTGGCCCATTTGCCAGTTACACGGCAGCATTCTAGTTACCTATGAGATTTCTATGAGCGTAACCTTCTGTCAATGGCGAGGCAAACCCCGCCGCCGTTTTTATTTCTGTCCTTTCTGAAGACGTTGAACGTAGGGCCAAAAAGCTCAAGGGAAGAGAATGAGGTGTCGAGGTGCGTCTCAGTGAGCGCAAGTATAGAGGGTTGGAGAGTGTCAGTGAAGGCCCGGAGGGCGAGATGCTTATTTGTGAGAGAACACAGATTAGTGTACAAAAGGGTGATCCCAGTTGTCGCAAGTCACTCTTGTGGGCGGGCCTTGGGCAAGTCAGGCTGCTTGCTAGCGGGAGGGTGAGAGAAGACAACTGTGATGCCTTTGGCCCAATTATCAGGTATGAGCGCCCGGCGGACCTCCTGGGCCGGGAGTTCGACCTTGAAAGAGCTGAAGGTTTGCTGCTTATATTATCTTTGCAATAGCTTAGTGACCGATTTCTTTATTATATAAATAAATATAAAAAAATAAAAAATAAAATAAATGTACAAGATGATTGGAAATTTGTTCAAATTTAAACTTAATATTTAAAATATATAATGCGTCGGGGGATTGTGTGTACTTAAAATGTCCGTGACATCTTGTTCTCTCCAATATTTGTACATATCACAAATCAAATCAACCCATAGGCAAATTGGTGGCTTGTTGAATCTTTCTCTTTTAAACGGATATCATTATTTTTAGTTAAAAATTGTGTGTTATGAAATGTCTTCAGTTTTAAAGTGGTAAGGAATATTTCGAAATGAGTATAATTGTAGATATGCGAAGGCAATTGATAAACATTTAAAAATTAAGCCTTAGATAAAATGTGTACCTTTTTTGTTTTTTTAGGATTATTTCAAAAAACGCAATTGAAGGATTAAAATTGTCTGAATTGCCACAAGTTGTCAATATTGTGCGTAGACTTAATTCAAACCGTGCATCAATTGCTAGAATTGGACGGCTCACATACACTCGAACCTATCCAACATTGTTAGTGTTACCTGATGGTAGTACCATAAACATAAGATATCATGAACCACGAAAAATCATTAAGCTCCCACTTGATATTAACAACTTGTCAGAAGAAGAGCGCCAACTACGTTTGTTAAAAAGACAACCTAAAGAAAAAGCTTATGTAGAAGAAGAAATCGCAAGCAAGTTGGATATTAATCGTTATTTGAAAATGACCAAATCGAGAATACGAAAAACTTAGACCAGGTTTGATTAAATGTTTTATAAACATATTACAGTTCATAGTATCACACTGGGCTTAGTAACAGTCTTAATATTTAATGTGTTATATATATTTTAAAAATCATTTCAACTTTAGTTAATGTGACAAAACGTAACACACCACTTGACTTTAACAACGACATTCTTTGTCATTTTTCAAGTGTAAAGGGATTCTGTGCTCAAAGCCTTTGTTATGTCCAGTTGTCTCTTATTAAATTGATAACGCATCCCTGTTGCTCTTTTTCTAAAATTATCCAACATGTTTAATGACATCTTGGGCTAAGAAATGATAAATTTATCATTTCAGAGTCCATGATGAAGTTAATTATGCATATTCAAATATATTTATGCATTTCTTACAAAAGAAAATTCTTTTTATCAAAATTTGGACTCCAAATCTCATGGATACTATCTGAATCACTTGATATTTCCTTTTGATTTTGGTTCGAGGCCTTTACATGATGCAAAGAAAAAATGTAACCATAGTTTTCTTAAAAAAACTTAAAACTAACATTATATTTTGCTCTATAGTTTGTTATTTTATCCTTCACAGCTATTGACCGGGTACATAATGGCATGCCATCTTTTGAAAGTTTGATTAAAAACAAAAGTCAGCGTTTTTTGACTAGTTCATAAAATTTTAAAGCTTTTATTTTAACCTCTGTTTTGAGCCCTCAATGTAGAATGAAAAAAAGGATTGTCACTATACAAATTAGAATTGCCCTACAAAGAATATTCACTAATGTAGTTATTCAAATTATTTATAGAGATATCAATGTTTTAGATTATTTTTTTCAAACTTACAATATTACTGACATGTTTATGTCCAGCATAGTTACGCCCAAAATACTCTTTGTACAAGTTGCAAACAGTGCACTCCATATCTGAAAATTTCAATCTTGATATACATTTCTTAGTCTTAGAAATATAAAATTATTAAACTTTAAAAACCATTGTAATAATTATTATTTGACAATTGAAGCCTTCTTAAGTCTCCTACTGATGCACTATGACTAAGGGCACCTTTGTTCCTGGGTTTCAACACATCACCCTTAAAGAAGTACATTTGAGTTAACCGGTCTCTATGAAGCATTATTGAAGTTTTTTACCTCTAAATATTTCTTAGGGTGATTATAATCGCACCTTGATTCGTAAATTATAGTAGAAGTTGAATATCCAAGTCGAGGTTGTAGTTCACTCTGTAAAAAATATAACTTTGGCTTAGAATTGAGTAACTTCCTATTCAGTTGGTTATAAAGATAAAATTGTTTAGAAACATCTACCGGAAATGCTTGGGTGTTTTTAAACAGTACGTCAAATCTTGAGCCACCATAAGATGGTCTCAAAGTTGGTATAGGGTACAAAAATTTTCTGGCAACTGTTTGAAATACTGATAGTGTTACCTCTTGTAAAGGCTCTAGCTGCAGAAGTTCAATATAAACTGGCTCTCCTAAAAAACCAAACCCAGTTTTTCAACATAATATATAACTTGGCTATATATTTTACTTTCTAAGCAAGTTGTTAAATCAGCAGGGTCAAAACAGCTTTCAAAAACCTGAAAAAATACTTAACTGCACTACACATTAAATATATAATTAGAATTTATCTTATTAACCTTTTCAAAGTTAAAAGTTTGAAAAATGATTAGAGGGAAACAACAAGCAACTCGTTTAGTTTGATAATGCTGACCAAACATTGATATATTTAAATGTAGATCATTTTTTGAGTTCAGCCAAACACCTGGGCATGATATCTGTAAAAATATTTAAATTAACATGCATGAAGAACAAGTGTTCTCTTTTATGATAGTACCGAGGCTAGTTTCACTTCTACAACACATTTCAGAGACTTTCCTGGCATTTAATATAGCTACTTTAGTAGTTGGATATTTCTTTCTTCCTTTCTAAACATTGAATGATATGACATTCTCTTTCTTCGAAGGCATTCATGATTTAGTTCAGCTAGGTGACCTATTTTTGCATTATATTGATCCAACAAGGTACATGAAACTTTTAGTTAAATATACAAAAATCAATATAATAGCTACTTGCAGTAAAATGAAATTATATCTAGAGAATGGATCAATCCATATTTATTTCATTGTTATCTAATACATACAATATAGTATATGAAATATTTCATCATGCGAGAATATATATTAACATTAATTTTAAAGATGTCTTTGAACTTTGAATATACAAATGCAAATGCGTGTTTATTATTTATGTTCTATAAAGTCAATTAATTTAAGGCAGGTGATTTTCAGATAGTCAATCTCTCATATTGACATTTCTCTTTATTTGTATATATAAAGATTAATAAGAGAATACAACAAGAGCCCCCAACAGAAGTTTTAGTTTAAAGAGTATAAAGATAAGGCCTTTATGTTAGCTTTAATGTTACATACAAAAAAAAGGATGGAATTTTCAGAAAAATAGGTAACTTAAAAATATGAAATTTCATCATCTTCAAGCTTATTTTCTTGCACACCTGACAATTGCAATTCCCCTTGTAATGGTTTATAAACTCTGACGTGTAAATGATTTCCTCCGCCAACTTTAACCTAGTGTGTTGGCAAATAATTGTAAGGTTGATGGAAGAAAAACACAAGCACTACTAATTACTTTAATGAAGTAATTCATTCCAGCTACTACTTGTGATTTGTAAAGTACAGGAACAAAAACTTCGTATTTGGCATTCAACTTTTCTTCAACTTTTGGTTGAATCTAAAACAGAATATCATACTTTTTAGAAAAAAATAGAGGAAATTTACATATAAAGTCAATTTCAATATAATTTGATTTAATAAACAATTGAACAGTTTTGAGTTAACAGTTGGTTTTAAAATAATTATTATATTTACGTCTTGACAAATCTGTTGAACTCTGTCGTCAACGGCTTTAGCTTGCGACGTACCTCCAGGAACAGACATAGTGCTTATATTGCGCCTTAATTAACTTGTAATAATATATCCACACCTCCTAAATGCAACTACGCCACAGCCCGCTTTTTTGTAAATTGTTTCCGATGGAAGACAGCGGTAAGTCACTTGTCACTTTCGAGAGAGTGAGTCAGTCTCACGTCATGCCCCCTTCTGAGTTCCATATAAATGTTTTAGAAATATGCTGCCGCCTTCTATCTTCGATAATCTCAAAAACTTTGTCCTTTAAAAGAGTAGTATGTAATTGTTAATAATTAAACTATTAGAGGGCGACACCCGACCTCTTAAAGTCAAGCTTAGAAGGCCAAAGATGCTCTCAGTCCAATGTCTTTGGTTCGATTCATTAGTGTTAGCAGTAGGTTACTCAATGCTGGGTTTCATCATAATGAGTTAGAAATATTATTTATTTCTACTCCCAGTTTGAAAGTGACCAAAGTGTTTTGAAAACAGTTAATTGTATTTAAACATATTGTAAGTATATTAGGATAATATATAGCTTAAACCATAAAAATATAGTAATAAATTATCATAGTGACTGATTAGTAAGCCTAAGCCCTACCTTGTAAGGCTAGTATACAGCAAAACTAAAAAGGTAGGCCTGGCCCCACAAAGAACGGCGTCGCCAATTAGTAAAATAGGGAAAAACCTATGTTAAATCTGCATCTCTAAGTTAGTCAAACTAACAGACATACTAGGTGCAATGAAATTATAAAAGGTGAGGCTGTTATTTTCTAGTTTTCACATAGTGCACTAGTATCCCTTATGGCTCTGTGGTAACTGCTTTAAAGATGTTAGAAAACTTAGCTACCATGCATTTGAATGTTTAGAGAAGTATTAAAGGAAACTGACCCTATTAAAGATTTATGTTGGTGAACTTGTCTGTACAACCAATTGAACAAGTGAATAACCATTTGCGGAAACATTATGGAAACCTTTTATTGGGTGTGATATGACCTTAAAAAGAATCCAAATGAAATTTTACTAGCTTTTTATTGCAACATAGATATTATGAGGCTAGGCTGCGGGTAAAGTCACTAATAATTGTGAAAAATGGTACAAAAGTGTGTATTTAATTACCTAATATTCTTAGCTTAAGTTAATTTTTACAATTCTTATAGCTTCATCTTCTGTTCCCATATGAATTTAATAAAAAATTATAAGAATGATGGACATTGAAAAGGGAGAGATATGGCAATTGTTCCAGAAGGGCAGTTCCATAAGCCATTCTCTGACGACTTGTGGACTTATTTTTATTGGTTGTGAGGAATGTGACATCATTTTGCAGGTGAATATAAGCCCTCTTTTCCTTTTTGAAAGAGATTAAAAACCACTATGCAGGCTTCTTACTTTACCAGCATTTAATAATTTTTGCTCTAGAATAACCTGCCCACATACAGTCTGATTCATAAACTATGTGGGTTTGTACAAAAAAATAAACCAGTTTTTTAAAAATTGATCATGTAGGCAGTTGTGGTGTGGGCTTAGTTTTTAGCTGACCATTTTTCTTGAAAAATATTCTTTTTTGTCCACCTGTAAACTTGAATGTAGCATTATTTTTTATTTTCTTAGTCCCCCGGTGTTGAAAAGAGGCATGCAGTTATATCCTACGACACTCTAAAGCAAGAATTCTGGATCAAGGATCTAAACAGCGTTACTGGAGTGAGGGAACTTTATTTTTAACATTTTATTTTAGCTTAATTTCTTTTTCCACTATAGACCTATATTAATGGGGTGAGGATACCTGAACAGAGTTATTTCAAGCTAAGCCACGAAGATAGCATTAGATTTGGTGCGTTTATTGGTCTTTATAAGGAATAGAAACTATGGTAAATGTTAAAAGTGATTATTTATCCTTAATTTCCATAGGTTATGGTCCAATATTTACACTGAAAAGAAAATCTCCAGATGATTCAGACAATTCAAGAAGTGAGCCTCAACAAGCTGAGGAAGAAGAAGAAGAAGATGATGATCGTACAGATTTAGTTGACTCTCTCGAAGATATTAGAGAATCTATGCTTTCTTATTCATCCGGTTCCCGGACACTTTTGCCATCTAGCAATGCTACAAATAATTTAAGCACGGTGGTTTCGTGCTCGGAAAGTAATAATAGTGGTGGCAGCTCTCATAGTGGTAATAATACTAGTGCAGCTGAGTCTCCTGTATCAGGAACACCCACGCATCAGCCAAATCAAACGTTCAGTCCCGAAATTGAGTCCAGAAGTGTAAATAACTTCAGGTATTTTAAGTCAGAAATTGGTTTGTAAAGATTAGATAATCATTTTAGGTAAAACTCTTTTAGCCATTTTCCAATACCGCCATTGTCTCCTTCCATACTATCAGAAGTGTCTGTCAACAGTAGCGCGAGCTCAAAGGGTAGCAGGACGTTCTCTGGGAGGGATTCTGTAGAGAACAATAATTTGCCATCAAACAGTTCAGCCATGTCTGATGATCGAAATGATCAAATCACTCAAACCCCACCTGGATCAAAGAAAGAAATTAAGATTATCAATGGAACTGGAGGTAGCCAAACTGAAGAGAAAGAGACGCCTCCCTCTGTTGTTGCTGCAGCTCCAATGGCATTCACTATTCCCTTTGATAGTGATTCTTCCTCGTCCTCTCGTACTTTTACCAGAAGAAAACCACCCATCCGCCTCAAAGAGAAGGTAGTATTTTCAATTTGACAGGGTCTTTTGTTGCTAATATGATATTCTCTTTCGTTTTAAGCAAAATCATCAACACGAGATGTTAAATGGGAGCTCAACAACTCAGAAATTTGATCCTAAACAAAGTAATTACGGTTTTTTATTTTGTCCACCGTGAAGTTTATTTGCTTGTTATTAACATTGTGGTCCTCAGATGAAATAGCCACTGAACCATTAAGCGAAACAGCCACTTATCTTATTCAACGAATGCTGGGAGAAGCTGAAAGTCCTCGCAGTCCAATGAATCGTTTGCCTTCAAGCGGTTGGGAAAGTTCTGTCAAAGGAACTTGGATTAAGAAGAAAAAGGGCCCAAATTGTCCACCAGGTGGATCGTCGTCTTCTTCGTCGCCTTCTCATCAGCATGCCTCCCATTCTTCTCCCGCCACCTCCTCCCCTTCTTCTCCACTGCCTCCTGGGAATACTCTTCATTCCTATTTGCCTTGTTCTCCTATGAATGGCACTGAACCATCAACCAGAACCGTCGAAGATAATGAAGATGCCAAAAGTGAAACTGGAACCTACACTGTTGACACTGAACAATTAGATCCCCAAGTGGATGAAGCTAGGAAGAAAATAGACGAGGTCTTTGGCCTCCAAGAGCAGATGAAAAAAAGATCTGATAGCTATTCGAATAACTTGTCTTTAGCTGGAAAACAGACTGATAATTTAAAAGACAGAGCTAACCATAAAATCGATAGGGATGACGGCATATACAAAAGTCCCTATTTGAAACAAAATGTCAACAAAAGGGTGGAAGATGATAGGGTGAATTATTGTCAAACTAGGATGATCCCTGTACCTCCTCAAAGACCTCCTAGAACCACCTTGGGAAGATCAAACACTGTGACTAAACTAGAGCCAAATTTGACTTCGGTGTCATCCAGAAGTGCTTTGGCATTAACAACGCCAGGAATGAGGCGTCAGAATAGCGGTGGAGATTCACATTCTAACCTAAAGAAGGAAGATAGGGGAAGTAGGGGGTCATCTAGGGATGCTCTTAGCGATGGCTGTAGCCCTCCACCGCAAAGGAGACTTTCTGGTCACTCTACTTCCCTTCATGGTGTCGTTAGCAATAGAAGCAATAGCTTAGGTGTGTATATGAATTAATCGTGAATGATTTATTCTCGGGCCTTAAAAGAATGTTACGAATATTTAGGTGGTGAAGAGAGTGGACTAGGTGGTGAGGGTTACTTTTGGAGGAGGAAATCTTGGAACTTGTCCTGCTCTGATTTAGACAACAACAAATCTGAGACTGGTAGCGTGGTGTCAGACATCAGTACCAGTACTGAACCTAGTTCCCATAGTTCTTGCTGTGGCAGCAATAGACATAGGAACAATAGTGGAAGGTCTGGAAGTGCCCAGGATGGGTCGGCTCCAACAATGAGGCTTAACAGAGCCTTTGCGCTTAGGAGAGCCAGATTGGGATTTGAGTCTGATGATGCTTTGGCTGCTTCAAGCGGTTCGCAAATCACGCCTGCTGGTAGTCCTTCGCTAAGTTATACTTCCAGCTCCGGAACGAGAGATCTGTCACGACTACCTCCAAAGTAACTTAAGTCATTCTTCTTATGACAAGAAAACCATGGATAATAATTGTCAAATTTCAGAAATCTTCCTATAAATCAACCAAGGAATTCAAATTTGGGATCTAATTTGAGTCGCCATGATGGAGGAAGATTCAGTCTTAGATTGCCCAGAGGCAGCGCTCCTGTAAGTCGTATAGGAAATGCAGCTTCGAGAACTTCAAGTGGTATAGCTTCGCCATCTTCAATTAAACCTCCAACCACACCTACTCAGTATCAGCAACATAGCAGGCAAAATAGTGGATCTAACTGGGTACCTCCAGCCAACCAAAGAGCAAACTCGGTGAGATGAAACTCTTTATTAGTCATTCAAACTAATATGGAATAATTTACCAATAGCAATAGTTACCTATAATAGTACCGTAGTAGTAATATTTTAGAATTCCCAGAGGTAGTTGTTAAATTTAATAATAGTTTTTAGATATTAAGCGGGGCTTAGATTCAGTAACCCATTCCTATTAGGACATTCTTTTGAAACTTGTTTCACCCTGCGAATTGCGATGTGGATATCATTTTTAGAAACCACCTACTGGTAGTGATGCCAAACATTCAGTAGGTGTGACCTCTGGAGCCAAAACCGGCACTCTAAACAAAGCAGTTTCAATGAAAAATCTATCAATTCGTACTCCTCCTCAACCTTTACAACAAAAACAAAGATCTTTAAATATTCCTTCGTCTTCCGAGGAATCTTCGGAGAAAACTCGTGTAAGTCGCAGGAGCCCAGTGTCAGGCTCCACAACATCTAGTGTCACGTCTCGACCCCAATCTGGCACTGGCCGAGGTTCTAGGAGAGGCGTTGGTCATACCCCAGTGGGAAGAGGAAAGGGAAGAAACGCTACTAGCTCCTCTGTTCAGAAATCTGCATCTTTTAGTAATAGTAAAGATCTGCCCAAAGATCTTGAAGTCGCCACAATGTCAGACACCATGCAAAAGAGAACAACTTCCATTCCTTCTGGTGGGAAAAGAGGAGCTTTAAATTCTGGACCTGCAGGAAAGAAAAACCAGACTCAGACTAAGGTCACGATTAATAAATTGTAGACTCAAAAACCACATCCTGCTACTATTCACACTGTTCATTTGTTACAATACCTGGATTTTAATTTTTTTTTGGCTTGCATTAACATTTTTTAGCGATACAATTATTTAATTTACCATTGACTTTGGCATGACCAGTATGCTAAATAGTATGGCATCATCATTATTGCACCTCGTTACCCACTTGAATTTTTTTCGTTTACCTTGGTTTTTAGCTTTAGATTTTTTATGAGCTATGTAATTACAAAAATTTCAACCCTTGGAAAATTACTAATTTATTTTTCTGTATTAAAGTTTATTAGGAGAGAATCAGTCTCTGCGGCCAATGTGTCAAATAGGGATGGAGAACAAAATGCTTCAAATGCACCATCTGGATCAGATTCTTCTACTCAAGCCAAATCCAAAAGAGAAGTTTCCGTACGTTAATTTTTAGATTTAAGAAAATATTCGATTTAATTGATATTTTACATTAGGCGCTAGATGGTCTTGTGATAACCGCAGTACATCAGCTTTCAAATAAATTAAAAACGTCATCTTGCGAAATTTTAGAAAAAGAAAGGTACGTTTTTTTTTCTGTTTGTCCATCCACTATATATCCTCATTCTTGGGTTCAGACTGAAATATCCTGAGAGAAGTGAAGGACGACTCATGATAGATGAGGTTTTACCAAGCTCTGATAAAAGATCTCCCAAACAAGTACAGCAATCTACTTCTAACAGTGAAGGGAATTTGACACGTGATCTTTCTGCTATTCTTAAAAATTTGAAGAAAGTCCAACAAACTTTAGAAGGTAAATTATTTAAATTCCATTAACTTTTGTTTTTGCTATGGCTCTTAACAGTATTTTTTTTTTAAAGTTATATCCTCTTTGAGCGATCAAACCAAATCTCCGCTGGCTCGTAACTCTGCTCTTATGGAACCAGCTAATCAAGAAAGCTCTGGTCAAAATGCTTCGGTAAATAGGCAAAGAGATAAACGTAGCTTTTTCATTGTAGATGTTTAAAATAAGGAGAAAAATATGAAATTTTAGAAGACTGAATTTCTTTAGGACTTAAATAAATTCCTCGAAATTTTAATTTGGTGTAGTCTATAGGTGAAGCTCATTTTTAAATTACTCATTCAGCTATTTTAAATCCTAATTTATTCCAGACAATTTTTTTTTAAAGAAGGCTGTTAATTTTGTCAATATTTGTTGGAAATATATACTCTTAAGGGGTGAGAAAATAATGTAAAAAGAAAGGTAAAAAACCATTTATATTTATTATACAAATTGCCATTAATTTTTTTTTTAAACTTGAAAATTTGATGTCATTTTATCTTTGATTTTATTGTTATGAGTGACAGAAAAAATTATCAAATTAATGTTATATGCTTCTTGTTAACAAAATGTTACAAATTACAATGCTGGTGTTGTAAAGAGAGCCTAAAAGACTAAAAAAATATACCAATTTTCGCTGTGCTTATGTTTTACAGTGATGGTGCCAAGAAAACTTATGTAGATATTATATTCCATTTCAAAAATAAAATTAAGGCATTTGTGAAATTCAGGAATTGCAGAATTTTAAATAATCTGTTTATTTAATCACATCCACTTGTTAAACATTGGATTAGGCAGAAATTTTACCTTCCCATAAAATTTACCGCGATTTTATGATCTCATCTACATTTATCTAAAACCGGTCCCAATAGGAAAAATGAGCGAAGATTCTAAATTACCTCTGATTATACCCGTCCATTCTGTCCGATTACACTGACTGATGAAATTTTTTGCCCCTAAAACTTCTGACCTTGAAAGACTCATCTACGCCAGAAGCCTAATGTAGTGAGAAGGGGGTCTGGGGATTTGACAACGGGAATATTAAAATCTAGGAGCGTCCAGAAAGCGTTAAAATTATCTTTATCTGTGTTTTTAGTGATAAGTTTCCGGATAATAATGTTTCAATAGATGAAGATTACATTTTAACATTGCTGGAAACGAGTAGCCCCAACATATCCTGGATAATAATTTTATTTATTCCTCTCAATTACCTTTTGCATTACTCTTAAATCATACACCACTGACCCAGAGATCAAACAAGGCAGTTTTTGGTTGTGGTAAAATGAACTTGCCTTGCAACTTTTATTTCCCTTACGTAAAAATAATAATTTAAGACGTTTTTGTTTTTTTGTTTTTTAAAAAGGTCAGTTTTATTTCAAATTTTAACAACAATGAAAAGGGTGAAAAAAAATCACAGATCTAACAGCAGAAAGTGAGAACATACCCATAGTACAGGTATATCTTTTAAATGACTAAAGTGTCTAAGAAAAATGTTTAAGGAGCACTAAATATTAAATTATCCATTAAGCATTTTTACAAATTTTCTTTCCTTTGGTTTTTTCCTTAGGGGTCATTTTTTAATGGCTATTTAATGACTGGATGAAAAGTATTTCTTGCTACCATCCGGATCTGGTTTCATGGTAGCATCACCTGGCTTCCAACCAGCTGGGCAAACTAGAGAATTTCATGGTAAACATTAGTAAGCATATATTTATTCTCGTAAAATATTTTAATTACCTTCTCCATGCTTATCTGTAAATTGAAAAGCTTGAACCAGCCTTAGAGTTTCATCAACAGATCTTCCCACTGGCAAATCATTAATAGTAATTTGGCGAAGCCTTCCACTATCATCAATGAGAAATAGACCTCTAAAAGCTACGCCAGCATCTTCTTTATATACTCCGTAATCTTGGGCAATTTTGCAGTTTTTGTCCGCCAATAGTGGTATGTCCATTTTTCCCAAACCGCCTTCTTTACGAGGTGTATTGATCCTATGTAAAATAAAGTAATAGTCTATAGTAGCTTTTCACATAGAGACTACTTGTTTCTTTTCACACAAGGGAGTGGCAAAGTCCGCCCTAATCAGCAGCTATTATGACTAGCTAATAGTTGCGCCCTCGTTGGTCATGAAGCAAAAATCTTAACATATATACCATGCCAAATGGCTGAAGTGACTATCCGTGGAACAGGCTATAACTTCACAACCAATATCGCGGAATTCAGTTACTCTGTCACTAAACGATATTATCTCAGTTGGACACACAAAGGTACTAGAAAAAAAACATTGAAATCGTTAATAAATTTCAATTCTAATTTAGGCCAAAAGAATAATTACAAGTCGAGGGGGTAGAAGAATAAGACCAAGTATTTTCCTTTGTAGTCCGACAGTTTTATATCCTTGAACTGGCCATTAACAACTGCCGTGCCACTGAAGTCAGGGGCAGGTTTTGTGAGTTCTGGAAATTGTCCTGGCATGGCTAAAGAATCATAAGAAGTTTTCATTAAAATGAAATATGACAAAAATTAAGAAATAGGGCAAGTTCACTCATTTTATTAGAAATTAAATGGTATAAATGTACCATCATCATGTAGAGCCATACCAGTATAAAATAAATATAGAGGTATAATATAGTACACCTGTCAAAAATGATATTAACATGTAGCTTTTAAGTTTTTATCAGTAAAGGGCAGGAACTAAAGGTTTCCCCAAAACAGTAAAAGGAAAGATCATGTTTAATATAGTATTTCAGCAATAGACATAGATAAAAACCAATCACCAAGGGAAAGGGTATCAAAAGCCTCCACATCAAGATAAGATAAACTAGGGATTAACATAATCTACTTGTTAAAAAACGTGGTATTATTTCTAGGGATACGGAAAATAGATAAATTTTTCTAAATCGTTTAAATTAACGGGATCACGTTATTTCAAATAAATTTAAATAATTTACCCTCCCGCCAAACAAAGAATGAACTATGATAACGGTACACACACAACATACCTAGATTTGTAAAACTTGGAACACTAGATGGATATCTTATCTTATAAGAAACAAGTTCCAAATGAAAGAGTATTTTCAATGTTCTTACTTTCGTCTTCGATAATCGATACTTGATAACGCGTTTACGTAAGAAAGGATTCAGGTAAAAATTGTTGGAAAAACCGTTCAAAACGCGGATCTTTGATGTCTACTTAGAAAATGAGCCTCCGGAATTATGAGCGCCTTTGAGGGGTAAATGTGCGGGATGTCACGGTACAGTCTATATAGCGGTAATAAAAAGCTCTCTGAAACCACGTGATACGTGACGTAGCCGGCGTTTAATTCATTGTTATATAAGTTTTTTTATAGCTTCACGGAAACCGCCTGGGCGAAACCCGTCGATTTTTCCCACACCCGTAGGAACATCCTAATGGTATTTTTTATTCTTGACCCTGAGGCAAAACAAACAAAGGCATTTTAGCCCAATTTACTATCATTAGTTTCATATAATAGGATTAGAAGTAAAATAATTTATAATGATAAGAAAGAGCTGACGCTACTTTAGTTTAGTTTTCCCCATCTTAAAATAATAAACAAATGGAGTTAAAAATATTAAAAAAAAGCAAACAATTCTGAGCAAAATCGAAAGGAATGTAACATATTAATAGACATTGCAATTTCCTTTATGGAAACATGAATTAAGTTGAATGTTTCAAACATTTGGAATTAAACTAGAGGGGTAGCCAGGGGGCAGTGTACCCCTGAAACGTCCGGTTGCAGTGGCGTAGCCAGGATTTTGTTTCGGGGGGGGGAGGGGCACTGAAAAAAAAGTAAAAAAATAAAAATATTTGCACCTTACGCCACTGTAACAATTTTTATTTTTTTACAATTGTGTGACCACCCCCCGGGCCCCCACACAAATCCTGACTACGCTACTGAATGAAACGAGATAAAGTGTGTTATGACATGGCCATACTTACGTTTTTCCGTTGTTGTCATACTTCTAATGAATCCCACGTTACAAATGCATTTACCTTGAAATAATCCATTATTATAATTACATTAATACTCTAATGGAAAGGGAATATATTTTGCTTACACGTCGAATTTCCGGACGTAGCAAGTGTTAGTGCTGATAAGGTGGGTGTAGTTGTAGAAGTAATTAATGAACTGTGTAAGTTTGAATTTCGATCGTTATTTATATTAGATTCAAATTGGTGATCATTCGTTAAACGATTATTACTTTCAGAAATTGGCACAGACTTTTTTGCTCCCATTTCAGAATTTCTTCATTCTGAATCTGATTTACAAGCCAGTAGGAATGTGTTAATTGATAAGCGCTATGTCATAAATGTTTTCGTTTCCATAGTATACACTCTTTTATATCCTTATTTGTGAGAGCTGCCATTTTATTACAGGTCTGATTTCAAATAGTGCATGCAAGGCCGCTTCACGCGGTCAAGTGCACGCGACGTCTCGAGCTGATGAGCACGTGCAGGCGCCCTTGCCTGTACTATTCGCTACCTGAGAGCAAAAGTCAAGTAAGTCGAGATACGAGACTATTGAAAGAAATTCAAAATAAGAATCCTTGAGTGTTTTTAAATTAAGATGACTCAGTACAAAATTTTCAATATATATTTTCACTCTATTTTTATCAATTTTCATTATTAGATTATCTTTGTTATTATGCTAGATTTCGAACTTAAAATTGGTTTTTCTCAAATAGGGGTTTACAGACTGGCTTGACTCTTGCTCTAAGGTAGCGAATTTTAAATTAGGCCTGTAATGAAATGGCCGACTTCGTAAAAGAGTGTATACGTTAAAGGGATCCCTCACTTACAACAGGGGAAGGCATAAGGGTCACAAAAAACTGGTTTTGAAGCACACTGCAAGTCTGGATTTTATGTTACCCCTATGCCTCCTCCTGTTGTGAGTGATGGATCCCTTTAAGCTGTTCAATTTATATCGCTTTGGGATATTGGGCGCTTGCTCGTAGCGTCGCAGGCCTACGTCATAACCAAATACTATATATACGCTGCGCTTACTAGACAGACGTCTCCATACAAAAACCTGTTAACACTTTCTAAGCACGAGAGAAGCCTTTGACCAGCCGTTAGAGGCGCCACTAGTAGCACTGCTGAAGCGCGGGGACAATTTTGACCAGCGTCTGCTATCATATGCAAGTTGAGCCATTGAACACGCCAGTCTATTTAGCGAAGCGTATATATAGTCTTTGGTCATAACTAATCCCCGTCTTGAAACGGCCGCCATGACATTAATTTAAAGTCACAGATCGTTATGTAAAACGCCACACGATCCTGCGTAATAATCACGTGACCACCAGGGGCGTTTTAATGTCATGGCCAACCTATACGCGTTACCATGGCAACGAACACCAGCCACACCAACGAGCAAGCTACAAATAAACAGTGAAAATAAAATCAAAGAAATTTGAAATATATTAATGATTTTCTTCGATTATTTTTTGTAGCTATAGTAATAATTTTAATTATTTAAAAGAAGAAAGAAATATATGGTAAAACAGTTCTACAAACCTGCTAAAACCCAACCAACAAGATCACCCTTTCATATTTCCCTCCAATTCAGGTAAGTGAAATTTTGGTACGAAGCTGCTACTGCCATCTATCTGTTGAGGAAGTGATATCTCTAGCGGATTTCGGAAATTCGGGAGCTTCGGTGTAACGTAAGCAGACGATACAGACAACGCGTAATTTTCAAAGCGGAAAGTTATCGAATGGCTATTTAGTAGATGTATTTGGGCTGTTTTTCTTAAATATTTAACAGTAATCATCTTTATATAATAGAGGATAGCAATGTCTACCAGTAAATGGGCAAAGTACAAAAGAGCGTACAACAAAGCCTGGGAAAAGGATCCTGATCTAAAAGGTTTGATGATTAGCCAAGGCTGCTAAAGATATGAATTAATGAAACTGTAAAACATAAATTTTGTAGTGAATTCTAATAAACTCCATATTTTAATTTAGCTTGGATAAGACCAGTGCCTCAATCAAAATTAAAGGCTTTCTGTTTGTTTTGTAACCGAGAATTAAGAGCCCATCATTCAGATCTTATATCCCATGTTAAAACATCTAGACATCAAAAAAATGAAACGAAATTTAAGAATATGATTGTGCCAGAAGAAGCCAATGTATCATTGGTCATTGATAACATTCCCGATCCTGATCCAATCTGTTCAAGCTTACAAGTTAATCATTCGGATACAGTTGTAGAGTAATGGCTGGTTTATTATATCTTATTTTATAATTAATCTTTCAATTAAAAAAGAATTTTGCAGTTTGAGGGCCATGACTCTTGGAGATAACCTCATCCCTTATGATGAAATTCCACCTGGTGCTTCTTTGGTACAGTTTGGAATTTTGACAGGTAATTCTGGATTTGGCTTTAAGGTCGTTGTTAAGGTGAATTCCAAATCACGTTTAATTTAGTTAGCGATAGGTGCAGTCGAGGTGATATGGAAGACTCTAGCGGAGATGCTTTACAAGAACTAATAAACTCAGGCGCATTACCGTATAGTATTTATTTAAGATCATTTTGGTTGTGTAATAATGTAATTATATTTCCTAGGTTTCAGTCTTGTGTGTACGTTAGAATGTGCGTTCCAGATAATTTTGATCACATAAAGGTAATATACTTTATTCTTCGGTTTTGAGTTCAAAGCTTATTATTTTTTCGTATAGAGCACTTTGATTGACTGGTGCGACAAAATGAAGGTGGATGTAATTTTAACGACAGGAGGGACTGGTTTTACTGAGAGAGATGTAACCCCTGAGGCCACAGCAGCAATATTGCATAAAGAAGCTAACGGAATGAGTGCAGCTATAACTATGGAGTCTATGAAAGTAACACCTATGGCTATGCTTTCTAGGTACTTTTAAACTTTAAATTTAATATATTACCTCAGTGTTAAATTATCTTCTTTTTTAGAGCTGTTTGTGGTATAAGAAACAAAACTCTTGTAATTAATTTACCAGGTAGTAAAAAAATTAAATACGTTTTTTTCCAAATATACTGACCTTGTAAATGCTTTAATTAATCGTACCATGGAAATTATGCGGTAATTTTTTAGGTAGCAAAAAAGGAGCTATGGTAATTTTCTCTTAAAATAAATGTTTATAAATAACCTGTTACTTGAGCCATTTATTTTCATTTTAGGAATGCTTTAATTTTGTCGTACCTGTGCTTCAACATGCTGTGGATCAAATTCACGGTGTCACAGGACGTATTGCGGAAATTCATAACCAGATACAAAGTAATTTCAGTATGTTTATAACTCCTAGCTGCCACTGCGGCTCCAATTCTCGCCAGAATGACGACCCTTCGGTAGTACCAGGTAAATCATATATATGATTTTTTTTTAATGTTAAGCCATATCTGGTATACTTTTACGTCTACAGATTTTGAGAACATTGATGGCAGGGTAGCACGAAGGTTACGAACATCCTCTTATCCGTTAGTTTCCATTGACTATGCCCATAAAATGATTCTGAAAGAAGCTGCTGTAATTGGAATCCATTCCCCTAATCTTGTTGGTACGGTGGCTCAAAATTTTTAAATTTGGCTTAATCGCAAGCAAAAGTTATTTTCAGACTGTTTGGGAAGCTATTTAGTTCATGACGTCATATCGAGTGTTAATTTACCTCCATTTAATGCTTCAATCAAAGATGGCTATGCTGTTGTGGCTGCTGATGGAGCCAGTAGAAGAAAAGTTTTGGGTGCCATGGCAGCTGGTGCTCAACCTGGTATAACGATTCTGTGATAGAGTATACCTATATTTTCAAGTGCATATTAGCAGTTTTTTTTAACGAATATAGCGGCCTTAGACGTTATGTCAGGCTACTGCGTAAGAGTTAGTACCGGTGCACCTGTTCCTCATGGAGCAAATGCGGTTGTTCAAGTAGAGGACACCAAACTTATGTCCGAACTTCAAGATGGTAAAGAAGAGGCAGAAATTGAAATTGTTAGAGCTCCTGTGTTAAATCAGGATATTCGGGCGATTGGGTTTGATGTGAAAATTAATGAAATGGTCTTGGAAAAACACACAAGATTGGGTCCTTCTCAAATTGGAATTCTGGCGTCGATTGGGAAAATGCAACCAACTGTTTTCAAAAAACCAGTAGTTGCAATTTTATCCACTGGTTCTGAGGTAAGGAGGTTTTTGTAATGGTTCATTTCTGGATTATGACAGTAAAATTCTTTAAATTTAGCTTTTAGAACCAGGGCAAGTTTTGAGGCCAGGCAGTATTTGGGATAGCAATAAATATGCGTTGCTAGGTTTCCTTATGCAGAATGGATATACAGTTAGAGATATTGGTATAGCTAGAGATAAGTATGTAATTTTTTTATTTTCATGTTGACAGCACGCTTTAAAAAAAATTTCCTATGGCGGTATAGTGTGGAATCCTTAGTTGAACATTTGACTAAAGCTTTGGAGGAAGCCTCTGTTATAATCACCACTGGAGGCGTGTCTATGGGAGAAAAAGTACTCAATCCTCGTGTTGCTTATTTGCCAAGGAAATTTCATTACATTCTATCGTTTTTAGGACCTTGTTAAATTTGTTTTGACGGTCCAATTCAAGGCCAAAATACATTTTGCGCAGCTTTTTATGAAGCCTGGGTAACATTTTGATTTGTTCGCTTTTAAGTGTGAAGTATGATTAATTTGGAAATTGATAGGAAACCAACTACATTTGCTACTTTGAAATATAAAGAAGAAAAGAAGCTGGTATTTGCTCTGCCTGGAAATCCAGTGTCAGCTGTTGTGACTTTTAATCTTTTAGTCCTTCCAGCGTTAAAAGCCATGTCGGGAGATTTAAACCCACTGCCAAAAACCATCATGGCTGAAGTATTGATTTTTCATGTGAACCAACTATACTCAAGATATTAACTATTTTATTTCTTTAGATGTCACACTCGTATGATCTAGATCCAAGACCAGAATATGCCAGGGCAATTTTAACATGGCCTAAACAAGCTGACGACTCTAATCAGGCTCCAATTGCTAGCTTAACAGGCAACCAGATGAGCAGCAGGCTTTTGAGTATGCATAAAGCTGATGCTTTATTGGTTTTCTCCTCTCAGTCCCCTGAAAAACCCACTGTAGAAGAAGGAGAACTAATTCCCGCCATATTATTAGATCACAAAGTTTAAAATTGCTAGCCTGTAATTTTTATTTTAAATTTGAGAATGGAGGAATGAAATTCTGAAAAATATACATTGTCTTGTAATGTAGTAGAAATAAAGTTTTTTTTGTAAAATATCAATAATATTTATTAGATATTTTTATAAAAAGAATCTTCTACGACTGGTTTCCATTTCATGACGCTGAAAATGAAATTTGGAAATTATTAAAAATTGGTTGCCACATGTCAGGGAATTTTAAGAATTTGTAAAAACTCAAACATAGAATTTTACCATCTATCATTTATTTCCTTAAAAGTTTAGCTAATTTGTTTCAACGTTGCAATAACCTATTTACTTAATTTAAGTGCATTTGAATTTATTAACTCCTAATAACAGTATAATATAACAATTTTGGCCTTAAAAAGTCAGGGAAAATCTCTTAAAATGGCCAGGGAATTTGAATCAGAAACCCTGTAAAATATCACAAAAAAAAACTTACTTTCAAAACCCATTCATATTCCCCAAATTTTGTATCAAAGGTTCCTTTTTGTAAAGTTCTAAGTTTTAAAGTGAATCTAGGTCCAATTTCTTGTAAAGCTACCTTCTTCTCGTTCTTAAATTCATATCTGCAATTACAAAAAGGTAATAATTCTGCCAGTAAAGAGAAACTTATTAAATTTTTTTCTATTACCTATGATGCCTAAAAAATATATAGTCTCTTTGATTATGGAACGTAACCACTCTTCTACCCACAAATTGAGGGTCATAATGAAACAGAGATGCTAACATTCTTCCAACTGAATGTCCTAAACGGGTGTTAAAGTTATTTAAAATGACTTCAGGACGATGCTGACTCAATTGTGCCCTATGCTAAAAGTTTCAAATATATGTTATTTTGAGAACTTTATTTGAATTTTTTTTAATTTACCTTAATATCCTTACAAAATTTAACTCCACTTAATCTGAAGTAGGCTGTAGGACCATCTGGTAGATGTATTACTAACATTTGATCAGGTTGCCTCCTATCTTCATTAATTACTACTATGTCTGTAAAATCTCTTTTACTAGCAGCAACAACCAAATTCTTAATGCTGGCTCTTTGCCTTCGATAAAATGTTGCATTGGGAATACTTTGTCTCAATTCCCTGCATAATCTCAAAGTTTTCTGGAAATTAATATTTTTTATTTATTCATCCGTTTCGAAAAACAACAATACCACCTAAAAATAATTACTGAATGAGGATTATCTCCAGTAGTTACGACAATTTTTGGTAAAGTTTCTCTGTTAAAAAATGGAGCCATTTCATCCATTTGTATGTCAAGTTTAACTTCTTCGTCTTCAGGATCAACCATAGTGGAATCTGGTTCTCTGGTACTTTCCAAAGTCTTTGGAACTTGTTTCGGTGGAGCCTGAAATTTCAATGGTTAATCCTGAAACCTTCATTACAAGTGATAGTTAAGATAAAAATTAAATTACTGCATCTCCCAATGCCTCAGCTTCCTTTCGCCGTTTCTTTCTTTCAATTTTCTTTGCCTAAATAAAGAAATATGTTAAATTTGGTACAATCTTCATGATCTCTAGGGGTACCACATGTGCAAATTTTGCGTACAGGATTTTGAATTTCAAAGTGATTTCAGAAATCAAACTGATTTTGAGATTGCAGAGAAAGATTTTAGTGTTAATTTCTGGATTTAGGCAATTTAAACGGTTTTTTTTAACTGATTTTCGTCCAGATTTCAGGACTTTCAGGTTGAATTCAAGATTTCTGAAATCATTTTTCTCTAGAGTCAAGTGTACGGGATTTTTACGAATGTTGGACCCCTCGTAATATGATCTTCATCTAAGCTTGGATAAATTCAAGAAGTAGTAGATCAATTTACAAGGCTTAAGGTCTAACACTTGGAAAACCAAAATAACAGGTTAAAAAAATACATGTACCTTTTGTTTTTCATGTTTTAACTTTGCATAAGCTTCTTGCCTCCTTTGTTTATTTCTAATTTTCGAAACATTTTGAGCCAAAAATTGTAAATCATTTTCTTGTGTTGAAGCCTCCATTTTGAAATACACGTGCGAATCTTAAAATTGACCTTTATAAGTTTATCACCTACTCAGTCACATAGAAATAACTAGAATGCTGCCGTGTAACTGGAAAATGCACCAAACCCCGTGGCAGACGATAGCCTGATCTCAGCCAATCAGAGCTCAAAGAGTGGTTCGCGAACTTCTGCCAAGAATTTATTGTCACCAGAGAGAATAGCCAATATGTTAGAAGGATAGGTAGCCCTCCGGCCAGCCCGCGCCGTCGATATTAAGACTAGAGAGCCTCTAAACGTGGGACGTCTTGTTTCTATTCCCTCAAGGACAAATTTTGGCGGTGCTTCCTCCATATTTTGTCCTTGACGGAATCTAAAGACGGATTCTCTATCGCGCATGACCCACCGACGGCGCTCCCATTTTCGTCCCTCACCTCATATCTTTCTAACATATAGGATCCCTGGAATAACGTCACCTAGGGTACGTTCAGCAGCGCTCATCGGACTCACCGATTAGTAATCGCTGACATTGGTTTCCTACTGTACGCTTTTTCGTGTTTCCGGTTTTGACGTCACGATGCTCATCGGTTACTCACCGAAGTCATCGGCTGGAAGAGTCGGGTTTTCCGATGACTGACGTCATTATTATCCTCCTTGGTGGAACCACTCTACGGCCTCTCATTGGCTGAAGGTTCAAAACGAACTGGCGACAAGCTCGGCCGTAGGCGGCAGCATTCTAGTTGCCTATGAGATTTCAATGGTTAGTCAGTTGTTTAAAAACGGGTAAAAATAATTTAAATTATAAAAAAACACTATTACTAGAAATAAAGTAAAAAACACTTATTAAAACTTATGAACATTTATAAAATATATATCTGGTTTTATTTATTTTTTTCTAACAAGGATTTTGGTAAAAGTTTTTTCGGAATCCGGATAGCTTTGATTTGTTTCTGACAAACCTGCAATGCAATATGGCGACCGTGCTGAATTTTCCGTCGAAACGCGCCAAAAATCTAAGTAACTTAATGTGTTTTATGATGTAAATTATTATTTTTTGTATTTAAATATGTGTCGAAGTGATTAAATTTTGAAAGTGTGTATGTATTGAAAAAACTATTGCAAAATGGCGACGGACAAGGTAAAAGTGGCCGTCCGGGTTCGTCCCTTCAATAGGCGAGGTGAGTCAGTTGATCATCTACTAAAAGTGAATGCTACTGATCTTTTTTGCTTGACCTGCGGCCCTAGGCCTGAACTTACATCACAATTCTACGTAATCTTTAATTTTTTAGGTCGAATTTCTTTCTCATATTAATATCACTCACGTTTAATTTTTTTTACCTGATTTTTAAGTAAACCTACAAGATGGTTTACACATTTTGGTGCAGTGATAGGCAGCTGCTACTTTTAAGAAATTACTGATTTCTGCTCTAAAGCACTTGAAGGCCTATTTGTTATATGGGAAGATAATGGCCTAATACTTAATAAATTAACCCTTTATTAACCATTAATCAATGCCAGATGAACAGTGTAATTTCTATACACTTTATGCTAAGAAGGCACTGAAGTATGTAATTTATAAAAATTTGGTTAATTTGAATATCAGTTTAGAAACTGCTACAGACAGTTGTATAATTTGCTTGGATGAGGTCAAAAGCATAAAAAGAATTAAATTTCTGAACTAGTTTAATGTACATGTACATTGTTTCTTGAAGCTTAACAAATCAAACATAAAATTTCCTGCAAGAGTGAACTTATTCTTGACAATATTGTTTCCTCCTTTGTAGAAATTGAGCTTGGTACCCAGTGTGTAGTTGAAATGTCAGAAAAACAAACCATTTTAAATCACCCTAGTTCAACCAAAGGAGAACATTGGTGAGAAATACCAATACAATTTTGTTTTTGTCACACGTGATTAAAACAGGCATATGTTCAGGGCCCTTGGGAAATTATCGCTTTGAAAAGAACACAGTGAAAATATATGCAGCATATAAAAATTGGTGCAATAGGTCAAAAACTGGATAGTAATTGCCCAGTCTGAGATATTAATAGTCCAGGCTAGTAAATGTAGTTGTTTTTTCTTCAAGACAATACTAAGAGAAACCAATTCTTATGACACGCGAAATATATTATATCGAACGGTAGCACGCACGAAATTCAGTTTGCGTAAATATTTTATGAACGCCCCCCTTTCTATTCCCCTTCTGTTGAATGACGCAACGTATATCTCGGCTGGGGGGGGGGTGTAGGTGGGTAACTACACTATAGTAGATCCTCTGATATTTTCTTTACATTTCGTATAAATTTTAAACGTTTTCTGACAATATTTTTTTAATAAAATCATACCAATATTAGAACCTGTATATCGTCATCCTGAAAAGGCTGATTTCTTTGCGAGAAACAGTGATATTTCAATTGGAGAGCGGCTGATATAGAAGAAAACGCTAACGTAGAAAGAGGGACTATATAAAGAGGTCGGCTCCTTTATGGAAGTTGTGTTGTATGAAAGGAGAGAAGGTTAGCACTCCCCTAGATAAGGACGGAATGGCCCCTGGGCCTAAACACATATATGGTTATGGCACAGCCACTTACTTTGTGGCACATAACCAAATTTTTTCTCTCCTTTGACTGTTGATTAAAGTCCTTTTGTAGTCCAGGGAATAAATTAACGAAAGTACTTGTTTTAATTACGTGAGACTATTAATAACCGCAACGTCCTTGCTTTCCATCCATTAACGCATTTTTTCTTCGTCTATTTTCTCGGTTATTTCAATTATCTACCGGATTTACGTAGTCGGAAACCGCCAAAGGTAATAAAAACAAGATTCCGTAATTACTCGACGCAAAAACTAATCTTAATTGGATTAAGAGGGCCGTTTACCGGGTCTCCTTATTTAATGAGACGATTTTAACGTCCCCTTTTCTCTCTCCGCCCCACTAGACATTCGCGTTCGACTCTTGTTTGTGGTCGTATAACGAGAAAGATGACCATTATGCCAGCCAAGAGACAGTTTACCGGGAGCTGGGAGACGATATTTTGGCCAACGCTTTCGAAGGCTACAACGCGTGTATATTTGCCTACGGTCAAACGGGTGGGTATTTTATTTCTCATTAAAATTAACGAGCCCCTCTCAAATAAAATCTCCCAATTAATAAACATCGATTACGCAGGTTCGGGGAAATCATTTACGATGATGGGCTCCGAGGACAATAAGGGTCTCATTCCTAGACTTTGTGACACCCTCTTCGAAAAAATAGCCAGTAACCAGGAACGGGACCCCAGCACCACGTACAAAGTCGAAGTCTCATATATGGAGATTTATAACGAAAAAGTGCACGACCTTTTGGACCCCAAAGGGTACGATGTCTTTTTCAATGTGCCCCTTTTACAGCGATCTAAATGTTCGTTCCCTGTCCATAAAATAAGTAACTCGTTGGCGTTTCCTACTTGAAAAAGAACACCGTTACAGCCGAATCGGATCGCATTGACGATAAACAACTCATTTTTTTTCTTCGAGTTATTCTTTTTCGAGAAGACCCTCCAGAGGGGTTATTTCCCCGTGGGGAAAAAACACCTATATACCTGTCTAAATATTTTTTCTTTCTCTTATGCTTTATATCAGGAATAAACAAAACTTGAAGGTGAGGGAACACAATATACTGGGTCCCTATGTGGATGGCCTCTCCACACTCGCGGTTTCAAATTACGAGGTACCCTATTTATCTCTTTCTAGTTAATTTTTTTAAGGTTGGGCTCAGTAATAATGACCTTTTTATATTTTATTTACCGTGGCACCTGCGTCTAGGCTATAGATAATTTAATGGGGGAAGGTAACAAATCCAGAACTGTGGCAGCCACCAACATGAACAGCGAGTCCAGTCGATCTCACGCCGTTTTCAATATCATCCTCACGTGTTCCATAACCGATCTTCAGTCCGGCGTAAGTTGATACCCTCTCCATCTTATCACCTTCACCGGTACAATGGGGTTGGGGAGACGCCATGCGCCTACATTTTCGAAAAATAATTTTAACGGCAATAGATTCCTGTCGAAAAATACTATGTTATAGCACAATCAAAACAAATATATAGGAGGGGGCGCTATTCTTGAAAATTGCCAGTTCGCACTAGTTTTGCAAAAGTAAATAGGACTTACCGGATACAATCAGCCAACCTCTTCCCCCCCTAGCGATGCCCATGTATGGTGTCTAATAATCCTCCACAGAGTCCACCTAACCATAACAATGCTAACGCTGTGAAAATACAAACGTGGATAGAGCCATCCACCCCTTTAATTACCTGTCTGGGTGGGAGAAGTCACCAAGAGAAGAAGCCATATCGCGTTACTTACTGTCTTTTCTAACTAGCATCGGGCTTTTTTTTTTTTAGCTATTCTAGCCAGATGTACAGTTTTGACTTGCTTTCTTTTGGTCAAAGGTCATTAATAATTCTGGGATTACTGGAACCCCTATGAGCTTCGCCTTCTAGGATACAAGCCCTCTTTTATGTCTTAAATTATAGTTTAAGGAACTCTTCTCCACATTCTTTTTCATTAGGTCAGAAAATTTCGCCCGCCTGCCTCCATCCGTTTTTGTTAAGTTCTATATACTTTTTCATTTATTATTGGAAAAATAAGTTTTATTTTATGGTTTTAAACCTTTTTAAAGAGTCATGTCATGCTCCAGGCATATAGACCGAAAGTGCGATCCAATCTTTTAGTTTCGATTTTGTTAGGAAAACGATGAAAATTCAGCATTTCGAATTTTTTGATAATTACCCCTGTGGGCTTAACTCAACAGTAAAGCAGCTGTGTGAGCGGGGTGGGACACTTCTACTGGCGTTTTTTCAATGCGCCAAGAATAGTTAAAATAAAAGTGCTAAACATTTAAAGTACTTATAGTTTAAGAAAAGGTTTTTAAAAAAAGTATATCCCTTTGTGATAAAAGAAAATGTGTGTTTAATTAAAGGTGACGGGTGAAAAAGCTTCCAAAATGAGTTTGGTGGATTTAGCTGGAAGCGAAAGGGCTGTAAAAACTGGTGCAGTTGGAGAGAGATTAAAAGAAGGGTCTAATATAAATAAGTAAAGACAAAATGAAAATTTTTTTGTTAAGCCCACTCTTATTAAAACTTGATATTTTTATTGTATATTTCTCTTCTATGTAGATCTTTAACTACTTTAGGTTTGGTGATCTCCAAACTAGCAGATCAATCTGCTGGTAAAATAAAAGATACAAAGTTTGTTCCATACCGAGATTCTGTTCTTACGTGGCTATTAAAAGTATGTATCTATTTTGATTTATTTTTTTCTCTCTAAGAAATAAAAGTAATTAATAATCTCATCGTTATATTTCTTTAGGATAACTTAGGTGGAAATAGTAGAACTGTGATGGTCGCCACCATTAGTCCCGCAGCTGATAACTATGAAGAAACGCTCTCTACTCTGAGATATGCTGACAGAGCGAAACGAATAGTCAATCATGCGGTTATCAATGAAGATCCTAATGCCAGGATCATACGAGAATTGAGAGAGGAAGTAGAAATGCTTCGCGAACAACTGAAACACGCAGCTGTAAGTTTTGTAGGGTTTCTTGTTTTCAATTTTAAGGAGTGGCATTTATAGAACTTTTAATATTTTATTTCTTATAGCAACAAGATGTTCTCAAAGAAAGACTTGTAGAATCGGAGAAGCTTATGCAGGAAATGTCTCAAACATGGGAAGAGAAACTTACCAAAACAGAAAAGATACACCAAGTAAGTTAATTTGCCTACTTAATTTCCATTTTACGTGAACAATTCCTGACTGTTTTCTGTAAAATAGGAAAGACAACAAGCTCTGGAGAAAATGGGAATATCTGTCCAAGCTTCTGGAATTAAAGTAGAACAAGACAAATATTACCTTGTAAACCTTAATGCGGATCCTTCCCTTAACGAACTACTAGTCTATTACTTAAAAGTGAGCTTAAATAATATTTATTTTGATTAATTCAACTTTAATTGTTATTATATCAAATATAGGATCTTACTTTAGTTGGTCGTAGCGCAGCCTCTAGAGAGCAAGATATTCAATTGAGCGGTTTAGGAATCATGCCTGAACATTGTCTAATTACTATAGAAAATGCTGATATTTATATATGGCCAATTGAAGGGGCTCGTACTTGCGTGAATGGATCTGTCATAACGGAAAAAACTCCACTTAAACACGGTGATCGTCTTCTATGGGGAAATAATCATTTTTTCAGAGTTAACTGCCCTAAAACTGCTTGTAAGTTTGTCATTTTGTAACATTATAATTTCAATCCAGTGGAGTTGCGTAGAAAATTTTTATTTCGTAAATAGCTCCCAACGCTTCCACCCCTGAAAGACTCATTGATTACGAATTTGCCAGAGAAGAACTTATGATGAATGAACTTAGTAATGACCCCATTCAAAACGCCATGAAAACTCTGGAAAAACAACACGAAGAAGATAAACACAGTATGATAATTTTTTATTTTCATTTTTACGTAAATATTCTCTACATTCCACATTTTTCAACCAGATGCATTAGAAAAACAGCGACAAATGTACGAAAAGCAATTGCAAATGTTAAGAAACCAAATGTCACCCAGTACACCATATGCACCCTATTCTATGGGCACTTTTGATCCTCTTGGTATAATAGGCAAAAATATGACGCCTACTGGACTGCCGAGTCCTAGTGTTCAATCGAGAATGGATAAATGGGCCAAAGAAAGGTAACACTCAGTTGCTTAAGTGACCATATAAAATAAATCATTGTTTGTTTTTCAGAGATGAACTATTCCGAAAAAGCTTAGCCAAACTCCGAGGCGATATAGTTCGGGCCAATGGCCTTGTTAGAGAAGCCAATTTCTTATCTGATGAAATGGGTAAAAGGACAGAGTTCAAAGTTACACTACAAATTCCCGCTGCCAATTTAAGTCCCAATCGAAAGAAAGGCTCATTTGTCAGTGAACCAGCTATCTTAGTTAAAAGGAAAAACAAAGGAAGTCAAGTTTGGTCCATGGAAAAACTTGAAAATAAACTTATTGATATGAGGGAAATGTATGAAGAACAAAAAGAGAAGAACTTTGATATTGGCAAAGTATGTAAATTTATATTCAGTTTTGAAGTACTACCATTTATCTATGTATAAAATTTTTTGTATTAAGGAGGATGCTGGTTCCAAAGCATTGGACCCTTTTTATGAATCGCAAGAAAACCATAATTTAATAGGAGTGGCTAATATTTTTCTGGAGGTTTTGTTTCACGATGTGAAACTCAACTATCAAGTTCCTATAATCAGTCAGCAAGGAGAGGTGTGATATATTTTAAGAATTTCCTTATTATTGTAATACCATTTACGTTATTTTTAACAGGTGGCAGGGAGGCTTCATGTAGAACTCTGTAGAGTGTCTGGATCAATACCAGATCGGTTAGACAGCTCAACTATTGATGTGTCCGAGGACAGTGAAGATGTTACTGTTGGACGCCAAGTTACAGTTCGAGTTACCATTAAGGCGGCGGCAGGACTACCTCCTTCTCTTTCAAATTTTGTCTTCTGTCAGTACAGTTTTTGGGCCTATCCTGAAGCAATTGTCGTTGCACCTGTTGTCAATCCTGAATATCCACCAACCAGGAAAGGAAAAGAAAATCTGACCTTTAAATTTGACCACGTTAAGGTCAGCAAAACCACATACTTTTTCCCTTTCTTTTTATTTAAAAATTTATTTGAATTGTTAAAATTCAATGTCCATAGGATTTCATAGTTAATGTAAATGAAGAGTTCATTGAACATTGCTCTGAAGGGGCACTTTCGATTGAAGTGTGGGGTCATCGCAGTGCTGGTTTCAGTTCGGCAAAACCGGGTTGGGAAGTTGACGCTCAACAGCAAAGGTCACGATCCTTAGCCGATCGCTGGGCTGAACTCACCAGGAAAATTGAATTATGGGTTGATATCCTTGAAATCAACGACAATGGTAATTATTTATTTTCTTTGGAAAAATTTATATAAAATGTTATGACTCACATTCCCACAGGAGAGTATGCTCCAGTTGAAGTTGTTTCTAAACCAGACACCCTTACTGGTGGAATTTATCAGCTACGCCAAGGCCAACAGAGGCGGGTGATAGTTAGAGTTCAACCAGTATCTAACTCCGGAACTCTTCCCATAATCTGTGAAGCTATAACCAGTGTAGCTATTGGATGCATTTGCTCGCGCGTTAAGCTACAAAAAGCCCTTGACTCCTACCAAGAAGAAGATCTTAGTCTTTTGAGAGAGAAGTGGTCCGAAGCTCTCATGAGAAGGAGGGAATATCTAGATGAGCAGATACAAAAAATGATAAACAAACAAGGTTTGCAAAGTTGCTTGTTGCAACCTACTCATTAGTCGGTGCCTGTTACCAATGAATTTTGTTCATTAGATAAAAGCGAGGAAGATATTGAGCGGGAGCAAAGCTTAATCGATAGTTGGGTTTGCTTAACTGAAGAGAGAAATGCAGTCTTAGTTCCCGCTCCTAGATCCGGTATTCCTGGTGCTCCTGCAGACTGGGAACCTCAAGCTGGAATGGAACATCATATTCCAGTCATATTCTTAGACTTAAATGGTTTGTTATTAAGCTAAACACCAAACAATAAATTTCAATTGTTATAATTTACTCTTGATCTTAATTTATTAGCCGACGATATGGGAGTGCCAGTTGGTGAAGAGAATGAAGGAGTTCACGTTGCTGGCACAAATTCCATCCTGCCTAAAGAGCATGGTAGTAAACTTTACAATCTGCCAATTCTCAAACATTTTGAGAAAGATGTAAGCACCAATAATTATTAGCTTTGCCTATTCTTTCAAGGATATACTTTTTCGTATCTCTTTTAGGTTTGTGCTATGGCTGCTTGGGATTCGTCCATTCACGATTCCATCCTCTTGAACCGAGCCACCCCGCCAAATGAGCGGGTGTACCTGATTTTGAAAGCTAGCATTAGACTAACGCATCCGGCCACCATGGATCTAATTTTGCGAAAAAGGCTGTCCATAAATGTCTACAAAAGACAGTCCATCGCCGAACGAATAAAGAAAAAAATTGTTTGGCAAGATATCTTGACGAGTACTGGAGTAACCTACGAAGTGGTTGCAAACATCCCAAAAGTAAAGATATAGTCTTTAAATTTATGTGTATATTCTTTTTTTGAGGAAGTTAAATTGCCTCAATCAATTAGGCATCGGAAGATCCTGAAGATCGAGAAGCTTTGGCTCTCATGGCTGCTTCTGGCGAAGATTCTGCCACAAGCGATGGGGAAAGTTACATTGAAAAGTACACAAGAGGGGTCTCAGCTGTTGAAAGTATTTTAACATTAGATAGGCTGAGACAGGTATAATTTTACATAAATATCTTTCAAGTATCGAGTTCTAAACAGAGCTAATTACAGGAAGTGGCGGTTAAAGAGCTACTGGCAGCTCATGGTAGGCCACTGCGAAAAACTGCCAGTGTTCCCAACATTGCCCAAGTACGCACATTGATCATTCCTTGTCTTTAGAAATTGTATCATTATTTTCTGAACAGATTATACGTATGGAGTCTTCTCCGAGTAGCAAGCTAGATGAACATCTGCGTTCTGATTCTGTCCACGATTTATCTTCACATTCTTTTGACAGTCTAGAGCGCCTTCGCCGTGGCTCTAATTCTTTGTTTGAAGCGGCTAAGAGTCAAGTCGCCCTCCTAGCTAAGGAGAGTAAGTCTGCGTCAGTAGGGGGCAGTAGTGCCGCCGTCGGCCCCAGTAGTCCCTTTGGCTTAGTAGGTAGGGCTCGTTCACCCCCACTGCACACAAGCACACAAGCAATTATACATGTACACCAAAATTTTTGTTGGATCCAAACAATTCTTGTTCACAATTGGTGACCTCTAATATCAGGTAGCCTTCGGTGCCGATTTTAAAGGTACATTTGTGGTGTGTGCTTTTCGTGATAATAGAAACGCTGTAAATTATACTAAAAAAGAAACTCCCGTAGATTAGCTAACTAATTTGTAACTTATCGGTTGGCTTTTCGATAATATCCATAGTGGTTCAATACAAATTTGCATGAACAGCAGAGTTATTGAACTTCTTCCTTTCCAGGGGTCGCCAATTATAACACACTTTTTGCTTTACGGGATTCTTCTCTGTGCTGTTCTATCTCTTTCACTTCCTACTTTTATTCTATTGATTGGGCTTAACAATTTATTCAAAAACTATGGGTCTAGATAGTCGATGAAATATTATTTTCTCATCAAAAATAATAAAACCTGCAAATCAGTGGAATTGTTTTTGAAGGTTGATATTTTTTTCAGGCTTCTTATTTTAAAAATCAAATATTGATGGGGATATACCCTAAATAGTTTCTACAATTGCCCTACTTCTCTTTCATTCTATGCCTTTTCATCTCTCGCTACCTCTATCTCTCTCAATACAAGCCTTTCCTTTTTATGGTGTTTTTTGAGAAACAAGAAACTTCTTCTACTACTAGCGGATACATTATTTTCTCTTGCAGCTCGACCAACCTTCTTGAACCTCAATTTCAATCTGAATCTCAGTCTTCGACAAGCCACAATGTCTAAATGTATGTCTTACAGTTGTGGGCTTTTAAAATCTATCACCCCCCCCCCCCCCCCTTTGCTTTTATCATTAATATTTGATCCGTAATCATTGTAAGTCCCGGAAATGCCAAATCCAGTATAGTTTTATGTTCCAACATATTTTTTGGTTTAGTGCCTTTCCGCTTAAGCTATTTGTGTATAAAAACCTGTAGATATAAAACCATAGCCCGCATGGCTTCTATATTGGTGAAAGAACAAAGCAAATCCTTTTTTACTCGCTTATTATTTCCAATTTTACACCAAATGGGCCAACTGTGGTACTAATATGCTACCTGCTTTTTTTTTAAATCCAATCCTCCATATACTTATAATAATATGAATTTTTACCATGGTCAATAAATTTTACCTCCATATACTTATTTAATTTAGCATTCTAAATATTTATCATTACTTTGGAGTGTTATTATAGTATCGCTCTGAATTTTTAAATCTTTAACTTAAGCATGAGTTATTTGTTATTGATTGTGCAGCGATTTTATTTTGCCCAAATAATTTGTCACACTTTTCATGGCTGTATAATTATTTTGAGCATACAGTTTGAGTTTTTGTTTTCCTAAACGTTGATAATGGGCAAAATAGAATCTGAACCTGTTGTATAATGTTGAAAATCAATGGGTGGCACAAAGTAACAACTGTAACTTTTGTCTGTCTCTATCTTATTGGCAACACGCTGCGTTTCTTAGCTTCTCCCTTGAGCAGCATGAGCCCAGCCAGCCAACCAACCAAACTAGTCAAACCCATGAGGACTCTACTGGAAGAGATCAACAGTTGTCAAGTTAAACCTCTTCTTGAAAAGGAGGAATCTGAAGAAGTTGGTTATTTTTCTGCTGGCTTATGTTACTGCAGTTATAAAAATCCAACTAAACGTTTTTCTCATATTTTGAAGTCTGCCACTGAGGATGAGTCATTCAACAAGAATATCTCGAAGAATGCACCCATCGAAGCTACGGTAGAAGTTTCAGATAAGGAGGAGGAGGAGGAGGAAGAATTTACGGAATTCGAGTCCTATCAACCATTCCAAACGAATAACTCGATTGTGGAAATGGACAAATCAGAGAAAAATCCTGATTCTGAAATTCTTGCTGAAGAAACTAGAGAAACAACTGCCGATTTTGAAAATTCAAGTTTAATGAAACATTCTGGAACTTGTGATAGTCTATTAGGCTACCAAGTGAGTATTTTTTGTCGAGTTTTTAAAAAATAACATTGTAATAATTTATACACTTTTTAATAGACAAGTAATAAAGTTGGAACTCCCAGTATTGTCTCCTCCGGCTATGGGGGATCTCAGGGAATGTCCGCTACACCTAGCGAAGATTCTTTTTCTCTTAGGAGTGTTGGTGCATTACTAGATGTAATGACGCCTGAAGCCTCTGACTCTTGCAGACTCTACAATGGCTCTGTTGGGTAAGGGTCTATTTGCAAGTAGCAATTATTTTTGATGAAACAGTTTAATCCTCTGGTAAAGTTCTAGCAGTGAAAATATTTTGGAGAAAGAAGCCCCATCCGAACCACTCGCAACTACCACAATTCCCGCAAAGTCTGTTATTGAAAGTCCAATTGCTGAAGCTCATTCCAACGATAGCATTCCTGAGGAAGTGGAAGATGAAAACCAAGAAGAACAAGTATGCAACTGTTTTTTAAACCATTTAACTATAAATAATTTTCGTTTTTTGCGCAATGTAGAAATACACCATTGAGCTGAGGCAAAACCGAGCATCCATAAATCAATTTGTCTCTCACCGCGCTTCTTACCCATGCGTGACTAGCTCTTCCTTTGTTAAACCCAGAGATGAACAAATGGAAATGAGAGCCCGCTTAGGGGAACTTAACCTGCTCAAAATTGATGTTGAACAGCAGCAATGTCAGCCAAATACAGATGATGAAATTGAAAATGTTTCGGAAATTTCTCATCAAGGAGTTGAAGACATTGGGACGGGTTAGTGGCTATATCCTATGCTTATTCTGCTTTTACTTTAATTAAACGAGAGTTTTTAACTAGACCAAGAAGACAGCACAAGCGTCAGCTCTTTTGGGAGCAAAGCCGATTTGCATTCAAGTGTTGGCGATGTATCACTGCCTGCTTGGCTCGTTGTTGGCGAGAGTGTATCAATTAGCCCCTACAATAAGCGTGGAATGGTAGCTTATTTAGGAAACACTCATTTCTCTCCTGGTGTATGGGCTGGCATTGAACTAGATACCCCAACAGGTAAAACTTAAAGAAAAAATACATATCCACGTTCTCGATTGAGGGAAATGGTCAGTACTGGTAAACTATGTCAAATTTAAGACATAGAACGAGACTCTATTCTGCCATTTTCTCAATCATTGCTTCCACCCGGTCTACCTTTAACATTTGAATTTAATTTAACACTTATTGTTCCCAATAGGCAAGAATGATGGATCTGTGAATGGATTTCGATATTTTCAATGCAAACCAAGATTTGGTATTTTCGTCCGCCCTGATAAGCTACAGATTGATAAAAGAGGTCGAGAAATTCGGGCAGCTAGGCAAAGTATGCCTGCGGCTGGGGATGGTGCACTGAGAAGATCTAGAAGTAAAGGAGAAGGTAATGTACTTTGATTTTATTAGCTGGCATACCTTAGTTAATCAGTCACAGCATGAGTACCCGCAACCCTTCTCAAATTTCCTGGTTAAGAACTGTGTTGGCTTCACTTCCATTACCACTTGGTTCACTTGAAGGGAAATTGTCTCAGTTTCTTGGAAATCATTTTGGTTTTTATTTAGTTGGCATTTCATTTAACGCTAGCATGTTGCTGACCTTTTTATAAACGATTCCTTTGTATTTAACTAACGTAAAACCAGGGTCCAAGTTAATTTATGTAAACATTTTCGCAGACATTTCAGACTTGACGCATGACGAGGGGCATGATCTTTGAGAATGAACTTCTAGTTTGTGATATACTCTATATACGGAGCGTTTAGTTTGTTTTACCTAATAACTTACACCTTACCCTCTTATGAAAGCATGGAAATTCATTCTGTCTTATAATAGACCTAATACTCTGTAAGAGACTCTTCGGAACCTAATTACCGCAAGACCTTAAATGGTGGAATTGAGTACCATATTAAATCTTAAAATCTGGCGAATACTTTTTCATTGGTAAGCTATAAAATTGCAATATCTTAAGAGCTGAAGTTTTCAAAAAGGACACATTTGTCCAGTAGTAAAGAGTAGATTAAAGATTTAATTTATCACCCTGTGGGGGATGTTCCATACTTTAATGGTACAAGCTCCACCATATCTCTTATCCTGAACCCATAATGCATGAAATCTATCTTAATTTGATGAATACTCTCCCTCCTTTTTCATCCATTCAGGCCTGTCTTCTTCCTACATAGACTTGTCAGGGTCCAAATTAAGTCGTAGTAGGGGGGAATGGCAGTCCGCTTTGGGACTGAATCATTCGACAATGCCACGTAGTCGCAGTCGAGGGGATGGACTGCAGTCCAAAATGTCTGCCCACGATACGTCCGACGGACCAATCAAAAGAAGCCAGAGTCGCGGGAACTTGGCCAGAAAATAAAGTTGAAACAAAATGAGTCAAGCTCAAAACGCTCAACAACTATATAAAAATAAGAGTTTATTGTTCCATACAAAAAGGTCCATTTTAGAGAAAGAGAGAGAAAAATGAGGGTATTATGAAAAAAGTAACCATTTATAAAATTTCACCTAGCTGGTAAAACGAAAAATAATAGTTCATTTGACTGGAAATTTTAATCGCCATTTAGGCCAAATTTCTTTCCACCCTGTTGAACGAAAAACCCTTTATAAAACTATACCTTAATGATAAACGTTTTAAAAAGGGGGCTTTGTGAAAAAAAATTGAACAAAATTTTAATACAAACTATCCAGCTTTCTTTAGTATGAAGGGAAAGCCGTATTCACACTTAAATGAACTGAACATTTTTAAGCAATAAGAATATAAAAAAAAATTAAAAATTCCCAGCCAAATTGATTAGGGCTTTAAATACATGCAGCTTGAGTAATGTATCATTGAAATGGTATTTAAAAAGTAGGAAAAAAATCGGCATTGATAGAAAAGTTCTATTTCGGGTCTCATTTTTTTCGTGTCCAAAAAGTTGGGAGAAATGTCCCTATGATGGGTCTTAAAAAATATATATATTATATTTAGGGAGATTTTTATTAGAGTTGTGACTGTTACTTGGGGCAGCAGTATTATTATTATATTATTCGTAGATAGCATTCCATTTTTTTTGCGTGTCTGTGATTACATTACACACCCTTTGATCCCCTGTCGTCTAATTTGCATCTTTTTCGTTTCTTCCCTATAATATTTGGGCCTGTATATGCCCTAATATTATAAATTCATCATTTCATATTTCATCTATTCCAAAGCATAAATCATTAGCCATTATAGGCCTAGCTTCTAATTCCCCTTGGACCAAATCTAGAGATTAAAAGATAAAACGTGTATATTCGCTTTTTTTCCTCTGTTGCTTAGTAATATATAAGAAAGAGAAGGCAATTTCTTATAGATTAGTTGATAAATGGATTTGTGAAAAAACTTGTTTTTATTATTATATCTTTAAGAGATTGGCAAAACGCACTTTTATTTTAATTTAAATGGTAGAACCTGTAACCAGTGCTTCTAAAAACTTCTATCTGATATTTTACCTATAGTGCCCACAAGACTATAACTATAAATTTTTTTTATATAAATAAAAAAAGGTATCCAGCCATTTTACTTTTACTTTTTATTCTATCCTTTAGCATTGATGTTGTGGTAGTAAAAAAGAGATAAGAAAATCTGTTAAATTATGGAGAAAATTTTCGGGAGTCGTTTTGTATAACTGTTTTAACGTGTTTCAACCTAATGCAACCGAAGAGTGGGACTGATGTAAAGGCTGCAAGGGGGTTAATAGTTGGCATAATGACGCCAACTGGGGAATTGGAGGTTTTTAATTCAGTACAGTGGAAGAACAACCCCCTTTTTTGTCATCCCTCCGGAATCTCGGTGACTCTATAAAAATTGTTATTATTTTATGACTCCTTCCTTTTTCTCCATAGTTAAATCTTTAATTTGTTTAAAGGGTTTTTAATAAAACAAAGTTTTTTCCTCACCGAGTAATCTACTCGGTTGCTTTAAAATTTTGCAAAACTCTCAAGGTGGTTACCGTAAAATATAGATAAAAGTAGAAGGGTATACGAATGAGTTTTATTTAGGAAATTTTATTGTTATTTATGGTAGTGGGTATTAAGATACATTAGCGATCTAATCAGATCATGTTTTATTCCCCTTGAAAAAATTTCCCGCATTCCTTTCCCCACAAAGTAGTAAACCTGTGCGTGAGTGTGTCTGTATTATAGCTTATAGGTAAGATATATATTGACCTGGTCAAATTATATAGTCAATTAAGAATATTAAAACGAAAAGAAATAGTAAGTTTACTAATGGCTGGCTTCCATTTTTTCTGACAAAATATTGAAGGGCTTTTTGTCTTTGTCAGTTTACTTATAAATAAGTTATCAATGTATATAGGATAAAATTGTTTTAAATAGGAAAATGATTTGTTTATGGGTGTTTAAGAAAAAAAAATTAACCACCCTGCCCCTTTAGAAGAAATGATTAGAAAAAAATTAAGTCAACTTTATATTAGTGTTGTTAGTTGTTGTTGGCGATAATTATTGTATATAGACGTTTTATTATATTTCTTGGGACTTTACAATATATAGATCTATATTAAATCCGTAATTTATCTAGACTGGTTTAACCAATATTCTCTTTTGTAAAAACGTTTTGAATTTTTCATATTCCGTACCAATTTTTTATTTTATTTTGGTATACATAGCGCAATTGATTTCAATCAAAAAGTTATAGAATGGTTTACGCAACAGGTCGCTTAGTTCTCATATTTTTTATTGTTTTGTACAAATTTATATTTTTATATGATGCTGTATACAGAAATGGTAAGGAAATATTATATTTATTGAAAATATATTTTAGACAAATTCTATTTTTATCTTTTTCTGGCTTAGAGTTGTAAATTATCTGGCTAAACCAGTCTATATTCAACCAAAAATACGGATTTATTTTGAGAAGTAAAAATGTACAATTTTCCAATCTCTCTCTTTCTTAAGATTTATTTCCTCCATTTTGTTACAAACTACCACCTTTGTCTTTTTTGTTGATAGATTGTTAATTTGGCTGTGATTAATTAGAAAAGATTGATAATACAAAAATGTATTAATTTTTCACCTTAATTATAATAGGGCATTTATAATTTAAATTGTTTACTTCCCATCTGTGAAACTATTCGCCTAAATATTAATATTGAGAAAAATTAATCTATAGGCTGCTGGTTTTATTACTTGTGAATAAAATCGGGGGACCAGCGATGCTATAGGGTTTTGTGACTAAAAATCCATTTCAAATTAAAGAAAAATTAATAATTCTTATCATGTACACGATTCAGTGTAGTAAAATCACTAAATAAAAATTCCCTAACTTCAGTTTCGTAGTGCGATTTCTTTTACAATTTTTGAGTTAAAAATCTAGCACGGTGAAAGTGAGTATTATATTTCTAAGCTGAGCAATATTAAGAAGTTTCAAACGAAAGACAAAACAATCTTGTTAATGCATTTTAGGGTTTTAAGGGGGGGGGGGGGGGGCTGCGGGATAGTTTAAAAAAATTCGGTTTATATTTTAAGAAATGTTTTATTTACATTTTACAATCAAATTATATACATTTATAAAATGTACCAATCAATCAAACTAAAATTAACCCATAACCTTCAATTTACGATAGGATAGATACAGAAAGGTTGTCCATAAGACTCAGTGGCCTTTTCTTAATTTTAACTAATTTCAAGACTAAAGCTATAGAAATGTATTAATTATGATCCGTAAACGGTTGAATTACATCATAAGTAAAAACCCGAAAGATGTTACCTTAAAATCGTTTCAAAATATTAGCTTGGAGGATGATTAAATAGCTGACTTGCAAAAGAAACGTAACTTTGACGTAAAATTATTGTACGGGTGTAGTTTTTTAGAGTTTAGTGTCGGTTTTAGGGGGGACGTATTTCTTGGTGCATTGAATGACGCCCCTTTGAATGAGATCGTGAGCGGTATCGAGAATGGTCTCCTTGGGATGTCGCGGTTCGATCCCGAGGACGGTTTTCATGCGTTGATTGTCGAAGGTATATACTTTTCCCACCCTGTGCAACAACAGTCTGGTTGGTTTATCCAAAAAGCTGTAAAACCACATGGCGATGAAGGGACTCGGCCACATCGGAACCCGGTACCTGAAGGAAGAAGGCAGCGAAAACGGAAGAGATTAGTTACAGTCCATTAATCCATATATAACGAACACTTAGTATTAACGACCCCTAATTGCGGTTTTGTTCCGCTAGAAACATATCTGGAAAATAGCGCATCGGTTCCAAATCAACCACAATACGAACAAGATGTCACGGACATTTAAGTATACAGAATCCCCCCGATGTATTAAATTATTAAATTAAATTTTCAGAAATTTTAGCGAAAATGAATTTTTCCGAGATACCTGGTTTTGGGAGTATGGTAGGGAAACGCGAACACGTTTATTTAAACTAATGTTGAAACAAACCTAATTTTTCGAGTTGCTGGGTTTCGGAAATAAGTTAGCGAAACACTAACACATTAAATTTATTTTGAGACAAACCGAATTTTTTGAGTTACCTGGTTTTGGAAATAAGGTAGCGAAACGCAAATGTTTTTTGGAGTTAGATAGCGCCTGTATCAATTGGTACGAAATTCAAATAGTGCGTACGCGGATTATGAGGTCCCGCGAATTAAAATTTCTTGATGCAACCGAAAAAGTTCAGAAATGATCAGTACTAACTAAAAATATAATTTTCCAATTTTAAAAAAGTATGTAGATTTGAAGTCAGAAGTCGCGAAAACCACTAAAACGAAATAATGATTTACTTCTTGAGCTCCGATTGAAAAAAAAAATTAAAACTGGCCTGTGGCTACCGAGGGTATGATATATGCTTTCGATTGACATATCAGGGACCCTTCTAGACCTAATTATTGAAGAATTATGTGGAATACGGTAGCGGCGGCATTGGCGACACAAATCCCTTAGGGATTGTATAAAACGGTAATGGATGGCCCACTAAAATTGTGTGACGTAATCATGCAAGTACAAATAGGGAAATGTTTCTCTGAAGATTACGGGACTGCAACCGTGAAACAATAGAGGGGTCGGACACTTGCCATTATTTTGTACGGGATTTCGTAGAGATTTTGGCGATTTTATCAGTACTTTTTGAAGTGTTTTGGGATTTCAATGTTAATTTACCATAGAGAGAGTTTAAAGATTTTGCGATTTTAGACAAAGTGTACGGGATTTTGGTAAATGTCCGACCCCTCGGAAACAATGATATTTTTCCTTTGGCATAGCCCTTTATTTAAAGGTTAGTAGTAATGTCGACTCACTGCTCAGAATTTTTCATTTATAGGAAGACTTATCTCCGCTTTCCTGTTTTCGTTTTCAAATTGTCTTTATTTCGGAAGACGTGTGACGAACAAGCAAAAATGGGCGAGATTGGGCTGAGTACAAATTAAAATTTTGCGCATTGGGTCGCCATTTTTAATTTGGGTTGTTGATTTTTAAATTTAATTAAAAAATTAAATCCGATTTTCATTGATTTTTAATTCTCCTTTTTGACTTTTTTTTTTAACACTTATTCAGTTTTGTTAAAAAAAAATGAATAATTTGAGTGCAGCTGCAGCGGGAATGTAAAGAAAAATTTTCATTAAACTTATCATAATTAACATAAAAACATTATGTTACTTGTGATATTTTAATTTAATGACCAAAATAGTTTGCTTTAAATTGGCATTGCTAGAAAACTTATTGTTTTAGGCGATTTTTAAGTCAATGATTTTATTAAATCATATCAATAACTGGTCAGACAATCCTGTCGCCATCACTGCCAAACCATTGATTTCTCTTCTACCAAGTGACTTGGAAATTTAAGGAGACAATTTACGGCTTACCGTAAATTTAAGCTGTAACGATAAAGAAATCAGCGAAACTAATATGCGGAAGCTTCTATGTTATGTGGGTGAAAGATTTATGTTGTAAAAAAGGTTTATATTTCACGATTTTACGCCGTAGGCGACTCTTAAATATTTAGTATATATACTTATTTATATTAACAATAAAATCAAGGAAGTTCGTTCGAAAGTTGAATATTCCGTACTTGACATAAAAAGCCAAGGACTCCCAACCTATTCCCGTTGAAATATTGGATTTTAATTCTAACTGTCGTACTTTTTTTCATTCCCGATTGAAAGCATCGCGACTAACTGTCAGGCGCGGGTACAGACCAACATTTTTTGGTGTCTAAGGCCTTTGGCCGACACCATGAGTTTGTTCTAAAAAAAAAAAAAAAAACTCCCCCCCCCCCATCCTTTTAACGGGATAATCCATTCCTGAACTCAAAATTACATTTCCCATTCAGTCGCTAGTTGACCGAAGATAGGTCATCATTCCCTCGATATTCTCACCCACCTTGGTAAATGGCAAAAACCCGTTTCCACGTAACTCTCTTAGTCAGGTGGTTTATTTGAGCACGGCCAACTTTGATTTCTCGCGCATCTCTCGCGCTACAGCGGCCATCTCATTCGTTGACGTTCCTGTGTTAACCTATGAGCAAAAGATGTGTATGACGTCAGCGCCCCTAGCGGATTATTATTTTTAGTATAGTTTTTACATTGGGGACAATATAACCACCGAGCGTGGCGCTGAACTCCTACACATTATAGTACAGTTTATATGGGGAAAATCCTTGCTCGCGGAATTTCGACGAATGTGTTGGCCGTAGTAGCGCGAAAAGCGCGTGATCAAAGTTGGCCGTGGTTTGAGAGAATGGGGTGATCACTCCTAGTAATAGGAAAACCTTGTAGCTTAAGACTATGCTCTAGTGATTACGTAACTGATTACAGAATTAGGGTTAACAAGGGTAGTTTTCAGAAATTCATTACGTGGAATCAAAACATTGAAATCTACCCTATAAGATCTATTTTTTTTTCACCTAGACTGTGTCAATTTAAACGTTAGGTGGGAAAGTAATAAATACAATTTATTACAAAAACAACTTCTAATACTATTTTAAACCTTTTGAATTTCAACTCGGGAATTATTCGTCATGAATAGAAACGCAAAAAATATTTCGCTGTTTTTAGATATTTTAAGTTCCAGTCTTTTAGCGCGATCTGTTGGGAATTTAAAAATCGACCTCTAATGGAATTACAACCGTCAGAAATACATGAATGTATTTCTGCAACCGTGAAAGGAGATAATATATTTCGGGTTTCGCAATGTTTAATGAAACCAGTCGCGTACTTCAACTCTCGAATGATTGTAGAAAACATTATCCTTCTTACCCAAATTCCGAAAATTCATCGTGAAGAATCTTTGTCACGTCCCCCATCCAAAGATGACCCGAAACGATAAGATGTCTTTTTCCAACGGCCTCGGGCAAGGTCATCGCTTTCAGATGAGCTAAAGCCACGTCCCGAACGTCGCAAATGCACAAATTGACGCGAGGAACTAAAGGCATCGTAATGACGTCCATCGCTCGGACGATGATTTCCACGCTGGTAGCCGCTTCGTTCGACAGGATGGGTCCGAAAACGATACCCGGGTTGATTACGGACAACTCGAAGCGCTGTTTCTCGGGAAGTTCTTGGACGAAATCCCAAGCCGCTCTTTCCGCCAAAGTCTTACTCTTGGGGTAAGCGTCGAGATATTTTGACCTGACAAAGAGACGTTAACCACAAAGATAAGTTTACAGCAAACCCAATTGACGGCTTTTAAAATTCATTTTGCGCGTGAAAATACCTCTACATGTTATGGTCAAAAAAGCACGCAAAGAAGGCTGTGTGCCCAAGACATGTACCTGTAGTGTCGCGCGCTAAAACGTCATTTCAAAATCCGTCAATTCTATTTTTATTCTTTTATCATAAGTTAATAATGCCTCATACACTTGTGCTTTTATCAAGAATGTATTTATTTATATTTAGGAAGAATGATTATGTTGCGACAATCGCCGGGCACGTTGAACGTCTTTCCCTCGTCTCGCGCGGGGGGGGGGGGGGGGGGAAAGACAAAACGTCACCGGCGTTTGATTACCATGGCGTTAGGTGACGTAAATTTTAAGCAGCCAATGAAATACCCGGACCATTCGTTTTATTTTAAGCGGAGGAGCGTACTGGGGGGACCAACGGGTGGATTGAGAGAGGCTAAAAACCGTCTCGACAGACATTCTCCCTAGGTATAAATAAATACATTCTTGCTTTTATTTAAAGAAAATGGCGGAATGGGAAATACAACTTATTATTCGTTTCATAAACAAAATTTCAAAAACTATTTTAGCGAGGTTTTATATAGGGTGCGTTCAACAACTCAAAAAAAAGGGCTCAGCTCTGAGCATCGGATGAAAAGAAGTTGTTGGGGGTTTTCCAATTTCCGGTTTTGACGTCACGCTTCCAATCGGATATTCCCATCGAAGCAAGCGCATTCCTTTTCGAGCACGTGCGTAAAGCACACGGTGAAATTTTTGGCGATGGAGTATGTAAATGTTACATTGAAGGATGATCTAATTAAATCTTCAATCTCGTCATAATTACAAAGTTCATTTAAGAGCAAAATAGCAATTTTAATTTTTGATTTTCAGCTTCCGCCATCTTATCTATTCACTGAAATCCGAGGGGGCAGCCGGGCAGGTCAATTCCATTTTGGGTGCGCATCTTAATCATAGTAAAATGATTAAATCAGGGTAGTCAAGATTAAAAAATCTAATCATGATCTAATCTTTTTAATCAGGATTTAATCATTTAAACGAGATTTAATCATTCTAATCATGATCTAATAATTTTAATTAGATTTAATCATTTTAATCAATATAATCGGTCGAATCGAGAATTTATCATTAAAATCAAAACTAAAGTACGATTTAATCATACTAATCACGATATTTTTTAATCAGGATTTAATCATTTTAAACAGATTTAATCAGGATTTAATCATTTTAAACAGATTTAATCAGTTAATCAGATTAACACATTCTAATCATGGTTAAACGTGATTTAATCAACTTAATCGTGATTAAATTGAATTTGATCAAAATAATCACGATTAAATCGGATTTAATCTTTTGAGGGGTGCGTCGTTAATCAAGGAAGTGACCTGCCCGTCGCTGAAATCACATTCGGGGAAATAAAACAATCGATGGGGATTGATAAAAAAAAATTCTTTTAAACAACAACCTCTGACGTCACGCTGCTCAGCGCTGAAATTGGAATCGCTTTTTCGAGAAAGCATATTTTAGTTGTTGAACGGACCCATAATATTATGAACGTAAAGATTTCTGGCTATCAGTCAATACACTTACTTGGAGTCGCTCCAATCTTCCTCGGTATAGAGTTCTTTGTCAACAACGGTTTCGCCGTGTACAGCGGCTATGGAACTGGTCAAGACGACTCGCTTTAGTTTACTTCCACTCTTGAGCATTTCATCGGCGCAAGCGGTAAACACTCTTTTGGTGCCATCGACGGCGGGTTTCAAGAGATCGTCCTCGCTTTTGGGTGGCGTGTTGGGGAAGGGGGAGGCCACGTGCAGGACGTAATCGCAACCGCGAACGGCTTCTGACCATCCTTCGTCTTTGGTCAAGTCGGCTTCGATAAAATCAAGCAAATGCCTAGAAGACGACAACCCAACGGAAACGTGTTAAAAGATAAAACACGCGTTTTTAGGCGGCGAAACCCTTAAGAAGGTTGATATTAATGCTTTTATTTATAAGGTTTAAACGTTTGATGGCAACGGAATAAATACTTCCCGATTTATACCAAAAAACGTTTCAAACACTATTTTAACCAAGACAAATAAATGACGGGGGTGGATAATGGAAAAATGGTCGCTCACTCGCTCGCTTCGGGACACACTGCCCTCAGCGGTTTCAGTTTCTTCTGGTTGGACACGCTTCGCACGGTGCCACGGACGCGATATCCTTCGTTCAGAAGAAGACGGACAATGTGGAGGGCGATATAGCCGGACGCGCCGGTCACCAAAACCAACGGTGGATCCTGGCCTTTATCGGAGTGACCGAAAGCGTCGCTTTTACTATCAGTTGGAGCCATAACCGGTCAGACGTAGTTCGCGGAAGATAAAAATACTTGTAGAAGGCGAAAGTAGGTAACCGCGACAACGAAGGGATGCCCTCGTTGAAAAACTAGATTTGAATCGGAAAATTCCGGGAAAAATTCCACGTACGTCTGAGAAGGAGCATGAGCTTTGACGAAATGAAAATCGAAAACCTTTTTTCTCATTCCCCTCAGCTCGAAGGCCGTTTTGTACACCCCCCACCCCCCTTCGCCCCTAAAGGCAAAAAGTATTTCTCAATTTTTGAGAAGAAAACCAACGAAGCTTCTCCCCCCTCCGCGAAAGTACAATAGCGTAGCCAATATTCTTTAAACCACTGAAGGGTTTTATTTTCCAATAAAAATTTTAATCGTGATTGGAGAATGCTACTTTACTTTGTGTCTTTTTTTATTTTATCTGAAATGCGAAATTTATCTCTTAAAAAGAGGTTCTAAAGCCGGAAAAAAAAAACATAGTATGACCCATCACGCTAGTATGAAAATAATACAGAAATAAAAAAACCATAGGAGTAAATACAAATGTAAGACAAAAAATGAAGCTTCAATCACCGCAATAATTTAGTATTCATCTTCTTGAACGGCTAATGTTATTCATAAAAAAGGAAAACAATGGTAATAGGATCTGGTCCTAAATTCGCTTGATATTTGTACCTTCGCAGGTTCCCCATTGATTTTTCGGAATAATCTTCTATAGAAAATTATTCAATATAGTGATTTTCTACAACTGTTACATTTGAAAAATATTGTTTGTAAAATATTTAAATATAGAGTAGTATCACCTCGTAGCTTTGGCCATGGCCGCAGTTTTAGGCGCGTTTTTTACTCTATAGGAAAAAGCATGGGTGACGTTGCGTGATGTAGCACTGATACTACTCTATGCCTACGAACATTTTACATCCTAATTCGGGGTAATACACGCGGTAAATTTTAAACTGTGAACCGTGGTGCTGCGCACGTTTCCGCTGTTTGGTGGGAAATTTATTCCTATAGAGCCTGCGAAAATGCCCGTTTCATTTTTATACCTTAATCGCGTGGAATATATCATATACTTCTGGTTATATCTAATATCTACATATAAAGTATTATTTTAAAAATTTAGAATTCGCTTAGATATATCTGGTACTTTGTCACCAATTTTAAAGATTTAAAAATTTAGAATTCGCTTAGATATATCTGGTACTTTGTCACCAATTTTAAAGATTTAAAAATTTAGAATTCGCTTAGATATATCTGGTACTTTGTCACCAATTTTAAAGATTTAAAAATTTAGAATTCGCTTAGATATATCTGGTACTTTGTCACCACTTCGGAAAGATTCTTAGTCTTAAGTTGTCTATTTCCCTAGAAGGCCTATCGAGCGAAGGACCGCGTGAAAACGGATAAAGTTTTGATTATCCCCATTTTTTACATTTACGCTGTTGCTTTTCCGCTTGGTTTACAATGGGGAAAGTTTTCGAACGAAAGCGAATTATCCTACTACCCTTAATTAGAGACGCTAAATAAACAATTTTGTTTCGTTTACTTAAAAAATATATTTTAACATTTATTTTATTTAAAGTCTACGTGTCAAGGGATCACCGCCGGGCTCTTTCTCTCTCTCTACATTGAAATATCGTCTGCTATCACGAGCGACGTTTGATTTTTTACGTAACTAGGGCAAGTTAGCCAAGCTTCTGCTAAACGAGATGTAAGATATTTGAAATTAGGTAATCCAACAGTAATATGGGAATTTACACCCTATCTTTAATTTTATTAACACGCGAATAATTACGGTACTCCCAAGATATTAAAGTATTTTTTTAGGAAATTTAAAGGTTGAATTTCCATTTGATATGGTCTTTGTCCTTAGGCAATATTGCAAATTTTCAGGCATTCCTGGTAATTTAAGGCTGCCTTCAAATGTTTTCAATATTGGAGTTCATTAAGTTCTGAGTATTCAAATGACATTTGCTCGAAAACGAACCTATGCCTACGAGCCTACATGGACCAAGAATCTAAGGGGACTCACTGTTCCCGATATTTTGACACGGCAGGCGTGGCCTAAATCACGGAGGAAGAGAGAGGAGGCTTTATGAATAACCTTTTTACCCCGGGAGCTTGACGCCAACTCCCACAGGGTAGGAAAGTGGGGGGGAGAGTTTCGTTTGGCCGACTTCTCATTTGGCCGACCACAAAATACACGTTACGCCGACTGTCCATTTGGCCGACTGCACATTTGTCCGACTGAGAAGTCGGTCATATGGACAGTCGGCCAAATGGACTGCTCATTTGACCGACTGAGAATTCGGCCAAATGGGCAGTCGGCCAAATGGACAGTGCATTAGACCGACTGCTCATTTTTCCGACTACTCATTTAGCCGACTGCTCGTTTGGCCGACTGCTCGTTTGGCCGACTGCTCGTTTGGCCGACTGCTCGTTTGGCCGACTACTCGTTTGGCCGACTACTCGTTTGGCCGACTACTCATTTGGCCGACTACTCATTTCGCCGACTGCTCATATGTCATTTAGACGATACTAGGTGCGTTTGGCTAGGTACTGTCCTCTAGGTCGCGTTTTAGAAGGCCCAGCTTGGTTATAAAGAACGGGGCTGGGGGGGCGCCGGTCCGGCCCCCCAGCGCTCGAGCGAAGCGAGTGCGCGGCGCCGTCAGGCGCCAATACTTAGAATACATTGCCCGTTCTATAAGTCAACCTAACACTAAAGACATAGATAAGGACAGGCTATTGTATAAGAGTCAGTGAAATGAGCAGTCGGTCAAATGAGCAGTCGGCCAAATGAGCAGTCGGTCAAATGAGTAGTCGGCCAAACGAGCAGTCGGCCAAACGAGCAGTCGGTCAAACGAGCAGTTGGCCAAACGAGCAGTCGGTCAAATGAGTAGTCGGACAAATGAGCAGTCGGTCAAACGGGCTGCTCATTTGGCCGACCAGAATTTCAGCTAAAAGAGTAGTCGGCCAAATGAGTAGTCGGCCATATGGTCTGCTCATTTGGCCGACCGAAAAGTCGACCAAATGCGCTGTCGGCCAAATGGGCATTCGGACATATGAGCAGTCGGCCAAATGAAAAGTCGGTCAAATGAGGAGTCGGCCAAATGCGGAGTCGGCCAAATGCACCCCACCCAGTGGGGGCTGACAAAAAAGGGGATCAGCACCCGTCAACTTTCACGACCTGGCTGCGCGTTCTCTAGTTGGTTCACTCTATTTTTGTTGAAATTGTTGGCCGTTGTGAAATTACACCGAGTACGCCACTACGCCTAAACACTCTTCCTCCATGCCTAAATGGAAGGCTTACTGAGGTACATCAGCCGCTTTGAAGCGCCTCAAGAATTCTGTTTAAGTTGTATAACTATCACTAGAGCCAGGTTCACACTTACCCCTAAAATCGCTTCGTGTTGGTTCGGGAAACAACTCGTGCAAGTCGGTTCGCTTAGAATCGCTTTCAAAACGACAAGGCGGGGAAGTAAAAATGCTCGTATTTTCAAAAACAATGGGAATAAAATTCTAAATAATGTCCAATAATATTACTGTATGTATAGTAAACATTATTAACTAATTGTTTTGGCATAAATTTTATTATTTTCAAAATTCTGGTCATAATTTGAAATGACGTTAAGCCTTGGCTATATAGCGAGCCGGGGTGAAGCGATTTCAAACGTGTGAACTTGTGTGAACCACGAATTATCTTCGGTGGTCTAAACTGGCTTTCAAACCGACCTAAACTGGGTTTTAAGCTCTAGTGTGACCCTGGCTTAGTCGAGGCTTAGGCGACAGTACGTGCGAGAAAGTTAGGCTTAGGTCATTAAATTCTTTAGGTTTAGAAATGAAATGTATTCCAGTGAATTTGATTAAAAAGCCTCAACCATACTTAAACTTTTAAAGATTATATTTCAAAAATAAAAGGTCTACGCATGGACCAAGAATCTAAAGGGACTCGCTGTTTACGCTTTAAAAAGCACGCGTTAATACTGGGATTTTAGTTCAATGTGGATAAACTTGGCGTCGCTGAAGTCGATTTCCGGCGTTGTTTCGTAGAGAAGCTGGAGCGTTCACGTTCAGTTTTGACAAAATGGCACCGTTGTTGATTAATCGTAACTTTTAGACCTTTTGTTTTGGAAATTGGTTCTTTAAAAGTTTAAATACTGGTATTTAAACATTGTGTTAAGTAAAAATAACCAGTAAGCCGCGTATGGCTGAGGTTTTTTAATTAAATTCTAATAATAATAATAATACATTTCATTTCTAAACCTAAAGAATTTAATGAACTTTAGCCTAATTTAACTTTCTCGCACGTACCATACTGTCTCCTAAGATTATCCTAGGGATAGTTGAACAGAATTCTTGAGGCGCTTCAAAGCGACTGATGTACCTCAGAAAGCCTTCCGATTTAGGCCACGTCTAATGTGCCAAAATATCGGGAACAGTGATTTCGTCCATGCTCTACGAAACTACGTCGGAAATCGACTTCAGCGACGCTAAGTTTGTCCACATTGAATTAAAACTATCCGTGATTCTCCTATTCCCAGAATTAACGCGTACTTTTTAAAGCCTGAATAGTGAGTCCCCTTAGATTCTTTGTCCATGGAGCCTGCTATGTCCCGTACATTTTTGCGTCCGAAACGCCATCTGTTGCGATTATGTAAATGTAATTAAAAATCTACCTTTATATTTTACCCACAAACCATCGGCACTTATTAATTAAACCCCCTCGGAGAGGTTTTACACTCACCGTGTCTGTTTGTTTGTGTGTCTGGCTGCGGATACGCGACTTCAGTTAAAAAGCGCGTTCGCAGTTTTTGAAATTGTGGAAAAGGTGTTTACCAAAAACCGTTCTTTCTTCCATTGGGTACATACAGTATGTGTGTACGTGCAATTTGTGAGTTTATATTGTGTGGTGACGTATGTTGGAGAGTGTTTGTGGTTTGAGTGTATTATGGTGAGTGCTGTTTGTGTGTTATGGCGCATGTTGGTGTTTTTACCTCTCCGAGGGGACTCTGTACCCTAGGAGAGGTTTTACAACCAGCGTGTCAGTCTGTGTGTGGGTGGGTGTGTGGCCTGCCGTCGCTACGTTTGTTATGGGTGCGTATTCTCCAACTCCTTCTTATTGACTTTTGGGACGGACCGAGTGCTGAGTGTTATGGCAACTTGGATTAATATTAATCCAAGATGCCATTTCTTTGAAAATTATAAACTCACCTTAGCGGAATAGTATATTAATGGTTTTTAAAGTCTACATTTTTTAAGCGTGAAATTTTAAAGGTTAAATCTTGTTTTAGCGCAGTCAGCAGAGATAAGAGGGTTAAAGGGTGATCCACTTTGTTAGTTTTTTGTTATCTATTTACGGGTTTTATAATCGTCTTAAATATAGTTGCAATACAGCGAAGGCGTTCATTTAACGTTTATTGATATTCGAGGTTGCGTTTAGTCAAGTGGCTCTTTGTGCTTTGTTGATGGTAAGGTTTTTGCTTCTTGTTAATACATTTGTTGTAGATATTTGGATATCTACGATTCCTAATACAGTCATTGGTTTCCTGGGTTTTCGAGTCAATATATGATATTGGAAATTGGATGGCATTGGTCTTTTTCATGCGGTATGTGTCACAACGTCAACTGGAAGTCTACGAGTCGTCCACTACCAGATGTCGAAAATGGCTATTCTACGGTATCTTCATCAAGGGCAAGTGTTGAAATAAAATGAGCGTTAAAGGTGTGGCTATAGTATTTCGTAAGCGAGAAAAATACAAATACCCTTGGTAGATATTTCTTTCATTAAAATTTGCTTCGTATTATATTCAACTGATAAGCTTTTACTGTATTGTGCATTGTTATAGTACGTCTAACTCACTGTTGTAACTACTTATTTTACAATATTCTGAATGAATTAAAATTGGTCGTTTCGTCTCAATTATTTTAATTATAATTAAAATTTTATACCGGGCGGGATAGAACTGGGATAACATTTTTAGCAAATAACTCTGAATTGCGGAGATATATCTTTAAGGGTGATCTCGAGAAATTAATACCACTAGGGACAATTCTTCCGTCTGCTACTAGTTATTGACTTTTGGGACGGACCATAGACATATTATTATATACACTCTTTTTCGCGGTATTTTCCTGGGCGCGTCCATGTTTGGTTTTCCCCTTTCAGCGACATCCTCCATTACGGGAACCCAAAGAAACTCCCTGGGAATCCCCGCTGAGGTCAGAGGTAATGGCCGACGAGCGGGAAGCAAATAAGTGGGGTCAAATAAAGGCGCGAAAAAGAGTGTCTTAGCAAACGGGTGAAATTGCAGGGTTTACACCAGATTTTCACGGTATACGTCTTAATGTCTTATTATCAATTTGCGTTATTGCGAAAGCGTCAGGTGGGATTTGAACCCGGGCCCTCCGGCTTGACAGTCGAGTGTTCTACCATAGAAATTCAACTTAAGCGGAAACGTATATTAATAGTTAATAGAGTTTTACATTTTGGTTCTTATTTAAATATTACGAGATTTCGTGTTCGATTTCAATTATTGCGTAGAAAGAAATTTAAATTTTCAAATAAATCCCTTGGTACCACAAAACCACCGACACCGTTGTATGTAACGATTTATTCTATAATATTTATAAATTAAATTGAATTATAATAATTTTAATATAATAATTATAATATCAAATACGGTTGTGGCCAGGAATCGAACTCGGTTCATACATTTAACAGGCGGATGGTTTACCGCTGAGCCATTAATTTTCATTTCGCGTAATGCAATATAAAAAATATCACAGTAAAACTCTCGCGAAAAGGTATATTTTGGCTTGCCAACTTGTGGTCACACGCTATTCGTCATAGACATTCCTACCTTGATGGAGTACTGGTATTATTTTTATACGAAAAATATAATAAATTTTTTGTTATTTAACGCGCCAAGGTCATCAACTACGAGAAGTTAATTATTCGTTTTAATAATTATTTACTCATTACCTATTATTATGGGCCTTCATTTTGGTAGGAAAATATTTTTTACAAGGAGAACCAGGAATCCATAGCTCTACTTGGAATGCTTATCGCCAGTGGCGTAGACAAGAGGGGGGGGGGGTTCCGGGTCCAGACCCCCCCCTTAGACTATACTAAATTTCCACCCCCTTCTCGACCCCCTCTTAACATTCACATACTTCGACCCCCGCCTTGACGAATTTCTGCCTACGCCACTGCTTATCGCGGCAGATTTTCGTCTCGATGTGGCTGACGGTTTTTTTGACGTCACTTTGTTAACTTAACAAACCACTACGTGAGAGGGGAGCGCGCGCAGAGGGGATTTTTTCTCTCGTAGGCGGGGCCAAAGCCGTCAGAGTGATCTTACCATACGAGATACGGCAGGATAAGCATTCCAAGTAGAGGTATTGATTCCTGGGAAAACAGAATGTCAGATTTAAATCTGGATGGACAGTTGTATCCGAAATTTTTCTTGGGGTTCTGGACCCCAGAATTATAGTGATATAATCTGAACGTATTCAGTACCACATTGGAAATTTCCTACATATACACTTAGAATATATATATACAGCCTCATGTTCACGCTCGCTGGTAGCGAGTAAAAAACCATAATTAATATGAAAATATGTCGGCTGCCCCATGGCAAAACCTTTTAACCAACAAATTTTGGAAAAATTTGATTTTTACGCATCTGTATTACTAAGGCATGCACAAAAGTACTGTAAAAGTTTCAGGTAAAAGTCGTAAATATTTAACTATTTATGACTTAAAAAATGGTTTTGGATTTTATAATTTTCGCATTAAAAACCACGTTAAAATCTTTTAACTTAGGTTTTGAAAAAGTCAAATATCTCAAAATTACGGTTTTGCCATGGGACAGCCGATGTAGAGTAATGGCACTCCGTAGCTTTCTCCATTTTGGTCGCGTTTTTTTTTATCTATAGAGTAATGGCACTGTGACGTCCTAGTACGTCACCCATGCTCTTTCCTATAGATAGAAAATTTGCGAATAAAATGGCGCTGAAGGGAAAAGTTACAACGGGCTTTTGTTTTGCCATGGCAAAATGTTTTTGACAACTAAAAATTATAATTTTCCTATTTAAAATAGCATGGGAATTTCACAGATTTTTAGGAAAAATTTCGAAAATTGCAATTTTAAATCTAAACTTCAAATTCATAAATGATTAGGTAAATTTCAGTTGAAATTGGATACATGTAAGTAAAATTGGGTAAATATGAGCGATTTAAGGAAAAATCTTGGTAATGCCTTATAATTGTTAATAAATAATGAGGAATATTTAATATTTTGGATAAAATGGGTCAATTGGGTGAAATTTGGAAAAGTTAAAAGTTTCGGGTTTTTTCAGGTTAAATTAGTGAAGGTGGCGAAATTTCAAGCATATTGGTTGAATTACGTAAACCAGTGGCGGCGCCAGGAATTTTCACCAGGGTAGGCAAACCAAATAAATGGGCCCCCTACCCCCCCCCCCCCCCTTTTCAACGAAATGCTTGAATAAAAAATTACGGTTAAAACCTTTTAATATGCTTGGTTCCTGGAATAAATTTTACAATGAAAGACTCAAATATCACTTTCTTTTTCATTATACATTTTATATAAGGAATTAATGAGATTTGCCTATTGCCTCTTTTAGCGAATTTTATCTCTTGGGATAATTTTGAGGCCCTTTCTAGATCAATTTATAGGATGATTTTGGGGCCCCCTTGAAATTTGAAGGAAGGCAGTGGTCTATCTGGCCTACCCCCTAGCGCCGCCACTGACGTAAACTTGGGTGAAATCCAATAAATCTGTGGAAATGGAATTGGATACACTTGAAATTCGGGTTAATACAAGGAAAATTGAACAAACTCAAATAAATGGCGAATAGTTTCGGAAATAGTCAGTCAATAATTCAAAATAACGGTCAAAAACGCCGCCGATCAGTTTAGTAAAATATTTTCAGCGGCGTAATCGTCGGCCATTTTCGGTATGGAGATACAGGCCGAAAGGCGGGCAAGGCTGCCAGATTTTGATAGACCGAAAACGGCCAACTTTCTCAAATGTTTTCGTTTTCAAAACGAAAATTTGGCGGCGTAGCTATCGACTAAGACTATTTGGTTAAACTCCTAATATTTGTTTATTTACGTTTAATTATTTATTTTGGAATGAAAATTGAGAATTCGTATATGAGCTTACGGGTGGTCTCGGGCTCGCCTTGGTCTCTCCAATTATTGGCCGGGATACGGGCTCGAGGCTCGAGCTCGCAATCTAAATTTCCTCGCCTATGTGAGGTCTCGAGCTTAGTAGATTTGAAACCTACAAACCGTCTCGGGCTCGGACTCACTGTAGTTATAAATATACGGGCAATCTCGGGCTCGCATTCACTATATATACAAATCGACGGGTGATCTCGGGCTCGGACTCGCAACAATTACAATTCGATATGTGATCTCGGGCTCAGGCTCACTATAGTTACTTACAAATAAAATGGTGGCCGCGAGCTCGGTCTCACTATGTTTTAAAACTACTAAAGGCTCAAGCTCGAGCTCGATGTTTCAAAATACTCAGACAAGCTCAAGCTGTGAGCCCGAGCCCATTGACCTATGATTATAGGTAAATTTTTGTAATTTTAGTTAAAATTGCTCACAAATTGAGGAAATTGGATGAAATTGGGTACACTGTTGAAATTTGGGTTAACATAAGAACCATTAAACAAATTCAAATAAATAAGCATTCGGAATAAAATTAAGGAAAATTGCGTTAAAGCCATCAAAAATTCGGCAAATGGCACCAAATTGTGTTAACTTTTAAAATTGGGTTTTTCCAGATTCAAATAGGTAAATATAAATAAATATGGGAAATTCCAGGCAATTTGGTTAGGAAGAGTCGAGTAAAATCGCTCAAAGACAAGGAAAATGGGATGAAATTGGGTAAACTCTTATAACTTTTTTCAAAACTACAAATATCTTAATTTTTGGGTAAAATCCGAACAAATTTCTCAAAATTTACATAAACTTGAATTTATATGAACTTGGATAAATATGATTTCGTTTCGGTAAATGCAATAAATTTCCATGTAGCACAAAACTGTTGATTTATAGTCGGTTGAAGGTCTAAAAGTCGGATAACAGGCAATCGACCGTTATCCGATGTATAAAATAAGTGAACACGTTGGTCCAATTTTCTTTGTTGTCGGTAAAAAAATGGTTTAAATTATTATATCCTGATTGTTTTTTTTGCCATTAATTTTACCCTACCCACTCCTCCCGACCACTTTAGTAGCAGTCGGCTCTTCTACTATGTGCTACATGGGTTTAAGGTTCATTTAAAAATTAGATAAATGCTAATGAGTAAAATAAAAATAAAATACGAGCAAATATTAAAATTGGCATACTTGTATTTGTTTAGATTAAATCGCTGAAATTAGATAAAATGGCTTATCTTTAAAAAATAGAAATATTTAAAGTAAAATTTCGATATAAGTTAAAAACATTTGGTATATTCAAGTTCAATTTAATAAATTCAAATTAAATTGGTAATATTGAAGATTTTTCGGTAAAATGAAGTAAAGTTGGACAAAATCGTTTAATATTAGCTAAATTGAACCAAATTGAATAATAATTGTAGTTTTCTTCAATTTTAAACGGATCGATTTAAATAATTTTCTGCTTTTAAAAAAATTTGGGTATACCTAAATAATAATAATTAAAATAATTAGCTTCAATTTAGCAAAAATTTAAAGTTTGTAGAATTACACGAAATCTATTAAATCGTAAAGAATGGGTTAACCCAAAAACGTTTGAGTATACTCAAGTTAAAATAAATAAATTAAAATTAATTTGAAATATTTTACGTATTTTAGGTAAATTGAAGAAAAACTGCTGCATAAAGTGTCCTTCTATTTGGTTAAAATGGATGAAATTTAAATTGTTTTGTTCTAGTAAAAGCTTTATAAATTCCAATGAATTAGGCAAATATGAAATATTTAAAATATCAGCTAGGCTAATCACCCAAGGCACCACCTTAGGCCTAAGTCATCAAGCGACTTTTGGTGGCCTGGTTACAATGCGTACATGTAGGAGGGTGGTGGCAAGCCCTTCAAGCTACGCGAGCCAACAGCTCCCTACACTTACTATTTCCGTTAACCTCAAGTCCTCAACAAGTTTTTATGGTGGTGTCAAAGAATGTTGGATATATTTTAACAAATTGGTAGTTTGGAAAAAGTTTAAAATTTTTTAAAATTTTCAAAAATGCTTAAAATTTTCCCAATTGTTTTTAAATTTAACTATTTAAATCTAAATTATATGAGATTACCTAATTTAATCCATTTTACCTGAACTTCGGGTGATTTTACCGAACGTTTTCTAATTTTACATAAAATGCCTGAAATCTTTCATATTTATTGATATTAACCTAATTCAATCAAGACTAACCCGATTTTTAAAGGCTAATTTTTTATGGATTTTACCTAACATAACTAAATTTATTTATTAAACGTGAATAGACTAAAATTATGAGTTTATCCAATTTTCCTAAACTTTGATGGATTTTACGCAACTTTTCTTTATTTTATCCAAAATGCCTTAAATATTCGCCATTTATTTGAATTTGTTTAATTTTCCTTATAGGCAAATTTCAAAAGTTTATCCAATTTCATCCATTTTCACTGTAGATTTATTGGATTTCACCCAATTTTATGTTGCCTTTTACAAATTTTATCCAATTGACCCAATTTCATCTGTTTTACCTAATTTTTTCCAATATATCCAAAATATTCCATATTCCTCATTATTTATTAAAATTTATCAGCCATTATCGTGGTTTTCCTTAAATGGCTCATATTTATCCATTTTACTCACATGCACCCAATTTTACTCACTTGTATCCCATTTTACTTAAATTTACCCAAATTTACCTAATTATTTATGAATTTGAAGTATAGATTTTTTACAAAAAAAAATTCTAAATTTTTCAAATTCCCATGCTATTTTAAATAAGAAAATTATCATTCTTAGTTGTCAAAAACATTTTCGGTTGCCATGGCAAAACGAAAGCAAATTGTAACTTTTCCCTTCAGCGAGTTTCAAGTAAATTAGTTCTTGGTTACATAAAGATCTACCAAACCCCCGAGTTTCAACCAAATCGGAGATAAACACCACTCGTAGTTTCCTTGTTTGCCATTTGTGGCAAAGTTAATCCTTAAAATTGTTGAGTTCTTCCTTTAACAACGCGTTGGAGCCTTTACTCCCTTTAAGTCCCCGCTCATACCCTCTGGCGATGGATGATTAGATATTAAAAGTGAATATATGTATTATTTCCTGATACTGTATGCTTCTGGAAGCTGTTATGTAACAAATTAAGATTGAATTAGTGGGTAAGAATTAATTAATTAATTAATAGGCGATTCCGACATAATTAAATTATTTCCAGGGCGTTTTCAATATCCACAATCCATTAAATTGTTTAGAGCCCAAATAATTAACGCTTTTATATACACGGATTTGTTTTGATTATATTATATAGAATTCTAGTGGTTGAATTGCGAGAAATACCGTATTTCAACTAGCGGTAATATGCAAATGAAATATTTCCGAAAAAGTCGCACTTATTGAATTTATTATAGACTAATGATAGCGAAAAACCTTTCTATTGTAATCCACTTTATCAATTTAAACTATTCTATCGTATTAAACGAATTAAGTTGTTTTTTTAACAATAACTCTGCACTCCCTGCTGCCATTAATAAACTGGTTTATTTCCAAGGCCTAGTTTCGTTTTCGTTATAAATAAAAATTGAGTACTTTTTGAACACAATCTATTTTTTTCTTGGAAAACGCGCGTACCACATTACCGTTATTTATTTAAAGGGTTCCCCCCGATTTCCATTATTAGACCTTCCAACTTTTACTTTTAGCGACCCATATTTTAAATTTGGAGAATGCGTTTAGCCACGCGTAACATTCATCGGGGCACTCGCCATCCTTCGACCGTTTAGTCTTTTTTAAAAAGCATTGTATTTATATTATCAACTCCATGTTCTGGCAAAGCTTTTAATTGATGTCTAATTTTCATTTTATTTAGTTTTTGAATGATTCTACGTTTACCGCTCTTCACTTTTTTTATCGTACCTATCGCTTTAACCTATTTAATTTAATGATATAGGCCTATGCATTTTAAAATCGCCAAATATTTGTTTCACGGGGCATTAAATATGTATGCCGTTTTTGTTTTGCTTGGAAACGGAAGTAAATGTTTATATCGGGGTTTAATGCGCGTCTCAGATCACTTATTATAAGTTTCTCTTTGAACAACAGTCGATTCTATTTGCAATGGGATTATTCGTATAATATCTTTAAAATACCTTTAGTGTTATTTGAATTTACCGCGTTATGTATCTACCTCATTTCTCGGTAGATGGTGGCACGCTCTTACATAAATTATTAGTTTTCTTTCTAAAATGTTTGATGGCGACACGGTATTCACATGTTTGGGGTTTTGCAAGCCAATGATGATATAGAGATCATATTCTCTGCTTTCGAGTGTCATTTTTGAAGGTGTTGAGAGTAAGGATTTTTAATTATCTACAATGAAATTTTAGCTGTAATTAGATATCAACAAATGATCAATAAATATGGGCAGTAAAACGTGTATCTGTAGATTTTATTCGGAATTTTTTTCTAAGATTTTACGTTTTCGGTTACTTCAGATTGAATTAATAGTCATCTTTTTCTTGGACTATATCAGAGAGAATTTCGATGGGGAGACGAAAGAGGGGTTCAGAATGTAGCTCACAATATCTAAATTATCTCTGACTATATTAACATTTAAGGCCATATGCTGAAGCATGGAGGAAGAGAGAGGAGGCTTTATGAATAACCTTTTTACCCCGGAAGCTTGATGACAACTCCCACGGGGTAGGAGAGTGGGGGCTGACAAAAAAGGGGATCAGCACCCGTCAACTCTCACGGCCTGGCTGCGCGTTCTCTAGTTGGCTCCCTCTATTTTTGTTGAAATTGTTACCCGTTGTGAAATTACACCGAGTACGCCTAAACACTAAAAGAGGGCGCCAAATAGGGAACGCGTGAGACGACACGAAAACCGACGGGTGCTGATCCCCTTTTTTGTCAGCCCCCACTTTCCTACCCCGTGGGAGTTGTCATCAAGCTTCCGGGGTAAAAAGGTTATTCATAAAGCCTACTCTCTCTTCCTCCATGGCTGAAGTTTAGGTATTCGAGACCGAAAACTATCGCTACGCCCTCTTTGTTTCGCCATTGAAACCTAAATAGGTATTAGTTTTTACTCTTCGTTATTTGTAAATTTGACTTTGTAAATAATGATACTCGCATTTTAATATAATTTTTACTTCTTTTGCTTATATTTTGATAAGTTTATTTAAAAAAAAAGCTCTTATGACTATTAAATTTGATTGTAGCAGACGCTAGATCATAGGCCCCAAGGTCCATAGGCGCTACCTCGGAGAAGTTAACGCCGTTACGCCTCCTAGACTCTTATTGGTTGCGAATACATTTTATTTTTTATATTTTCGAAAAAACGACTTTACTGGAGAGCGTGGTGCCATCTATGAATGGCAAATGTTATTAAAATTCAAAATTGCGAAACACTAACGTCGTCAGAGAACCATTGTAGAGTATTGTAATTAAACGACTTATACTTTACTTAGTGGACTTAAACCAAAATTATATATCCCATATAAAATATTTTGTTAAAAATTACTTTAATTTAAGTATATTGTCAAATTTACAAACGAGCCAATCGACGCGAGAACTAGCTTTTATATCCCGCCTTTTGGGTCAAAATGTAGCTAAATTGATTTTGATTTCGACGTGGAAAAAAGAGTCACATTACCTCGAGCTTTAAGGCTCTCATGAAATTAGATTTGCTTTAATAATGAAGCGGATTTAAACATGTTTAGAGTAAAAAGAGGCAGCAGATGGTGCCATCTCTGTTAGAAAAATCATTTTCGGCGCCTTAATGGAATTAACCTTTTTAGTTGACATAGAGCCACCTCAAGGGGGGCGCATCTCTGGAACTCGTTTTTTGAGAGAAAGTCGAAACGAATAGAGAGAGGTATATTTCTCTCTGACCAGTGACGTCACTGGTCAGATTTCAAAAGAGCTATTTTCGGGGTGGCTACGTCTGTTCTTATAAGAGTCTGTCCTTCAATATAAGCGGTTTTTTGCTTTTATACTAATCTTAGCCCTGCCCGAAGTTCTTATAGGTAAAGCACTAAATGGCAAATGGCACAATTATTTTTGCCGTTTTCATCAAGATAGGTTTAATAATAATAGTATAAAAATTTATTAATAATCAAATAACATAACTTTATTATTTATGAAGTATTTTTATTTCCATAAATGCGATTGTGAATTAAGAAATTTTATTTATATTTTTAAATATTAAAATAGTAAACAAATACCAAAATGTGGCAAAACTTTCGATTTTAATGTCAGATTTTAACAAAAAACAAAAGCTAAAGCTAAATTTTAAAAACATTTAGTATATATAATGTAAAATATTAAATTTGAGGAACTTTTTGATTTTTGTTTTGGATGTATTTTGTTATTTTTTTCGCTTGCCTTCTGTTTTGAGCGTCGGTAGTAAATTTGGAATTTAAATAATTCATTCTTATAATAGTTCTCATTTTGACGTAAGTATAAATAATGTCTCGCGGGTAATTTAAAAGTTGGTCAGAAATTACATTTGTTAAAATATTTGTAACTCCCCTGTCTTTGCTTAGAGCAATATCTTTAGAAGTTTTTCCTTTATGGTATTTTGAAAACTCTAATTCTATAAATTTCGTATCCTTTAAAAATGTCTCGGAAGGAACTATTATACCATGATAACTGAGGTGTTCAACCCATGTAGGTACAATATAATCATGGTCGTTGCGATTTGATTTCAAATGTCATCATTGACTTAGCCCTATCTAACCCCAAGTCTTTGTAAAATAGAAACTAATAAATTGAAATTGAATTGAATTGAAATTGAATCGTGGTATTTTTCGTGGAATCTTTTAGCTATCCATCCCGCTAGATATTCCATTCCACCTTCTTCAAAATTATTTAAAATAAGCTCGTTTTCTTTATCAGGTGTGGGGGCAGTAGAGCTCGTACTCGTAGGGGGCAAACTTAAAGGTACTTGGTTTAAAATAGAAAGTTGAGGAGCAGTTGTTTTCCGAATAATTACGAGGGGTGTTCTACGAATTACTCTAGGAACTTTTTTCATTGGAGATTGTGTTGGGCTTCTATAATTAAAGCTAGAATCAACTTGATTTGGATTTTCAATATCAGCTACGTCAATAGAAATATCAGATTGCTTTAAAACATTCGTTATAAAGTATTCGTCATCTGATTGCGACACAGTATTCGTATTTGATGTTATAACCCCAGGGTTCTTTCCAAGAATAATCATTCGGATTCTGTAAATTGCATTTAAGGGGGTTGGGTGATTATCTAGGCCCCCCCGCGTTCTTAATTGGGAAAAAAAGTTTTCCAAGCAATCTTGGTTTACCCTGTGGGTTAGTATATAATTGACTTTAAAGTTATCCCTAAGATGAAAATATAGTCCTATCATAGATTCCGATGTTAAAATAATTCCTTTTTGGAATTGTTGCATGTTTCTTTTACCTATGACAGTCATGGCCTTCATAAAAGTAATCATTTGTTTCCCGGAGATACAAACCATTTAAAGTAGTGTCAAAATTTACGGGGTGTTGGTCAAAATTGGTGTCATTATATGTGGCTGGGTTGTTAGTTAAGGGTTCAGAGGAATCTTGGAAAATTTGATTCGGCCTTGACTGTCTAACTGAATAAAAACTTGGTGGAAGTTTCAAACTTGGAATAGCGTTATCTTTAAGGTGCTTCTTAGTTTTTTGACTCATCAATTCTTCCATGAGATTCTTCTCAAAATCTTCAGGTATAAAGTGGTTGGAGCATACTCTAGCATATTTTGGGTTTAACTTTTTCTTTTGATCACCATTTTGACATCTCTCTATCCATAAAGCTCTTATATTGGTATCAGCAGGAAATCTATGTGATGATATGTCTGATTTGGAATCGAAATAGTTTGTGCAACCAAATACAGCACATTTATTTGGAGCCATATCATTAAACATTGAAAAAATTAAACATTCAGAGTTCCAATTTCATTTCATTCAGGAATATGACCGCCATAAAAATTATTATCGATGTAATGCACAGAATATTATAATACAAAGCTACTGAAGATCAGACTCACATGCATTACCCATTTACCCTACTCCTATATAAATTACACATAATAATTCTACGTGTTATTTACCGTATTTTAAATTTTTAGTCGTTTATATTAAGATTTAATTTTTCCATTTATACTGCAGCTTTGCTGTTCCGATATAGAAAATAATATTTTTAAATCAAAGCCTAAAATACAAATTAGTAATTCTTTAAATTTATTTAATCAAATAATGGCAAAATAAAAACTTACCCAAAATCAAAACTTTTTATTGAAAATATAAATAATTGTCGGCTCGGCCATGTGGTTAGTAACATATCATAAAGAAAACTAATTTAAAAGATTTATAGGCCTCAATGGCCCCGCATTACTAATAAATACCGCCCAATAAATTAAATAAAAATTGTAGCTTCATTGTTTCATTATATTTTAATATCACTTTTCAAGATTAGCATGTTTAATAAAATCTTAATACCATAAAATTAATTCTTCAAATAGCGACATTAATATAAAACATAATGTATGTTAATTAAAATTCACTGTTTTACTAGAATATAGCCAACTTGGGCTGATATAACTATAATCTGGAAGCTCAGCAAAAGGAATTTCTTTTTATACCTTTACGCCTGCGCAGTTGCTATAGTTGCTATAATTCCACGCGGCGTCTTGTTTAGATTTTCCCTCCAGTTAAAAGGGGAATACAGCGCTATCTTTCCCCTTTCCGCACAGCTGCAGATATCTCCCTTCCCGCCACTTTTACAAGAGCCAACCTTATAGTGCCTTTTCTTTTACGAACCTTGGAGCCACCTTAGCCAGGGCCGTGCTTAGAGGTCTCGCGGCCCCGGGGAAATGCATGGGCGAAACTGAGTGTAGCGGCCCTCCGGTATATACATCCCAAAGACTATATATACGCTTCGCTAAATAGACTGGCGTGTTCAATGGCTAAACTTGCATACGATAGCAGACGCTGGTCAAAATTCCCCCGTGCTTCAGCAGTGCTACTAGTGGCGCCTCTAACGGCTGGTCAAAGGCTTCTCCCGTGTTTCGAAAGTGTTAACAGGTTTCTTGTATGAAGACGCCTGTCTAGTAAGCGAAGCGTATATATAGTCTTTGATACATCCCTATGGGAAAATTTTAGCGGCCCTGGGCGACCGCCCGGCTTGCCCCCCCCCCCCCCCCCCAGCACGGCCCTGACCTTAGCCAACTAGCGGCCAACTTTGCTGCTGTCGAAATAATGATATCATGTTGGACTCTACGTGGCTCAATGTAAACTGAAAGGACTAATTGTTGACATCCAGGGGCTACAATTAACAAGTATTGCTTTCGCTCACATAATGTGTTACGGGTTTGACCTAAAATAAGAGGGTATTAAATATTTTTTTCCTAGTAATCCTGTTGTCCCCAAAAGGGGTTCGAATATTGCACGCTTTTAACATTTTCGGCGCTGCTTAGTGGGGTCATGGGCCAAATAATGATTTATCATAATTTGGCCCATGGTGGGGTGTTACGGAGGAAATACCTCAAATTGTTGAGGTTTTCCTTAAACGGGCCGTGCCATGAAGAACGCGTTGAAGCTTATATACCCATTAGCAGGCTCCCTATAAGCTTCGTGCGTAAAAACGTAGCGCCATCTGCTTTAACACTTTTCAACTAAGTGCAAGAGGGATACAGCAGACAAGTTTTCGTTTTTATTGTTCCAACCTAAATCTATCAGTTGTTGCGTAGATATAATTTTGACTGAGCAGACAACTTTTCTACATTCAATTTAAAATTCACCCAGTAGGCGGCGACACTTGCGCCCTTTTAGACTGCGCGCGAAGCCATCTAAGCTAGAAAGCTTATAGCTTAAATGTTGCTAGAACTAGCTGGAAATATCGTGATCTAAGGTTACAAGTCGCAACTATTATCTAATTTCCGAATAACCCAATTTCTCCCACGAATGTGATTTCGAGCTATTGTAAATAGGTTGTTCTGACTTCCTAGAATTTTAATAAACCTTGGTGAATCTTGTCAGAAAATGGCGAGATATGTATGTCGGATGAGAATTTCTTGGTCTTTTAAGTTTTATCAAGAACTCTTAAACGTAATCCAAACACAAAATGTCGATCAGCCTTTCTCAACTCCGCCATCAACTATGTGATTATGTATGTGCGTGCCAACCACGGGGGCAGCGGGGGTGACTTGCCCCCTCTTCTATTTCACAGCGAGGGCGCTGCCCCCGCTACTATTTCTCAGGGCAAACTTTCCGTAGAGTGGTTCCGCCGACGAACTCTTATGGTGTCGCAATTGTAGTCAACCTGACAAGTTGACTAAACATGCGACACCTTTGTGTTTTGTTTTTAATGTCTTGGCATTTCTTCGGACGCAGCCTATTTAAGAAGGCTGTGCTTATAATATGGTTTTTGCCCCGCTCTCGTTAAAACGTTGGCACGCCCCTGTGGTAACAGTAACAGTATGTCAACTCATCCCACGAAACTATTTTTTGTCGAACTACACTTTTGCATCCTTCGCGACTCATTATCATATCAAGCTTGTAAAATATTACCTTAATTTAGTCCTAGCGAAAAGTAGCGTAGACTAGTAATAATTTCGCGTCATCTCTCGAAACACGGGTAACCCAATAAGTCAATAAAACAGAAGAGCAAATTTTTGGAGCATCCCTGTGGTTACCGTTTTTTTATATTTGAAAATCAGGTTCAAGGGCGAATTGGGATTCACCAAATTGACATATTTGCTTAGTTCTACCTATTTTACAATATCAAGAACGCATAGAGGTACTAAGAACTATGAATGATAGCATTGTCCCCTGCTGCCATGATCTTATACTTTCAGAAGCAGTCTAAGCAGTCGACGGTTCTCTATCTATGTAAAAATCCATTACACCAAGGCCCAAGTTAGGATTAAGCCATCGGCAAAGTATAACTACATAGTTCTTAGTACTTCTATGCGTTCTTGACAATATCAATAATTATTTATTAATACTTTTGGTGAATGAATATGTTGAGACGATACAGGGACATCATGGTCTCAATTTGCCCCGCCACGAGAAAGGGAAAGGCAACACGTCACCAGCGTGTGTTTTAAACGCGGGGTAAGATGTAAGTTGTTGAAAACCAATGAGAGAACGCGACGATTTGATTGACTCTTTAAGGGGAGGAGCTTATTGTTAGAGCGTGGGCAACGCTAAAACTCGCCTCAACAAATAAATACATTTTTGGTGTTGAACAATATTTTGGCGGCAAAAAGCACGTTTGGCGACGCATAGTAATGGAGAAGCCGCTTGATATCCGTTTAATTTGCAACTCATTGGGGGCGCTTTCGTCGTATGCATAATGGCGATGATAGCTCAGTGTAATGGTAATGGTAATGTTACTATTTGAAGGGGGAGGGCGTCTGGCTGGGTTCAACCGTGCATACATTATTGTATTTATATTTTACTCGCGTAGGAAAAAGGGGCCAAGATCCGGGTAATTTACGAAACAGTTCGTTTTTCAAAGCCGGCGCCGTTTCTCGCTTAAATTTAAAATTATATGAATTTAGCGGTAATTAATGATTTTTTTTTATGTATTCGGTGCTTTGAAACGTAATAAGCCCCTTCGATTGATCTACTTTTTTAACGATATTCTTATTACCGCGTTCTTAAGACCTAGCATATTTTTTTCCGGAACCAGAACCGATATGAAATCCGTATCTGTTTAATATCGATATCGTCATTTTTACCGATTAACCGATTCGTTTCTAGATTAACGATTAATCGATTTGTGTCTAGATTATCGGTTAACTTTAAAAACCACCAATACCGATTTTTTTTGTCGATTACGTCATAGATAGATTCCGCTTTTGTGATAGAAAATAACCTTGAAAACTTGGGCATAGCCAATGTCGGTTGCTATGCCAAGTGGTTTCGGTAAAAACGTCAAAATTGGTAAAATAACGTATTAAAAGGCTAGCTAGGTTTTTCTACCTGTAATTTCCAAAGGGACCACAAATTGTTAAAATGGGATCCAAGTGTGATTAAAATTTATATTAGTTAAATAGAAGTAACAATAATATTCGTTAAAAAAAATTCGTCTCAGAAAAATATCAATATTTAATACTAATATTTATTTCTGGGGATCGGAAATAAATTTTTCAAATGCAAATTAATAAGATTATAAAAGTTCATAAAGAGGCCAAAATATTTGTAGGTTAAGCGAAAACCTTTCTAACAGCCGTCGTTAATATTTAATAGTTTCAGGGGTGATATTTGCCTAGTAGGGGCTTAAAAACCAACGTCCCAACTAGTTGCGAAAATCTAAGGGGCTAGTTGGTTGGGGCTAGATTTTTAAGGACGGTATAGAACAAAGCCCATATAATTCGATACATTCCGCAATTTAAGGGCTATTATCTCTTTGGTAAGATTTATTTTGAAAGGGTGGGTGTTGGAATTCGTGGTAGCGAGATGGATGATTAGGTCTTCTTCCGTACGTGTTGTTGGTCTCACTCACGAATTGAGCGGTTGCGGTACCCGTTATTCCTGAAAATGCGGAAAACCAGACGAGCGAAAAGTTAGTTCGCGAAAACATCGACAAAAAACGTAATACGCCAAATGAAATGAAGGAAAGAAAACGGATATTCCGCGCGAAGATGAGTATCCGGTTTTGTGTTTTGCCGGAGAAGACCCGCAAACTCTCTCTAATGCGCCAATAACTTCAAACCGGAATCCTTCTCTAATTAACGACTCTAGAAATACTCTTTTCCCTAAATTCTACTCTTTCCAATATTCTCATTTGGTCTTTTAAAGTGTCTTCTACGAAAAGCTTACAAAAATATACATTTTGCCATACAATTTCGGAAACCCATATTGAATTTCCCGCAAAAAAAAAGATGGAAATTTAAATGATTTAATTTGGAGTACAATTTTTATAAATCATATTTGTAACTGTATTGAATTTCCCTCAAAAATAAACTATGAAAATATAAAAGATTTATTTAGAAGTACAATTTTTATAAATCATATTTGTATCTGTATTGAATTTCCCTCAAAAATAAACTATGCAAATTTAAATGATTTATTTTGGAGTACAATTTTTATAAATCATATTTGTAACTGTATTGAATTTCCCTCAAAAATAAACTATGAAAATTTAAATGATTTATTTTGGAGTACAATTTTTATAAATCATATTTGTATCTGTATTGAATTTCCCTCCAAAATAAACTATGAAAATTTAAATGATTTATTTTGGAGTACAATTTTTATAAATCGTATTTGTAACTGTATTGAATTTCCCTCAAAAATAAACTATGAAAATTAAAAGGTTTATTTAGAAGTACAATTTTTATAAATCATATTTGTAACTGTATTGAATTTCCCTAAAAAATAAACGATGAAAATTTAAATTATTTATTTTGGAGTACAGTTTTTATAAATCATATTCGTACCTGTATTGGATTCCCGAAAAAATTAAACGATTAAAATTAAAAGGTTTATTTTGGAATAAAATGTCGAAAAACCATATTCGTACCTGTATTGAATTCACGGTAAAATTAAACGAATGATATATATTTTAATTAAATATAGGAAGTGGGGCTAATTTCTAATGAACGAACTGTCTCGTTTTGATTTAAGGGGTGTATATGGGGTACCTGTATAATTGCAATACATGACATTCGGAAATCAACCCAATGATCTCTTTTCCTCAGTCTTTTTTTCCTTGAAATCCGCTGTAGCTATCGTAATTCAGCGCTCAATTAAAACGAATTTGAAGATTATATCTGCTTGAACGTCATTTCGATTCCGCCGCATCTCCCCGGGGTGGTTTTTTTTTAAATTTATTTTCATATTATTTTGCACCATAAAACGAACCCTTATCTCTATCTCCGAGGGACCCCAAATGAGCCCATTAAACCGACTTGCCTCGTAGGGTACGGGACACTTCTGTATTCAAGTCAAATTTCATCCTGTGAAGTATTCAGTAGCGTTCAGGGACAAATTAAAATTCGTGATTTGTAGGGTGGTGATATTAAAGCAAAAATCTAAAAAAAAACCGTTTTTTTATATTAATTTTTAGAGCTTAATCGATTTTTTTATTTAGTATCGTATTTCGATAAAAAATTTATTTTAATTTATTACTTAATATTTTATGCATGTTTTTCCTTGGCAAATTTAGACCTATTGAAAATTTGCATGTATTGGTAATGTGAACTAAAATTTAAACTAAACCCGATTAAATTTAAAAAACGAGGGTTGCATGGTTGATGATTTTTGGAAAATAAAAAATCTATTTATTTAATTTTAAATAGTATTATTTATTTTAATTGGTATTTTGATTTTGATTTTATTATTTAAATTAAATTATAAGTGTTTTTTCATTTTTCCTTTTAAAACGTATTGAAAATTTGCATGAATTGGTAATGTAAACTAAAATTTAAATTAATCGTATTTAAATTTAATTACTGGTTGTAATTATTCATTTCTAAATTGACACTGCTACCGCAACCATTTTCTTACAATAAATACATCGAAATATCAGAGGCGATTTAAATCATTTGATAATAATAATAGTAATAATCAGCTAGGCTAATACCCAAGGCACCACCTTCGGCCTAAGTCATCAAGCGACTTTTAAAGCCATTAATTCCGGTGGCCGGGTTACAATGTGTAGGATTTATATAGTCGATTTATATCAACTTAATTTGTCGGACACTCTAAATGCTTTCGAAGCTAGATCTTTCTCTAATCTGCAGATTTCAGTTGTCGTGTGAAGGACCATGAATGAATAACCTAGGTTTGATAATCCTCCACCTAATTTTTTTCAACTATAAACCTTTGCACTTTTTGGGCCTGTTTCTGCGTGACTGTGAACTATAACCCCTGTCGACGGTGCCGGTCCCATGTCTAACATCGGGCTCTTAGAAATTTCCAGAATCTCTGGAATTAATTTTTTTCTCGTTTAATTTTAATCGTGTCAAGGAGAATTTGTTTTGATCGCGGCCAAAACGCGAATGAAATAAGCTGTTTCTTCCAGGAATTTCATTTACTAGCTCCTCCATTTGCGGGAAACGTTATGTAGCACTTGCCTGTTGTAGTTGCCGATGCTCTACAGTTTTCATTTCACTATAAACCTCGCTTTTCCTCTCTCTATAACCCGAAGCGTATAATATATCTCTTACAAAGAGAATTAATCATCTCTTTATCCCGCTAATGTTATTTACTCGAAACGTGTACCCGAGCAGGCTCACGTTGGTTTTTTCGAAATGCGTTTCGGAACAAAACATTGGGCGGAAAGTAAAGTAACTTTATTTCGTCGGAAAAATATTGTTTAATATAGTTTAAATATCGCTATTTCCGTATCCAAATATTAACAAGACGTTCAATATACTAACACGTACCTTTTTTGTCTTGAAAAAATAGCTTTTGGCCCAAAAAGTTGAAACGAAAATAACGCCAAGTGTTTGGGTTTGAATTTTCGCCGCCATTTTAGGGGCTGCCGCCAGCGCCTCTAACCCCGTATGAGCGATTTGCGAACTAGCGTAACTTTTGAAATTGCTCAATTTAGGCTTAGGTCTCTTATAACTGGAAAGCGCCACGCGTGCAAATAAAAAAAATCTTTCGCATCTACAGCAGCGCGAGCTTTTTTATTTTAATCAATTTTAATCGAGCCGGGAGTGTCTCACCAGTTTCTCACCAGGTGTCGCGGCGGACGCGCGCTTTTCGATTTCCCGAAATTTCTTTATTTTATTAAAAATTAACCACTCAATATTTTTTTATGCGGTTTTCGCCATAAATTTTAGTTTTTAATGGGCTATAGGGCTATCTAACAGGTTAAAGCTTGACCGTTCCCCTTTAACCTTTTAAAGTTTGCGGGGTGACGAGGTAAAGATTTGCAGTAGTTTGACGCCCAATAAAAACGTCTTATAACCTACAAAAGATACATATTTCATTTTAATGACCTGGTTGGATACTTCTCTAGCTAGAGATATATTATGAACTTCTGTTATAACTCGTTCAGTAAGGTTTTGCAGCTTTTTACCATGTAGGTTGCGTTTGATTTCCAACGGTATCCATAATTGCAGGAAACGAAGAAATTTGGCTTTTGTAAAGTTGCGTTTAGTCGGGTATTTCCCCCTTGTTTCATTATTTGTCTCGAAGTTGTTGGACAGGTGTGTAGTCTTTATTTTGGTTTGTAAAATCTTGGAGGCAGAGAGCGTGACGGGGAAACGTGCCCCTTTCAGAGAGTGACTCGGCGAATAAAGTTCAGTTTGCGCTGAACATTTCGAACAGAATATATAGCTTCGTTTCATCCTTAATGCGTTTTATCAGAAGTAAATAAAATATATCTTAGAGATAAGTATTATTATCTACTATAATGCTAATGTTATTCGATTTGCGACGTGTACCAGCCTTTGTTCGCGCTGTATATAATATATATCACACGAGAGAAGTGTCTATCTAGGACTTTAAAATGAAACGTGTACCTTCGCAGGTATTGAATTAAAACAATTTGATCTAGCTGGATACTTCTCCCTTAGAGAAATTATTTAATTTACTTCTGGTTTTATTGAATTAAAACAATTCGATCTAGCTGGATACTTCTCCCTTAGAGTAAATATTTAATTTACTTCTGGCTTTATTGAATTAAAACAATTGGATCTAGCTGGATACTTCTCCCTTAGAGAAAAATATTTAATTTACTTCTAGTTTTATTGAATTAAAACAATTCGATCTAGCTGGATACTTCTCCCTTAGAGAAAAATATTTAATTGACTTCTGGTTTTATTGAATTAAAACAATGCCTTCGTTTCACCCGGAGAAGTCCAAACGCGAACGCTTTATAGGTCATTATAGTTTGCACTATTCCGCTGATGTATACTTAGGGTGAAAATTATATTTTCTTCTTTAAATACACCTTTTTTATCGGCGTCTGACCATCTTCCGTGCCCGTAACCCAATTTACGAATCTCCATTGTTGGTCAACCAGAATAAATAATGAGCTATACCGCTGCGTTCCCTCCTCGACCCTCGAATAAAAATTTCATCAACGTGTTTTAAACCCATTAATTATAATTGCCCAATTAACTTCGCGCCCTTCATTGTGCTTTGTCGAGTTTCATTTCTTAATTTTCTTCCGTATTAATGGCATCGGATCATCCAAGTTTTTTTAACATGATGGAGCTGTAATGTCTTTCCCAGGAATATCCTGTTGAAGTGACGATTTGCTACCAGTAATAAAATTGTTTAAAACCTTTCAACTCGTGTAGGAAAATACGTGTAAAATCGTGCCTTTATTTGGAACATTTCCTAAGCCTAACTTAAGGTTGCTCATTTTTATTTTTGACCAAAAATTATTATTTTATATCTTTAGACTTAAAGAATTGCGATTTGATACTACCATAAGTAACATAATAACTATAAGTATGACACTTCCTACGGTTTTAATGGTAATTTCCAGACCGAACCTAATTTTCGACACTGACACCTAGGAGCAACAAACACAGCACCCCACACAAGGAGACCGCAGCCCGTCAAAAGTCTTGCATTTTCTTGGTTAGACGCTTTAGCGCCCGCTACCGTCGGAAAGGGTAAAATTCGGAAATTGTCTTCCCCCTTTCCGTAAAACGTTCAGCGTAAAGGTTCGTCCAATGAAATTTGTACACAACACTGCGTTAGCGTGTTTAAAGGCTAGCTGTGTACTCCTTGTGTTAGTTGCTCCTAGCTGACACTCTCACCCAGCTCCGAATTGGATTTGCAACTGAGCTAAGAAGTCCTTGGTAGCAGTATATTTATCCTTGGTCACATTTAGACCCTACCAAACCATGATTGCGCAATCAGTTCGGTGATAATTTTAGTTAGTTGTCATACTTATCGTTATTATGTTACTTAAGTTACCCGCAATAAAAGAGTTGGAGCATTTAAAATAGTGTAGGAAATTATGTTAATAATAATAATAATAATAATCCACCTTAGGCCCAAGTCATCTAACGACATTTAATCCTAAATTAATAAGGTAGTTACTTTTTCCCGGGGTAAAATAATGACTTT